>NC_064827.1:21968634-22603634 GCF_024166365.1 Elephas maximus indicus | reverse complement strand
ATGTCTGAATAGGGACATCAAAAAAACAACAGATGTTAAGTTTAAGAAGATTGTGATAATGACACTGAGAGAAAATAAGACTATTGTGTTTATTACGAGAATGTATCTTCAACTTCAAACCAAATAACATATATTTAAAGTTGATGAGAAATTTCTGTGAAAAACACACTGAAATTAATCCAACCTTAACACAAATTCTTTATAGTTACAGTAATGGTAACTATAGTTTCCTCTCTTCTATTGATTTCTTACATTTCTCTTGGGGAAATTTTAAAAAAGAACTGGAGACTAGAACTAGGGAAAAAATAAAGGTAAGTAAAATAGTTTATATAATTGAGTAGATGGTTTTACAAATCACCTTTGGGCAAGATCAAAGATCTGAGATAAAAGTGCCCTTAGTCCTTGAAACAGCCTTCTATCTGTTGGGGTTGGGAGGCGGGGTCATATGTGGGAGGGCGGCTGTAGGTAAATCAAGGTTCTGAGAGCTGAGTGACTGAAGTTAAAGACTTGGGCTGCCTGGTCTCAGGTTGTGGTTCCAGCGCTTACTAGCCGTGTGATTCTGGACTATCTTCTTAACCTCTTGAAGCCTCAGCTTCCTTTTCTATCGAAATAATGACATTCAGCGTGGCTATTTAGAAAAGTTGATGGAAGAATTAAGTGAGATATTGGATGTAAAGCACTTAGCAGGGTTTCTAGTAAAAGTTTATGAAACATTATTATGTTGGTATGTTTTCTATGATACAGTCACCACAAACAGGGATAAGCCTTTATTTAACTATTTAGCTACCCTAGGTGGTGTAAATGGTTCATGCCCCTGTCTGCTAGCAGAAAGGCTGTAGGTTCAAGTCCACTTGGATGTACCTTGAAAGAAGGACCTGGCGACCTACTTCTGAAAAATCAGACATTGAAAATGCTATGGAACACAGTTCTACTCTGACACACATGGGGTTGCCATGAGTCAGAATCAACTTGAAGACAACTGGTTAACTACACTTGGCTACCCAGTACTTGAAACTGGCTAGTTCCAATTGAGATGTGCTATTGTATAAAAAACACAGGTTTTAGACTTGTAGGGAAGAAAAAAATGTGAAATTCTCAAAAATTTTAAAAATGTTAATTACATGTTACAGTGATAATATGTTAGGTATATTGAGTTAAATAAAATAGAGTATTAAAATTAGCTTCACCTATTTCATTGTACTTTTCAAAATGTGGCTGCTAGAAAATGTACAACTGCATATGTGGGTCGCATATGTTTTTATTGGACACCACTGGTCTAGATAGAACAATTGTGGAATTGAAGTGAGTGAAAGAAGAGTTTACCAGAAGAAGAAAAGAATACATTATATAGATTTAAAAAAATAAACAGGCTGCATTTTTTGGGGAATAAATTCTGTTTATTTGATAGATACTTGTACAATTTCTCACATGGCACATGCTCAAATTCATACATTCACAAACTAATTAGCCCAAATGTTCATGGACTAATATGAAACACACATTGAACTAAGGCCATGTGGTCCTAACTGAACCCTCTTTTTTTCAGCTACTCACCCTCCTGCTTGCCTTCCCAATAGGGAAGAGAGGCTTGATAGCCTGCAGTCACAGTGTCTTAAAAGCTAGAAACTTAGAAAATTTCTCCTTACCTCTGAAAAGTTCTTTTGAAGATTAAATAACAGTTGGAATGTCTTCAACTGAAAACCTATTTTACTATACTTAAAATTATAAGTAAATTTTAGCAAGAGGTGAAATGATTCCCTTTTCATTAATCTCTGAAGACAAATTGGATATTTCAAAGAAGCAAATATCCCAAAGCCTAGAGAGATTTATACTAATCCTATTAGTTCTCTTCTAGACAGAGCTCTACTATATAGCTGAAAAGTATTTCACAGAAATTAAACAGAAGAAGGGCACCAGATAGCACTGTTAAATGCCTTTTCTTTAAGTTAGTTTAGTTCTGATTTTTACAAAGGCTATAAACTGCACATGACCAATGTTTGGTATATTATGTTCCCAGTATAGTGCCCTAAAGTATAACAGTCTTCAGCTCAGCGTCTATGTTTACCTGACTTTATTATGGATCTCTAAATTTCTTCCAGCCCAAACTTCCTAAAATGTATATTGTTTGTGCTGCTCAAAATCACAAATAGGCACAATTTTAAAATTATGTGAAGTATTTTGTCCAAATGTCTCTTGGGCAGCACATTTGCTCCTTGTTGAGAACTACGGGTCTAGGTTTTGCAGTGGTGAGAAATAACCCCCTAAATTTCAAAGGCCTGACACAACAAACCTGTATTTCTCATTCTCAGTCTATCTTCAATTCAGGACAGTTCAGCTCAGGAACTGATTCAGGGATCAGTGCTGATGTAAGCTCAATCTCATCATGTGTTTTCGCAGTCAATGAGGCAAGAAGAGGGACATGGGGAGTTGTACCCCGGCCCTTGCGTAAAACTGTGCCTAGAATCAACCTTCTGCTCGCATTTCCTTGATTGAAACAAAATACCTGGGTGTGCCGAAAGTCAAAGGTAGAAGCAGGTGCCATCTTTCCATGTGCCTGGAAGCAGGCAAAATG
The DNA here is from genome assembly GCF_024166365.1 of Elephas maximus indicus. NCBI lineage: Eukaryota > Metazoa > Chordata > Mammalia > Proboscidea > Elephantidae > Elephas > Elephas maximus. The sequence continues at coordinate 22,601,062 of NC_064827.1, read as the reverse complement.
GAACACCTGTGAATGACCCTAATGACCACTACAAGAACTTTAGGAAAGAGGATGAGGAAGGGGTGAAATCTGAAGAGAACATGAACGGATAAAGCTTGTTTGGAAAAGACGGCTACATGAGAGGAAGGGTAATTTCTAGGAAAAAGAAGCAGCATGAGCAGTGACTGATGAAGAATTACCAGTTTATAAGTAATGGTTTATGGAAACCCTGTCCTACAGAGAACATGCAGAAATAATTATCTCAAGAGTTTATGAGTAGCAAGTTGTTGACAGTTGCCATAGAATTGATTTTGACTCATGGTGACCCCATGCATATAGAGTAGAAGTGCTCCATAGGGTTTTCAAGGCTGTGACCTTTCAGAAGCAGATCACCAGGGCTGTCTTCCAAGGGACCTCTGGGTGGTTTTGAACTGCCAACCTTTCAGCTAGAAGTTGAGTGCTTAACTCTTTGTGCCACCTAGGGATTCCTCTGGGTAGGAGGGTAAGCATGACAAAGTTGTGAGTCCATGTGTGTTTTCTCTCTCTCTCTCTCTATACATATATATACACACATAAATTAAATCTATTAGAATTTATACATCCCAAATTAATTACAATAAAAGAATTATTACTGATGTTTACTAAGTGACAGCTATTGTGACTGACAGGCTTTCATGGGTTAACTAGTTAAGATCTTCATAACCCTATATCACTAACATTGTCTGCATTCCATTTTGTTAGATATGCAGAAACTGAAGACACGCTAAGTAATTTGACACAAACAGCTTGTGTGTGAAGCCTTGAGTCTCAAATCCAGGTCTGTTCAATACCAAAATACATGTGATAAACATACTGTATAACCCAATGTATATTATATTCTACTTCATATGGCATCAATTCTAAGAAGCACATTTTTCTTCCATTGTAACATCTTTCATGTCTAGAAGCATCTTAGAATCAATGCTAGGTCATAGTTTAATTGGTTGATTTTTTTCTTGTCTCAGTGGTACATGAAATAATGGTATGTTTTATAATCAATGGCATCTTAGGTTCAATAAATCTTTTAGGACAGACTGTTATCCATTAAGGAAAAGCTAAATCCTTGCCCTTGCAGAAACCATTAGCATCTAATCTGAAATTTTAGGGCAAGGCTTCCAGGCTTTTTAAAAATTCAAACAGCTTTTAATCAGTGCCTGAGACCACAGAGTTGTGGCCCCTTAGGGGAGGTCCTCAACTTGTTGCCCTCCGGTAGATTCCGAGTCATAGTGACCCTGTAAAACAGAATAGAATTGCCCCATAGGGCTTCCAAGGCTGTAATCTTTACAGAAGCAGATTGCCATATCTTTCTCCTGCAGAGCAGCGGGTGGATTCAAACTGCTGACCTTTCAGTTATCAGTCGAGCTCTTAACCACTGCGCCACCAGGGCTCCAGGGGAGAGGTCTTTACTCCTCTGTTTTTCAGATTCATTTTCATCTGTGATGCTGCCCTCTTCCCACAGGAGGGACATTAACAATGAGGGTACCTAGAAGGAGAGATGGAAAGGAAGAATACAAAGTCAATGGTTCAGATTTAGATGTTCCTAAAACTATTTATTTGAAAAGACATTTTTGGTAAAATGGGATCTGGAACAAAGTATTATTTAGTTTCTGTTTGGGCCATTCAGCAGCCACTTTTTCTATCTTTAGTAAGAGTACCCTGGTTTAGTGTTGAAGTATTCATCTCTCTCCCACTAGAGCGTTAGCAGTTGTGCTTTGAATAAAGCTTATTCTACCTTCACCTAAAGGGATAAGACAAGCTACTTAGACCTAAAAGATTAGTTCATTCCAACTTCCTGGTCACGGTAATTGACTAAAGCCCATCTAATCCATCCATTAAAGTTAGCTGTAGGGCTTTGCTTAAGAAAGTGGGACATATTTGAGCAAAAGAAGGTGTAAAGTTTAGAGGTGCTGAAACCATCTCGTTGCTCACCTGAGCAGTTCAATATCCTAGAGGTCAGAGAGACAAGAGATGGAAAGAGAGGAACCAACTCCTGGAGAATCCAGTCCATCTCCAATCGTCAGCTGTTTCACTGGACTTTTCACTCATACGAATAATCTCTTTTAACAGAAGCCAGCTTTATTTGTTTTTCTGCCACTGGCAGTGGAAGGTATCTTTACTGCTAAAACCACTATAGCTTTATATATAAAAATAGTTTCCAGGGTAGAAGAAGAAAGTATGCCAAGAAATACACAATTTGTTTGCAGAACAAAATGAAACAGCTTCAGACCAATAAAACTATTGGGGGCAAATGATATTAGGCAAATAAGATAAAGAAATCATCTTAGGTCAAAAATCTTCAGTAATTTTTTTTTTTTTTTTTCTCAAAACCAATTTTCACATTTCCAAGATTCAGGAGAAAACTGTCACTTGTTAGTTCAGACCAAGATGAAAAAAAACAATCGTGACTGTGTGCCTATAGCCAAAGTGATAGAAGTGACTAGGTAATTACCAGGTCAATTCAGAACGTAAAGATGGGTTCATTTAGATTGTAAAGATAAACTTTAAAATAAACCCAAGACCAAATCCACTGCCACTGAGTCGTTTCCGACTCATAGCGACCCTATAGGACAGAGTTCAACTGCCCCACAGGGTTTCCAAGGCTGTAAATCTTTACGGAAGCAGACTCCACAACTTTCTTCCATGAAGCATCTGGTGGGTTCGAACCACTGATCTTTCACTTAGCAGCCAAGCACTTTTAACCACTGCCTCACCAGGGCTCCTTAAACCTCAAAATAAGAGATAAATAAAAATAGCACACATCATTTTTTCAACATGATAATATTTGGTATCAAAGTAAAAATAGTAAGACTGTAGTTAAGTAATACTTATACACATGTCCTGGGAAGCTGATGGAAAGTGGTACGTACATGGAGAGAGAGAAATTAGGAGACAAAAAAAGAGAGGTAGAGAGAGAGAAAGAAGAGAATGAATATGGAAGTGGAGGTTTTCACAGATCGGAGCTTTGAGGGGGTGATTATAGCTGAGTCCCATTGAATATGTATTCTTTCTCCATTGGCAGTCTCTCTGCCATTCTTCTCCCATCCCTTGAAACCATAATAGGCTATATCCACATCTTCTTTCTGCATTGGTTTGTCCCTTTTATCAGGTTTCAGCGTGGTCTATGAAGCCCTTCATAATGTTAAAGCTTTTCTACCTTCTACCTAGTTGTTATTGTTAAGTTGTTAGGTGCCCTCAAGTCATACGTAGTGACCCTATATAAAAAAGAACAAAACACTGCCTGGTCGTGTGCCATTCTCATTGAGCCCATTGTTTCAGCCACTGTGTCAATCCATCTTCTTGAGGCTCTTCCTCTTTTTTGCTGATCCTCTACTTTACCAAGCATGATGCCCTTCTCCAGGGGCTGATCCTTCCTGATAACGTGTCTAAAATATGTAAGACAGAGTCTCACCATCCTTGCTTCTAAGAAGCATTCTGGCTGTACTTCTCCCAAGGCAGATATGTTTGTTCTTCTAGCAGTCCGTGGTATATTAAATATTCTTTGACAGCACTATAATTCAAGGGCATCAATTCTTCTTCAGTCTTCCTTATTCATTGTCCAGCTTCTGCATGCATATGAAGCAATTAAAAACACCATGGCTTGGGTCAGGCGCACCTTAGTCTTCAAGGTGACATCTTTGCTTTTTAACACTTTAAAGAACTCTTTTGCAGCAGATTTGCCCAGTGCAATGCATCTTTTGATTTCTTGACTGCTGCTTCCATGGGTGTTGATTGTGGATCCAAGCAAAATGAAATCCATGACAATTTTATATCTGTTTATCATGATAAACAGTTGTGAGGACTTTTGTTTTCTTTATGTTGAAGTGTAATCTATACTGAAGGCTTTGGTCCTTGATCTTCATCGGCAAGTGCTTCAAGTCCTCTTCACTTTCAGCAAGCTAGGTTGTGTCATCTGCATAAAGCAGGTTGTTAACAATTCTTCCTCCAATCCTGATGCCCCACCATTCTTCTTCATAAAGTTCAGCTTCTCGGGTTATTTGCTTAGCAGACAGATTGAATAAGTATGATGAAAGGATACAACACTGACACACACCTTTTCTGATTTAAACCTTTCAGTATCCCTTTGTTCTGTTCCAGTGACTGCCTCTTGGTCTATATACAGGTTTCTCATGAGCACAATTAAGTGTTCTAGAATTCCCATTTTTTGCAATGTTATTCATAAGTTTTTATGATCCACACAGTCAAATGCCTTTGCATAATCAATAAAACACAGGTAAACATCTTTCTGGTATTCTCTGCTTTCAGCCAGGATCCATCTGACATCAGCAGTAATATACCTCGTTCCATGTCCTCTTCTGAATCTGGCTTGAATTTATGGCAGTTCCTTGTTGATATACTGCTGCAGCTGCTTTTGAATGATCTTCAGCAAAATTTTATTTGCATGTGATATTAATGATATTGTTTAATAATTTCCACATTCATTCGGATCACCTTTCTTTGGAATAGTCATAAATATGGATCTCTTCCAGTTGGTTGGCCAGGTAGCTCTCTTCCTAATTTCTTGGCATAGACGAGTAAGAACTTCCAGCACTGCATCCATTTATTGAAATATCTAAATTGGTATTCTGTCAATTCTTGGAGGCTTGTTTTCCACCAATGCCTTCATTGTAGCTTGGAGCTCTTCCTTCAGTATCATCAGTTCATGTCTGAATGCTGACCAATTCTTTTTGTATAGTGACTGTGTGTATTCCTTCCATTTTCTTTGATGCTTCCTGTATCGTTTAATATTTTCCCCATAGAATCATTCAATATTGCAACTTGAGGCTTGAATTTTTTCTTCAGTTCTTTCAGCTTGAGAAATGCTGAGCATGTTCTTCCCTTTTGGCTTTCTATCTCCAGGTCTTTGCACATGTCATTATAATACTTTACTTTGTCTTCTTAAGCAGCCCTTTGACATCTTCTGTTCAGCTCTTTTACTTCATCATTTCTTCCATTTGTTTTAGCTACTTGATGTTCAAGAACAAGTTTCAAAGTCTCTTCTAACATCCATTTTGGTCTTTCCTTTCTTTCCTGTCTTTTTAATGACCTCTTCCTTTCTTCATGTTTGATGTCCTTGATGTCATTCCACAACTTGCCTGGTCCACGGTCATTAGTGTTCAACATGTCAAATCTATTATGGAGATGGTCTCTAAATTCGGGGGATATACTCAAGGTTGTACTTTGGCTCTCGTGAACTTGTTCTAATTTTCTTCAGTTTCCACTTGAACTTGCATATGAGCAATTGATGGTCTGTTCCGCAGTTGGCCCCGGCCTTGTTCTGACTGATGATATTGAGCTTTTCCGTCTTATTTTCCATCATATCTTTCCACAGATGTAGTCAATTTGATTCCTGTGCATTCCATCTGGTGAGGCCCATGTATATAGTCCCCATTTATGTTGTTGAAAAAAGGTATTTGGAATGAAGAAGTCGTTTGTCTTGCAAAATTCTGTCATGAACTCTCCGGCATCTTTTCCATCACTAAGGCCGTATTTTTCAACTACCAATCCTTCTTTGTTTCCAACTTTCTCATTCCAATCACCAGTAATTATCAACGCATCCTGATTGAATGTTTGATCGATTTCAGACTACAGAAGTTAGTAAAAATCTTCAGTTTCTTCATCTTTGGCTTTACTGGTTGGTGCATAAATTTGAACAACATTCATATTAACTGGTCTTCCTTATACGTGTACAGCTATTATCATATTGCTGACAGTGTTGTAGTTCAGGATAGACCTTGAAATGTTCTTTTTGGCAATAAATGCAAAGCCATTCCTCTTCAAGTTGTGATTCCTGGCATAGGAGACCATATGATTGTCTGATTCAAAATGGCCAATACCAGTCTATTTCAGCTCACTAATGCCTAGGGTATCAATGTTTATGCATTCCATTTCATTTATGACAATTTTCATAGGTTCAGACTTCATATATTCTAAGTTGCAATTATTTATGGATGTTTGCAGCTGTTTCTTCTCATTTTGAATACTGGCACATCAGCAAAAGATGGTTCTGAAAGCTTGACTCCATCCACATCATCAACATCGACTCTTATCTGAGGAGGCAGCTCTTACCTAGTTGTGTTTTGAGTGTCTTCCAACCTAAGGGGCTCATCTTCAGGCACTGTATCAGACAGTATTCCACTGCTGTTCATAAGGTTTTCCCTGGCTAATTTTACTACCTAATTGCTTTCTAATTTTTCACTGTATTTCATTCATCATTCCCTTGATGACACTTTCAGATTTTGTGTAACTCAAATATTTAGCATCTAGAACAATGGTTCTTTGCAACAGGTATAACCTTTCATCTGTTCAACTTTTATCAGCTATTAGAAGTCAAAACTCTTGGCTGGTACAAGATAAATGTGGCATAAAAACACACATTGCAGAGCATGCTCACATCAGGGCTGTGTGATGAACTATTCATTGGTTGAGGATGTTGGTAGAACTGTGCATTAAAGCTCCTTGGCAGGAAATTTATAGCATTCTGCCATACTAACACTGGATGAGAGAGTATGCTAGTCTTCCAAAATTTGGGGAAAAATACGATACACACACACACATACAACTATTTTAGGAAACTGTTCAGAGACAGTAGCATTGTAATGGATCAGAGACGGGCAAGGCAGTATCAAATGTAATATGTATATATTTGAAAAACAAACAATCTAAGTTTAAATTTTCAAAAATATAGCTTAGCTAAGATACTCGGATCTCTTTCACTTTTCTAAATTTTCAAAAATGTAACATAGTTAGCCAAAATACTTGGATCCTAGCTCTTTATTTTGGACCTCAAATTGATTACATTCCTGGGTGAATACTGATGTGTGTAATTTCAACATTTGCAATTATTCTGGCAGGGCTATACTCCTATGGATAATGTGAACGTTAAAGGCAGATTTTGACTCAGTTCAATGACATTTTCTCCTTACTCATATGGGATGCAAGCCCAGCTTAACAAATTGCTCCTTGTAACAGATATTTTGTGAGCGATGAGTTTCTTAACTGATCAATAAGACATATATGTTAAGATAAAATTCTACCATGTCATGGTATAGAAGTTACACAGGAAAAATAATATCTAAAATTTAAGGATTTGCTTTCATTAATTGCTTACCACTTCTCTGGACATGTCTGGGTGCTTTAAAAAAGACTATCTTGTTTAATCCTCATAAAAGTTCTGCAAGCTAGATATCATTGTCCACGTTATAAAGACGAGACAATTGAGGCTCCAAAGAGGTAAATTTATCGCAATTTAAATTTCAAGGAAGTCTGTCTTTGAAACCTACCATTCTTCCAACTCCATCAATCTGCCAGTTAACATCCAGTTCTCAGCTTTTCTTCACAAGGATCTACAAAGATCCCAAAAAAGAAAGTTGTTTAACCTTGACAAGCAGGAAGGAACTTAAAGAAGAAGAAGTGTTTTCCTTTTAAAATAAGATTCTAATATCCAATTTCCTCTAGCCTCAAGGACTGATGATCTATACTAAGTTATTACACACCCTAGCAATTCTAATATGCCTGCTTCTGTCTCAGTAGAAACACATGAGTTGATCAATTCCATTTGTAATTACATCTGGGAAAAGGGATTATAGGGACAAATATACTCAGCTGTTTTGTTCCCATGAGTAAAGCATAAAATTGATCATGCTTTACTCTTTTCCTTACTCCAATAGGATTGATCAAGGTGAATCCTTTGCTAAGTCTGGCACATACCAATTGTAACACAGGAGTATTTAGAAGAACAAAATGTAAGTGTTCACATCATAAAACAATTTGATCTCTTAATGCCAAGATTGCCAATAATGATTTAAGTATTTGGTTATAGTTATCCAGTGATTATGTATGAAAATATCTGGCTTAGACCATTCAGACATTTTAACTAAAACTGTGCTCAATGATGAACTTAGTAATTCAGAAACACAATTCATTTTTAGTTATGTCGTGGATTGAATTGTGTCCTCCCAAAATATGTCAACTTGGCTGGGCCATGATTCTCAGTATTGTGTGATTGTCCACCATTTTATGTGATTTTCCTATATGTTGTAAATCCTGTCACTATGATGTAGTAAGATGAATTAGCAGCAGTTATATTGATGAGGTGTACAAGATTAGATAGTGTCTTAAGCCAATCTGTTTTGAGATATAAAAGAGAGAAGCAAGCAGAGAGACAGGGGGACCTTATATGACCAATAAACAAGAGCCAGGAGAATAGCGTTTCCTTTGGATCCAGGGTCCCTGTGCTGAGAAGCTTCTCAACCAGGGGAAGATTGATGACAAGGACTGTCCTCCAAAGCTGACAGAGAGAGAAAGCCTTCCCCTAGAGCCAATGCCCTGAATTCAGACTTATAGCCTACTGGACTGTGAGAGAATAAATTCCTCTTTGTTAAAGCTAACTACTTGTGGTATTTCTGTTACAGTGGCCCTAGATGACTAAGACAGTTATATGCTGGCCAAGTCACCAACTTCTTAATACCCAGAGAACTGATTGTCACATAGTCCAAGAAGTTTACCAGGGGCTGCTGCTTTGGCAATTATGACTGCGAATAACCCTTAAAAGATTGTTACAATCTGTTTATCTCACATTAAATTTAATAGGCTATTAATGCAGTCCAAGTATTTTGTTGAAATAGATACGTGCATTCTTTCAGTTAATTTATATAGATAGACCATAAACAAGATAAAACTATTTTTATTACTTTTCATAAAATCCAAAAGATCCATTTCCCTTTTGTCACCATCTCTAGAGTCAGTGTTTGCAAAGTGTATGTCTCAGGATACCAGTTTTGTGGGATGTTACTAGCTGTTTAACGTACATGAAAGGTCTTACAGGCAGATATATTTTGGGGAAATACATACCTCCCAAAAGTTGAGGGTTTTCTCAGAGTCTTTTAAAACGAATGATAGGAGTATTCAAAAGAAAGTCATGGTTCTTTAAAAGAAGGTTTGAAATAAATTTCAACAACCTTTATTTAAGTGCGCATTTTTTTTTCTCTGTGAATGTCACAAAATTGGTGTGTGTAGTGGTGCATGGTTTGGGAAGCACTTCTCTAGAATATTTCCTGGGCGGCACAAGCGGTTTACACTTGACTATTAACCTAAAGGTAGGCAGTTCAAACCTACCCAGAAGTGCCACCAAAAAAAGATCTTGAGAACTGCTTCCTTAAAGATTGTAGCCAAGAAAATCCTATGGAGCAGCTCTATTCTGTAACACATGGGATTGCTGTGAGTCAGAATCCACTGGCCAGCAATGGGTTTTGTTTTGTTTGGTATGGTTTCTCTAGATTATAGCAGAGTCTCTTTGCCACATTGTCTTACAGTTTCTAACTTGAAAATGTCTTAACGAGCAAATGTAAAATATTATAAATAGAAATTCTCAACCCAATATGCTAAACTGATGCATTAGAAATAGATATGTGAATTACTTTTATCTTCACATTACATTAGAATGTTGGCAGATAATCTAACTTACTACTTAACAATTGCTACCAATTACTGAATGCCTGTAGTGTTCCAGGCAACATGGGTGGCAATTTTTCTTAAGATTGTGTTCTTTATCGGATTACAAAAGTAATACATGTTCACTGGTGGAAAATTATGTATGAAGAAGAAAAGTTAAAAAAAAAAAAAAAGAAAACAAAAGTCTCCTGTTATAAAATGATTCTTATATTTTCTTCACATCTTTTTTATGCAAATATGTCAGGCCAGTCACAAAATCGATAAATACGTGGTGTTACATTCAAGGTTAAATATTTAAATATTCACGTCATTGAGAGGTAATCAGCTGTATTACAAGCGGAAAACGGACAGGGCATTGTAGGCTCCATCAGGCAACCTGTATTTTTTGTCTTAGACTTCAGAGTTTAGATAGTATGATGCACATTTTTATTTTTCAAAAGTTATTGTAAATGATTTAAATGGAAAAATGTTTATGAAACAGCTCTGAACATCTTTCCTAAAATTCTTCACAAATCACACCCTTATATAGTCAAAGAATCAAAACTATAGGTGAAAGTAGATTTTTTCCTGCACTATCTTTAATTCTCATTTCAAATGTTTAAAACAACAGAAGCATTCTTTAGCCAAGGTTTCAATCACTTATTCTCCAACAGAGATTTGTTCTCAATGCTTTTCTAAACAGCATTAACAACTGTTTCAAAACTCAATCCTAAATAAGAGAACCAGGTTGTACCTAGATGATTACCTTTAAGAATTGTTTCTTCCCCCACAACTGTGTGTACAGAAGAGGGGTTAATGTGTTCTTTTCTTGTTTTTCATTATATTCTGTCTTAATGGCCTCAAAATTTCATGACGGATATTTTGTCAAGTTGTTCTCATTTTAAGTGCTCTGAGTTTTAAAACCAAATTGTGTGTAATTGCCATGAAATAAATAGTGCAGTGACTCTCTTTTTCCTTCTGAAGTCCTTATGATATGCTGTGGTCATAAACTCATCTTTATTAATTAAACTCAAAGGGCCAATTGAGGCAAAGTGTTCTAAGGCCATTGTTCCTCACTAATTAAGACTTAACAGTTGTAAAATGTTATACAGAGTGTTCACTTTCTCTGGTGTCATTTTTGTACAGATTTTGAGATCTTCCCAAAGTCCAACAATTTTTAGCCCTTCAACATGACATCATCAACATTGCGTCTCATTTAGCAACAACAACAAAAAAATGTAAAATATTTTTGAAAAAATATCCAAATTTATGTATCTCTTGGATGTATCAAAGAAAGCAGGATCCTCAGATTTAATACTTTTGGATCTTTTTTTTTTTAATGGTGCCTTAAGTGACAGTTTACAGTTCAAGTCAGTTTCTCACGCAAAAACTTATACACACATTGTTATGTGACCCTAGTTGCTCTCCCTATAATGTGACAGGACACTCCTCCTCTCCACCCTATATTTCCCTTGTCCATTCAACCAGCTTCTGTCCCCCTCTGCTTTCTCATCTTGCCTCTGAACAGGAGCTACCCACTTAGTCTCATGTGTCTACTTGAGCTAAGAAGCTCGCTCTTCACCAGTATCATTTTATGTCTTACAGTCCACTCTAATCTTTGTCTGAAATGTTGGCTTAGGGCATGATTTTAGTTTTGGGTTAATAGACAGTCCAGGGGCCATGTCCTCTGGGGTTCTTCCAGTCTCAGTTCATTAAGTCTGGTCTTTTTACTAGAATTTGAGCTCTGCACCCCACTTTTCTCCTGCTCCATCAGGGACTCTCTATTGTGTTCCCTTTCAGGGTAGTCATTGGTGGTAGCCAGGCATCATCTAGTTCTTCCTATCTCAGCCTGATGGAGTCTCTGGTTTATGTGGCCCTTTCTGTCGCTTGGGCTCATATTTTTCCTTGTGCCTTTGGTGTTCTTCATTGTCCTTTGCTCCAGGTGGGTTGGGACCAATTGATGCATCTTAGATGGCTGCTTGCTAGATTTTAAGACCCTGCACTCCACTCACCAAAGTGGGGTGCAGAACTTTTTTTTTTTTTTTTAATAAACTTTGTTACGCCAATTCACCTAGATGTCCTCTGAAATCATGGTCCCCAGACCCTCACCCCTGCTACTCTGTCCCTCAAAGTGTTTGGTTATATTCAGGAAACTTCTTAGCTTTTGGTTTAGTCCAGTTGTGCTGACTTCTGCTTTATTATGTGTTGTCCTTCCCTTCACCTAAGATAATTCTTGTCTACCATCAAGTTAGTGAACACCCCTCTCCTTCTCTCCCCACCCTCTTGACCATCAAAGAATGTTTTCTTCTGTGTTTAAACATTTTCTTGAGTTCTTATAATAGTGGTCTCATACAGTATCTGTCCTTTTGTGACTAATTTCACTCAGCATAATGCCTTCCAGACTCATACACATTACGAGATGTTTCACAGATTCATCACTGTTCTTTATCATTGTGTAGTACTCCATTGTGTGTATATACCATAATTTCTTTATCATTCATCCGTTGATGGGCATCTAGGTTGTTTCCATCTTTTTGATATTGTAAACAGTGCTGCAGTGAACATAGGTGTGCATATATCTATTCATGTGAGGGCTCTTATTTCTCTAGGATATATTCCAAGTAGTGGGATTGCTGGACTGTGTGGTAGTTCTATTTCTAGCTTTTTAAGGAAGCGCCAAATTGATTTCCAAAGTGGTTGTACCATTTTGTATTCCCACCAGGAGTGTATAAGTGTTTCAATCTCTCCACAACCTCTTCGACATTTATTATTTTGTGTTTTTTGGATTAATGCTAGCCTTGTTGGAGTGAGATGGTATCTCATTGTAGTTTTGATTTGCATTTCTCTAATAGCTAATGATTGCGAGCATTTACTCATGTATCTGGTAGCTGCCTGAATGTCTCATTTGGTGAAGTGCTTGTTCATATCCTTTGCCCCTTTTTTAATTGGGTTATTTGTCTTTTTGTTGTTGAGGTTTTGTAGTATCTTGTACATTTTAAAGATTAGATGCTGATCAAATTTGTCATAGGCAAAATTTTTTTCCCAGTCTGTAGGTTGTCTTTTTGCTGCTTTTGTGACATCTTTTGATGACCATAAGTGTTTGATTTTTAGGAGCTCCAAGTTATCTAGTTTTTCTTCTAGTGTTTATGCATTGTTAGTAACGTTTTGTATACTGTTTACGCCATGTATTAGGGCTCCTAGCATTGTCCCTATTTTTTCTTCTATGATCTTTACCATTTCAGATTTTATAGTTAGGTCTTTAATCCATTTTGAATTAGTTTTTTGCATGATGTGAGGTATGGGTCTTGTTTCTTTTTTTTGCAGATAGATATTCACTTATGCCAGCACAATCTGTTAAAAAGACTGTCTTTTCCTCAGTTAACAGACTTTGGGCATTTGTCAAATATCAGCTGCTCATAAGTGGATGAACTCGTGTCTGGATTCTGGATTCTCAGTTCTCTTCCATTGGTCTGTGTATGTATCTGTTGTTGTACCAGGCTATTTTGACTACTGTGGCAATATAATAGTTTCTAAAATCAGGTAATGTGAGGCCTCCCACTATATTTTTGCTGAATCTTTATGTTTTTCTTGTATTTTATTTTGGTGTGTGTGGTTTTTAGTCTCCTTTGTGGTTACTTTAATATTTACCCCTATTTTTCTAAGTTTAAACCAATCTTTTATTTCTTTATATTGCCTTGACTTCCTCTCCATATGAAAGATCTATGACTACATTTTTAGTCCCTCTTTTTTTGTTTTAATGTTGTCATCTTTTACATAATGACATCTCTGTTTCCCTGTTTTGAGTGTTTTAGTTTTGATTTATTTTTGTGATTTCCTTATCTGGGTTGACATCTGGTTGATCTGTCCTGTGCTGTAGTTTTTGGTTGTGGTCTAATGTTATTGAGTCTCTAACCAGAGGCCTTCCTTTAGTATTTCTTGTAATTTTGGTTTGGTTTTTGCAAATTCCCTAAACTTCTGTTTATCTGGAAATGTCCTAATTTTGCCATCATATTTGAGATGATGTTTTGCTGTATATATAATTTTTGCTGTACAGTTTTGCTGTATATATAATTCTTGGCTGGCAATTTTTTTCCTTCAAGGCTTTACATATGTCATCCCATTGCCTTCTTGCCTATATGGTTTCTGCTGAGTAGTCCAAGCTTAGTCTTATTGACTCTTCTTTGTAGGTGACTTTTCGTTTATCCCTAGCCACTCTTAAAATTCTTTCTTTATCTTTGGTTTTGGCAAGTTTGATTATAATATGTCTTGGTGACTTTCTTCTGGGATCTAGCTTGTGTGGGGTTCATTGAGTATCTTGGATAGATCTCTTCTTATCTTTCATGGTATCAGGGAAGTTTTCTGCCAATAAATCCTCAACAATTCTCTCTGTATTTTCTGTTATCCCCCTTATTCTGGTACTCCAGTCACTTGTAAGTTATTTCTTCTGATAGAGTCCCCATAATTCTTAGGGTTTCTTCATTTTTTTAAAAATTCTTTTAACTAATTTTTCCTCAGATATGTTGGTGTCAAGTGTTTTATCTTCAGTCTCACTAATTCTGACTTCCATTGCCTCAATTCTGCTCTTATGACTTTCTATTGGGTTGTCCAGTTCTGAAATTTTATTGTTAATCTTCTGGGTTTCTGTTTGCTGTCTCTCTATGGATTTTTGCAGCCTGTTAAATTTGTCATAATGCTTTTCCCTAATCTTCTTAAGTTCCTCTAATGCTTTGTCTGTGTGGTCTTTGGTTTGTTCTGTGCTTGGCTGATCTCCTTTCTGATCTCTTGAAGAGTTCTGTATAATTAATCTTTTGTATTCTACCTCTGGTAATTTCAGGAAATCTCTATATCTGGAAGATTTCTTGATTCTTTGTTTTGGGAGCTTGCTGAAGCCATCATGGTCTGCCTCTTTATTTGATTTGATATTGACTGTTGTCCCCAAGCCATCAATAAGTTATTGTATTTATTTCTTTTATGTTTTCTTACTGTGTCCTAGCTTCTTGTTTTGTTTTGTTTTGATATGTCCAAATGGGCTGCTCGAGTGAACTAGTTTGATTATTGGTGTTTTTGAAGCTCCAATGCCCTGTCACCAGGTGGTTAGAGCTGTTATTAGGTATGTGAGCCCAGGAGTCCGTTTACTTTTCTTGTATGGATTTAGCTTAGGTATCCAGGTAGTCAGTCACAAAGTGTGTGATACAGGTTCTCACCTACACTCAGATGAACAGGGGTGACTGGTGTAGGCACAGGTATCTGGCTGCAGTAGGGGGTCACACACTGAGCAAGGCAGGGGGCTGACAACCACCCAAGTGTCTGTGAGGAAAGTGTGTCCCTGTTTCCTAGAGTGTGTAGGTAGGTGAGTCTTACAGCTGGATAAGGGCACCCAATGCTGTTGCCTGTAAGGACTGGGAGGCAGCATTTATCCTTGGACCCCTGTTGTGGGGGGCTAGGTGGTGTGGGTGGAGCCACCAGTCCTCAAGCCCCTGATATGGGTATGTGAAAAAAAAAATTTTTTTTTTTTTTTTTTTTTTTTGTGAGGATGCTGCTTAATAGGCAGAGTGGTGTCAAATGTCATAAGCCTGCCTCTCTACCATATAGCTGAAACTGTTAAAGTTAGTCTTTAGGTATATACCCTGTTATACTGTGCTAAAAAGGGCCTACGCTGTTGAAATGGGCCCATACAGATCTACGCAGGGGCGAAAGGCATTCAAAGTCGGTGGACCCCTTATGCCTGTGCCTAGATAAAGGAGCTGTTTCTGCCTTGAGTTCCTGGCTTAGGGGAGCTGGCAGACCATTTTTTCCCTGTTTGTTAATTTGTTCCTTCTCCGAGGCTGGGAGAATGGTTTAGGGCCTTTGGCCCAGGGGACGTGGCTATCACTGAAGCCAGCTTGGGACCTGGTGCAGAGCAGGGAGGGGTCAGATAAATGGGAGAGAGTTTTTTCCCAAAAGGGTGTTCTTTGATCCTTGTGGTAGGTTAGATGCATGTACTTATCTTTTGCTGGTTGAGCCCTGCTTTTTGCTGATTCTGGAGGCGTGAATAGGCTTTCCGCTGCTCGGTCTCTCCTGATGTGTAAAATGTGTACAAATACCACTGTTTGCCTCACCACTGGTGCTAGCTGATCCCAGGCTGTAGGTTGCTGGTTCCTACCAGGTCCGGTCTGGCAACTCCTTGCTGCTTCTGAACCATCTTTCTGTACCCCTGCCACTCAGTCTGATTCCTCAACTTTGCATTTGATGTTCAGGGCTCCTAGATTGTCATGTATAATTGATTCACTTATTTTTTCAGGTCTGTGTTGTAAGAAGGATCACAGGAAGCATCTGACTACTCTGCCATTTTGGCCCCACCTGGACCATCTTTAACGTTGTGCCAGTTATTATCCAGTATGTAATAGGCCCATGTGGCCATCCAGCATAAAGTGAATATCCAATCAGGGTTTGGCCTAAATAGTTCAGAATGATAATTTGTGTAGTAGCTTTCTTGGTAGATTATTTCTAAGGTAACCAGCTACACTGCCACAGAGTGGACATACTTAACAAAGCTGTTCTAGTGATTTAACTCCACGTGATTACTGTGGGAGATTCACTTAAAACACCATGATGAATTTCAGCAAACTTCAGCTTTATCATTGGCTAGGTCAAAAATCATTCTCTATGTCTGGTCTTAGGACGTAAGTCTTTGCAGAGTTTTGGAGATATGGCGTTTCTACCAATATGTAGAGATGTAGGAAGGACAGTTGTAGTTTTCTCAGTTGAAAGAGTCAGGGGCAAGTTAGACTGAAGTCTGTAAGTAGTGTAACTTGTAGCACTCTTAAAGACTTATGGCTGGATTTCTATTTCTTAAACCTAGGTGTATAAAAGTTTCGCTCTAGCATGTTGTTACCATAAAAAAAAAAATCACAAACTTTATAGTTTAGAATGGATGCTGAGTTTTTCATGACCTTTCTGGTTTTAATGATGTTTAGTTGAATCCACTGTGTTTGTAACAACTATCAGTTGTTTCAGCCTAGTTAGTAAGTCCAAAGGGAATGCTCACACACCTGCTAATTGGCTAAGATATCAACGTGGGATTCACAACAAAAATAGCAACAATGTGGAAGTAGAATTGACTCCACATATTTCTGCACTCAAGAATTTTTTCATAAAACACAATACCAAGAGCATTCAAAAGTGGCTGCAGTAGTACATTGACAGAGAACTGCCATAAATTCAAGCCACATTCAAAAGAGGACATGGAACAAGGGATATTATTGCTGATATCAGATGGATCATGGCTAAAAGCAGAGAATACCAGAAAGATGTTTATCTGTGTTTTATTGGCTATGGAAAGGCATTCGACTGTTTGGATCATAACAAATTATGGATAACATTGTGAAGAATAGGAATTTCAGAACACTTAACTGTGCTCATGAGGAACCTGTACATAGACAGAGGCAGTTGTTGGAACAGAACAAGGGGATACTGAGTGGTTTAAATTAGAAAAGGTGTGTGTCAGGGTTGTATCCTTTCATCATACTTATTCAATCTGTGTGTGCTGAGCAAATAACCTGGGAAGCTGGACTATATGAAGAAGCACAGGCCATCAGGATTGGAGGAAGGCTCATTAATAACCTGCTTTATGCAGATGACACAACCTATCTTGCTCAAAGTAAGGAGGATTTGAAGCACTTGGTGATGAAGATCAAGGACCATAGCCTTCACTAGGGATTACACCTCAACATAAAGAAAACAAAAATCCTCACAACTGGACCATTAAGCAACATCATGATAAATGGATAAAAGATTGAAAATGTCAAGAATTTAATTCTACTTGGATCCACAGTCAACACCCATGGAAGCAACAGTCAAGAAATCAAACAATGCATTGCACTGGGCAAATCTGCTACAAAAGACTTCTTTAAAGTGTTAAAAAGCAAAAATGTCACCTTGAAGACTAAGGTGCACCTGACCCAAGACGTGGTGTTTTCAATCACCTCACATGCTTGTGAAAGCTGGAAGATGAATAAGGAAGATTGAAGAAGAATTGATGTCTTTGAATTGTGGTGTTGGTGAAGAATATTGAATATATCATGGACTGCCAAAAAAATGAGCAAATCTGTCTTGGAAGAAGTACACCAGAATACTACTTAAAAGCAAGGATGGTGAGGCTGTGTCTCACATAGATGGAGATGTCAGGAGGGAACAGTCCCTGCAGAAGGACATCATGTTTGGTAATTAACAACGACTGTGTTTTTTAGTGAAGATGGAGCAGGACTGGGCAGTGTTTTGTTCTGTTGTACACTGGGTTGCTATAATCAGAACCAACTGGACATTACCTGGCAACAACAACAACAACAACAAATTATTTCCAATTTTCATTGAAATTTATCAATGGTGACTAAAAGTCATATTCACAATTAACCTTCACTTTTTTCAGGATCCAGGTGTCTATGAAGTATCCATTTACTGCTCATCAGGCTCTGTTTCAAACTTTTTAACTGTTATATTATTATTTTCTCCACATTTGTAAGTCAGGAAACCAGTAAGGGAGGCTTTTCATTGACTAACCTGTTCAGTCACTGTAAAACTGAACTGAGTCTTTAGCTTTCACACTTTTGATTGGGTTTAATTCTTTTTTTTTTAAATAATTTTTATTGTGCTTTAAGTGAAAGTTTACAAATCAAGTCAGTCTGTCACATATAAGCTTATATACACCTTACTCCATACTCCCACTTACTCTCCCCCTAATGAGTCAGCCTGCTCCCTCCTTCCAGTCTCTCCTTTCGTGACCATTTTGCCAGTTTCTAACCCTCTCTACCCTCCCATTTCCCCTCCAGACAGGAGATGCCAACACAGTCTCAAGTGTCCACCTGATACAAGTAGCTTACTCTTCGTCAGCATCTCTCTCCAACGCATTGTCCAGTCCCTTCCATGTCTGATGAGTTGTCTTCGGGAATGGTTCCTGTCCTGGGCCAGCAGAAGGTTTGGGGACCATGACTGCTGGGATTCCTCTAGGCTCAATCAGACCATTAAGTCTGGTCTTTTTATGAGAATTTGGGGTCTGCATCTAATTCTGTTTTTTATGAAATCTGTGTCTGGTGCTAAATTTGTTACAATAATATTATATGCTCTTTGTGGTTTTTAATATAATTAAATCCAATATATCCTAATTGTTAAGCTACTTTGACCTCCCTTACCACTGGCCTTTGAGTCGATTCCAACTCATAGCGTCCCTGTAGAACAGATTAGAACTGCCCCATAGGGTTTCCAAGGCTGTAATCTTTATGGAAGCAGACTGCTGCCTCTTTTTCCAGGTTGACTTGCCTTACTCACCTTAAACACACAAAATGTCACCTCAGAAACAGCAGCTGGGATTCAGCTACATTCCCCTCTGCCTCTTTGGGGATAAAATATTTAGATGGTTTGCTAAATTAAGTATTGATTTGAGTTATGAGTCTAGCTTAACTTGCACCTATCTATATTTCTAGAGGTCCTATTTTACTTTCTGAAATCTTGCATTACCCTTTATTAAATGTATTACACTCTGTGCTTCTTATCAGTCATTTTTTTACCCATTACAATTCCTGGAAGATGGCGGTTTGCCAGATTAATATAAGGATGTTCTGTTATGTTTCAATATATATTTTTAAGGGATTTTGTCCCTTCCCCTGTCAATTTCTGTTTTAGATTCTTAAAAATCATTAGCAAGGCAAATGTAGTAACTAATAGTCCAGGGTGGTTAACTTTCACTGTAAGCACAGGCTAATCTGATTCTTTTTTTCTTCAGAATTACTTGGTCTCTAGGGATAGCTGAAACCACAAGAAGACATGTAACATACACAGCCTCTGACCTCTTAGCACTTCACGTACTCTACTCATAAGGGTAAGAAGAAAATTCACTGCCTTCAAGTCGATTCCAACTCATAGAGACCCTATAGGACAGAGTAGAACTGTCCCATAGAGTTCCCAAGGACAGCCTCGTGGATTTGAACTGCTGACCTTTTGGTTAGCAGGCATAGCTGTTAACCACTACACCACCATATTGCTTAGGTGTTGGAATAGCAGCACTGTTATACAGCCTCCTCTGAACCCCTGCTTATTATCCTTCCCTGAGCCAGAAAGAACAACCTGTACTTTCCACGTCACTTCCAAACTGAAATGTTTACTGGACCGCTCTGCAGCAAGTGGAGTTGTTCCCCTGTGCACTTTGGCTACTGCTACTTGTATTGAGTTTTTATGTGTGTCGGTAGTTTTTAAGAGAATAACACATTCTTCTCAAATATTGAATGTACTCAATTTTTGTTCCTGCCGTTAGAAGTATATTCCCCTTGTTCCCGAGTGACTGCTTTTGATTTAGGTATCATCAGGAAAGGCCTACAGAGGCTTCTCCTTCTAAACCAGGTCCTTCCCAAGGAAAGCAAATTCTATGGTTTACCTCTAAGATTCTCTTTTCAGTTTTGCATAACTATTAAATCAACATTATAGGAAGGGATTTTAACGATTTATCCCACATTCTTTGCCTTGACCCAGTAAATATATTTATTTCGTAATATTTCCTTCCATTCACTTATATGTGCAGCTATTACAGTTGTAACAGCAATGCAGAAGAAATCATTTTCCTTTTATTTTTTACTGAACATAATTCTATATATAATTGTATTTTCTGTAGAGTCACCATCTTTACAATTTTAATTGCTGCAGACTATTTTATTAATTTAATATATCATCATTTAATAATGTTCAGCATTTAGTTTATTCACATAATATTCCTGTTTTTTTTATATCGAAGTGCTGAATACCTTTAAATAGTCTGTGTGATCAGTGTTAACCATTCTTTCCTATTTTTGATTGGCCTATTTATTCCAAAATAGTTGCTTACTCACAATAATGTTTTGATTAATATTTCCATTTATAGAGGTAAATATGTTTTATAAATCATATATATGTATATCTTTATATACCAAAGTACATTTAAAGAAATTAACACAACGTAGGTACGTCAGTGAACACTTTTCCATTTACTAAAGTTAATGACAGCATAAGCATATACTATGATAATCATCATTGTCTTAGGGTTTTTTAGAGAAACATAACCGTGTTCTGATAAAAATATATCATTATCTTTAAATTTTTCATGTTAAGATTGCTTAATTTTGTCATGGATAGCCACTTTGAAAGGGCTGCTTTTTCTTTTCAGTACTGTCCCTGTCATTCTTGAAAGCCATCTTAATTTACAACTACAACAAGAAGTTTCAGACCCAACTCAAATTTTCCTGCCTTAAGAAATGAAGTCATCTCCCCTCCTGTAAGTCCTGATCCCTTTTGGTGGAGGATGTTCTTAAAAAGGAATAGCGCTGGAAAAGATATTTCTTTATGATATCACGGGTTTGCATCTACCTTTGCATTTAACATATACTTTTGAATTCTATCTTGTTTTTTATTTTTAAGCCTCAAAGACTATTAATCTTTTGACTACATTAGCAAGTAAGATACATTAGGCGGTTGCATACAAAATGGATGGTGTAGAATGTCCTAGAAATGTGTATGTGTGTTAGGATTCTAAATGAAGCAAAAGAGAAATTTATTGGGAGGGAATTTGGCAGGAAGGCTAGCTAAACCAGGTATAATAACTCCCAGGAACCACGGGAGCCTCGAAAAGCAGGATGGAAATAACTTCTTGACCATGACAAGCCCTTTCCTGTGAGGGAACGGAGAAAACCTTGACATATCAAAAAAAAGAAAAAACAAAAGAAAACAAACTCATTGCCTTAGAGTCAATTCCAGCTCATAGTAACCCTGTAGGACAGGGTAGAAATTCCCCATAGGGTTTCAAAGGCTGTAAATATTTACAGAAGTAGACTGCCACATCTCTCTCCCAAAGTGGGTGGTGGGTTCGAACCACCAACCTTTGGGTTAACAGCTGTGTGCTTAACCACTGCACCACCAGGGCTCCTCTACCTTGACAGCTCCCATACCAAACTCATTGCCACCGAATTGATTCTGACTCAAGGAGATGCTATAGGAGAGAGTAGAACTTCCCCATAGGGTTTTCAAAGAGCAGTTAGTGGATTCGAACTGCCAACCTTTTGGTTAGCAGCTACTGCACCACCAAGAACCCTCCTAAAAAGGCCCACAGTGTGTAATAGAGTGCTGATAACAGAAGCAGTGAGAGGAGGCTGGGCCACCTAACATGTATCCACTCCAGGGACAAACAGCAGTTTGGAGGCTGTGATAATGATCTAGGTGAGAAGTCAGCCTTACCTAGATGAAGACGGTGGAAAAGGAGAAAAGGTATGAGTGCAAGAAATCAGAGCTGTATGATTATACTGGAAACTACATTGAGAATTATATAAGACAAAGTGACATTCCCAAACTATGGTATATTGGGCCAAATTTTTCTTAATTTATTTTCTCTATAAAAATACCAGGTAATAGATTCTATAAAGGTGTTACTCTACTGCTGATAGTAATCATAAAGGAAAAGAAAAGAATATTATATTAAATACAGTGTGTGTTATATTTGATACATGCACATTTGGTGTTATGAAAAGGTATGCTATAATTTTGTTGAGAAAACAGCTTATGTATTTAACTGATAATGTATTAAGTTTTCCTTGGCTTGAATACAGCATTCTTTTTTCTTTTTTACATGAACAGAGCAAGCACTGTTATCATTGTTTTAAACAGAGGAGAGGAAAGAAAGAATAAAATATGACATGAAGGTTATAAATCTGGTTGGCTAAAAAGTGTGGAAAAAATCCAAAGCAGAATACTGAAGGTATATTTTTGAGACTCACTTTTATAATAGCCACATTTTAAACCATGGATTTGACTAAGATTTTTAAAAAAGAGAATTCAGAGTCTGTGGAGGAATAATAGTTCTTGTATTTTGAAGGAAGAAGGAGAGAAAACAAACAAACAAACAAAATGGCAGAAAAGAAATTACCTTTGTTCCTAAGTACAAAAGCACTGTGTCTTTAACAACATACAATATAGGGGAAGTCAGCACAACTTGAACAAGGCAAAGCCAGAGAAGCTTCCTAGACACATCCAAACACCTTGAGGGACCAAGTTACTGGAGCTGAGGGCTGAGGACTATGGTCTCAAAGGATATCTAGGTCAATTGGTATAACATAGTTTATAAAGAAAATGTTCTACATCCCACTTTGGTGAGTAACACCTGGGGTCTTAAAAGCTTGTGAGTGGCCATCTAAGATATATCTATTGGTCCTACCCCATCCAGAGCAAAGGAGAATGAAGAAAACCAAAGACATAAGGAAGATATGTGGACTAGTGGACCATCTAAGAACCACAGTCTCCACCAGCTTGAGCCCAGAAAAACTAGATGTGGTCCACTGCCAGGACCAACCATTCTGACAGGGATCACGATAGAGGATCCCAAACAGAGCAGGAAAAAATATGTAGAACAAAATTCAAACTCATAAAACAAGAGCAGACTTACTGGTCTGACAGAGACAGAAGGAACCCCTGAGACTGTGACCCTCAGACACCTTGCTAACTCAGAACTGAAGCCACTACTGAAGTCCATCTTTCAGACAACAAGTAGACAGACATGAGGAATGCTGTTCTTAGTTCAATCAAGTATAGGAGATCAAATGGGCAACACCTGCCCAAATCAAAGACAAGAGGGCAGGAAGGGAGAGGAAAACTGGACGAATGGACACAGTACACGGGGTGGAAATGGAAAGGGCGAGAGTGCTAACACATTGCAGGGATTGCAACCAATGTCGCAAAACAATTTGTGTATGAATTTTTGAAAAGGAAACTAATTTGCACTCTAAACTTTCACCTAAAACACAGTAAAATTAAAAAAAAATGAATTGCCTTTAAAAGAGAATTAATACAATCCCCATTTTATGCTCGCCTGTCATTTATAGACAGATTAACTTTTGGGTAGTGTAACTGGTATAGAATTATGAACTCACTTTGAAATCTAAAATTAAAAAACAAGAGTAGGGCTCTTTGAGGGTATGTGGTGAAGTGCTTGTTATTATTGGGTGCTGCCAAGTCATTTTCAACTTACTGCCTTTCCAGGTGACGGAGTAGAACTGTCCCATAGGTTTTTGAGGTTGTAGTCTTTATGGGAGAAGATTGCCAGGCCTTTTCTCTGCTGGAGCGACTGGATGCGCTCAAACTGCCAACATTTCAGTTAGCAGCCAAGAGCTTACCCATCATGTTAGTGCTTAAAGACATGCAAATTGGAGTCAGAAAGTCCTAGGATTGACCTAATTCCATCACTTGTTATCTACATAACTTGGACTACTTGCTGAAATTTTGTAAGCCTCGTCTTTCCTCATTTATCTAATGGCAACAATATTATCCACTTCCTAGAGTTACTTTCAGAATCATATAAGATAACCCTGGAGGAGCATCTGATACATGGTCTGGCAGTATACTTTTAATAGTAATTTTTTAGAAAAGAATAATGTCAAAGAGCAGCTTCCAAATGCTTTCTGTTATCTGACATATTTGTTGTATTCCCTTAATACCCACATTTATCAGGAAATTTATATTTGGATGTAAAAGAAATAGAGCTGATATTTTGCAAATCACCACTAAAATAGTACTGCCTAGGTAGCCGCTATATAAAAAGTGACTGTGCGTTGTTTGATGTGAAGACATTTTTCACCCACACTCCTTCCTCATGAAGCTCTAATAGGTCCTTGGACCGAGATCTAAAAAATAAACATGGAAGCAATAATAACACTCGGGGTAGGGATAAAGTCTTCAGAACTGAAAAAATGACATTAGCCCCACCTTGAATATAGCCATTTACTCAGAACCTTCAAGGAAGTTTGTGGTTATTGAGGAATTTGGAATGTCATTGCTCTCTCAGCTATTATTTTTTTAACCTGGAGCAATGGCAAAAAAGAAGGCAAGGGTGACTTGGAGTTCTTGGAAACACAGACAATAAATCTGAATTGTATGTATATGTGTGTGTGTGTGTGTGTGCATATGAGTGTGTTTGAGTGTGTGTGTGTACATATGCTGAGCCAAAGGGGAATATAGATAGCTGTTGAAAATAATTTTGAGATATTTTTAATTTTTGAAAATAAGTGTTAATGTTTCCAACTTAAATCTATGCATTATATGCAAGGATTTTCAAATATCAGCCAGTGAAGAAGAGACATCTAGAATTAGACCTTACATGCAAATTGAAGTTTGTCAAAGTTTTCACAGTTTTGCTTCATGAGTCATTGATTTCATTTGATGGCATCAATATAAATTGTCTCCTTGGTACCCTCACCTCCTCACTCTCCCTGTTGCCACTGCCTAGAAAGAACTTACTCTACCCTATCTGATTATATCATTAATTCCTAGATTTTTTTAATATCAAAGTTTAAATATCTCTTTGGAGAAAATCTTCCTAAACCACGTAGAATAATTCAGGGCCCTTTGCTATTATTTTTTTATAGACTGTCTTTTTCATTTATAGCACTGATCATGGGGCTTAGCAAGGGCTTTGCATATAAAAAACCAAAAACCATTGCCACTGAGTCGATCCCAATTCGTAGCAACCCTAGAGGAAAGGTTACAATTGCCCCATAGGGTTTCCAAGGAGCAGCTGGTAGATCTGACCTGCCAACCTTTTGGTTAGCAGACGTAGCACTTAACCACTTCACCACCAGGGTTCGTTGCACATAATAGCCACTTGATAACTACTTACTGAATGAACAAGATATAACCACAACTTGGCCTTCTGACGGCTCAGATATGGTCTTGTTGGACCACACTGAATTCATGAGATATTTTACTTTTCTCTGTGATAAGTTGGCTTTAATTGTTGACCTTGAATCTATAACACCATATCTGTCCTTCTCTAACTGCTCCGTAATTCTTTATTTGCGATTATAGGAAGTTAGCAACTATGTGTCAAATTTATGATCCTAGTTTGGTCAGCTCCCAGATCATCAGTTTTAGAAGTCAGTGTTCAAATGCCATGAAAATTTGTGTAAAAGACCTTTGGACTCTGGAATTCAACATGTTTTTAAAAAAGAAAGAAAAACTTTTTGGCTATACTTTCTGAAGTATACAATTTCTTCTTTTTAACAGCATATAATTCTATTTTTTAAAACTACCAGATAAGCAAAAAAAAGAGATCACTCTCTTTTCCAATTTACTAAAAATGACTGAGATTGGAATCATTAACAGCAAAATAATGTCACATCTTTAGGACATTTCTTAGGTTGTTTACCCCTTTGAAGACATGCTACTTTAAGTCTTGTGCACCTGGAAAATAAAAAAAACAACATTCAAGACATACTTGCTATTTTTTTGGTAGAAAGTGAAGAGGTGTTCTATGTCTACCCTCTCATAAATATTTTTCAAGGGCTATTTTTAAGATTATCAATCATGGTAACAAGCTAAGGAGAGCAGGAAAGCATGAAAACAAGCCAATCTTCAAAGTCAGCCACACGTGTGATCATTTAAATTCTAAATCCAAGAGCTACTCAGATTCAATACACTCTCATGCATAAAAAAAAAAAAAAATAGGAAAGAAAAAATCAGGGTTTTAAAGGCAGAACGATAGATAATATTCCACCACTTCCTGTTGACCTTGTGATTTACATTCCCTAAAGCACATCTCACTTTGAGACTTGGTAAAATTTTATTTTTTATTTTATTTTTAAATTTTCATCCATCCCTCCATTTAAAGGCACAATCTCCAAAAAGGCCCTGCAGAAAAACATCCACTCAGCATTAAACAAAACTTTGGATTCATATATAAGTCTCAAGTTCAGAGAAGATGGAATGGTAGTTCACAGTAAAAAACTGTTAAAAAAAAAAATACAAACCAATAAGTTTTGTTTTTTTTTTTTTAACTTCATATCTGGATAATTTTCATCTTTCAATGAAATTCCTGCACTTTTATCTCAAGGCTTCTGCTTGTATGATACAGTTGTTGTTAGCTGTTGTTGCGTGTCCCCATCTCATGGGACCCAATGCACATAAGCTGTTAAAACAACAACTTCCAAACAAAAAATAAACCACAAACACAACAATAACAACAACTTTCAGTTTAGATATGAAAATTTGAAGGAACTTGGAAATACTCTGGCCCAGGTCATATTGGAAGGAAAATCTCTACTATTTCCACCAGGCTATCCAGGGGTGCTTATATTCTGCATACTTTTTATTGTTTCTACCTTTCTTTCTTTAAAAAAAAAAAAAAAGAAAAAACTTTAAAAATCAAAGCCTAAAGCATCTTTTGAATTTTCTCTTTCATTTATAAAGCTTATATTCAAAATCTACTCACCAGCTTAAATTAAAGAAAAATAACAGCACGGAGTGTATGCAATTAAAAACCTCATTAAACATTATGGGCAGCTCGATGTTAAATATTTATGATTCCAGAGATATCTCTAAGGAACTGAGCCTACCAGAGTCTCACTTTACAAAGCTTTTAAGTCTACTATATGCAATATATTTTTGAAGCCCTGGTGGCACAGTGGTTAAGAGCTTCGCTGCTAACCAAAAGGTCGACAGTTTGAATCCACTAGCCGCTCCTTGGAAATCCTATGAGGCAGTTCTACTCTGTCCTATAGGGTCACTATGAGTCGGAATCGACTTCACAGCACACAACAAGAACAACATATGCAGTGTGCTCCTTTGGGCAGCTATGCCAGTATGTTCATTGTTCAGTGATAGAACAGTAATTAACAATACAAAATTGATTAAAAAAAAAAAAGATACACACCACTAAGTTTTTTGACTTCATATCTAGATAATATTTTCATTTTTAATAAAGTGCCTGCATTTTTATTTCAAGGCTTCTGCTTGTATGTGGTAGTTGTTGTTAGCTGCTGTCCAAGTGGCTCCCATTTCATGGGACCCAATGTACAATGAATAAGGAAGACAGAAGA
The DNA here is from genome assembly GCF_024166365.1 of Elephas maximus indicus. Taxonomy (NCBI): domain Eukaryota; kingdom Metazoa; phylum Chordata; class Mammalia; order Proboscidea; family Elephantidae; genus Elephas; species Elephas maximus. Next base: position 22,573,760 of record NC_064827.1, on the reverse strand, counting down.
AGAATTGATGCCTTTGAATAGTGGTGGTGGAGAAGAATATTGAATATACCATGGACTGCCAAAAGAACGAACAAATCTGTCTTGGACAGCCAGAATGCTCCTTAGAAGCAGGAATGATGGGACTGCATCTTACACACTTTGGACATGTCAGGAGGGATCAATCTCTGGAGAAGGTCATCATGCTTGGTAAAGTACAGGGTCAGTGGAAAAGAGGAAGACCCTCAACGAGATGGCTTGACAAAGTGACTGCAACAGTGGGCTCAAGCACAGCAACGGTCGTGAGGATGGCACAGGACTAGGGCGTGTTTCGTTCTGTTGTACATAGGGTCACTGTGAGTCGGAACCGACTCAACAGCACCTAACAACAACAAGAATGTACAATGGAAAAAACAAACACTCCCTGGTCCTACACTATCCCCATGATCAGTTGTAGATCCAACTATTGTGATCCATAGGGTTTTCATTGGCTAATTTCTGGAAGTAGATTACCAGGTCTTCTTTCTAGTCCATCTTAGTCTGGAAGCTCTACTGAACCCTGTTCAGTATCATACCAACACGCAAGCCTCCACTAACAGAACTGGAAGATCTATAAGATTTTTTCCATGGGTCAAGATATTCCAAATCACAATTACAGAATTGCAAAATTAATTACCTAATACTACTTGAGTTTTTACTATTTAATTTGTTCTGTTCCTTCTTTAATTTTATAGAAATTTCAATGTTTTCCTGTTTGCATAGCTTTCAATATTTGCAATTCTCTAAAAGCTTCAAAATGTGATTTGGAGGTGTTCTTTGTTGCATATTTTGATTAAAAGCTTTCTACTGATTTAAAATCAAATACAACAAAATGATCAAGGACTTGTTTATGAAAAAAAAAAGGTTTAACACCATTGTAGGCTACTTAAATTAATACATAAAAGATATAACACAAATAAGAGATAGCAGTTCCTACCAAACTATTTTTTTAATTCAATATCAGTTTTTCACACACAGATACACAAAATTTGTAATTAAGTTTCTGGGTAGAAATATTAAAATATTTGAAGATGTTGACATCCCAGTCTTTATTTCGATTGGCAGAATATCATAGCTTGTTAATAAAATTATGAATTATGTGTACACTACAATCAATTCAAAGTATATTTCTATTTCTTAATTTAGTAAAAAAAAAAAAAGAGAGATTCTACCAAGTCCTGTGCTCCACCGAATTTTCTCTTCATATTGTCGTATCTTCAATGATGAACTTAATTGAATTGAAATCTCATTTATAGCAAAGTCAGATGGTTTCTCTTTTGAAAGAATGAATATCTGAAAGCTTTACTTTCAGTCTATAAGTTGGATGAAAAATATCGAATTGTTACTGAGTTACGAAAACAGATTTTCTATGTGTAGTATTTCATGACATCGATGCAGAACTGGTGTCTTTAACTATTTAAAACAGTTTTCTTTTGCTAATGGAGTCAGCATATTAACAGCTTTCTATTCATGCTTCTAAAATGCACACAGAAACTTAAAAAATGTACAAAATTAATTTATATGAACAGTCATTTGATATAAATGAAACATTCCATTTCACTGTAGCAAGTGTTAAATCAGGGTCTTCAGGTCCAGTTTTCCATAAATAGTTACTAACTTCTGGGATAGCTGCTAATGCTTCTCCAGCAGATTTTTGTTTCTTGGTTTCCTCGTGGTCAGTGACATCATCATAGCCTCCTCGGTGGATGGAAAAGTTAGAACCACATTTTTTCCAATAACGCAACTCCAATACTTCATGTTTTTCATTAATCATAATGTAAAAAAATTTCATTACTGTCAAAGTGTTCTTTTGAAAAAAGCAAGGGTTGCCAAACCAAAAGTAAATATATGGTTGTGGGTTTGTGCCATAAAATGAATGACAGAACCATTGTAGCAAGGATGTTCATTTTAATTTTTATGTGCATTATAATGGATCTGGTCAGCCTCTTTTCAAACACATATTACATGTTCCCTAATCTATAATTTCCCACAGTTCCCACCAATTTTTTCAACTGGCTGCTTGGCAGTTTCATGCATTTAACAGCTCACGGCATGGGTCATCATGCAAATGGCTGATCTGCTAAATGGCAGGCATGGGTAGCAGTACTGAAGAGTTCACACAAACTGTCCTTACTGCTTGTGACTAAAAATGCTTCATTTTATCAGTGAACACCCTCCGTGTTGTCCTTCAAAGGGAAACAGTTATTTTACATCTGGAGATGACTTGTCATTAGCCATCTTTAAGGTTTAAATAGGTGTTAAAATAGTTCCTGTTAATTATACATTCATCTCACACACCACTAATAAGACCATGACAGAAGCTGAAGTACAAAGTGAAGGTTTTCCAAGCCCACTGGAACTTATTTTGGTGCAAGTATTAATAACATTACGTGATTAAAACTAAAAAAAAAAAAAAGGTGGTAAATTTAAACTGTATGGAACTCTGAGGCAGTGGGCCTAAATTTTGAATTTCCAGGCAAACGAATGTATCACTCTATAAGAGTCTTCACGGTCTGTCTTCTTTCTAGCCCCAGGTTTCTTCACTCTGTTCTCTACGTCAGTTCTGATAGGCTAAACTACTGTAACGAACAGACTAAAGATAAAATGACTTGATTATATTAGGTGTTACTTTTCATTCACTCAATAGTCCAGTTGGGTACTCCTAGTCAGTGGATGGTTCTCCACTATGCAATGATTCAGGGAGTTATGCTTTTTTCTTCCTATGACTTTGCCTTTCCCAAAGGCCTTGTTGACAGTCTTCATCCAGTTGTGGAAAGGACACACCTACATGGAGGGGACACAGCTGTTTTACAAAAGCTGTGGTTTGAAACAGGCAGATATTACTTTTGCCCATCAGCCATTAAGAATTCGGTCACACTGGGCACATATAACTGCCAAGAAGATTACAAATTGCAGCCCAGGTATACACACAAGAAAAGGAGGATATGAATTTTGGTGAGTACATAAAGTCTCTGACAAAAGTGACTTTTGGTCACTTTTTGGTGACTTCTGGTCACCAAATAGAATTTTCTTTCCCCTTGTCAAACATGGAACAAATTTGCCTCCTAAAGTGTGACAAACTGAAGTTGTGTACTGTGCATCAAATGCTTGCATCTACCTTAATATTCAAGATGTCTTGGAGATTCACACTTCTCTCCATTCACTAAAGTTGTGTTTTCTCATACACGGGGAAGCTGTAGTCAAATACAAGTTATCTGTTCCTCCCACAACACATACCATTAATTTATAACGACGGAGCAAGGGACAGGATTGCTGCAATAAAAATTCCCGTTAAAAAATAAACACAGAATAATATAAAAAGTGCATCAGTCACTAGTTTATTCAATGACAAGACATCCTGGGAGGCATTACGAAGGCCTCCAGCCTTGGCCGAGGGAGCATTTCATTGACTAGATGTTGGATGTGCTTCTGGCTACTTCATCCTTATTAATTTTCCACCATGGCCACATAAGTTGACAACTGGAGAGTGTGCCCATTTTGTGGCTGCACAGCATTTGCATCCTAATTCTTGTTCATGCCCAAGGATTGTTTGATGGTTCAAATAGTTGAAAGATGGTCTAGGCTTTTTTTTCCCCCAGTAAATTTTCTCAAAAACATTTTAGGGGAGGAGGGGGCCAAGACGGCGGACTAGGTAGATGCTACCTCGGATCCCTCTTGCAACAAACACTTGGAAAAACAAGTGAATCGATCACATACATGACAATCTACGAACCCTGAACAACAAACACAGATTTAAAGAGTTGACGTGAGTGACAGAGACGGAGAACGAACAACTATGGGGAAGCAGTGACTGTTTTCAGAGCCCGGAGCCAGCGTCCCAGTTAGGCGGCTTCATTAACACCGGAATTTCCTGAGCCAGAGGGAGAACGGCTCCAGCTCTGCGGCTTTTCTTTTCCCTTTTTTGGTCTTTTCCTAACCCATTCTTCCGGCCTGAGAGAACCAACCACAAAAAACCCAGGGACAAAAATCCTTCCCTAATTGGACTAAAAACACAGAACAAGCTCCAGCCAAGCATATATGATCCATATCTCCGGCTTTCATCCCTACAGAGAACAAGGTGGCTATTATGCAAAGGCATTTCTCATAGGGATCTGACTGCATTTTTTTTTAGCGGATTTACTGGGAAAACAAGTTTCCCAGGTCTGATATCTCTGCTTATTCAACAGAGCCCTAACTGACCCACAACAGGGAACTGAGGGCTGAAGCTCCCCCCAGACCACCTAGCCTCTTGCCTTAGGGGTCTAAGGAGGGTGACACCTACCAATCTGTAGAGGTACTTGCATTGGGGGCCTAAGGTACAGCTGCAGAGCCCTCCCACCAAGGTGCTTTAGGAATAGAGACACACCTACCTCACTGACACTTGGGGGAGGCCTGTCAGCATCTTGCCCCCCCGGAGTGTGAACCCCAGCTGCTAATAGAATCTGGTGCACACAACGATCACCACTACTTCTCAAGGTGGATAGGTGTTAGGGTGCAGCACACACTTGATGACCCAAAAACAGATTCTACTCAAGAATAGTGAATAGACTCAGGCATATATATCTGGCAACAGCCCAAATCAGCTGATAATAGGTCATAAGTAAGTCAAGGGCTACAACAATCAAGACAGCACAATCTAGTAGCCCATCCACGTATATTGAAAGAAAACAAAACAAGATAAGACTCAGTGAGCAAATATAGAATAGACCACTACAAAATCTTAGTGATGGCTCAGAGACAGCAGTCGATATCAAACCACATAAAGAAGCAGACCATGACAGCTTCTACAAACCCCCAAACAAAAGAATCAAAATCTTTCCCAAATGAAGATACAATCCTGGAATTATCAGATACAGAATATAAAAAACTAATTTACAGAATGCTTCAAGACATCAGGGATGACCTCAGAAATGAAATAAGGCAAACTGCAGAAAAAGCCAAGGAACACACTGATAAAACAGTTGAAGAACTCAAAAAGATTATTCAAGAACATAGTGGAAAAATTAATAAGTTGCAAGAATCCATAGAGAGACAGCATGCAGAAATCCAAAAGATTAACAATACAATTACAAAATTAGACAACACAATAGGAAGTCAGAGGAGCAGACTCGAGAAATTAGAATGCAGAGTGGGAAATCTGGAGGACCAGGGAATTAACACCAACATAGCTGAAAAAAAATCAGATAAAAGAATTTTAAAAAATGAAGAAACCCTAAGAATCATGTGGGACTCTATCAAGAAGAATAACTTGCGTGTGATTGGAGTCCCAGAACAGGGAGGGAGGACAGAAAACACAGAGAGAATAGTTGAAGATCTGCTGACAGAAAACTTCCCTGACATCATGAAAGACGAAAGGATATCTATCCAAGATGCTCACCGAACTCCATTGAAGATTGATCCAAAAAGAAAAACACCAAGACATATTATCATCAAACTTGCCAAAACCAAAGATAAAGAGAAAATTTTAAAAGCAGCCAGGGATAAAAGAAAGGTCTCCTTCACGGAAGAATCAATAAGAAAAAGTTCAGACTACTCAGCACAAACCATGCAGGCAAGAAGGCAATGCAATGACATATACAGAGCACTGAAGGAGGAAAACTGCCAGCCAAGGATCATATATCCAGCAAAACTCTCTCTCAAATATGAAGGCGAAATTAAGATATTTACAGAAAACACAAGCTTAGAGAATTTGCAAAAACCAAACCAAAGCTACAAGAAATACTAAAGGAAATTGTTTGGTCAGAAAACCAATAATATCAGATACCAGCACAACACAAGGTCACAGAACAGAACATCCTGATATCAACTCAAATAGGGAAATCACAAAAGCAAATTAAGATTAATTAAAAAAAAAAAATGCTCAAAACAGGGAATCATTGAAGTCAATATGTAAAAGATCACAATAATCAAAAAGAGGGACTACATACAGGTGGCATAGAACTGCCACATGGAGAGGGATACAAGGCGATATAGGACAATACAAGTTAGGTTTTTACTTAGAAAAGTGGGGTAAATATTAAGGTAACCACAAAGAGGTATAACAACTCCATAACTCAAAATAAAAGCCAAGAAAAACGTAATGACTCAACAAACATAAAGTCAAATACTATGAAAATGAAGATCTCACAATTTACAAAGAAAAACGTCTCAGCACAAAAAAGTAAGTGGAAAAATGAAATTGTCAACAACACACATAAAAAGGCATCAAAATGACAACGCTAAACACTTATCTATAATTACGCTGAAGGTAAATGAACTAAATGCACCAATAAAGAGACAGAGAGTCTCGGACTGGATAAAGAGACATGATCCGTCTATATGCTGTCTACAAGAGACACACCTTAGACTTAGAGACACAAACAAACAAAAACTCAAAGGATGGAAAAAAATATATCAAACAAACAATAAGCAAAAAAAAAGAGGAGTAGCAATATTAATTTCTGACGAAATAGACTTTAAACTTAAATCCACCACAAAAGATAAAGAAGGACACTACATAATGATAAAAGGGACAATTGACCAGGAAGATATAACCATATTAAATATTTATGCACCCAATGACAGGGCTGCAAGATACATAAATCAAATTTAAACAGAACTGAAAAGTGAGATAGACACCTCCACAATTATAGTAGGAGACTTCAACACACTACTTTCAGGGAAGGACAGGACATCCAGTAAGAAACTCAATAGAGACAAAATGCTACAATCAACCAACTTGACCTCATTGACTTATACAGAACTCTCCACCCAACTGCTGCAAGGTATACTTTTTTTTCTAGCACACATGGAACATTCTGTAGAATAGATCACATGTTACGTCATAAAACAAACCTTTGCAGAATCCAAAACATCGAAATATTACAAAGCATCTTCTCAGACCAGAAGGCCATAAAAGTGGAAATCAATAACAGAAAAATTAGGGAAAAGAAATCAAATACTTGGAAACTGAACAATACCCTCCTGAAAAAAGACTGGGTTATAGAAGACATTAAGGAGGGAATAAGGAAATTCATAGACTGCAACGAGAATGAAAATACTTCCTATCAAAACCTCTGGGAAACAGCAAAAGCAGTGCTCAGAGGCCAATTTATATCGATAAATGCACACGTACAAAAAGAAGAAAGAGTCAAAATCAGAGAACTGTCCCTACAACTTGAACAAATAGAAAGTGAGCAACAAAAGAATCCATCAGGCACCAGAAGAAAAAAATAATACAAATTAGAGCTGAACTGAATAAATTAGAGAACAGAAAAACAATTAAAAGAATTAACAAAGCCAAAAGCTGGTTCTTTGAAAAAATTAACAAAATTGATAAACCATTGGCTAGACTGACTAAAGAAATACAGGAAAGGAAGCAAATAACCTGAATAAGAAACGAGAAGGGCCACATCACAACAGATTCAACTGAAATTAAAAGAATCATATCAGATTATTACAAAAAATTGTACTCTAACAAATTTGCAAACCTAGAAGAAATGGATGAATTCCTGAAAAAACACTACCTACCTAAACTAACACAATCAGAAGTAGAACAATAAATAGACCCATAACAAAAAAAGAGATTGAAACGGTAATCAAAAAATTCCCAACAAAAAAAAGCCCTGGCCCGGATGGCTATACTGCAGAGTTCTACCAAACTTTCAGAGAAGAGTTAACACCACTACTACTAAAGGTATTTCAAAGCATAGAAAATGACGGAATACTACCTAACTCATTCTATGAAGCCACCATCTCCCTGATACCAAAACCAGGTAAAGACATCACAAAAAAAGAAAATTACAGACCTATATCCCTCATGAACATAGATGCAAAAATCCTCAACAAAATTCTAGCCAATAGAATTCAACAACATATCAAAAAAATAATTCACCACGGCGAAGTGAGATTTTTACCAGGTATGCAAGGCTGGTTTAATATCAGAAAAACCATTAATGTAATCCACCACATAAATAAAACAAAAGACAAAAACCACATGATCTTATCAATTGATGCAGAAAAGGCATTTGACAAAGTCCAACACCCATTTATGATAAAAACTCTCACCAAAATAGGAATTGAAGGAAAATTCCTCAACATAATAAAGGGCATCTATGCAAAGCCAACAGCCAACATCACTCTAAATGGAGAGAGCCTGAAAGCATTTTCCTTGAGAACGGGAACCAGACAAGGATGCCCTTTATCACCGCTCTTATTCAACATTGTGCTAGAGGTCCTAGCCAGAGCAATTAGGCTAGACAAAGAAATAAAGGGCATCCGGATTGGCAAGGAGGAAGTAAAATTATCTCTATTTGCAGATGACATGATCTTATACACAGAAAACCCTAAGGAATCCTCCAGAAAACTACTGAAACTAATAGAAGAGTTTGGCAGAGTCTCAGGTTATAAAATAAACATACAAAAATCACTTGGATTCCTCTACATCAACAAAAAGAACATCGAAGAGGAAATCACCAAATCAATACCATTCACAGTAGCCCCCAAGAAGATAAAATACTTAGGAATAAATCTTACCAAGGATGTCAAAGACCTATACAAAGAAAACTACAAAGCTCTACTATAAGAAATTAAAAAGGACGTACTTAAGTGGAAAAACATACCTTGCTCATGGATAGGAAGACATAACATAGTAAAAATGTCTATTCTACCAAAAGCCATCTATACATACAATGCACTTCCGATCCAAATTCCAATGTCATTTTTTAAGGTGATAGAGAAACAAATCACCAACTTCATATGGAAGGGAAAGAAGCCTCGGATAAGCAAAGCATTACTGAAAAAGAAGAAGAAAGTGGGAGGCCTCACTCTACCTGATTTCAGAACCTATTATACAGCCACTGTAGTCAAAACAGCCTGGTACTGGTACAACAACAGGCACATAGACCAGTGGAATAGAATTGAGAACCCAGATATAAATCCCTCCACATATGAGCAGCTGATATTTGACAAAGGCCCAGTGTCAGTTAATTGGGGAAAAGATAGTCTTTTAAACAAATGGTGCTGGCATAACTGGATATCCATTTGCAAAAAAATGAAACAGGATCCATACCTCACACCATGCACAAAAACTAACTCCAAGTGGATCAAAGACTAAAACGATAAAGATCATGGAAGAAAAAATAGGGACAACGTTAGGAGCCCTAATACAAGGCATAAACAGAATACAAAACATTACCAAAAATGATGAAGAGAAACCCGATAACTGGGAGCTCCTAAAAATCAAACACCTATGCTCATCTAAAGACTTCACCAAAAGAGTAAAAAGACCACCTACAGACTGGGAAAGAATTTTCAGCTATGACTTCTCTGACCAGTGCCTGATCTCTAAAATCTACATGATTCTGTCAAAGCTCCACCACAAAAAGACAAACAACCCAATCAAGAAGTGGGCAAAGGATATGAACACGCACTTCAGTAAAGAAGATATTCAGGCAGCTAACACATACATGAGAAAATGTTCTCGATCATTAGCCATTAGAGAAATGCAAATTAAAACTACGATGAGATTCCATCTCACTCCAACAAGGCTGACATTAATCCAAAAAACACAAAATAATAAATGTTGGAGAGGCTGTGGAGAGATTGGAACTCTTATACACTGCTGGTGGGAGTGTAAAATGGTACAACCACTTTGGAAATCTATCTGGCGTTATCTTAAACAGTTAGAAATAGAACTACCATACAACCCAGAAATCCCACTCCTCGGAATATACCCTAGAGAAATAAGAGCCTTCACACAAACAGATATATGCACACCCATGTTTATTGCAGCTCTGTTTACAATAGCAAAAAGCTGGAAGCAACCATTCATCAATGGATGAATGGTTAAATAAATTGTGGTATATTCACGCAATGGAATACTACCCATCGATAAAGAACAGTGACGAATCTGTGAAACATTTCATAACATGGAGGAACCTGGAAGGCATTATGCTGAGCGAAATTAGTCAGAGGCAAAAGGACAAATATTGTATAAGACCACTATTATAAGACCTTGAGAAATAGTAAAAACTGAGAAGAACACATACTTTTGTGGTTACGACGAGGGGAGGGAGGGAGGGTGGGAGAGGGTTTTTTACTGATTAACTAGTAGATAAGAACTGCTTTAGGTGAAGGGAAGGACAATACTCAATACACGGAAGGTCAGCTCAACTGGACTGGACCAAAAGCAAAGAAGTTTCCGGGATACACTGAATGCTTCAAAGGTCAGCGGAGCAAGGGCGGGGGCTTGGGGACCATGCTTTAAGGGGACTTCTAAGTCAATTGGCAAAATAATTCTATTATGAAAACATTCTGCATCCCACTTTGAAATGTGGCCTCTGGGGTCTTAAATGCTAACAAGCGGCCATCTAAGATGCATCAATTGGTCTCAACCCACCTGGATCAAAGGAGAATGAAGAACACCAAGGTCACATGATAACTAAGAGCCCAAGAGACAGAAAGAGCCACATGAACCAGAGACCTACATCATCCTGAGACCAGAAGAACTAGTTGGTGCCTGGCCACAATCGATGACTGCCCTGACAGGGAGCAGAACAGAGAACCCCTGAGGGAGCAGGAGATCAGTGGGATGCAGACCCCAAATTCTCACAAAAAGACCATACTCAATGGTCTGACTGAGACTAGAGGAATCCCAGCGGTCATGGTCCCCAAACCTTCTGTTGGCCCAGGACAGGAACCATTCCCGAAGACAACTCATCAGACAAGAAAGGGACTGGACAGTGGGTAGGAGAGAGATGCTGATGAAGAGTGAGCTAATTATATCAGGTGGACACTTGAGAGTGTCTTGGCAACTCTTGTCCGGAGGGGGGATGGGAGGATAGAGAGAGTTGGAAGCTGGCAAAATTGTCACGAAAAGAGAGACTGGAAGGGCTGACTCATTAGGGGGAGAGCAAGTGGGAGTACGGAGTAAGGTTTATATAAACTTATATGTGACAGTCTGACTTGTAAACGTTCACTTGAAGCTCAATAAAAGTTAATTAAAAAAAGGATTATTCAAGAACATAGTGGAAAAATTAATAAGCTGCAAGACTCCATAGAGAGACAGCATTCAGAAATCCAAAAGATTAACAGTAAAATTACAGAATTAGACAACAGGAAGTCAGAGGAGCAGAATCGAGCAATTGGAATGCAGAGCGGGGGAATTGGAGGATAAGGCAATTGACACCAATAGAGTTGAAGAAAAATCAGATAAAAGAATTAAAAAAAATGAAGAAACCCTAAGAATCATGTGGGACTCTATCAAGAAGAATAACTTGCGTGTGATTGGAGTTCCAGAATAGGGAGGGAGGACAGAAAACACAGAGAGAATAGTTGAAGATCTGTTGGCAGAAAACTTCCCTGACATCATGAAAGACGAAAGGATATCTATCCAAGATGCTCACCGAACCCCATATAAGATTGATCCAAAAAGAAAATCACCAAGATATGTTATCATCAAACTTGCCAAAACCAAAGATAAACAGAAAATTTTAAAAGCAGCCAGGGAGAAAAGAAAGGTCTCCTACAAAGGAGAATCAATAAGAATAAGTTCAGACTACTCAGCAGAAACCATGCAGTCAAGAAGGCAATGGGATGACATATACAAAGCACTGAAGGAGAAAAACTGCCAACCAGGGATCATATATCCAGCAAAACTCTCTCTCAAATATGAAGGTGAAATTAAAACATTTACAGATAAACACAAGCTTAGAGAATTTGCAAAAACCAAACCAAAGCTACAAGAAATACTAAAGGAAATTGTTTGGTCGGGAAATCAATAATATCACATACCAGCACAACACAAGGTCACAGAACAGAACATCCTGATATCAACTCAAATAGGGAAATCACAAAAACAAATTCAGATTAATTTTAAAAAGAAAAAAATGCTCAAAACAGGGAATCATTGAAGTCATTATGTAAAAGATCACAATAATCAAAAAGAGGGACTAAATACAGGAGGCATAGAACTGCCATGTGGAGAGGAAAACAACGTGATATAGGACGATACAAGTTATATTTTTTCTTAGAAAAATAGGGGTAAATATTAATGTAACCACAAAGAGGTCTAACAATTCCATAACTCAAAATAAAAACCATGAAAAATATAACGACTCAGCAAACATAAATTCAACTACTATGAACATAAGGAACACACGATTTACAAAGAAAAATGTCTCAGCACAAAAAAGTAAGTGGAAAAATGAAATTGTCAACAACACACATAAAAAGGCATCAAAACGACAGCACTAAACACAAACTTATCTATAATTATGCTGAATGTAAATGGATTAAATGCACCAATAAAGAGACAGAGAGTCTCAAACTGGAAAAGAAACACGATCCGTCTATATGCTGCCTACAAGAAACACACCTTACACTTAGAGACACAAACAAACTAAAACTCAAAGGATGGAGAAAAAATATGTCAAGCAAACAACAAGCGAAAAAAGAGCAGGAGTAGCAATATGAATTTCTGACAAAATAGACTTTAAACTTAAATCTACCACAAAGGATAAAGAAGGACACTACATAATGATAAAAGGGACAACTGACCAGGAAGGTATAACCATACTAAATATTTATGCACCCAATGACAGGGTTGCAAGATATATAAAACAAACTTTAACAGAACTGAAAAATGAGATAGACACCTCCACAATTATAGTAGGAGACTTCAACACACTACTTTCGGAGAAGGACAGGACATCCAGTAAGAAACTCAATAAAGACAAGAAAGACCTAATTGCTACAATCAACCAACTTGACCTCATTGACTTATACAGAACACTCCACCCAACAGTTGCAAACTATACCTTTTTTTCTAGTGCACATGGAACATTCTGTAGAATAGATCACATATTAGGTCATAAAACAAACCTTTGCAGAATCCAAAACATCGAAATATTACAAAGCATCTTCTCAGAGCACAAGGCCGTAAAAATGGAAATCAATAACAGAAAAATCAGGGAAAAGAAATCAAATACTTGGAAACTGAACAATACCCTCCTGAAAAAAGACTGGGTTATAGAAGACATTAAGGAGGGAATAAAGAAATTCATAGAATGCAATGAGAATTAAAACACTTCCTATCAAAACTTCTGGGACACAGCAAAAGCAGAGCTCAGAGGTCAATTTATATCGATAAATGCACACATACATTAAGAAGAAAGAGCCAAAATCAGAGAACTGTCCCTACAACTTGAACAAATAGAAAGTGAGCAACAAAGGAATCCATCAGGCACCAAAAGAAAACAAACAATAAAAATTAGAGCTGAACTAAATGAATTAGAGAACAGAAAAACAATTAAAAGAATTAACAAAGCCAAAAGCTGGTTCTTTGAAAAAATTAACAAAATTGATAAACCATTGGCAAGACTGACTAAAGAAATACAGGAAAGGAAGCAAATAACCTGAATAAGAAACGAGATGGGCCATATCACAACAGACCCAACTGAAATTAAAAGAATCATATCAGATTATTACAAAAAATTGTACTCTTACAAATTTGCAAACCTAGAATAAATGGATAAATTCCTAGAAAAACACTACCTACCTAAACTAACAATCAGAAGTAGAACAACTAAATAGACCCATAACAAAAAAAGAGATTGAAAAGGTAATCAAAAAACTCCCAACAAAAAAAAAGCCCTGGCCCAGACAGCTTCACTGGAGAGTTCTACCAAACTTTCAGAGAAGAGTTAACACCACTACTACTAAAAGTATTTCAAAGCATAGAAAATGATGGAATACTACCTAACTCATTCTGTGAAGCCACCATCTCCCTGATACCAAAACCAGGTAAACACACCACAAAAAAAGAAAATTACAGACCTATATCCCTCATGAACATAGACGCAAAAATCCTCAACAAAATTCTAGCCAATAGAATTCAACAACATATCAAAAAAATAATCCACCCCGATCAAGTGCATTTATACCAGGTATGCAAGGTTGGTTTAATATTAGAAAAACCATTAATGTAATCCACCATATAAATAAAACAAAAGACAAAAACCACATGATCTTATCAATTGATGCAGAAAAGGCATTTGACAAAGTCCATCACCCATTCATGAAGAAAACTCTCAGCAAAATAGGAATTGAAGGAAAATTCCTCAACTGATTCAAAGCCAACAGCCAACATCATTCTAAATGGAGAGAGCCTGAAAGCATTTCCCTTGAGAACGGGCACCAGACAAGGATGCCCTTTATCACCGCTCTTATTCAACATTGTGCTAGAGGTCCTAGCCAGAGCAATTAGGCTAGACAAAGAAATAAAGGGCATCCGGATTGGAAAGGAGGTAGTAAAATTATTTCTATTTGCAGATGATATGATCTTATACACAGAAAACCCTAAGGAATCCTCCAGAAAACTACTGAAACTAATAGAAGAGTTTGGCAGAGTCTCAGGTTATAAGATAAACATACAAAAATCACTTGGATTCCTCTACATTAACAAAAAGAACATTGAAGAGGAAATTGCCAAATCAATACCATTCACAGTAGCCCCCAAGAAGATAAAATACTTAGGAATAAATCTTACCAAAGATGTAAAAACCTATAAAAAGAAAACTACAAGGTACCAGTGCAAGAAACTAAAAGGGACCTAAATAAGTGGAAAAACATACCTTGCTCATGGATAGGAAGACTGAACATAGTAAAAATGTCTATTCTACCAAAAGCCATCTATACATACAATGCACTTCTGATCCAAATTCCAATGACACTTTTTAATGTGATGGAGAAACAAATCACCAACTTCATATGGAAGGGAAAGAAGCCCTGGATAAGTAAAGCATTACTGAAAAAGAAGAAGAAAGTGGGAGGCCTCACTCTACCTGATTTCAGAACCTATTATACAGGCACAGCAGTCAAAACAGCCTGGTACTGGTACAACAACAGGCACATAGACCAATGGAACAGAATTGAGAACCCAGATATAAATCCATCCACGTATGAGCAGCTGATATTTGACAAAGGTCCAGTGTCAGTTAATTGGGGAAAACATAGTGTTTTTAACAAATGGTGCTGGCATAACTGGATATCCATCTGCAAAAAAATGAAACAGGACCATACCTCACACCATGCACAAAAACTAACTCCAAGTGGATCAAAGACCTAAACATAAAGACTAAAACGATAAAGATCATGGAAGAAAAAATAGGGACAACCTTAGGAGCCCTAATACAGGGCATAAACAGAATACAAAACATGACTAAAAATGATGAAGAGAAACCGGATAACTGGGAGCTCCTAAAAATCAAACACCTATGCTCATCTAAAGACTTCACCGAAAGAGTAAAAAGACCACCTACAGATTGGGATGACATCTCCTACCAGTGCCTGATCTCTAAAATCTATATGATTCTGTTAAAACTCAACCACAAAAAGACATACAACCCAATCAAAAAGTGGGCAAAGGATATGAACACGCACTTCAGTAAAGAAGATATTCAGGCAGCTAACACATACATGAGAAAATGCTCTTGATCATTAGCCATTAGAGAAATGCAAATTAAAACTACGATGAGATTCCATCTCAATCCAACAAGGCTGACATTAATCCAAAAAACACAAAATAATAAATGTGGGAGAGGCTGCAGAGAGGTTGGAACTCTTATACACTGCTGGTGGGAATGTAAAATGGTACAACCACTTTGGAAATCTATCTGGCGTTTCCTTAAAAAGTTAGAAATAGAATCACCATACAACCCAGAAATCCCACTCCTCGGAATATACCCTAGAGAAGTAAGAGCCTTTACACGAACAGATACATGCACACCCATGTTTATTGCAGAACTGTGTACAATAGCAAAAAGCTGGAAGCAACCAAGGTGTCCTTCTACAGATGAACGGTTAAATAAATTATGGTATATTCACACAATGGAATACTACGCATCGATAAAGAACAGTGACGAATCTGTAAAACATTTCATAACATGGAGGAACCTGGAAGGCATTATGCTGAGCGAAATTAGTCAGAGGCAAAAGGACAAATATTGTATGAGACCACTATTATAAGATCTTGAGAAATAGTACAAACCGAGAAGAACACATACTTTTGTGGTTATGAGGGGGGGAGGGAGGGAGGGTGGGAGAGGGTTATTTACTGATTAGTTAGTAGATAAGAACTACTTTAGGTGAAGGGAAGGACAATACTCAATACAGGGAAGGTCAGCTCAACTGGACTGGACCAAAAGCAAAGAAGTTTCCGGGATATACTGAATGCTTCAAAGGTCAGGGAAGCAAGGGCAGGGGTCTGGGGACTATGGCTTAAGGGGACTTCTAAGTTAATTGGCAAAGTAAATTCTATTATGAAAACATTCTGCATCCCACTTTGAAGTGTGCCGTCTGGGGTCTTAAATGCTAACAAGTGGCCATCTAAGATGCATCAATTGGTCTCAACCCACCTGGATCAAAGGAGAATGAAGAACACCAAGGTCACATGATAACTATGTGTCCAAGAGACAGAAAGGGCCACATGAACTAGAGACTTACATCATCCTGAGGCCAGAAGAACTAGATGGTGCCCGGCTACAACCGATGACTGCCCTGACAGGGAGCAGAACAGAGAACCCCTGAGGGAGCAGGAGAACAGTGGGATGCAGACCCCAAATTCTCATAAAAAGACCATACTTAATGGTCTGACTGAGACTAGAAGAATCCCGGCGGTCATGGTCCCCAAACCTTCTGCTGGCCCAGGACAGGAATCATTCCCGAAGTCAACTCATCAGACATGGAAGGGACTGGACAATGGGTTGGAGAGAGATGCTGATGAAGAGTGAGCTACTTGTATCAGGTGGACACTTGAGACTGTGTTGGCATCTCCTGTCTGGAGGTGAAATGGGAGTGTAGAGAGGGTTAGAAACTGGCAAAATGGTCACGGTCACAAAAGGAGAGACTGAAGGGAGGGAGTGGGCTTACTCATTAGGGGGAGAGTAAATGGGAGTAAGTAGTAAGGTATATATAGGCTTATGTGGGACAGACTGACTTGATTTGTAAACTTTCACTTAAAGCACAATAAAAATAATTTAAAAAAGAAAAAAGTGAGGTCCAAGTACTGGAAAAGGCAGGCACATAAACCAGAGAGAGAAAAAAAGGGAGCCTGAATAGGATTCTGGCAGTATAAGAATTAAGAATATGAGGAAAGATAGTACTTCAAATTATTGGAAAAGATAGAGTTAAACACAAATAGTACAAACATAAAAATATTGAAAGAAAATACAGATCACCACCTATAACATCTTTTGATGGAGTAGGTAGGAATCATAAAAGAAAAATTAATTGTTAGAGATTACTCTCTCAAAATTTTAAATCTGTGTCAGACAAACCATTACCTTTTTAAACATTTAAAGATACTGAACACATACACATACACACACACACACAAACCTATCAATATAATGGGCCAAACAATTCACAAAAGAAGGAATACAAATAAATGATGAGTGTAAGAAAAGTGTTCAAACTGACCAGTAATTTAAGCGAAATTAAAAAGAGTAATGTGCTTTTATTATTATTATCAAATTGGAAAATGAAAGAAAAAAATAAAGGAAGGAGAGAAGTAGGGAAGAGAGGGAGAGAGAGAGGGAGAAAGGAGACAGTAGGGAAATAAGAGAAGGAGGTAGAGAGGACAAAGGGAGGGGAAGAAGGAAGGAAAGAGGGAGAAGAAAAGAATAGGTGATGGAAAGAAAGGGAGTAAAAAAGGGAGTTGTTTCATTACTGAAATCGGTCCCTTTTGTGTAAATAATGCCCTCATAGGCCTCACTCAAAAACTTAAGATATCATACATGTATAAGCCAGGAAACTGCAATGAATAAGGAACACCAAAGAATTGACGCCTTTCAATTATGGTGTTAGCAAAGAATATTGAATATACCACGGACTGCCAAAAGAAAGAAAAAATCTGTCTTGGAAGAAGTACAGCCAGAATGCTCCTCAGAAGCAAGGATGGTGAGACTTCATCTCACATACTTTGGACATGCTATCAGGAGGGGTCAGTCCCTGGAGAAGGAGATCATGGTTCAGCAAAAAAGAGGAAGACCCTCAACCAGATGGATTGACAGTGGCTGCAACAATGGGCTCAGGCATAACGACAATTGTGAGGATGGCACAGGACCGGGTAGTGTTTCGTTCTATTGTCCATAGGGTCGCCGCGAGTCGGACCTGACTGGACAGCACCTGACAACAACAATAACAGCCAGAAAGCATCACAATATGGCAAGAACCACTGAGGATTTGTACTGGGGGTTCCAGACGTTTCAGTGTTTTGCCTGTCCTTGCGATGGCATGTGTTAGTATAGCCTGATACTGGGTAACATCTTTGATTCTTGTCAGTCTGATTTGACAGTCCAATCATTTGTGTTATCTCAACATGAAAATGGGAGGTTTTATGGTAGTACAAGTAGATCTGCTGGGGGACACCAGTTGCTCAGGTGAGTTGCATGTCGGTACTTTCAGCACCTGAAAACTTTGTAGGAAACTGAGATCTTGTACAGGCCCTAGTAATAAGGGGGAGGGAAGCTACTGGTCACAGCTAGCTTGTTGCCAGGCAATCCAAAGAGAATCTTAGGTGTCTTCCAGCAGGCATTTTGATTGTCTCTGTTTATACATGAGCTCTACTTTTGTATTATGAAGGCAACAAGATAGTTGATGCCCCCAAATACCTAGTTATTGGCAAACAAGACTTTCAGGGATTGAAATTGCCTCCACTTCCAGACTCATAAGTGCTTATGAGTGAAGGTGAACGCGAAACACTGAAACCAAACCACAGTCTACTAAAAATAAATACTGGACTTTTTAAATATCTAAATTTATAATATTTCACCAAATGTGGAAATTTTAGGTCTATTATTTCTTCAAATAGTTTTTCTCCTCCAATTGCTTTCTCCTGTCCTCTGGGCTCAATTATGTATATGCTAAACATTTCGATATTTTACCACAGCTTGTTGAGGCTCTGTTCACATGTTTTCTCATCCTTTTTCTCTGTATTCTTCAGATTGTATGTTTTCATTTAGCCATTATTTAAGTTTACTGACTATCCTAGGTCTTCTGCATTCTGCCGTTGAGTCCATCTAGAACATTTTTTTTTTTTTTTTTTCAGGTATGGTATTTTTAGTTCTAAAATTTTAGGTCAAGTAATTTTGATTTTATTCTGGACATTGTGAATGTTATATTCTGTACTCTGTCATTGTTATCAGGTGCTGTCAAGTCAATTCTGGCTCATAGAAACCCTGTGTATGACAGAAGGAAACGTTACCCAGTTCTCAGCCACCCTCACAATCGTTGCTATACTTGAGTGCATTGTTGCGGCCACTGTGTCAGTGATGTCTTGATGGTCTTCTTCTCTTTTCTGGCCCTCTACCTTACCAAACATGATGTCCTTCTCCAGGGACTGGTCCCTCATGATAAAACATCCAAAGTACATGAGACAAAATCTCACTATTCTCGATTCCAAGGAGCATTGTGGTTGCACTTCTCCCAAGACAGATTTGTTCGTTCTTTCGCAGCTTGGGGTATATTCAATATTCTTTGCTAACACCATAATTCAAAGGTGTCAATTCTTCTTTGGTCTTCCTTATTCATTGTCCAGCTTTTGCATGCATATGAGGCAATTAAAAATGCTATAGCTTGTGTCAGGAGCACGTTGTCCTCAATAACATCTTTGCTTTTTAACTTCAGTCGTTTGCAGAAGGCTGCCCAGTGCAATACATTGTTTGATTTTGTGACTGCTGCTTTCATGGGCATTGATTGTGGTTCCAAGTAAAATAAAATCCTTGACAATATCAATCGTTTTTCCGTTTATCATGATGTTCCTTACTGGTCCAATTGTGAGGGTTTTGTTTTCTTTACATTGAGGTATAATCCATACCGAAGGCTGTGGTCTTTGATCAGTAAGTGGTTCAAGTCCTCTTTGCATTCAGCAAGGAAGGTTGTGTCATCTGCATATAGCAGGTTATTAATGAGTCTTCCTCCAATCCTGATGCCAGATTCTTCTTCATATAGTCCAGTGTCTCTGATTATTTGTTCATCATACAGGTTGAATATGATTAAAAAGATACAACCCTGATGCATAACTCTCCTGACTTTAGACCAGGCAGTATTCCCTTTTTCTCTATGAATGACTGCCTCTTGGTGTATGTACAAGTTCCTCATAAGCACAATTGAGTGCTCTGGAATTCCCATTTTTTTGAAATGTTATCCATAATTTCTTAAATTCCACAAGCCTGATGCCTTTACATAGTCTATAAAACACAGGTAAACATCTTTCAGCTATTGTCTGCTTTCAGCCAAGATCCATCTGATATCAGCAAGGATATCCCTCTTTCCACGTCCCCTTCTGAATCTGGCTTGAATTTCTGGCAGTACTCTGTCAATGTACTGCTACAACTGTTTTCGAATAATCATCAGCAATATTTCGCTGGTGTGTGATATTAATGACATTGTTCAATAATTTCTGCAGTCTGTTGGATCACCTTTCTTTGGAATGGGCGCAAATATGGATCTCTTCAAGTTGGTTGTCCAGGTAGCTGCCTTCCGAATTTCTTGTTATAGAGTGAACTCTTCCAGCTTTGCATCCAGTTATTGAAATATCTCAATTGGTATTCCGTCCATTTCTGGAGCCTTGTTTTACGCCAATGTCTTCAATGAAGCTTGGACTTCTTCCTGCAATACTATCGGTTCTTTATCATATGCTACCTCCTGAAATGGCTAAACTTTGACTAAGTCTTCTTGATACACTGACTCTGTATATTCCTTCCATCTTCTTTTGATGCTTCCCACGTTGTTCAATATTTTGCCCGTAGAATCCTTCAATGTTGCAACATGAGGCTTGAATTTTTTCTTCCGTTCTTTCAGCTTAAAAAATGCTGCACGTATTTTTCCTATTTGGTTTTCTAACTCTAGTCTTTGCACATTTAATTATAACACTTTACTTTGTCTTCTTGAGCAGCCGTTTGAAATCTCCTGTTCAGCTCTTTCATGTGATCACTTCTTCCATTCGCTTTAGTTATTCTACGTTCGAGAGCAAGTTTCAGAATCTCTTCTGACATCCATTTTGGTATTTTCTTTATTTTTAATGACCTTTCATATTCTTCAAGGATGATGTCCTTGCATAACTCTTCTGGTCTTTGGTCATTAGTGTACTATGCATGAAATCTATTCTTGAGGTGGTCTCTAAATTCAGGTGAGATATACTCAAGGTTTTACTTTGGCTCGTATGGACTTGTTTTAATTTTCTTCAGTTTCAATTTGAACTTTCATATGAGCGATTGAGAGTCTGTTCCACAGTCTGCCCCAGCCTTATTCTGACTGATGACATTGAGCTTCTCCATTATCTCTCTCCATTGATGTAGTCAATTTGATTCCTATATATTCTATACAGCATGGTCCATATGTACAGCTGCCATTTATGTTGTTGAAAAAAGGTATTTGCAGTGAATAAGTCATTGGTCTTACAAAATTCTATCATGTGATCTCTGGTGTCATTTTTATCACCAAGCCCATATTTTCCAAGTACTGATTCCTTTTCATTTCCAACTTTTGCATTCCCATCACCAGTAATTATCAATGCATCTTGGTTGCATGTTTGATGAATTTCAGACTGCAGGAGTTGGTAAAAATCTTTAGTTTCTTCATCTTTGGCATTAGCAGTTGATGGGTAAATTTGAATAATAGTTATATTAACTGGTCTTCCTTGTAGATGTATGGCTATTATCCCATCACTGACAGCATTATACCTCAGGATAGATCTTGAAATGTTCTTTTGACAATGAATGAGACGCCATTCCTCTTCAAGTTGTCATTCCTGGCATAGTAGACCACATGATGGTTTGATCCAGAATGGCCAATACCAGTCCATTTCAGCTCACTGATTCCTAGGATATCTATCATTATGCGTTCCACTTAATTTTTAATGACTTTCAGTTTTCGTAGTTTTATACTTTGTACATTCCATATTCCAGTTATTAATGGATCTTGCAGCTGTTTCTCTCATTTGGATTTGTGCCACATCAGCAAATGAGGGTCCTGAAAACTTGGCTCCATCTATGTAATTAATGTTGACTCTAAAAAAAAAAAAAAATTTTTTTTTTTTCTACCTTGAGGAGGCAGCTCTTTTCCAGTTGTATTTCTGAGTGCCTTCAACCTGAGGGACTCATCTTGCAGCATTATATTAAGACAATGTTCTGCTGCTATTCATAAGGTTTTCACTGTCCAGTTTTTTTAGAAGCAGACCACTTCTTAGTCTGGAAGCTTGGCTGAAACTCGGGTGACCCTGCTGGTAGTTAAAGCACCAGTGGCACAGCTTCCAGCATCTGAGCAACATGGAAGCCACCGGGTATGACAAACTGACAGATGAGTGATGGAATTCAAACTAGACTGAATCAATTCTGACTCATGGTAACCCTAAGTGCTATAGAGTAGAACTACCACATACAGTAATCTTTTTGGAAACAGACTGCCAGGCTTTCTTCTGTAGTACACCTTGGGTGGGTCTGAGTCATTTGTGCCAAGGTGACACAGATTTAACTAAGAATGAGATGCATTTGCTCTTTGGTGAGGGAGAGAGTAGATGACATAATATGAAAATTTGTATGTGTTTGGAAGAAAAATTTGGAAATATGAGATAACATGGTAAAAATTTGATGGTTTCAAAGAATCATTGCAGTTGTCAATAGAAGCTCTTTTCAGTGGAAGCTGTGATGGCATTTTGAAGTGCCCAACATCCTGGGGAATATTTTATTCTCTCAGAGACTGTTTTCCTGCAAAAATATGCTATGGCATAGCTACGAAAACTCTTATAAAAATCAAAATATTTGATATGCTTATAAGCTACTAGAAAATTTCCTGGGAAATGCCATAAATGCAGTACATTGGGATGGCCATGCATGAAGTAAGAAAATATCCTCAGGTAAATGTTTGTCTCTATCTGATGAGGGGAGGCAGATATAAAATATTTTCTTCCTTTACCTGCTCCTTACTGCCTGCTTTGATAAATGTAAAACTTGCTATCACATTCATTATGACAAACAATGGCATCTGATAAATCTAAAATGTAAAGATGGATTTCAAAGGAAGTCGATTAAACGGCAAATGATTTGAGGCTAAGGTGCTTTTGAAACTCATGAGATGAATCTTAAAGCTGACTATCAAGAAGTGTGAAAGAACAAAATGGTTTGATGAAGATAAGATACCTGAAACAGGAACCCTACTTACAGTGAATTTAATGACATGAGAAACTTGCATATACTTCTAGACCGATACAATGTCCTAATCTGCTTTTTGAAAAATACTTGCATAAATTTACTTTGAGATTTACAGATTATCTTT
This sequence comes from Elephas maximus indicus, assembly GCF_024166365.1. Classification (NCBI taxonomy): domain Eukaryota; kingdom Metazoa; phylum Chordata; class Mammalia; order Proboscidea; family Elephantidae; genus Elephas; species Elephas maximus. The sequence goes on along the minus strand of NC_064827.1, from coordinate 22,550,432 downwards.
CCCTGAGCTTCAGAGAATTTTTGTAATTTAATAACCTTTCCTGTGTGTGCTGTTATGTAATTATTTTTTAAAAGGTTTTCTTCCTTTGAGAATAATAGTATGTTTATTCAGCCACAATCTAGTTGATGATTCCAAATTTAGATGCATCATTTTGGACAGATAGGCAGTTACATAGGATTTAAATTATATTCTTATTTTCTCTATCAGGAGATGTGAAGCCTTGCACAATCTTGCAGACTAGAAAGGGACAGAGATTTTTAGAAGTAATGAAGAGAAGTGGTAGTTCTGAGTGATATAAACAGATATATTTCTTATAATCTCCCAAGAATAAAAGATCATACTCCCACATTTAGGGGAAATTCTATTGGTATCTTAACCTTGTATCATATAAAAACCCCAGCCCATATCAGGCCAAAGCAAAAGTCTCATGGTGGTCAGTACATAGAGGTGCAGTGCAATATGGACCAGAGAAGTAAAGTATAGCTTATAAGTGACCGCATCAGTTGGCATTAAGTAATAAACATTTAAGTTTACTAGATATTTTGTTTGAATACCGTTGCTGTGTGTCAAGTAACTGTTAAAGCACTGTAATATTTTTCCAAAATTTAGTCTCAGAAAATACATGTCGTCATGTGGGTAGGTTACTTGGGATGAGACTATTTTTTTTTTTTTAAGTACAAATACAAACACAACTCACAAGAAATAATATTTGGCCAACTCTTCATGGGCTAAAAAATGCTATGACTGCTATTAGCTAACATATGCAAAAAAAAAAAAATCATCTAAGCTTACTTTAACATTTACTGCCTCAATGAATGTTAGTTAGGAAAATATCCCACACACTAATCTCTGTGCTCTTTGATGTCAGGAAGCATGTCCCCTTAATCATTCCCATCCCAACATTTGACATTCATGGCTCAAAAAAAAAAAAAAAAAGATGATGTTAGCTCCGTGACAGTAGGGATCTTCTGTGCTGTTTACACAGAATGGGTACCTGGCAAAAAAAATATTTGCTGAATGAAGGAATGAATGAAGTTGCTTTCGTTATTTGTACATTATGAAGTTAAGTTCCACTTAGCACTCTGATGTCAGAATTTGTTTTCAATAACCGTGTAATCAAGATTGAGAGCTGGAATTTTCAAGAAAATGCGATTTACTGGGGAAAGCTGACTCATGTCAATTTAGAGACCCCACGTTACATGAGTTCTCAGTATCTTAACTATCACTAAGTATACATGTATATATATGTATATGGACCTCTGCTGGTACAGTGGTTAAGAGCTCAGCCCCTAACCAAAAGGTCAGTAGTTCAAATCCATCAGCCCCTTCCTGGAAACCACATGGGGCAGTTCTACTCTGTCCTATACGGTTGCTATGAGTCAAAATTGACTTGACGGCAACAGGTTTGGTTTAGTTTTATTTTATATATATATATATATACATCTCCGTGAGATCCATAGGTGAAAAAGTAGTGAAAATGCAGAATTTAACAGTGTTAAATAAGTGATACTCCAAGTTCCTAGTTTCCAGATGAAAATAGTATGCTATTAGTCCAAAGGGGTCAACTTACAACCTAATGTTAGTAATGAAAGTTGCAAACGTCCAAGGCATTGACACAGAGTCTTGATGTCAGAAAAAATTTTTCTCTGGAATTTAACTCATCCTAGCACTAAATTAGGAGTCCTGGTGACACAAAGATTAAAACGCTGGGCTGTTAACAGAAAGACTGGTAATTTGAACCCAGTCAGAAGCTCCGTGGGAGAAAGACCTGGGAATCTGCCCCCATAAAGATTACAGCATACAGCAGGTTATCTCATTAGGGGAAGAGTAATTGGGAGTGTGTAGCAAGGAGTGTATGGGTTTTTGTGTGAGAGACTGACTTGATTTGTAAACTTTCACTTAAAGCACAATAAAAATTATCAAAAAAAAAAAAAAAGATTACAGCATATATTTATGCACCCAATGACAAACTCTAACATCATTGAAAAAAGAAATAGACAGTTCCACAATAATAGCAGGAGACTTCAACACATCTGGAAACCCTGGCGGCATAGTGGTTAAGAGCTACGGCTGCTAACCAAAAGGTCAGCAGTTCAAATCCACCAGGCGTTCCTTGGAAACCCTATGAGGCAGTCCTACTCTGTCCTATAGCGTTGCTATGGGTCAGAATTGACTCAACAGCAATAGATTTAGTTTGGTTTTGATTTAACACACCACTCTTGGTAATGGACAGAGCATCTAGAAAGAAACTCAACAAACATACAGAAGATAAGGCCACAATTAATTGACTAGACCTCATAAACATATATAGAACACTCCACCCAACAGTATAAAAGTATATACTCTTTTCCAGTATATGCGGGATATTCTCCAGAATAGATGACATTTTAGGCTATAAAGCAATCCTCAATAAAATCCAAAACATTGAAATAATACAAAATATTCTCTCTGATCACTATGACATAAAAGTAGAAAGTGAATAACATCTTGCTTAAATACCACTGAGTAACAGAAGAAGTCAAAGAGGGAATAAAAGTTTTTCTAGAATCAAATGAGTATGAAAATATAACACACCAAAACCTTTGGGACACAGCAAAGGCAGTGATCAGAGGTCAATTTATAGCAATAAAAACACATCAAAAAAGAAGAACAGGCCAAAATCATAATGGCAGCTCTACAAGTGAAACAAATAGAAAGAGAACACCAAAGGAAGCCCATAGGCACCAGAAGAAAGGAAATAATAATGACTAGAGCAGAAATAAATGAAATAGAAAACATAAAAACAATAGAATGAATAAACAAGGCCAAAAGTTGGTTCTTTCAAAAAGATCAACAAAATCAACAAATCATTAGCCAACCTGACTATAGAAAAACAGAAAAGGACGTAAATAACCCAAATAAGAAATGAGGTAGGGGACATTACAACAGACCCAACTGAAATAAAAAGGATCATAACAGAATACTAAAATTGTACTCTAACAAACTTGAGAACTTAGAACTTAGAAGAAATGGTCAAATTTCTAGAAACATGCTACCTACCTAAACTAACACAAGCTGAGACAGAAAATTTTAACAGACCCTTAACAAGAGAAGAGGTAAAAAAAAAAAAAAAAAAAACTCCCAACAACAAAAGCCCTGGCCCAGATGGCTTCACTGGAAAATTCTATCAAACATTCAGAGAAGGGTTCACACCAGTACTACTCAAACTATTTAAGAACATAGAAAAGAAAGGAATACTCCTGAGTTCATTCTATGAAGCCAGCATAACCATGATACCAAAGCCAGGCAAAGACACCACAAAAAAAAAAAAAAGAAAGAAAAGAACAGACTAATCTCTTTCATGAACATAGATGTGAAAATTCTCAACAAAAATCCTAGCCAGTAGAATTCAGCATCATAACAACAAAAAAAAATAATACACTACAATCAACTGGGATTCATACCAGATACGCAAGGATGATTCAACATTAGAAAATTGATCAATGTAATCCACCACATACACAGAATAAAAGAATCACAGGATCATCTCAATTGAGGCAGAAAAGGCATTTAATAAAATCCAACACCCATTCCTGATAAAAACTCAATAAATTAGGAACAGAAGGGAAATACCTCAACATAATAAAGGACATCTGTATAAAACCAACAGCCAACATCATTCTCAAGGGAGAGAGCCTGAAAAACTTTCCCTGAGAATGGGAAGAAGACAAGAACGCCCTTTATCACCACTCCTGGAATTATGCTGGAAGTCCTAGCTAGAGAAATAAGGCAAGAAAATAAATAAAGGGCAACCAAATTGGAAAGGAAGATGTAAAGTTACCCCTATTTGCAGATGATGTGATACTATACTTACAGAACCCTAAAGATTCCATAAGAAAACTACTGAATGATTGAGCAGAGTAAAAGCATACAGATCAACATGGAAAAATCAGTTGCAGTCCTATATACCAACAAAGAGAACTTTGAAAAGGAAATCAGGAAAACAATACCATTTATAATAGCACCTAAAAAGAGAAAATACTTAGGAATAAATCTAACCAGGGACATAAAAAACCTATACAAAGAAAATTACAAAACACCATTGCAAGAAACCAAAAGAGACCTACATAAATGGAAAAACATACCATGAGCATAGATAGGAAAACTCAACATTATAAAAATGTCAATTCTACCAAAAGTGATCTACAGACATAGTGCAATCCCAATCCAAATACTAATGGCATTCTTTAATGAGATGGAAACATTAATCATCAACTTTATGGAAAGGAAGGAGGCCCCAGATAAGCAACGCATTATTGAAGAAAAAGAACAAAGTAGGAGGCCTCATGCTCCCTGATCTCAGAACCTACTATACATCCATGGTAGTCAAAACAGCCTAGTACTGGTACAATAGACACATAGGCCAATGGAACAGAATGAAGAACTCAGATATAAATCCATCCACCTATGCTCAGCTGATCTTTGATAGAAGACCAAAGTCCACTAAATGGGGAAAAGACAGTCTTTTTAACAAATAGTGCTGACAGAATTGGATATCCATCTGTAAAAAAATTAAACAGGACCCATACCTCAAACCATACACAAAACTAACTCAAACTGGATCAAAGACCTAAATATAAACCCTAAAAAGATAAAGTTGAAGGCAGAAAAAAATAGGGACAATGCTTGTGGCCCTACTACATGACATAAAGACAATATAAACCATAACTAACAATGCACAAACACAAGAAGAAAAATTAGATAACTGGGGGCCCCTACATAAACACTTAGGCTCATCAAAAGACTTCACCAAAAGAGTAAAAAGGGAACCTACAGACTGGGAAAAAATTTTGGCTACAACATACCCAACAAGAATCTAATCTCTATAATCTAGAGAATACTTCAAAACTTCAACAACAAAAGACAAATAATCCAGTTAAAAATCAGGCAAAATATATGAACAGACACTTCACCAAAGAAGACATTCAGAAGGCTAACAGATACATGAGTCAATGCTTACGATCATTAGCCATTAAAAAAAAAAATTAGAGAAATGTAAATCAAAACTATAATGAGATACCATCTCAGCTCAACATTATTGGCATGAATCAAAAGAAAACAGAAAAAACAGAAAATAACAAATGTTGAAGAGGTTGCAGGGAGATAGGAACTCATATGCACTGCTGGTGGGCATGTACAATGGTACAACCACTAAGGAAAATGACATGGCACCTTCTTAAAAAAGCTAGAGATAGAAATACCATATGATCTAGCTACCCCATTCCTAGGAATATATTCTAGAGAAATAAGGGCCATCACACAGGTTTACACACAGAAAAAAAGCAATCTTTGATGGTTAAAATGGAAGGGAGGGTTGAGGAGGGGAAATCAATAACTGTATAGCAGAGAAGTGTGAACTTTGGTGAAGGGAAAGACCACACACAATATAGGGGATGTTAGCACAGCGTGACCAAGAAAAAGTCATGGAAACTTCCTGTTGTTGTTGTTAGGTGCCTCTGAGTTGTTTCCAACTCATAGCTACCCTATTTACAACAAAAAGAAATGCTGCTTGAGACCATTGTTGCAGCCACTGTGTCAATCCATCTAGTTGAGGGTCTCCCTCTATTTTGTTGACCATTTACTCTACCAAGCATGATGCCCTTTTCCAGGGCCTGGTACTTCCTCATAACAGGTTCAAAATACGTGAGACAAAGTCTTGCCATTCTTGATTCTAATGAGCATTCTTGCTGTACTTCTTCCAAGACAGATTTGTTTGTTCTTCTGGCAGTCCGTGGTATATTCAATAATCATTGCCAACACCATAGTCAAAGGCATCAATTCTTCTTTGATTTTCTTTATTCATTGTCCAGCACACGAGGTGATTGAAAACATCCTGGCTTGGGTCAGGTCCACCTTAGTCCTTAAGATGACATCTTTGCTTTTTAACAGTTTAAAGGGGTCTTTTGCAGATTTGTCCAATGCAATGTGTCTTTTCATTTCTTGACTGCTGTTTCCATGGGCATTGATTGTGAATCCAAGTAAAATGAAATCATTGACAACTTCAATCTTTACTCCCTTTATCATGATGTTGCTTATTGGTCTGGTTGTGAGGAATTTTGTCTTGTTTTTGTTGAAGTGCAACTTATACTGAAGGCTATAGTCTTTGCTCTTCATCAGTAAGCGCTACAAGCCCTCTTCACTGTCAGCAAGAAATGTGTCATCTGCATATTACAGGTTGTTAATGCATCTTCCTTCAATCCTGATGCCCCATTCTTCATATAGTCCAGCTTCTCGAATTATTTGCTCAGCATACAGATTGAATAAGTATGGTGAAAGGATACAACCCTGAGGCATACCTTTCTTGACTTAAACCATGCAGTATCCCCTTGTTCTGTTCCAATGACAGCCTCTTGGTCTAAGTATGAGTTCCTCATGAGCACAATTAAGTGTTCTGGAATTTCCATTCTTTGCAATGTTACCTATAATTTGTTATGATCCACACAATCAAATGCCTTAGCATAGTCAATAAAACACAGGTAAACATCTTTCTTGTATTCCCTGCTTTCAGCCAGGATCCATCTGATATCAGCAATGATACCCCTCATTCCACGTGCTATTCTGAATCCAGCTTGAATTTTTGGCAGTTCCCTGTCGATACACTGCTGCAAATGCTTGTGAATGGTTTGCTGCAAAATTTTACTTGTGTTTGATATTAATGACACTGATGTTAATTTCTGCACTCTGTCGGATCATCTTTCTTTGGAATGGGTACAAGTATGGATTTCTTCCAGTCAGTTGGCCAGGTAGTTGTCTTCTGAATTTCTTGGCATAGAGAAGTGAATGCTTCCAGTGCTACATTCATTTGTTGAAACATCTCAATTGGTATTCCATTAATTCCTGAAGCCTTGATTTTTGCCAATGCTTTCAGTGCAGCTTGGCCCTTTTCCTTCAATACCATCAGTTCTTGATCATAAGCTATCTCCTGAAATGGTTGAATGTCAACCAACTCTTCTTGTACAGAGATTCTGGGTATTCCTTCCATCTTCTTTTGAAACTTCCTAGACACATCCAAATACCTTGAGGGGCTGAGCCACTGGGGCTGAGGGCTGGGGACCATGGTCTTGAGAGACACATAGGTCAATTGACATAATATAGTTCATAAAGAAAATATTCTACATTATTCTTTGGAAAGTAGCGTCTGGGGTGCTAAAAGCTTGCGAGCTGGCTTCTGTTAGCCCCAGCATGTTCCGAGCAAAGGAAAATGAAGAAAACCAAAGACACAAGGAAAACATTAGTCCAAAGGACTAATGGACGACATAAACCACAGCCTCCACTAGCCTGAGCCCAGAAGAACTAGGTGGTGCATGGCTACTACCACCAACTGCTCTGACAGGGATCACCATAGAGGATTCCAGACAGGGCAGGAGAAAAATGTAGAACAAAATTCAAATTCACAAAAAACAACTAGACTTACTAACCTGACCGAGACTGGAGAACTCCCGAGACTGTGGCCCTCAGAAACCCTGCTGACTCAGAACTGAAGCCACTCCCAAAGTCTACCTTTTGGCCAAATATTACACAGGCCTATAAAACAAACAATAACAAAGGTGATGAATGTGCTTCTTAGTTCAATCAAGTATAGGAGACCAAATGGGCAACACCTGCCCAAAAGCAAAGACTAGAAGGCAAGAAGGGAGGGGACAACTGAAAGAATGTTCATGGGGAACTCGTGGTAGAAAGGGAAAGGGGGACAGTGCTGACACAATGTGAGGATTCCAACCAATATCACAAAACAATTTATGTATAAACTTTTGAATGAGAAACTAATTTGCACTGTAAACATTTATCTAAAGTAAAATAAAAGAATAATTAAAAAAAAAAAGAAAGAAAAAGATTATACCCTAGGAAAAAAAAAACCTATGGGGCAGTTCTACTTGGTCAACATGGGATCTGTTACATGTGGTTACTCTGAGCTGAAAATCAACTTGACGGCACGTAACAAAGACAACAAAGCACTGAACTGTATATGATATTTCTATTGTCCTATCACTACATATAAGCTCCATGTTATAATGAAAGCCTTCTCCAGACCCTGCGCATAGTGTTGACCTTATTTATGTAAGGAAGAGAATTATCAATGACACTGATTAAACTCAATCATATTTATATTGAGTTAGTTAGTCTAAGGAAAAGCTTTAGTGGGCAGAAGTACCGAAATTAATGATTAAGTTAATACTTTCATTAATATTTCTGGATTTGTTTCAATCTCTCTAGCCCTTATCAGGTAGCAAAGTATCAGCTGTATTTGTTTTCCATACTGTATTTAGCTACAAGCCTTTTAATAACATCTTTGTTATTTCATGCACTGAAAAACTAATCTCAAAACATCTGTCCCCATTTCTATACATCCCTAGCACTGATCCTCATGTATAAGGTGATTGTGCCTTCTGCCACTTGATCTAAGGATTAAGCTTTTGGCACAGAATTCATTCATTCATACACTCTTTCCTTCATTCATTCAACAATTGACAATAAATGATGTTCCATGCATTGGGCAAATGGTGGTGTCAGAATGATGAAAAACAATAGAAGAGAGCTGTCTGATGTCAGCTGTGATAAATATCACCGGGGTGAGTGTGCATGCTACCGTGAGCACAGAAAATAGGAACTAACCTGACAGAGAAGGCTTTCTTGAGAAAAGATTATAGCATTATAAGTTAAAATAAGATTGTAAGTGGTAAGACTTTCTGCACAGAGGGAACAGAATTAGAAAATTCTTCATGGCAAGAGGAGTATGTCGCCATCGAGAAACTGAAAAGGCATAAGCATAGCTATAGTACAAAATAGTACAAAGTTTGCTAACTGGTCTCCAAGCTTCCTTTTTCCTCATTCTGGTCACAAGCTCAGGCATTCTTAGGGTTAACTTTGGTCACAAGATTGAACTCTAGCAAATGAAATATAAGTAAATATAAGCTGTGTTATTTCCAAGTCAAAGATTTTAAGAAGAGGTTGAATGCCTTCAAGTTCTCTTCCCCCCTCCCTTAGTTGAATAGAGATGATCACAGGGCTTTCAGGTTGGTAGACAACCTACAAGAAGACAGGAGCTTAGGTGTCTTAATTAATGAAAGGGAGGAGGGATGCCAGTAAATCAGAGTACCCACCCTGGACTGTTACAAGCTAAAAACAAGCCTCTACTATGCCTGATTCACTTTATATTTTGATGTTTATTTGTTATTACAATTTAGCCTAATATTCTAATACAGAAATATACAACTTAAAGTGGGTTGTTGCCATGACATAAATGTATGGCTTTAGGTGACAATGAAAGACTCAACAGGACAGAAAGTTGGAGAACTTTGTTAGGCAATGGTAAATTATTTGATGAAAATGTTACTTAACATGGAGGGCAGATTATGTGCCTATTAAGCCTCTAACGTTAGGGAAAGCTATCAAAAAGAACCAAATGTGTTTGCTGTTAGCGTTTGCTTCTTGTTGCTTATAACAAGATATTAAAAGAAAAGAGATGAACTCAGGCAAGGAATTTCTGGTTTGCAAACAGAAATAAAAGGTATTGGAATGAGTCTAGAAATTTCATTTACTTGGATCTACAATCAACATCATAGAAGCAGCAGTCAAGAAATCAAACGACATATTATATTGGGCAAATCTGCTGCAGAAGACCTCTTTAAAGTGTTAAAAAGCAAAGATGTTGACGGTGGACTAAGGTATGCCTGACCCAACCCATAGTATTTTCAATCGTCTCATGTGCATGCAAAAGCTAGACAATGAATAAGGAAGACCGAAGAAGAATTGATGCCTTAGACAAAGAATACTGAATATACCATAGACTGCCAGAAGAACTAACAAACCTGTCTCGGAAGAAGTACAGCCAAAATGTTCCTTGGAAGCAAGGCTGGTAAAACTGTCTCAATTACTTTGGACCAGTCTCTGGAGAAGGACATCATGCTTAATAGAGTAGAGGGTCAGCAAAAAAGAGGAAGACCCTCAACGAGATGGATTGACGCAATAGCTGCAACAATGGGCTCAAGTATAACAATGATTGTGAGGATGATGCAGGACAGGGCAGCGTTTCGCTCTATGGTACGTAGGGTCACTATGAGTTGGAAACAAGTCGATGGCATCTACCAACAACAACAAGAAATTTGGGGCCTCACAAGATTCGACTGCTTCTGGAATGCCAAAGAGTAGGAAGAAAGCTAGTAAAAGCTTCGAGACGCAACAAGCCATTAAGATATCTAAGTTTTATAAAGGATCTCAGCTCTGTAACAAATGTCCAATAAAGACAATAGCCTCGCCACCTACGCCTATTGTGTTAGTTACAAAGCGAAAAAGCAGCTATCAATAAATCCTGAGAAAGGCATCAAGAAAAGAAGTAAAAATAAAGCCTGGTTAAGAACTAATCCAGAAAAGAACTTTGACAGTAGTTACTAGCACATTGCTGGGATGGAATGAAATGGACCAGATACCTAAAATTTTTTTTTTTTTTTATTAACTTTTATTCAGCTTCAAGTGAATGTTTACAAATCCAGTCAGACTGTCACATATAAGTTTATATAAACCTTACTCCGTACTCCCACTTGCTCTCCCCCTAATGAGTCAGCCCTTCCAGTCTCTCTTTTCGTGACAATTTTGCCAGCTTCCAACTCTCTCTATCCTCCCATCCCCCTTCCAGACAGGAGATGTTAACACAGTCTCAAGTGTCCACCTGATATAATTAGCTCACTCTTCATCAGCATCTCTCTCCAACCCACTGTCCAGCCCCTTTCTTGTCTGATGAGTTGTCTTCGGGAATGGTTCCTGTCCTGGGCCAACAGAAGGTTTGGGGACCATGACCGCTGGGATTCCTCTAGTCTCAGTCAGACCATTAAGTATGGTCTTTTTGTGAGAATTTGGGGTCTGCATCCCACTGATCTCCTGCTCCCTCAGGGGTTCTCTGTTCTGCTCCCTGTCAGGGCAGTCATCGATTGTGGCCAGGCACCAACTAGTTCTTCTGGTCTCAGGATGATGTAGGTCTCTGGTTCATGTGGCCCTTTCTGTCTCTTGGGCTCTTAGTTGTCGCGTGACCTTGGTGTTCTTCACTCTCCTTTGATCCAGGTGGGTTGAGACCAATTGATGCATCTTAGATGGCCGCTTGTTAGCATTTAAGACCCCAGAGGCCACATTTCAAAGTGGGATGCAGAATGTTTTCATAATAGAATTATTTTGCCAATTGACTTAGAAGTCCCCTTAAAGCATGGTCCCCAAACCCCCGCCCGTGCTCCGCTGACCTTTGAAGCATTCAGTGTATCCCGGAAACTTCTTTGCTTTTGGTCCAGTCCAGTTGAGCTGACCTTCCCTGTATTGAGTATTGTCCTTCCTTTCACCTAAAGTAGTTCTTATCTACTAGTTAATCAGTAAAAAACCCTCTCCCACCCTCCCTCCCTCCCCTCGTCATAACCACAAAAGTATGTGTTCTTCTCAGTTTTTACTATTTCTCAAGATCTTATAGTAGTGGTCTTATACAATATTTGTCCTTTTGCCTCTGACTAATTTCGCTCAGCATAATGCCTTCCAGGTTCCTCCATGTTATGAAATGTTTCACAGATTCGTCACTGTTCTTTATCGATGGGTAGTATTCCATTGCGTGAATATACCACAATTTATTTAACCATTCATCCATTGATGAATGGTTGCTTCCAGCTTTTTGCTATTGTAAACAGAGCTGCAATAAACATGGGTGTGCATATATCTGTTTGTGTGAAGGCTCTTATTTCTCTAGGGTATATTCCGAGGAGTGGGATTTCTGGGTTGTATGGTAGTTCTATTTCTAACTGTTTAAGATAACGCCAGATAGATTTCCAAAGTGGTTGTACCATTTTACACTCCCACCAGCAGTGTATAAGAGTTCCAATCTCTCCACAGCCTCTCCAACATTTATTATTTTGTGTTTTTTGGATTAATGTCAGCCTTGTTGGAGTGAGATGGAATCTCATCGTAGTTTTAATTTGCATTTCTCTAATGGCTAATGATCGAGAACATTTTCTCATGTATGTGTTAGCTGCCTGAATATCTTCTTTACTGAAGTGCGTGTTCATATCCTTTGCCCACTTCTTGATTGGGTTGTTTGTCTTTTTGTGGTGGAGCTTTGACAGAATCATGTAGATTTTAGAGATCAGGCACTGGTCAGAGAAGTCATAGCTGAAAATTCTTTCCCAGTCTGTAGGTGGTCTTTTTACTCTTTTGGTGAAGTCTTTAGATGAGCATAGGTGTTTGATTTTTAGGAGCTCCCAGTTATCGGGTTTCTCTTCATCATTTTTGGTAATGTTTTGTATTCTGTTTATGCCTTGTATTAGGGCTCCTAACGTTGTCCCTATTTTTTCTTCCATGATCTTTATCGTTTCAGTCTTTGATCCACTTGGAGTTAGTTTTTGTGCATGGTGTGAGGTATGGATCCTGTTTCATTTTTTTGCAAATGGATATCCAGTTATGCCAGCACCATTTGTTTAAAAGACTATCTTTTCCCCAATTAACTGACACTGGGCCTTTGTCAAATATCAGCTGCTCATATGTGGAGGGATTTATATCTGGGTTCTCAATTCTATTCCACTGGTCTATGTGCCTGTTGTTGTACCAGTACCAGGCTGTTTTGACTACAGTGGCTGTATAATAGGTTCTGAAATCAGGTAGAGTGAGGCCTCCCACTTTCTTCTTCTTTTTCAGTAATGCTTTGCTTATCCGAGGCTTCTTTCCCTTCCACATGAAGTTGGTGATTTGTTTCTCTATCACCTTAAAAAATGACATTGGAATTTGGATCGGAAGTGCATTGTATGTATAGATGGCTTTTGGTAGAATAGACATTTTTACTATGTTATGTCTTCCTATCCATGAGCAAGGTATGTTTTTCCACTTAAGTATGTCCTTTTTAATTTCTTATAGTAGAGCTTTGTAGTTTTCTTTGTATAGGTCTTTGACATCCTTGGTAAGATTTATTCCTAAGTATTTTATCTTCTTGGGGGCTACTGTGAATGGTATTGATTTGGTGATTTCCTCTTCGATGTTCTTTTTGTTGATGTAGAGGAATCCAAGTGATTTTTGTATGTTTATTTTATAACCTGAGACTCTGCCAAACTCTTCTATTAGTTTCAGTAGTTTTCTGGAGGATTCCTTAGGGTTTTCTGTGTATAAGATCATGTCATCTGCAAATAGAGATAATTTTACTTCCTCCTTGCCAATCCGGATGCCCTTTATTTCTTTGTCTAGCCTAATTGCTCTGGCTAGGACCTCTAGCACAATGTTGAATAAGAGCGGTGATAAAGGGCATCCTTGTCTGGTTCCCGTTCTCAAGGAAAATGCTTTCAGGCTCTCTCCATTTAGAGTGATGTTGGCTGTTGGCTTTGCATAGATGCCCTTTATTATGTTGAGGAATTTTCCTTCAATTCCTATTTTGGTGAGAGTTTTTATCATAAATGGGTGTTGGACTTTGTCAAATGCCTTTTCTGCATCAATTGATAAGATCATGTGGTTTTTGTCTTTTGTTTTATTTATGTGGTGGATTACATTAATGGTTTTTCTGATATTAAACCAGCCTTGCATACCTGGTAAAAATCTCACTTCGCCGTGGTGAATTATTTTTTTGATATGTTGTTGAATTCTATTGGCTAGAATTTTGTTGAGGATTTTTGCATCTATGTTCATGAGGGATATAGGTCTGTAATTTTCTTTTTTTGTGATGTCTTTACCTGGTTTTGGTATCAGGGAGATGGTGGCTTCATAGAATGAGTTAGGTAGTATTCCGTCATTTTCTATGCTTTGAAATACCTTTAGTAGTAGTGGTGTTAACTCTTCTCTGAAAGTTTGGTAGAACTCTGCAGTATAGCCATCCGGGCCAGGGCTTTTTTTTGTTGGGAATTTTTTGATTACCGTTTCAATCTCTTTTTTTGTTATGGGTCTATTTATTGTTCTACTTCTGATTGTGTTAGTTTAGGTAGGTAGTGTTTTTTCAGGAATTCATCCATTTCTTCTAGGTTTGCAAATTTGTTAGAGTACAATTTTTTGTAATAATCTGATATGATTCTTTTAATTTCAGTTGAATCTGTTGTGATGTGGCCCTTCTCGTTTCTTATTCAGGTTATTTGCTTCCTTTCCTGTATTTCTTTAGTCAGTCTAGCCAATGGTTTATCAATTTTGTTAATTTTTTCAAAGAACCAGCTTTTGGCTTTGTTAATTCTTTTAATTGTTTTTCTGTTCTCTAATTTATTCAGTTCAGCTCTAATTTGTATTATTTTTTTCTTCTGGTGCCTGATGGATTCTTTTGTTGCTCACTTTCTATTTGTTCAAGTTGTAGGGACAGTTCTCTGATTTTGACTCTTTCTTCTTTTTGTACGTGTGCATTTATCGATATAAATTGGCCTCTGAGCACTGCTTTTGCTGTTTCCCAGAGGTTTTGATAGGAAGTATTTTCATTCTCGTTGCAGTCTATGAATTTCCTTATTCCCTCCTTAATGTCTTCTATAACCCAGTCTTTTTTCAGGAGGGTATTGTTCAGTTTCCAAGTATTTGATTTCTTTTCCCTAATTTTTCTGTTATTGATTTCCACTTTTATGGCCTTCTGGTCTGAGAAGATGCTTTGTAATATTTCGATGTTTTGGATTCTGCAAAGGTTTGTTTTATGACGTAACATGTGATCTATTCTACAGAATGTTCCATGTGTGCTAGAAAAAAAAGTATACCTTGCAGCAGTTGGGTGGAGAGTTCTGTATAAGTCAATGAGGTCAAGTTGGTTGATTGTAGCATTTTGTCTCTATTGAGTTTCTTACTGGATGTCCTGTCCTTCCCTGAAAGTAGTGTGTTGAAGTCTCCTACTATAATTGTGGAGGTGTCTATCTCACTTTTCAGTTCTGTTTAAATTTGATTTATGTATCTTGCAGCCCTGTCATTGGGTGCATAAATATTTAATATGGTTATATCTTCCTGGTCAATTGTCCCTTTTATCATTATGTAGTGTCCTTCTTTATCTTTTGTGGTGGATTTAAGTTTAAAGTCTATTTCGTCAGAAATTAATATTGCTACTCCTCTTTTTTTTTGCTTATTGTTTGTTTGATATATTTTTTTCCATCCTTTGAGTTTTTGTTTGTTTGTGTCTCTAAGTCTAAGGTGTGTCTCTTGTAGACAGCATATAGACGGATCATGTCTCTTTATCCAGTCCGAGACTCTCTGTCTCTTTATTGGTGCATTTAGTTCATTTACCTTCAGCGTAATTATAGATAAGTGTTTAGCGTTGTCATTTTGATGCCTTTTTATGTGTGTTGTTGACAATTTCATTTTTCCACTTACTTTTTTGTGCTGAGACGTTTTTCTTTGTAAATTGTGAGATCTTCATTTTCATAGTATTTGACTTTATGTTTGTTGAGTCATTACGTTTTTCTTGGCTTTTATTTTGAGTTATGGAGTTGTTATACCTCTTTGTGGTTACCTTAATATTTACCCCACTTTTCTAAGTAAAAACCTAACTTGTATTGTCCTATATCGCCTTGTATCCCTCTCCATGTGGCAGTTCTATGCCACCTGTATGTAGTCCCTCTTTTTGATTATTGTGATCTTTTACATATTGACTTCAATGATTCCCTGTTTTGAGCATTTTTTTTTTTTAATTAATCTTAATTTGCTTTTGTGATTTCCCTATTTGAGTTGATATCAGGATGTTCTGTTCTGTGACCTTGTGTTGTGCTGGTATCTGATATTATTGGTTTTCTGACCAAACAATTTCCTTTAGTATTTCTTGTAGCTTTGGTTTGGTTTTTGCAAATTCTCTAAGCTTGTGTTTTCTGTAAATATCTTAATTTCGCCTTCATATTTGAGAGAGAGTTTTGCTGGATATATGATCCTTGGCTGGCAGTTTTCCTCCTTCAGTGCTCTGTATATGTCATTGCATTGCCTTCTTGCCTGCATGGTTTGTGCTGAGTAGTCTGAACTTTTTCTTATTGATTCTTCCGTGAAGGAGACCTTTCTTTTATCCCTGGCTGCTTTTAAAATTTTCTCTTTATCTTTGGTTTTGGCAAGTTTGATGATAATATGTCTTGGTGTTTTTCTTTTTGGATCAATCTTCAATGGAGTTCGGTGAGCATCTTGGATAGATATCCTTTCGTCTTTCATGATGTCAGGGAAGTTTTCTGTCAGCAGATCTTCAACTATTCTCTCTGTGTTTTCTGTCCTCCCTCCCTGTTCTGGGACTCCAATCACACGCAAGTTATTCTTCTTGATAGAGTCCCACATGATTCTTAGGGTTTCTTCATTTTTTAAAATTCTTTTATCTGATTTTTTTTCAGCTATGTTGGTGTTAATTCCCTGGTCCTCCAGATTTCCCACTCTGCATTCTAATTTCTCGAGTCTGCTCCTCTGACTTCCTATTGTGTTGTCTAATTTTGTAATTGTATTGTTAATCTTTTGGATTTCTGCATGCTGTCTCTCTATGGATTCTTGCAACTTATTAATTTTTCCACTATGTTCTTGAATAATCTTTTTGAGTTCTTCAACTGTTTTATCAGTGTGTTCCTTGGCTTTTTCTGCAGTTTGCCTTATTTCATTTCTGAGGTCATCCCTGATGTCTTGAAGCATTCTGTAAATTAGTTTTTTATATTCTGTATCTGATAATTCCAGGATTGTATCTTCATTTGGGAAAGATTTTGATTCTTTTGTTTGGGGGTTTGTAGAAGCTGTCATGGTCTGCTTCTTTATGTGGTTTGATATCGACTGCTGTCTCTGAGCCATCACTAAGATTTTGTAGTGGTCTATTCTATATTTGCTCACTGAGTCTTATCTTGTTTTGTTTTCTTTCAATATACGTGGATGGGCTACTAGATTGTGCTGTCTTGATTGTTGTAGCCCTTGACTTACTTATGACCTATTATCAGCTGATTTGGGCTGTTGCCAGATATATATGCCTGAGTCTATTCACTATTCTTGAGTAGAATCTGTTTTTGGGTCATCAAGTGTGTGCTGCACCCTAACACCTATCCACCTTGAGAAGTAGTGGTGATCGTTGTGTGCACCAGATTCTATTAGCAGCTGGGGTTCACACTCCGGGGGGGCAAGATGCTGACAGGCCTCCCCCAAGTGTCAGTGAGGTAGGTGTGTCTCTATTCCTAAAGCACCTTGGTGGGAGGGCTCTGCAGCTGTACCTTAGGCCCCCAATGCAAGTACCTCTACAGATTGGTAGGTGTCACCCTCCTTAGACCCCTAAGGCAAGAGGCTAGGTGGTCTGGGGGGAGCTTCAGCCCTCAGTTCCCTGTTGTGGGTCAGTTAGGGCTCTGTTGAATAAGCAGAGATATCAGACCTGGGAAACTTGTTTTTCCAGTAAGTCTTCTAAAAAAAAATGCAGTCAGATCCCTATCAGAAATGCCTTTGCATTATAACAGTCACCTTGTTCCCTGTAGGGATGAAAGCCCGAGATATGGATCATATATGCTTGGCTGGAGCTGGTTCTGTGTTTTCAGCCCAATTAGGGAAGAATTTTTGGTCCTTGGGCTTTTTGTTGTTGCTTCTTTCAGGCCGGAAGAATGGGTTAGGAAAAGACCAAAAAAAAAAAAAAAAAACGGAAAAGCAAAGCTGCGGAGCTGGAGCCATTCTCCCTCTGGCTCAGGAAATTCCAATGTTAATGCAGCCGCCTGAGAAGGGGAGGGGAGGGTTCAGAAAAACAGGAGAGAGTAGCACCCCGGAATATAGCCAAAGTTGCTTATCTTGCTTGGGATGACTATTTTATCTGAGATTCCCGAGGGGCGTGTCACCTATGTGTGCTGGGTGTGTAGAGATTGCCCCCGAGGGTCTGGCCCGCAGAAGCCACGGTCAGTTTCTCCGCTGCCAGTCCAAAGCCCAGCGTCAAGGTTCCCCGGCTGGGACACTGCACTCCCGGCTCCAAAATCAGTCGCCGCCTCCCGGGGACTTCTCCTCCCACCGCCCGCGCGGACTGGCTGGGCCCCCTCCTGGGGTCAGTTCAGGGGGGTAGGGCTGTGCCCTGTGTTTTCGCTATCACAAGATGTTGTGTTCAGCTCCCCTGCGCCCAGTCCTAAGCCCAGCACCAAGGTTACCTGATGGGACGCTGGCTCCAGGCTCCGAAAACAGTTGCTACTTCCCCATAGTTGTTTGTTCTCTGTCTCTGTCACTCAGGTCAACTCTTTAAATCTGTGTTTCTTGTTCAGGGTTCGTAGATTGTCATGTATGTGATCGATTCACTTGTTTTTCCGAGTCTTTGTTGCAAGAGGGATCCGAGGTAGCATCTACCTAGTCAGCCATCTTGGCCCCCCTCCAATTGTTCTGAATAATTTTTTTGATTTCTTCAACTGCTTTATCAGTGTGTTCCTTGGCTTTTTCTGTAGATTGTCTTATTTCATTTTTGAGGTCATCCCTGATGTCTTAAAGCATTCTGTAAATTAGTTTTTTATATTCTGTATCTGGCAATTTTAGGATTGTGTCTTCATTTGGGAAAGATTTTGATTCTTTAATTTGGGGAGCTGTAGAAGCAATCGTGGTCTGCTTCTTTATGTGGTTTGATATCGACTGCTGTCTCTGAGCCATCTATGAGATATTGTAATGATTTATATTTGTTCACTGAGTCTTATCTTCTTTTGTTTTCTTTCAATATACATAGATGGGCTACTAGATTGCGCTGTCTTGATTGTTGTAGCCTTTGAATCACTTATGTCCTATTACCAGATGGTTTGGGCTGTTACCAGATGTATAAGCCTAAGAGTCTATTCACCATTCTTGAGTCGAATCTGATTTTGGGTCACCAAATGTGTGGTATAGACTGTGACCTATTCACTTAGAGGAGTAGTGGTGATAGATATGTGTAGTAGATTCTAGTAGCAGCAGGGGATCACACTCCGGGGGGGCAGGATGCTGACAGGCTTCCCCCAAGTACCAGTGAGGTAGGTGTGTCTTTATTCCTAAAGCACTTTGGTGGGTGGGCTCTGTAGCTGTCCCTTAGGCACTCAATGCATGTACCTCTACAGATTGGTAGCAGTCACTATCCTCGGACCCCTATGGCAGGGGGCTAGGTGGTTTGGGTGGAGCTTCAGCCCTCAGTTACCCGTTGTGGGTTAGTGAGGGCTCTGTTTAATATGTAGAGCTATCAGACCTGGGAAACTTGTCTTTCCAGTAATCTGCCAAAACAATTACACTCAGAGCACTATCGGAATTGCCTTTGCATTATAATAGCCACCTTGTTGCCTGTAGGGATGAAAGCCCAAGACTGTGGATCTCATATGCTTGGCTGGAGCTGGTCCTGTATTTTTAGTCCAATTCTGGGAAGTCTGGGAAGGATTTTTGGCCCCTGGGTTTTTTGTAGCTGCTTCTCTCAGGGCAGGAGAATGTGTTAGGAAAAGACCAAAAAAAAAAAAAAAAAAAAAAAACCCGCAGAGCACTTCGCTCTCTGGCTCAAGAAATTCCAATGTTAATGAAGCCGCCTGGGAAGGGGAGGGGAGGGATCAGATAGATAGGAGAGAGTAGCACCCAGAAATATAGGCAAAGTTACTTATCTTGCTTGGTGATGACTGTTTTATCTGAGATTCCTGAGGGGTGTGTAGCCTGTGTGCACTGGCTGGGTCGAGATTGCCCCCAAGGGTCAGGCCTGCGTCCTGTGCTTGTGCTGTCTCAGAAGCCGTGGTCAGTTTCTCCGCTCCCAGTCCAAAGCCCAGAGCCAAGGTTCCGTGGCTGGGATGCTGCACTCCAGGCTCCAAAACCAGTTGATGCCTCCCGGTGTCTTTTCCTCCTGTCAGCCGCATCGCTGTACTGCCTGTGTGCACTGGCTGGGCTTCCCCTGAGGTCACTTCAGGGGGCTAGGGCTGCGTCCCATGTTTGCACAGTCTCAGGATGCCGTGCTCAGCTCCCCTGAGCCCAGTCCAAAGCCCAGCACCAAGGCTTTCTGACTGGGACGCTGGCTCCAGGCTCTGAAAACAGTTGCTGCTTCCCCGTGGTTGCTCGTTCTCTCGTTGGCCCTGTCAGTGTGCAGCCTGCTTGCACTGGCTGAGTCTCTACTGAGGTTACCCCAGGGGGCTAGGTGTTAGGGCTGGGTCCCCTGCCTGCCGCACTTCAGCAAGCTGCAATCAGCCCCACCGCTTAGCACCCGGGAAATGCGGGGGCTCAAGACTGTGGCGCGGGTCGCCGGTTCCAGAAGCGGTCGCTGCTTCAGGATGCAGCTTTTTGCTCCCCTGTCACTCAGGTCACCTCTTTAGATCTGTGTTTGATGGTCAGGTTTCGTAGATTGTCATGTGTGTGATCGATTCACTTATTTTTTCTGAGTCTTTGTTGCAAGAGGGATCCGAGGTAGCGTCTACCTAGTCAGCCATCTTGGCCCTGCCTCAGTCGGACCTCACGTTTTAAACCATAACGCCTTTATAGCGTGCTTTGTTATTTCCCAGAGTTGTTGTTGATAGGTGCCTCATGTGACCGCACAGAGCTGCTCCAGAGGAGTGTTTTGACTGTAATCGTTACAGAAGCAGGTCAGCAGGACTTTCTGCTGAGCAGCCACTGGGGGGATTCAAACTGCCAACCTTTGGTTTAGCAGCTGAGCGCTTAACTGTTTGTGCCACCAGGGCTCCTTTCCTGAGTTAGGTATCTATTATTACAGTATTATTTTCGTTTTTTATACTTATTTATTAAAATAAATAGTTTGAAATCAATACCAAGGAGAAAAAAGTCAAAAATCAGATTAGTTTAAATTATTACATAACTAAAATTATAATAATAGTCTCTGTTTATAGACCTGGGAGAAGGATGTGACAATTCTGCTCCCATAAAGATTGGCAGCCTTGGAAATGCTACGGGGCAGTTCTACTCTGTAGCGTAAGGTCATTATAGGGTCACTGTGAGTCAGAGTTGACTTGATGGTGGTGGGTTTGGATTTTTTGGTTTGATGTTCATTGACAAATAAGAATATGGACATAGAGCTCTCATATTTTGAAACACTTAAACCATTAAATAATTTCTATATTTAAAAGGGCACTAGTATCTCATGTATGTTTGGGGACTGCATGAGAATTATGAAAATAAAAGCAGAAAATTTATACTGGACTTGGAATTTGTTTATTAATATGGATTAATATGCTAAGGATGATCTGTTACTGAGTTTTAGATAGACTTAAATGATAATTTATGATGTAGTTACTAGAGCAGAAAAAAAAATGTTATATTCCTTATATGCCACAAAGTGTTGTCAGCTATAATGCACCCATTTAAATAAATGGAATTAATTAAATTTAGCAGCCAAACTTTTGATGACTTAAACCTTGTTTTGCTCTGGCTTTCAAATAAATGAACCATTTCCTCTTATCCCAATATCTTTCACCAAATGGGAAGCCCTATTTTAGATATAGAGAAAGTTTCTTAGAAAGTAAAAAAAGACAAAACAACCAAAAAAATCCTCTCATGAAAGCAAACAGATTTCTCCCTCTAATATTCACCATATTTAAATAAGAAAATTTCCTTATTAGAGCTGGTTATTTTATCGTTTATTTCAATTCTTAAAATAATCATACTATTTAAATAAATAAAGGATTGGAATTCTTCAAAACTGAAGAAATAAGAAAAACATTATGATTATCACAAGAAACACAACTTCTTTGTGAATTTAAAAATAAATATATAGGTGATGTCTTTGCACTGTATTCCAATTTGGTGAATATAAACAGCTACTGGCAGTCCAAACCCAACCAGCGGCTCCAAGGAAGGAAGACCTGGCATCTGCTTCTGTAGAGATTACAGCCAAGAAAACTCTATGGAGCAGTTCTACTGTCATACATGGGGCTGTGAGTCGGAATCAACTCAATGGCACCTAACAACAACGACAACAACTAATGTCAGTTCATGTGTAATAATAGTTTTGTATAGGTCAAAATACAGACCACAATCCCAATTATTTATACTAAGAAAAAGAAAAGAAGAACAGTAGACAAATAGAGGGAGAAAAAAGAAAAAGAAATAATAATGATCAGCATTAGTCTCAGAAGAAAATAAATGAAAATAAATCTATAATTAAAATACTATGGCATATTGGAGACCCTGGTCACGTAGTGGTTAAGTTTGGCGGTTCGAATCCACCAGGTGCTCCTTGGAAACTCTACTGTGTCCTATAGGGTTGCTATGAGTTGGAACTGACCTGACAGCAATGGGTATGTCATATTATCAGCATTCACTCAGGTTCCTAGTGTTGATTGATACCACATTTCCCCTTGTACAAAAAATATACATCTTTTATTCCATCGTAGTTATATTAGTTAGGAAAAGATGCTGAGCATTTCTGTTGTTCTGTCTGGCGCCGCTCATTTTCTATTTGTTTACTCTCAGTTGAATTGGTTTGAAAGGAGCTAGATTAATAGCCCTATAAACATAGCCTCATGCCGTTATATAGTTATATTAGTCTAGTTTTGTTTTCCTGAAATAGGCTGGGATGAAATAAGTTGGATGGAAAACTTGAATATATGTTACATATAACAAAACTGTGACCACAACGTGGGACTCTCACTATTTTCTAACCCAGGAGTTCATCAGGTAAGAGAAAATGTGTGTTTTCTTTTCTATTAGATATGAGCAGATGCTCTACCACAGGCAAAATGGCCCTTTCCTAGCCCTCCAGAAAACATTTCTCCATACGTCTACATTGAAGTATTTTGTCTTTGATTGGGCCCATTCTTCTGCCTCAGCCTCTCCTCTCTTCTCTTACTCTATTCCAGGCTTTTTGTTTTTATCCTCAAACTAGTTCTAGGTATTTTTTCTTTTTGATTTTTTTAATAATCTTCAGAAAGCAACATTTACTTTATACATTACAGCCTTCATACACAACAAATAGTTATGGATAATTTTATTTTCTAGGGGAACTTTATCAGAACCATTTACCCAACATCATATTAAACAAACTAAAATATACCCATACTTTGTATCAAATGTAATGTCTATATAACTGTCAAAAGCAAGCAAAAAAAAAACCAAACCCCTTGCCACTGAGTTTATTCAGATGCATAACAACCCTACAGGACAGAGATGAACTGCCCCACAGGATATCCAAGGAGTGGCTGCTGAATTCAAACTGCCAACCTTTTGGTTAGCAGCTGAACTCCAAACACCTACGCCCCCAGGGCTCCATATAGCTATCAAAGAGTTTAGTAATTGCATATAGGTGTTTAATCAATCTTTCGTTACGCTTAATTTAGCCTTTTTATTTTTGCACTTGGAACTAAAATTATTTTTGAAATCCCAAATGTCATTGTAGGCGTTGAGAAAACACGCAGATCCAAAGCACTATGCTAAGAGATAAAATGGACAGGAATTTCATAGCTGATGGCCTCCGACTCTCCTAAACCGTTGAATCTCTCCCAACATATCTATCACTTCAGTCTATTTCACCCACCTTTCTTTCTAGATCTTTCACTTCTGCCTTTCCAGTGGATCTCTAGTGCCCAGAGAATTGTGGCTATTGGTCAGGCCCACATTTAGTCAGTCAGTCCTGAAGTTGCTGTTTGCTATTATATTGTATGTTTTTCTTCTTCAGTGATGAGACATGTGCTGTCCAGAAGAGAAAACAGTGTTGGAACAAAGGTTATCAAAGAAATGAAATCTCATGGTCTGTGTTTCTAAGTTAGTATGTGATGCAAATTCTAAGGTCACATTCTTGTCATCTCTGGGTCTTCTATTCTCTGGCTTATGCCTTTATCTAAATCTCTCTAGTTTTATAGCTAAGGTAGAAGGCTATGGATAGGTATCTAATTCTTAGCTTAATTAATGTAGTTTTAAAATAAGCACAACCTTGGCTGTTACTGATACTCGAAACACTATATTATTTAGAATTTGGTAATACTCTTATTATCCACAATAAAAATACTTTCTGCTCATTTCAGGCAAACAATAAAAGGTAAACAAAACAAAATCATTATTGGAGAACCACTCAGAGGCAAGTATTATGACTCCTTTTTACTTCTGGTATTTCTCCTAGTACTTGAAGGCACTACATTATTTTGGCTAACAAAGACTTAATTGTTAGATGAGTGAACTGAATAATCAGCAGGAAGAATAAATCTGTGTTCTAGTATTTGTTGTGAGCAATGGAATCTAGTCTCTACTCTGAAAAGATCATAAACTTAAAATAACTGCTCTTGTTCAAAATCAAAATATTCAATTTCCAGTATAGCATGTGCACTGACCATGGGCCCTTCCCAGTCATAATGGATGCTGGCTATGGGCCCTGCAGTGCAGGATATGATACCTTTAGTTGCTGGGCTGTGAGGAGGTTATGGGGAAGGGTGCCAGGGAGGGATTTGAGTGGCCTGGACCCAATGAGTATTTGGGGCTTAGGAAAAAAAACACCTTGCCGTCAAGTCGATTCTGACTCATAATGACCCTATAGGACAGCATAGAACTGCCCCATAGGGTTTCCAAGGAGCAACTGGTGGAGTTGAACTGGTTAGCAGCTATAGCTCACTGTAGCTCTTAACCACTGTACCACAAGGGCTCCTTAGGGCTCAGGGAAGCATCTATTTACCAGCTTTTATGAAAGTATTTTAATATTTGAATAGCCAACATGGCTATACCAGTGCATAGTGGCTGAATGTCTATCAACCCTGCAAACAGAGAATAATGACGGGAGCCTACTCTGAATCTTAGGATTTGTATAGCAAGATACTACCTTCTGTCCTGTAATTGGAGCCCCGGTGGCACAGTAGTTGAAAGCTACAACTACGAACCAAAAGATAAGTAGTCAAAACCTACCAGACTCCTTGGAAACTCTGTGGGGCAATTCTGCTCTGTCTTACAGGGTTACTAGGAGCTGGAATCGACTCAATGGCAATGGGTTTATCTTGTAATCATCCTGACTGAACAGAGGTGGTTTATTCTACTAACTTTGGACCCCCTAAATTATGACCCATTTTAAGTTGCAATTACATCTATTTTTTCTTAATATTTTTAAGTTAGTAAGGAAATATTTTTGGATTAGTTAAATCAGCTATTCTTCAGAAATTCACAAATGAATGAAACAAATAGGTGTATGCTCTGCTGTTGCTTATTTCACAAATCTGTTTTATTTGTCTCAGCTCTTCAAACTGTTACTTTTAAAGTAGCATGCGAAAGCTTACACCACCAGATACCAAGACTGGATGACTGAATTTTGGTTCAGAATGCTGCATTGTTTTCTTTGCCATGTGACTTTTGTGTTGGAGTGTATGGTTTTACACCTTTAGTTTTGGGCTTTTGCCAAGATAATGTAGATGAGGGTGAGAGGGTGCCAGTTTTGCTCATCCTTCTTGCCATTGGCATTAAAAAAAAAAAAAAATGTATATGACCCAGCTCCAAGGAAGCTGAGACACATGGAGAAGAACTAAACCCAAACTACAGTCCAGCCTAGACCATGATAGATCAGTTAACTCCCAACCAACCCACACAAGAAAAGAAAAAAATGTATATATATATACATATATATATTTGTTTTATATCATATAATTTTGCAGTATTTTTAATACAGAATTATTGTAACAATATTTATCTGATAAAAGATCTATTAAAAACACTATAGTAATCGAGAAGGCATAATGAGTATGTGGAATTAAAAGCTTTAACATTTTTGCACATCCAAAATGAACCATAGCCAAGCAATCCAGACACTAAAAGATCAACCTCTGTAAATAATTCTTTTTGTTAGTTATGTTAGCAGATAGCTGTTTTCAACTGAGCCTGTAAAATTCTGGAGTTAGTCCCCAGAAAATATGCAGAACATTATGAACCTTAGAAAAACTATGGAACTTTTATTAAACCAGACTTTAATTCTTAAAAGAAGGCAGGACCCCACCAAAAGTTTACGCTATTCAAACCTATCACAAGGGAACCCAGGATCTATCACAGTAATTGACATTGCCCAGGTTTGGGTAGTCTTCATTATGCATATGACTGTTACAGCCAGAAACTGAGTCTTATCAAGAGCAACCACAAGAAGATTTTGTAGTATTTACACCTTGATCATTTGCCCACGATCAGTGTTAACTCTGGTGGTGAAGTGACCATAATTACTTATAACAGCTCTCCCAGGAAATTGTTCAGATAATTGTCAAGAAAAATGTGCATTCTGAGAAATGACAATGGCAACATGATTTATTTTCCTGGGTGTTAGTATTTTATGAACATGTGAAGTGCATGCTAATTTAAGAACGAATCTAGGCTTTTGGAGAAGAGTTTCCAATGCCTTGCTGGATATAGAAGCCAGTGTATAAGACAAAGAGAGATAAATAAAAATTATTTTACATTCTAGAAAAATAAAATTAATCTGTTGAAGCAGAATTTTCAGAAAAAGCACATATTCCTATCAATGAGCCTTGCATCTCTTAGCTACCAAAATTCACATAATCCATTGTTGTCGAGTCGATTACGACTCATAGCGACCCTATAGGACAAAGTAGAACTTTAGAGTTTCCAAGAAGCCCCATAGAGTTTCCAAGAAGCACCTGGTGGATTCAAACTGCTGGCCTTTTGGTAGTAGCTGTAGCATTTAACCACTATGCCACCAAAGTTTCCCAAAAATTCATGTAGAAAGACTAGAAAGTCTGAAAGACTTAAAGATGTTTTTCTGCCAAAGAACTAGCGTCTGGTTCATTATACAGTTTTACTTGCAAACAATACTCCTATATCAATCTTATATCAGTTATATGGTTGTATGAGAAACCATAGCAGTTGCACTTCAATGTCTCCTACTTCTAAAACAAAAATACTTAAACTATAACATATTAAATTACTTGAGGCACTTGGATCCTTGTTACTATAAAAACCAAAAACCAAACCCAGTGCCATCGAATCGATTCCGACTCATAGCGACCCGATAGGACACAGTAGAACTGCCCCATAGAGTTTCCAAGGAGCGCCTGGTGGATTTGAACTGCCTACCCTTTGGTTAGCAGCTGTAGCACTTAACCACTAAACCACCAGGGTTTCCCCTTGTTACTATAGCTGTGATGAATATAAAAATGCTAGTGATTTTGACCATCTGGAGACACTCTGGAGGACACTTCCTGCTTCACGAAACTATTCACTGACCCAGAAAAAAAAATAGCTTCCCAAGTTAGGAAACATGTATTTAGAAATAGTGCTAAGAAAATCATTATGGAGTAAGTCTGAACAAGCTATTTTCCAAGCACTGCAGCTCTGAGTTATAGGGGTGTGACATAACAAATCTAGTTTTGACAAAAAGCATGTGGTTAAGGTTTTAAAGGATCTCTGCTTTGAGTTTCATTCTAATCCCTTATTTTTTAAAGTCTCTCTACTACATAAATTATTTATGTTTTTGCTTCTTCCTTTTCTGTTTTTTCTTCTGTTTTAACTTTTGTATTATTTTCTGCAAAACTTCGATGTAGATCAAGGCTAGGCCTGTATGCGCTGCTGCAATATCAAACTGCGATGTTGATTTTAGAGCTCAGATGACTAATAATGTCTCGGAGATTACGAATGACAGTATATGAATAGTAGAATCAACCCATTACTTGGCTTGGGTGAAGAGATTTCCAAGAAGAAAGGTTATAGTGCACCTACTGTTGTTTTCCCTGTGGCTGAAAATGAAGTCTCAAATTAGCTTTCACTGTGACAATTCAGTGACTAAAGGAGTTGAAAGAGAGCAATGTTCTCCTAATTGTGATCTTTGTAATTTTAACTGTTGTAATTTTGTAGCTCTTTGAAAAACACCTGAGGTCCCACTAGAAGTAAAGGCCTTCTCTCTCTCTCTTTCTCACTCTGTGTGCGTATAGATGCACAATCAATTTGTTGCTGCTGTTAGTGCCATCAAGTTGGCTGCAACTCATGGTGACCTTGTGTATAACAGAACAAATTGTTGCCTAATTCTGTGCCATTTTCATGATAGGTCATTGTAATGATGTATGTCTACAGCAAGCGTATTAGCTGATGTTCTGTGAAATATTGTATAGGATATTTCAATTAAACATTAATTTGTTTCATTGGGTATGACATCAGTTTAAGGTACTATCTTCTGAGGCTTATTTGAGCTTGTAACTGATAAAGAGAGAGGGCAGAAAAAAAGTAAAGTTCAAAATTTATTTAAGAGTGTTATGGGTTGCATAATGTCCCCCCAAAATGTGTTGTAAATCCTAACCTCTGTGCATGTGGTTATAATCTCATTTGGGAATGGGTTGTCTTTGTTATGTTAGTGAGGGAGGATTAGTGTATATCTTGAGTCAATCTCTTTTGATATATAAAAGAGATTAAAGAAGCAAGAAGAAGCAGAGCCTAGGGAAGATAGATGCCAAGCCACATAAAGGTCACCCAGGAACAGAAGCTCAAAGGAAACAAGAACCTTCCTCCAGAGCTGATAGAAAGTCTTGCCCTAGAGCCAGTACCCTGAATTCAGACTTCTAGACTCCTAAACTGTGAGAAAATAAATTTGTTTGTTAAAGCCACCCACTTGTAGTATTTCTGTGTTACAGCAGCACTTGATAACTAAGACAACGTGAAAAGTAGATGGAAAAGATATTGTTGTATATAGTATAAGGACACAAAAAGGTATTACCCCTGACCCAGTTAATGCCATTGGTAGAGTTAAGACCTGGGGATTTGAGCTTTTTATTGACTTCACAACTAACTCAGAATGGTTATGCAGTCCTTAGAAAGGAGAACGAGCTGCTTAAAAACTGTGTGTGTGGCGGGGGACAGGTTTAAGGGTTTGGTGACAGCATGAGTGTTAAGTGGAGGTATTGGAGTAGAGATGTGTGAGAGTTTACAGTACTGTGATGGTTAAGATTAAGTGTCAACTTGGCTGGGCCGTGATTCTCAGTGGTTTGGCAGTTATGTAATGATGTAGTTCAGCAGTTACATACTGATGTTATTCGTCAGTTATGTAATGATATAGTCATCCTCCATGATGTAATCAGTCTATCAGTTGTAAGGGGAATTTCCTTGGGGTTATGGCCTGCATCCAGTAAATATATACGGATGTTTTGACAAAGCTCACTTGCTTGCTCTGGATCCTGCATGTGACCTGTCATTATCAGACCTCCAGTTCTTGTGGCTGGAGCCAGCGGCCTGCCATATGGCCTGCTGATCTTGGGATTCATCAACCTCCACAGGCTGTGAACCAGCGGCTTGCAGTCTTACCTGTTGATTCTGGATCTGTAAGCATCCACAGACTGTGAACCAGTGCCCTGCCGTCTGACCTGCCAGTCTTGGTTCATCAGCCTCTGCAGCTCTGTGAATCAGGAGGAGCCTCCAGCCTGACACCTAACCATTGGACTTGGGACTTGCCAGCCTCTAAAACCATGTGAGCCATCCCTTTCTCTTTCTCTTTCCATATATACATACATAAAACCAAAAAAACCCCAAACCCATTGCTATTGAGCTGATTCTGACTTATTGTGACCCTATAGGACAGAGTAGAACTGCCCCACAGAGTTTTCAAGGAGCACCTGGTGGTTTCGAACTGCCAAACTTTTGGTTAGCAGCTGTAGCACTTAACACTACACCACCAGGGTTTCCATACTTCACTGGTTTTGCTTCTCTAGAGAATCCAGCCTAAGACAAATACAAAGATTATTAGCACTCTAAGGAAATATCTAGAACCATATTTCAATGTATCATTGTTAACCCGAGTGTTATTGTTAGTTGCTGTTGCATTGATTCTGACACATATGGACCCCATGTAACAGAGAAGAACTGCCCCATAGTGTTTTCTTGGCTGTAATCTTTATGGAGGCAGATCACCTGGTCTTTCTCCTGCAGACCCACTGGGTGGGTTCTAATTGTCAACCTTTTGGCTAGCAGCCCAGCACTTAACCATTGCACCACCCAATAGCTCAATTTAATTTCACTGAACACAGACCCAAAGATGCTAATTCCATGGTGGCAATAAACACTGTAAACACTTAGAGATGTATGGCTTCTTATTCCCTAAAACTGATCATTTAAAAATCTTTTATTTTAATAGAGAAGAATATCAATTTTTAACATCATTAAGGACAGACATTTAAACCATATTAACAGCACATGGGTAATAATAGCTCAGCTAAATTATATAAGGGTCATTGGAATATAAAAATAAAAGTAATGTTAAAATATTATTTGTCGATTATATGCACTAATCCATCTCTTCAGTAGCTGGTATACTCTTTGTGAACCTGCTTTGGAAGTGTTTTGAGTTGTTTTAACACAAGAAATACTAAATGGCAACAAATAAAATTAATTTATTATAAGTTCTTAGGTGTAATAATTAAAAGTGAGGTGGAGGAGTATGAAATCTTTAAGAAGAGTGCTCCTCCCTGACAACTAGTAAAATGTGACTTGGTGAATGTCCTGGCTTTCAGGACACTTTTGGTATTTCTGTTATAGCAGCACTGGATAACCAAGACAGAGATGGAAACACAGCCTTCAGAAGTGTATAGACCTAAATGGAGGATATGTTGAGAAAAAATAACTTCACATTTTGATGTTTTCATTTAATACAGGTTCCTATGATTTTGTAGCAATACTTTTTAACTTACCCTCATATGTATACATGTATGTGTGTGTGTATATATACACGTATATAATTTTTTTTAGACAATTTCTAGACAGCTGTGCTCATATCTGAGCCTTTGCAATGGATGCACACAGAGCTAATGCCGGGGGGAAAAAAACTCTGAAACACCTGGTTTTGGCAGATTTTCCTCTCACCAGAGGAGGCAGGTTTTAGAGCCATCTGTTAGGCAGCCATGTTCTGCTCGTCCTTCTCCCCGGTACATTTCCCTGCAAGCCACATAGGATCTAGCAGCAGGTTGTAACTAACCCCAACACTCATGGCGTCCTGGGACTTGTAGCCCAGCAGCCTACTGGCTGTAGGTTATCCCTTCACCACCTGTCCGTCTGCAGGCTATCCTTGTGACCTTCCCAGATAGTATTTAAAGCAGAAATTAGAGTGACTTCCCACAGTCCAGCAGCCAGGCTATTTAAAACACTTTAAGCATTCGAATAAATTGTTTTAACAAGTTAACCTTTAGTTGTACTAAGTGAATAGGCCAAACAAACAAAAACAAATAAACAACTATTTTGATTTCTGACTGAAGGACAAAGTGCCATTTCAGCACTCTTTGCAGAGATCTTGGATAACCCCTAAGTCTTCTAGCTGCCAACAGTGATCACAGGAAAACAGCCAACCATTCAAATGCACCAGCTGTGTATTTCTACTCTTTACATAACAGTTTCTGTTTCCTATGTGTTCAGTGGCAATTCCCAATGTCTATTGAATTACAGCCTACCCAAAGTGTTCCATTTCATATAAATCGTGTTGTCTGCTTAAGCAATTGCCAATAACCCCCCAGCCTTCCCTCTGTTTTTTTTTAATGAAGTCTCATGTTGTGGAAGAAGGGTCCATTCTAGAAATCATAAAAGTCTTCTGATATGTGATATTAGAAGCTCTGTTTAATTTCCCTCCATAATTTCAGATTCCCTTTGTCTATCTTTTATTATTATAACATTTATGTAATGAGGTCCTCCAGCAGCCTCTGTTGTTTTTTTTTGTTGTTGTTGCTTGTTTTTTGTTTTATTTTTCCTTTTTTTATTTTACAGTGATCTTGAGGAAGGACAATAGCTTTGTTGCAAATCCAATCCACAAAGGATAACTAATTATTGCATATTTTACACAAGTTTTTGAATAGAGATGGAGATTTCATACCACATGTCATAAGCAAATTCATTTAAAATATCCTCTTTAGACATTTCTGCTTGGCCCCAAGTCTTGTGTTTCTAAATTTGCATTGCGTTTAATTTCATATTTTAGCTCTTTCTTCTTTTTTATGTAACCTACAATGTATATAATTTATCTCTATGTTACCTCACTTCTGCTCCTCAAATCTTGCATCATTTCAGCCACTGCTCTCTTAGGAAATAATGAAACCTCCAACTGTTGGAATCTACACTCCTGGGAAAGCAGAGGTGATTATAAATCACTGCTTCCTTCTTCTTTAATTTTATCTTTTTCTGTTGTGCTGACATACCTTCTAGCAAATTCCGACAGAAATAAGCCTGTCTAAGGGAGCAAAATTGGTGTAAACCATGAAAGGATGTTGCCTGAGCTGTATGAAATTCATACTTTCAAGAGAAGAATTCTAGCTATATCCTCCACATTGGAATATCTTCTCCCTATAAAACATTTTTAAAGGATTTTAAACACATTTGAATATTGTTTACGAGGCAATTAAAAACCAAGAACAACAATAACCCCACATTTCTTGGTAGCTTTCTTGTGATTATTAGCAATCAGCACTTCTTGCTTACACTGATTTGTTTATATTCCAATTACATGGTCTCATATCTCAATATTCATTTATAAATTCATATTCTAAAATTTACTCTAAGAAAAGGTCCTGAAAAATCCAAATAGAAAATGAATAATCCAAGCTTTTGAAGCAAGAAAGACATGTTCACACTGATTTTTTTTTTTTTTTTTTTGAACAGTGCAACAGTGGTTCTAATTCCAATGAATTGGCAGTTTTCAAAGAAAATGGGAGTTACTTTAGCTTATACATATAATTCATATTAAGCAAGAGAAACAAGTTCTGTTCATGCTGACATGATCTGGATAGACGCTACTATGTATAATAAGATTATGATATGTCCTCATCTTTTTACGAACCCATCGGCCTGGCCTCCTAGTTTAGCTGTACAACCTATGCACAGAACAACTTGCCTTGTGGTTCTTCTGAGCGGTATCTTCTGAACTCAGACAACGGGTTGGACCTACTGCTATATTATCACTATCTAGACAACAATAATCAGTATGTTCTGTTGTGGAGGGTTAATGCTGAGAAATGATGTTTAGAATTCTCCAATGTACAGACACTCTGTATATTAAAAAATAATGACTAAATACAACAGGATTAAAATATAATGAATAATATATTTCAGTCTGTCTGTTTTAATCTTCTTATGAGGCAGAATGATTAGAAAGCTGCCAAGAAATGTGGGGTTCTTATTGTTATCATTCTTGGTTTTTAAATTGCCTCCTAAACAATATGCAAATGTGTTTTATAGCCTTCAAAAATGTTTTGTTGGACTGGAACTGGGAAAGGCATCGTTTCTTTTTGTTGTTCTTGTGTTTAAGCCTAAGTGCTAATAGTTAACATTTACTAAATGTCTATTGTGGGCCTGACACTGGTTCAGATATTTTGTATGTAAGAAGTCTTTTATGCCTTACAACAGCCTTATGAGTTGTGTATAATTATCACTACTACTTTTCACTGAGGCACAGAAAAGTCAAGTGCCTTGGTCAAGGTCACACGCTTAAAAAAGTATTAGAGTCAGGATTTGTGCCTTTAACCACGTACAAAAAAAAACCAAACCAAATCTGTAGCCTTCGAGTCAATTCCGACTCATAGTGACCCTGTAGGACAGAGTAGAACTGCCCCATAGGGTTTCCAAGGAGGGTATGGTGGATTTGAACTGCTGACCTTTTGGTTAACAGCCACGGCACTTAATCACTAGACACCGGGGTTTCCATTTACAGTATTATAATTGCACAAACTCAGGGCTTGGAGTGAATAAGGTTCAGAGATCACCTGCAAAAAAAGGTAGGCAGAAAGCATTATGAAACTGACGTGTGCTAGAAGCAAGAGTATAGAGCTTAATTTTTCATTCTCCAACTTTCTCATTTAAAGCCTATACAATTGCTCAAATTAGAGACCAAAGAATCAAGATGTTTTCTTTTTCTCCCACCACCGACCTCTAATTGTTTACTAACCTATGTTAAATCTACCTTAGGAGTCAGTCTTGAATCTCTTCTTTGTTTCTATTCCTGCCTCAACTGTCTCTAGTAAGCTTTGTTGTCTATTAAGCACTAGGGAGCTACTCTATAAAATAAGTAGTTAAACTTAGATGTTTGAATTGGTTTCACGGGAGAAACTTCTTGAAGTGGATGGAAAGTGAACCAATTCTGAAGAGTAATATCCAAACTCCTCTGATTTGCTATAGAGGCCCTCTACAAACTGCCTCCACCCTGTTTCTAACTTTGTCCTTTCTTGTTTGGGGAAGGAATAAGCTTGGTTCAGGCAATAGAAATTTATAGTTAGGAGGGGATAAAAATAACAAAAACAAAGCCTCATATGATAAAATTGGGAAAATGTTTGGATCCTAGAAAGAAAAAGCCAGGTATAATAGACAAAAAGGGAAGTCTACATATGTGGTCAAAACCAATAATTTAGGAAAAAATAAATCAACAAAGTTTGTGCATAGAACATGCATTGTCCACAGCAGCTGGAAGGGGGTGGGAGGAATGGGAGAATGTTTATAAAAGGACAGGAATGAAACACAAATCAACTTTAATGTGGAGAAAGAGGATTCAAAGTGGCGTATAAGAGAAGTTCATTACACCACATAAGGCCATTTCTATAAGAGAACCCAGGTCTCATCTTTAAGCAAGACCAGAAAGCTCTTTTGTTCACTCTTTTGCTTCCTATTTCCAATACACCAGGGTGACAAAGGACAGCCTGAGTTCTTGCAATGCCGCCACTTAACATTATAAAATATTTCCCTTTATCTCTGGTAATTCTTCTTCATAAAGTTTATTTTGTCTGATATGAATATAGTCACTCTCGGTTTCTTTTCTTTTGATTAATATTTGCGTAATTATCTTTTACCATCCTCTTGTTTTTAACCCTTTGTCTTTATTTTTAATGTCTGATTTAAACAGTTTTCTTACTTGTTTGCATAGCCAGCATAACAACTTACTTTTAAATTAAATGTTTAACCCATTTTTACTTAATGTATTGATTACTTTTCGGGGTCTTAATCTACCACCTTGTTATTTGTTTCTGTTTGTCACATCTGTTCTTTTTTATTTCTTTTCTTCTTTCTTGCTTTCTTTTACATTGAGGATTATTTTACTATTCCATTTATCTCCTCTATATTTTTTGTTTTCACATTCGGTGGTAGATCTATGGTTTACTACATATAACTTTATCAGAGCCTGTATTCAAATAATTTTATAACACCTTACATTAGTAAAAGGAATTTGTAATAATATATTTCCATTTTCTCTCTCCCATTCTTCATATTATTTTGTTATATAATTTTAATTCTATATATGTTATTAACTCCACAATGTATTGTTAATATTTTTGCATGAAACAGTCAATCTTCCTGTATAAAGATTTAAAAAACAGAAAACTTGTGTTTTGTGTTTACCTACATATTTACGTTTTCTAGTGTTCTTCATTTATTTTGTAGAAGTGGAGCAGCAGCTCTCTCTCTCTTTTTATTTTACGCTCAGGGCATGAGGTGTTGTTGCTGCTTATGCACATGGTTACTTATCTACTGTCTCACCTGACTGTTATGGGGCAGCAGCTGGGCTCTCAGCAACAGTAGCTCCTGCTGGATCTTTTCTTAGCTTTTCTGGCTCCTGGGCCAAATATGGGTTTAGCTCTTGAGTCAGCAAATTATATTTCAGCTATTTAATAAACAAAGTTTTATTGTAATAATCATCATACTGTCTATGGCTTCTGTCACACTACAATGGCTAAAGAGTTGTGGCAGACCATCTGGCCTGTAAAGTCTAAAAAACTTACTATCTGGCCCTTTAAAGAAAACAACAACAACAACAAAATTGCTAACCTCTGTTTTTGTTTCATGATGAGGGTAGCCAGCTTCTGCTGCCAGACACCCCTGTTATTGAAGCTGGGGGGCTTGGAGTTAGTGGGACATTGATGAGAGTTCCTGATGCCTTAGGTGACCAGGGGGCTGCTGGGATCCATATTTTGCAATACTTTCTTCGCATCCCTTAAAGATCATTGACTATACCCAGAGTATCACAAAGTATTTTACGAAAATAGTTCCAATAATTTCTAGTTTACATTTCTCAAACTCAGCGGCCTCAAATGAAGTCCAATGAGGCTGACTTTCTATTTTGTCCAGGTTCTGGTTGGTTTCCAATATTTATATATATATATATATATGTGTGTGTGTGTGTGTGTATGTGTGTGTACATGTACATGTATATATATGTATGAGTGTGTGTGTGTATGTGAATCTCCAGTATATATTTCGTATAAACCCACTAATAATCTTCTGATCTTGCCTTGGGATGCAGTTTGTTTCCTACCACGTCCTGCTGGTATTTCTCTAGGCACCAACACTTTGTATTGAACTATTCAGAGAGTCAAGGCTCTATGTTGTCTGGGGCAAAGTGGGGGAGACTATCTTTCTCATTTTGCGTTCTGCTCTGTTAGATATATTCCAAAACAGTGATATTTGTTTTAAGCAGTTTTAAATGTTCAGATTCTTTCAGGATTATTTTTATTTGCATATTTTCTTGATTTACAGTTTCTGTTATTTTTAAGTCTCAGTGAGGAGACAAACACTGGCTTGGCCAAGAAACAGATGTGACTAATTGATACCACGCTATACATAAAAGATTTCCCCCATCTGACCCCTATTTTTTTCCCTTTATAGCATTAAGCTTATTGCATCTGTTAGTTCCTCTGATGTTTTTAAAACCTCATGCAACACAGGCCTCTGGAGTCTCTACCCTACGAGTTTAACAGACATATTCAGTTATTTCTGAATCTCACTTAGCCAACCAAATGCACAAAAAGTAAATTAAGAAATAAAAATACTTGATAAACACCTTCATACCTACAATCAGCCAACAAAGTAATCCTGCTTTTCTTAATTAAAAAAAAAAAGAGAGATTGTTTTTGGAGTCTATTAATTAGCATTTTCCACGTCATACCATTATTGGATATTTTAAAACTCCCCCTAGTTTGTTTCTTACTTAAGCTTTAGTCCTTAATGTTCCTTATTAACAATAGTCTTCTTTATTTCTTGTTGATATTCTATGATCAAATAGAAAAAAAAAAGTGAAGTTTTAGGTAAAAATAAGCACTTTGTACATCATCATTCTTTTTTTAATTTTCTAATCTTATTTCCATTATTTGGAAAATTCCTCTCCAGGAAGATTTTTGTGTTTAATAGATGATATCCATAGACTCATTCTCTGTCTTCCTCACTGAATCTGCTTAGGACCATTCAGTTTTTATTTCCCTCAGGAGTTGTCAAGTCTGAGGCACAATTTTGTGTCTCCTTGATGAGTTGAGATCTTGAAGCTAATTTGCCAAGAAAAATACTGACAGTATAAGGTGCTTGAGTGTATACTTGCTGTTTTCACAGCCACTTGAGTGATTGTGTTAAGGGACTCTTTCAAACAGTGATTGAGGAGGCACTTGTGGAGCTTTGTTACAACAATGCCTTTGGATCTATGGAAAATAAGCATTGACTGTCATCCTGGTGTCTACTGAAAATCACCTCAATAAACAAGAGTTGGCATTCTAACACAATTAAGGCATGGAGGTAGAGAAAATAAATCAAGTCCTTTATTCTAACACTTTTTTAAAATTAATTTTCCCCATATAGATAAAAAAACTGGAAGCAGCATGGGAGGAATTGATGGGGACTTAGTCAGACGCATGGCCTGAGTATTGACGGGTTTGCTTTTTCAGTAGAAAACAAGGGAAGAAATAGTAAGTGTGAGCTTTGAGCGAGGCACATAAAAATATTTTAAGTGGACTTTATTGAAATTTTGGAGCCCTGGTGGCGCAGTGGTTGAAGAGTTCAGCTGCTAACCAAAAGGTTACCAGTTCAAATCCACCAGCCACTCCTTGGAAACCCTATGGGGCAGTTCTACTCTGTCATATAGGGTCGATATGAGTTGGAATCTACTCAATGACAATGGGTTTATTGAAGTTTTAGAGTTATTTGATTCTGTACTTGATTATTAGATTAATGTATTATGTAAAAACAATTCAAAAACAGAGAGAGATAAAGAGAGAATTCCATTCTTAACTCGAATCTCTAGAAGTAAAATAATCTAAATCAGAATCCTAGTAACACTTTCTCTCCTCCCCAATTATCTTCATGAAGTTTTCTCTCCCAAACTCTCCAGAGTGTCTTCCTTGCCAAATACAGCCTAACCATCCCTCTGAAAGTTGTCATTTTCTCTAACACCTATTCACATAGTTCTTACTATATCCCTCTTTCCTCTCTTTTCCAACTCTTAAGTGGATTAACGTATCTCCCCACCCCCAACCCCCAGCCCATGCACAGGCTTTTCAGTAACTCTACTTCACAAAGGAGATAGAAGGGTGGTGGAAGGAGTTCATAATTATTCTAAGTAATTATCTATATACCTATGATAAATTAGAATTTTTTAAAAATATTGACATTGCTTTTAAGGTCACAAAGTGTGTGTTCTGTCAATTTTATGTAATAACTAACATTTACTGCCTAATATGTAAGAGCAAACATTATGTTCTACGCACAGCTCTAAGTTGTTGTTGTTAGGTGCCATTGAGTCGGCTCCGACTCATAGTGACCCTATATACAACGGAACGAAACACTGCCAGGTCCTGCGCCATCCTCACAATTTTTGTTATGCCTGAGTCCATTATTGCAGCCACTGTGTCAATCCATATCATTGAGGGTTGTCTTCTTTTTTGCTGACCCTCTCCCTCTTGATAACATGTCCAAAGTATGTGAGATGAAGTCTCGCCATCCTTGCTTCTAAGGAACATTCTATTCTGGCTGTGCTTCTTCCAAGACAAATCTGTTCTTTTGGCAGTCCATGGTATATTCAATATTCTTTGCCAACATCACAATTTAAAAGCATCTCTTCTTCTTTGGTCTTCCTTCTTCATTGTCCAGCTTTCTCATGCATATGAGGTGATTGAAAACACCATGGCCTGGCTCAGGCATGCCTTAGTCCTAAAGGTGGCATCTTTACTTTTTAACACTTTAAAGAGATATTTTGCAGCCAATTTGCCCAATGCAGTGCATCCTTTCATTTCTTGACTGCTGCTTCCATGGGTGTTGATTCTGGATCCAAGTAAAATGCAATGCTTGCCAGCTTCGGTCTCTTCTCCGTTTATTATAATGTCGCTTATTGGTCTAGTTGTGAGAAATTTTGTTTTCTTGATGTTGAGATGTAATCCATAGTGAAGGCTGTGATCTTTGATCTTCATCAATAAGTGCTTCAAGTCCTCTTCACTTTCAGCTCTAGGTAGTTTATGTATTTTTAACTCACGTTCACAAAAACCATACAAGGAAAGTATTATTAACATTCCCATTTTATAGATGTGAAAACTGAAATAAACAGTGGAAGATAAATTTTTTGAGGCCAGAAATAAGTAGGATTATTATTTCTAAGTAGTAGAAATAAAGAAATGTGTGATTTGAACCCAAGAAATCTAGCTCCAGAAACCTTGAACTTCACATTATAGGACCTTACTTCTCATTTTTATAGTTAAAAAATAGTGCCTTGTGACCTTATTTTGTAGTGAGAGCATTTTTAAAATGTGCATTATCATGGATAATGGATGGAAACTTTCCTGCTCAGTTGACTATCCAGGTTGAACACTGGAAGAAATATATTTTGACAAGGTGTTTTTATAACCCACCTAAAAGTTTCCCTGA
The DNA here is from genome assembly GCF_024166365.1 of Elephas maximus indicus. Classification (NCBI taxonomy): domain Eukaryota; kingdom Metazoa; phylum Chordata; class Mammalia; order Proboscidea; family Elephantidae; genus Elephas; species Elephas maximus. Next base: position 22,510,994 of record NC_064827.1, on the reverse strand, counting down.
AATATTCTGCTGAAATTAATGTATCTTCTGCCAGAAGAAAGATGTGACAATCTGCTTCTGTAAAGATTTACAGCCTTGGAAACCCTATAAACTAAATCAAACCTGTTGCCTTCTAGTCAATTCTGACTCACAGCAACCCTACAAGGGGCAGCTCTATTTTGTCCTATGAGGTCACTATGAGTCGGCATTCAACTCAAAGGCAATGGCTTGGGTTTATAGCTTCTGTTCCTTTTATGCTCATAAATTTACTGGGAACCACCAGATAGAGAAATATTCACTAGCAATGCTAAAAAATACTCTACCCTCAGTGAATGTTATTCTGGGAATTTTAAAATAAAAAGGCCAATTTAAAATAATGTAATACTAGAGATCTGAGGCAATAGAAATGTACAGATTGCAGTACGGAAAATGAGAAGACTCTAGTCATTAGCAATTATGAGGGGTGGAAAATAAAATGAAATGATGAAAATTTCTAAATGAATTTAAATACATATTATGAAATCAAATGTCTCAGATTATTTTGGGATTAAGGAAAATAAACTTATTAGTGTAATTTTGCTATTACTTTATGTTATTGTTGCCAGGTGCTATCAAATCTGTTCTGACTCATAGCAACCCTATGTACCACAGAACAAAACACTGTGTGCCATCTTCGCAATCATTGTTATGCTGCTTTACCAAGGCTGATGTCCTTCTCGAGGAACTGGTCCATCCTGATAACATGTCCAAAGTATGTGAGACAAAGTCTCGCCATCCTCACTTCCCAGGAGCACTCTGGCTGTACTTCCTTCAAGATGTATTTGTTCATTCCTCTGGCAGTTCATGGTATATTCAATGTTCTTCGCCAACACCGTAATTCAAAGGATTCAGTTCTTCTTTGGTCTCCCTTATTCCCCTTTAAATTCTTGGAAGTCCTATAATTAAAAAATGACGTGTAGCGTGGAGTAGTAAAACACGTCTTGAGTTGAACATGTATTGATTCGTAGCTCAATAGTTCTCTCATAAGATTCTCTGGACACTTTGTCCTAGGAATCACCAGAAGGTATATGGTGGGCTACTTCTGTCACCCAGTTTCATCCAGAGCTCCTCTCGTTTTTATCAGTTCAATACATTGGGGTTCTGATTTAGATTTTAATAAAAAGAAGACCTTTGTTGATAAAGTGTTTCAAACATTCAAGCAATTAAAAAAAATGGCCATATTAGGAAATTAATTCAGTATTGTGTAATGGAAAGATCCCCACGGATATAGTCCTGGAAGATGAGCCCCTTAGGTTGGAAGGAGCTCAAAACACGACTGGGGAAGAGATGCTTCCTCAAAGTAGAGTCAATCTTAATGCCGTGGATGGACTTGAACTTTTGGAACCTTTGTTTACTAATATGACTCAAAATGAGAAGAAATAGCTGCAAAGACCCATTAATAATAGGAATGTGGAATGTATGAAGTATGAATCTAGGGAAATTGGAAATTGTCAAAAATGAAATGGAACACACAAACATCAATAGCCTAAGCATTAGTGACTGAAATGGACTAGTATTGGCCATTCTGAGTTGCAAAATCGTATGGTCTACTATGTTGGGAATGACAAATTGAAGAGGAATGGCATCATATTCATCATCAGAAAGAACATTTCAAGATCTACCCTGAAGTATAGCATCGTCAGTGATAGGAAAATATCCATATGCCTATTAGGATAACCAATTCATATGACTATTATTCAGATTTATGCACCAACTACTAAGGCCAAAGATAAAGAAATTGAAGGTTTTTTACCAACTTCTACAGTCTGCCATTGATCAAACATGCAAGCAAGGTGCATTGATAATTACTGGTGACTGGCATGCAAAAGTTGGAAATAAAGAAGGGTCAGTAGTTGGAAAATATGGCCTTGGTTATAGAAATGATGCTAGAGATCGCATGATAGAATTCTGCAAGATCAACAACTTCTTCACTGCAAATACTTTTTTTCAACAACATAAACAGCAATTGTACACATGGACCTCACGAGACGGAATGCACAGGACTCAAATTGACTGCATCTGTGGAAAGAGACTATGGAAAAATTCAGTCAGAACAAGTCCAGGGGCCGACTGTGAAACAGACCATTGATTGCGCATTATGCAAGTTCAAGTTGCAGCTGAAGAAAATTAGAACAAGACCACAAAAGTCAAAGTATGATCTTGAGCATATCCCACCTGAATTTAGAGAGCATCACAAGCATAGATTTGATGCATTAAACACAAATAACCGAAGACCAGAGGATGTGTGGAAGGACATCATACATGAAGAAAGCAAGAGGTCATTAAAAAGACAGGAAAGAAAAAAAAGACAAATATGGCTGTTAGACAAGACTCTGAAAGTTGCTCTCGTGAATGGAAGAAATGATGAAGTAAAAGAACGGAACAGAAGATTTCAAAGGGCAGCTCGAGAAGACATAGTAAAGTATTATAATGACATGTACAAAGACCTGGAGTTAGAAAACCAAAATGAAACAACACACTGGACATTTCACAAGCTGAAAGAATTGAAGAAAAAATTCAAGCCTCAAGTTGCAATATTGAAGGATTCTGTGGCAAAATATTGAAAGATACAGGAATCATCAAAAGATAATGGAAAGAATACACACGGTCACTGTACCAAAAATAACTGGTCAACTTTCAAGTATTTCAGAAGGTAGCATATAATCAAGAGCCAATGGTACTGAAGGAAGAGGTCCAAGCTGCACTGAAGGCATAGTCGAAAAATAAGGCTCCAGGAATTGAGGAAACACCTACTGAGATGTTTCAACAAACTGATGCAGTGATGGAAGTGCTCACACATCTATGCCAAGAAATTTCAAAGACAGCTACCTGGAAAATTGACTGAAAGAGGTATATACTTGTACTCATTCCAAAGAAAGGTATCCAACAGAATGTGGAAATTATCAAACAATATCATTAATGTCACATGCAAGTAAGATTTTGCTGAAGATCATTCAAAAGCAGTTACCGCAGTACATCAACAGGGAACTGATAGAAATTCAAGCCAGATTTGAAGAGGTTGTGGAACCAGGGATATCATTGCTGATGTCAGATGGATCCTGGCTGAAAGCAGAGAATACCAGAAAAATGTTTACCAGTTTTTTTAATTGACTTTGCAAAGGATTTGACTGTGTGGATCATAAGAGATGATGCATAATATTGCAAAGAATGGAAATTCCAGAACACTTAATTGTGCTCATGAGGAGGCTGTACAAAACCGGGAAGGGCATAGTGCATGGTTTAAAGTCAGGAAAGGTGTGTGCCAGAGTTGTATCCTTTCAACATACTTGTTTCATCTGTATGCTGAGCAAATAATTTGAGAAGTTGGACTATATGATGAATGGGGTATCAGGACTGGGGAGAGACTCATTAACAACCTTTGATATGCAGATGACACAATCTTGCTTACTGAAAGTAAAGAGGACTTGAAGCACTTACTGATGAAGATCAAAGATCATGGCCTTCAGTATGGATTACATTGCAACATAAAGAAAACAAAATTCCTCACACTGGACCAATAAGCAACATCATGATGAACGGAGAAAAGGTGGAAGCTGTCACGTGTTTCATTTTACTTGGTCCACAATGAATGCCCGTGGAACCAGCAGTCAAGAAATTAAAAGACACATTGTATTGGGCAGATTGGCTGCAAAAGACCTCTTGGAAGTGTTAAAAAGTAAAGATATTCTTTGAGGACTAAGGTGCGCCTAACCCAGGCAATGGGGTTTTCAATTGCCTTACATGCATGAGAAAGCTGGGCAATAAAGAAGGAAGACCAAAGAAGAATAGATACCTTTGAATTGTGGTGTTGGTGAAGAATATTGAATATACCATGGACTGCCAGATGAATGAACAAGTCTGTCTTGGAAGAAGTATAACCTGAATGTTCCTTAGAAACAAGGTTGTTGAGACTTTGTCTCACATAGTTTGGACGTGTTATCAGGAGGGATCAGTCTCTGGAGAAGGACCTCATACTTGGTACAGAGTCATTGAAAGAGAGGAAGACCATCGATGAGGTGGATTGGCACAGTGATTGCAATAATGGGCTCAGGCATAACAAGGATTATGAGGATGGCCCAGGCCTAGACAGTGCTTCATTCAGTTGTACATAGGATTGCTATGAGTCAGAACTGACTGGATGGCATCTAACAACAACAGCAACAATAGTATAAATACAATACAAGCTGCATTTTAAATTTTCTTTTAGGCGCACTAAAAATATAGGTGTAAATGAACTACAAAACAACATTAATGTCTTACTTAATGTGATGCAACAGTTAAAGTTAAATGCGTTAAGTGTGTTTAATTAGAAACATTTTACACTGTTTCATTTTAAAAATTAAAAGTAAATTAATTAAAATTAAATAAAATTGAATATTCAGGCCATTGCACTAGTCACATTTCTAGCATTAGTCACCTGTCCAGTGGTTACTCTAGTAGAGATCACAGCTCTTGTCCTCCAGTGTGTGACGAATATCCTGCGTGATTTTGTGCAAGTCGCTTTGCTTCTCTGGGCCTCAGTTACTGTGCATCTAAAATTACATGCTCAGCCTAGATGTACTCTTAAGATTCCGTCTATTCTAAGATTTGGGTTCAAGCCCCAACTCTTCCTTTCGCTAATTATGGGATCTTCTGAAAGTCACTTAGCCTTTCTTTGCTTTAGCTTTCTTATCGTTCACTGATCAACGGTGGACTAACTAGAATACTGTTAATGTCATTGCCAATTCCAAAATGTGAGTGTGACTAATTCTAGTATTCTCAGTCATATTTGATTGCTTGCCTCTCGGTTTGTACTCCCTATGCCCAAGAAAAAGAAAATGTTATTGAAAAGAATATAATAAATTTAAGACCTATTGAATGTTTATTCAATTTGAGTTTTTTCTCAATCAGACTTTAGGCAATTTCACAGCATTGTCTTGTAAATAGTCTTTCCAAGGGAATGTATTTGGTTATATATATATATATATATATATACACATATATATGTAAAAGTCACACACACGAGGGGTAACAATTGCTAACATTTCTGGTACATGATATGCCTCCCATATGTATGTTAGCATATGTTTTTTCTTGTTTGCTTTTCTGTATTTTATGAATTTTGTGCATTATGCATGTATTATTTTATTAAGTCTTAGCTTGAAATCGATCTAGTTAACACACTAGAACTTTAGGAGCTTTGTTCTGCTAAGTCAATTAACCTTCACTTTGATTTTTACAAGTGGCTATGGCATGACATCAAAGATAGAATTAGAGATAGGGTGTAGATATATGAAGCCAAAGTTGACTGGATGATTGAAAATTACAAAATAACAAAAACAAATGAATGTAATGGGTGATGAATATAATAAATAAAGTCTAAATATGAGAGGAATTATTTAGCAGCTAAAACCCAAACAAGGAAAAGAAAATGATAGAGTAAAACTGGTAAAGAATGTTCTGGGGCCTTAAAAGTGAAGAGGAAGTGGTCTGTAGCATTTGGATGAATAATCAGGTAGAATCTTAACATGATTGCTGGCGTTAGCCTAATAGCAGTACCAAGTTAATGAAACATTTAGCAGAAATTTAACATCCATTCATCATTATGTGTTGTCTGGATTCATATGAGAAGGTTTTCCAAGGGAGAGTTCAGTCTCCAATATTTTAAGGACAAATACATGCTTTTCTTTTAATCACACACATAAATTTGGACTACCCGAAAATAAGATAAGCTTGAGCCTTAGTGAAATAGCGTTTTATCAATCAAGTTAGAAGAAGCTGCAGAATGTTTTTGCCTGTTTATTTGCTTGACTCGTCACCAGTCAGGCTTCCAGAAGAGAGTGACATCAGCATGTACACAGAACCAGGGTGCCTTGGAGTCAGGATGCTACCTTCAAAAAATGGTATTTTGTTTTATACTAGAAATGGACAACTGGCAGTTAAATGGCCCAGACTCCTTTCTGCTTGTGCCATTAGTTTTGTTCATCACCTGAGGCACAACAAGTTTATTATCTATTCAATGAGGAGAGTAGGACGAGTCTCTTCTACTGAGAGAGAAAGCAGCAATGACCACTGAATCCTGCAGCACACACTGGCAAAAAATGAGTTTTTCATTTTATAAATCATACAGTTTTTATGTGGCCACTGTATTTTCCCATCTCTGAATATACCTGTAGCCTCTCTTCTAATAAACTTATCCATCTTCATACCCGTTTAGAAGAGATGCACAGAAGATAATAAATTAATGTGTGTTGGGTCTATATACCCTGTACCACGGATGTTACTAGTTTTTATCACTAGTTGGGCTTTTCTCTGGTTGTCTTTCTTTGTATTTTATGATTTTTATGCATTATGTATGTATCACCAAAGGTATTAATAAAACCACCTCAGTGGTAGCACAGATGCAGATGAACCTTGCAAAGCAAGTGCATAATAGAGACACAGCCGCCGCCCCATTGTGGCCAAGCTATTTTCATCTACCTGCAGTGTCAGTACTTTCACATTCAACCCCAATATTAGAACTATGTGGTTCCTGTTTTCCCCCAACAGCATAGCAAGGCCTTTGCCCTTGAAGTCATAGGGCTTGGTTTAAGTCTTGAACTATCACTTACTGTATAATACAGCCTTCCTAGGATACTTTTTTATCACCTCTAATATGTGGATGATAATATTCAGGATTGTTACAAGGACCGAGTAAATTAGGTGATGTAAAATTGGTTTGCAAAATATAACGTGATCCAAACATGTTGGTAACTAAAACATCAAACTAAATCTTCTGACTTCCTACTGTATTCACAGCTGTTTTCTGTGTTATGCATGACTAAGAAGTAGAAGGTAAGGAAGGTCCCTGCCAAAATCGAGTTTATGATCTAATTAGAGAAAAAATAATTTTGATATCTAAGAGAAATAATACCCATTTGAGAAAAATATCTGAAAAAAAGAATAATACAAGTGTAGAAGTGCATTCATTTTTTAATATTCAATTGGCAAATGAGGATTAGGACAGTAAATACAGTAAAAGGCAGTAGAGAGTGAATGGGCTTTGGATTAAGAGGAATCTCAGTTGGACCTTGAGGAATTAGATGGAATAGAGCATGTGGTTTGGGGTCTTGCCTGCGAAGGAAGACATTAAGCATTGGCAAGGTGGCAGTTAAAAATAGAGGATGTTAATTGGCCTTCTCAGTCTCACCAAGATGTGTCTAGGTTTAGAATTGGTAAGGTATTTTTTTTTTTTTAAAGAGAAATCATGTATCTCCAATTGAAAACCAATATTCTTGATGACTTGAAATTCTCAGTCTGTTTTCAAAAGATTATTTGTTAACAGATGAAATTAAATTATAAAGTACAAAAATGTGAAATAACATCTTTAATGAAGATAAATTTTACTTCTATTCCTTTCATCTGGGAACTGAGTCGAAGAAACCAAGGTGGGAAAATGAAGAAGACGAAAAGAAACCAAGCAAACAAACAAAGCTCCAAAACCCTTCATTATAGTCTGCTAAGGATAGTGTATCAGGCTTGTATCATTTATAAACATTTTAAGATAGAGTAAAATATCTGTACTGTGTATCTGAAGATAAATTTAAAAAATCTATAGAATATCTTTAGAAATGATTCTTTCCCAGCTTCTGTAGGTGAATGCAAGATATCTAAGGAACAACAGAAATGGCGGTTGGGCTGAGACACAAACAAAATTGTAATTGATGAGGATAACCACACAGGAAAGAAAGAAAGATGTCAATACAGAAAACACTGATCTTAATTTGGGCTGTTGAAATTTCAGTCTCAGAAGGATGTAGTTTTAAGAGGTAATACCCATATCCCAAGGAGAATAAAATGTAGGAGGGAGACAGGCAGGGACAAAATGTGGAGGAGCAATAAAATGCGGAGGAGCAATACTTACTAGGTTTTTTTTTTTTTTTTTTGACCTGCAATGCCTGAAACATTGCTTCAATCAGCATTTTGCTCTGGCAATAGCATCTAGTCTGGAAGTGTTTGCTTTTCTCAGTTCATTATAAATAGCCAAAGTAACTTTTTTGGACAATCAAATTTTCCCTTTCTTGGCCCACTTCCAATTCCAGATGATTCAGCAACACCAGTGTTGATAGAACACTGTCTCAGAGTACCTAGTAGAATGCAAAGTACAGACTGGCCAAGCACAATAAATATTGATGGTGGCGGCATGAGACCGTGATAAATTCCCCTTTCTACTTCCTCTCTTGTTAGCTTTTCTCTGTCCTCATTTCAAGCTACCTCTCTCTCCCATCCCAGCTGAATACCCATGGCCATTCAGTTGTCTTCCTTCCTCACTTCAACAGGCTGCTATTCTTTACATTTTTATTTACAGTTTGATTTAGAAGTATATTTTAAAGATTTATTTGCACAGCACATCAAGTTTTAAATAAAACATGCAGTGAAATTCTAAGTTGTATTTCTAATATTCAAGTTATATGACTAATTCATTAGATTTGTCACTGATAAATGAATTATACAACTAACTTTTCAAGCCATACACTGATTTGAAGCCATGTTTTAATCTTTGAAGGTAAATCTCTATTAATAATAGCGGTTTGTTTATAAGAACTGAGTGATCATGCTAGACTGTAGTTTTCCTGTGCCAGATCATGTTCTGTGCTCCAATGCCAGATTCAAACATGACAGGACAAATCTAGATATATATTTCCAGAAGTTGTTTTGCTTCTGTCATTCATTCATTCCTTCATTTATTAATCCATTCAACATTGGGTGCCCACTGTGTGCCATGCTAGGCACAGGGCTCATGATGGTACAGAAAACACTCGTGGTCTCTGTTGCTACATAGGTTGCTTATAGTAAGGTAGGAAAGACAGCACTGGCAATGGGCCTATCTCTATCCTAGTCCCCATGCTTTAGAGGGTCACACTCAGGTTCTCCTTTGGCTCTGTCCCTCCTCACAGGGTAAAGAGACTACTGTGCCAAGTGTATGAAGCCATGTTGCTAATGTATACTGTAAGATCATGCTCCAAATACCTGGTACACCACTATTCTCTGCCCAGATGGACCCACTTAGGCTTCCAGTGTCTGTTTGAGACTCTTTCCTAGATCAGTCCTCTGAAGATCTATCCTCTGAGTCAATACTATTCACAATCCTAGCCTGAGGGGGGCCCCGGATCATAGATCTACACTGGAGGTCCCTTGCAATGCCAGAAAGATTAGGGGGTAGAAAAGGAATACCTGGGGTCTCCATTTGTTTTCTGGCCCTAAAGCCTACAAATAGTGGATAATAAATGATAGAAGGTATAAATAGATGCAAAAGCAACAAAATAATAATAATTAAAGACTGATGTTATGTGAAGATAATTTGTGGTAGCTCAGTGCTCATCCCTAGGGATGACTAGAAGCCTGACACTGACCTTTGGCCAAGACAGCAATGAAATGTACTAGCTAGTGATTTATGATGTGCTGTCCGAAGTTCAAGACACCCCTGGAGGCACTTGGTGCCAGCCTGTCTACATAGTTTTTAAAATTGTTTAGATTGATAGTTTGCACTTGACTTTAGCTATGTGACCAGAAAGTAGTAAAAGACCCCTAAATGAACTTGTGCCTTGGTTCCGCTGAGACCAAGGTATCCTGTATGTATCATGGTGGCTCAAAGTCTAAAGATGAAGAGCATTATGAGTGACTGAGGTTGGACCCTAGAAACTGTGCTTTGAAGTCTCAAACTTCTCTGCTGTTTGTCTATGCTTTCGTTATTTGGTCTACCACATCCTTTACTTTTACTGAAGCTTTGTGTTAGTAGAACCTCTAAAGTCTTTGTGAATTATTTTAATTATCCAGCTCTGTATAATTGGTGCAGATGTAAATGCTATCAAGAACACAAAGAATGAGTTGGAACAGAATAATGGGGGAGATAAACACTGCTTTAGTTTGGCTGGTCATGTAAGGAGATAGTATTTAATCTGAGACTTGAAGGGTACAATTGAACTGGGTCTATGTAGAGTCCATGAAGAGTGTTCCAAGCAGAGGGAAAAACAATTGCAAATATGGAGGCCTTCTCTAAGTTAGAATATTGTTTTCACTTGTTTTGAGGTGGAACGTAGGCTGACGCCACAAGTTGACTTTTCACAAAATGGGCTCCAGCATATCTTTTTGTACTTCATATGTTATTATCTGTAGTCTAGAGAAGGCACACTTAGTTGCCATCTAGACCATGTGAAAGGAGAACCGTTCGCAGCCTCACATGTCAGCTCCTTGTAGAAGTAATCAGAGGCAATGTTAGGTGAAACAAGAAGCCACCTAAGCAGGTCTTAGGTTCTAAAAAGAGAGCACAGAAATATCTCTCACATGGGCTCATTTTTTAAAGGGTCATTTGAAATTCTTATACGAGACAGTGCCTCTCTCTAACACTGAAGATATTTTATTAGATCACATCTTGTCTTTCCCTGAGAAGATTTTGTTAAAGTCTGCTGTAAATAATTCCTAGCCTTATAAAACATTCAGATGTGATTTAAGGATGTGACAGGGCATTCTAGAAGTATGCTAAATGTTACAGTTATAGACCTTATAGTATAAAAAATATATGTGCTTTTTAGCATTCAAGGACTTTCTTAAGGGAACTATAAGTATACAAAAACGTCTTAAAAATGGCTCTATTTAGATGCACTTCTGAACACGTGCTATGTAGATTTTCCTCTTCCTAAACTTTTTGTCCTGAATACACAGCTCTAACAATAAAAATAAGTAACATTTTGTTACTTAGAAAAATATAATAAGAGTTTGACTTGACCTTTTAGGTCCTGAATAGAGAGCACAAGGGCTTCTTTTGTGTGGTAAGCCACAGTGACCAATCTCACCTTATAGACTTTATAAATTCTGTGATGAAACTTGTAAAATATGTGTAAACACACCCTCAAACAGACACACACACACATGCTCCAGAACAGTGGAGAACAGTATGAACTTGGTAAATATACCAAGTATGTAAGTTTTACCCACAACCACCCCATTTGAGGAAGGGTAAACAAACAAACAAACAAAACTTTATATTTAAATAAATGTTCTTGTTTGATTGATAATTGGTATCACTTGATTCCAGTTTGCTCTGGGCTATGAAGGCCATTTAATGCGTAATTCACCTTTACCTTCAGAAATTATAAGGAGCCCTGGTAGCACAGTGGTTAAGAGCTCAGCTGCTAACCAAAAGGTAGGCAGTTGGAATCCACCAGCCGCTTCTTGGAAAAGCTGTGGAGGAAGTCCTATGCTTTCCTATAGGGTCGCTATGAGTCAGAATCGACTTGGCTGCAACGGGTTTGGTTTTCAGGAATTATAGAAAACCAATCTCGAAGGACTTGAGCCTCCCTCCTCTTTTGGTGTCTTCCTCTCTTATCTTGCCTGGCAGCCTTAGCAGAAGCTCTAGACCCTGAGACACGCACATATCAATGTTTGCACCTGTGCGATGAACTATGCAAGGTTCACTGTCTTGGCTAGAAGGCATTGGAGATCCAGTGACAGTTATATGATGGATTTTACTACCTTTAGTTGGTCTTTCTGGAAACTCATTTTATTCTGTGGCTGGTGAGGCCTACTGGGCAAATTTGGTTGGTTTGCTTTATTTTTCATTTGGTCATTTTATTTCCATTCTTTTATTCCAATTCAGTATTCCTGCGGAGAAGATCACTGTCCTATGGAGTTTTGAAATTCCATGAGTTTTGTTCATGTTTCTAAGAGTGAGGGTACTGTAGCTTTTTAGAGTATCTATATGTTTTCTCCAAGCCCAGGTCTGAAGTTAAGGGGTTAGGCTATATTGCTTATACCTAGTGTATCATAGGAGCCCTGCTGGCTCTAGTGATTAAGCGTTCGACTATTAATCAAAAGGTCTGCAGTTGGAATCCACTAGCTACTCCTTGGAAAACCTACAGGGTAGCTCTACTCTGTCCTATATGGTAACTTTGAGTTGGAACCAACTAGATGGCAACTTGGAAATCCTGGTGGCGTGGTGGTTAAGTGCTACAGCTGCTAACCAAAGGGTCGGCAGTTTGAATCTGCCACATGCTCCTTGGAAACTCTATGGGGCAGTTCTACTCTGTCCTATAGGGTCACTATGAGTCAGAATTGACTCGATGGCATTGGGTGGGTTAGATGGCAGCTTGGTTAGTGTCTCATTAAAGAGGATCTGTCAAAATTACAACACAAAGGTGTTTATCATTTTTCCTTCGCATTTAAGCTTTGTTTAAAAAACAAAAAAAGCTTTCTGTTTAGACTTCAAAAATTAAAGAAGAGGAATGAAACCTATTAACTAGCTTTCCAATTTATTTTTTTTGAGGTGAGTTCTCACAAGTTACATAATTTGACTACATTGCTTGATGGTTTTTCTCTTTATTTCCTCCCCTAGTAGCATGATTAGCATTATATTAAGAATTATTAATTACATGTTACCTAAAATTAATAACAAATCAGATTTGCTGATTTGATTTCTCTGTACTTAGACTAAGGAGCCCTGGTGGAACAGAGTGCTCGGCTGCTAACCTAAATTTCAGTGGTTTGAACCCACCAGACGCTCTGCAGAAAAAAGAGGTGGCAGTCTGCTTCCATAAAGATTACATCCTTGGGGCAGTTCTAGCTTGTTCTATAAGGCCACTATGAGTCAGAATCAACTAGATGGCAATGGGTTTGATTTGTTTTGTTTTTTTGGCACTTCGGTGGTGATACGGAGCATAGTACTGAGAACCAGGTCTTTGAATAGATTAGTTTCAGGTCAAACCTCTGCTGAGAATTTGCGTTTCTACCCTAGACATACTGAATCAGAATCTACAGCTTAACAAGATCTCCAGGTGATTCTTATCTGTAATAAATTTTGAGAACCACTGCTCTACTAGTGGTTCTTAGAACTAGTCCCCAACTAGTATCATGGCCAACATTAGCATTAGCATCGCCTGGGGACTTGTTAGAAATGCAAATTCTCAGCAGGGGTTTAAACCTGACTGAACCAGTTCAAAGCATTGCTCAGAACACTCAGTCATGGAACGAGGAAAGATAACGTGTGTTCATTGCTGCCTTGAATTTTCAATGCATGTTCAGTGGAGATTTTACAAGTTCACAAAAATCAACATTTTTGGAATTCCATCGTTTCCTCTTTTAGCTCACAAAATATCGCAATACAGGGTTCCTGGGTGACTTCTTAAATGGCCCATGCCTGTTCCAGTTTAGGGATATGGCTAAAGGTATTTTTTGAATTTCCCACATATTCTAGCTGCTTCCCACAGATAGCAATGACTGTATTTTTTCCTTCTTCAAATACGTATTTTTTTTTAATTCCCAAGTATCTATTCTTGCAAATTAAAGGAAAGAAAAGGTAACAGTTTTGTAAAATACGAATTCGAGAATGTGGGGAAAGGAAGAGAATGGGAGATAGAGAAATGTAAGAGAAAGGAAAGTGGGCAAGAACACCAAGGAGATGTCAGTTTCTGTAACTATGATGAATGAAATACATGTTGCAAGAAATTTTGCCGAGATTAATTCTTTTGGGGGGGGTATCAAATTACCTTATTTGAAGGAATAGTACAAACGAAAGAACTGAAGTGGATGTTTTGGTAAAATTTATAGAAAAAGGTAAAGGTAAACCCAACATGCACACGCTGTCTTGGTGACCATGGAAGTCACCCCTGTGGCTGTGGGGCAGCCAGGCTAAAGTTTAGCTCTCTCCATCACTCTCTCCCAGGGTGTGCTTGTCAAAGAGATTCTCTGCCAGGCCAGATTCCGGGGCTCCCATCTTTTGCAAGTTGGCTACTTAGTCACCCAATTCTTTGATGGATCTCACCTGCTCATTTAGGTAATGCGTCGCAATGAAGTCACACAAATGGGGGTGGTTCTTGTCAGTGACCAGTTTGTGCAGTTCCAGTAGTGACTGATTCACGTTTTTTCCCAAGTGTAACGCATACTTCATTGCCTTCAGCCTGCTCTCCCAATCATCATGGTCTGGTTTCTTGATATCCTGAAGGAAGATTTGGCCACCTTGTTGGTTCTGCAGCTTCATCAGCCTCTCAGCATGTTCCCTCTCCTCATGAGATTGGTGAAGAAAATACCTGGCAAAATTCTTCAGAGCCACATCATTGCGGTCGAAGTAGTAAGACACGGACATGTAGACGTAGGAGGTGTAGCGCTCCAGGTTGATCTGGCCGTTGACGGCGGCCTCCGAGTCCTGACGGTAGTTCTGGCGCACCTGTGAGGGGGACGCAGTCATGATGGCGGCGGATGAGTAAAGGCCGCAGAGCCTGCGAGACGCTGGAGCGGCGAGGCCTTGGGGTGTCTGAGGCAGCTGCTGTGAGGAGGGGGTGGAAAGCCGGCTAGGAGCGCCGGGTTCCGTTCAAGCACTGTTGAAGCAGGAGATCGCGGCGACTCTGCGAGGAAGGTCTCCTGAGATTAATTCTTGAGTAGCTTCTACACAGGCTCATCTGAAGAATGACACTGTGGGAGTCTGAATAGCACGGTGGTAAAGACCACAGACTCTGGAGCTGGAGCACCTGACTTCACGTCCCTGCGCTACCATTTAGCAATGATGCAATCTTGTGTCTCAGTTTTCACAACTAGAAAATGGGAACACTATTAGTACACATCTCATAGGGCTATTGTGAGAATTAGGTGTGTTGATACATGTAAAGTAGTTGGGAGAGAGCCTGACCATGCTGGCTATTATTGCAGGAGCTTTGGTTGAAATCTTGAGCTGCTATCTTTTATTTTGAATGGAGTATTACTCCCCTGCTATGTCTGTCTTCTGTGTATTTCAGTGATCTCTCTGATCCTCACTGAAATGCACATTGTGGCTTGCATCGTAATTCTTAAAGACATAGTATATGGTGTAAGTTTAAAGGAGGAAAATCAATTCATCTCTTGAGTTTCCTTCCATTTTTGTCCATTTCTAAATATAAAGAAACATTAGCGTTTGGACAATATTCTGCTTCCATTGCCATAAATTGGGATTCATTCTGTGTTTTTTTTTTTTTTTTTTTTCTTTATACTGGTTTAGCTTTTAAGAGGGGTTTGGTTTTTTTGTTTGTTTATTGGTTGGTTAATTTTGGTTCATATCAAGGAAACCAGATTATAACTCTGGGCCATCTTTGGATTGCTAATATTTTATTATTTTGTTTTTACAAACCACTTTTTTGTTCATTAAAAATCTTACTAATTTCGTATTTATTCCAAAATACATTTTCATATGTTAGGGATAAAATCCTATTTCAAATGCATACTTTTTTTTTTAGATTAATACTGATTTATGGTGTGTGTGTGTGTGTGTGTATACACATATATACATGCATATAAACTTCATAGTGTGAATCGACTCTATGGCACTGGGTTTTCTGGGAGTTGGAGTGTTTTTTTAATCTGTATATACAATTTAACACAATGTTTGCTATTTCACATATGTTTGGTTTTAATATAGTTCATTTCATCATTTTAATGAAAAAATTAATTTGTGAATACTATTTAGTAGTGATTTTTTACACTTATCTTAAAAAACAGCATATTCTTTTTTAGGAGAAACAACAAAAATATTTGTACTTTTGTAATCATATCCAGGTATCTTGAGGTTTGAGTTATGGGACGATAATTCACACCCTGTAGATCTGACGACACTCAGCCTGAGGCCTCCCTCCCAACAATGCATAAAGTATTTGGCCCATAACTTATATTCTGCTGAGTCTTATTGCTTTGTTTCTCAATATTTTTTGGATTGGCCTCCAGTCACCGGAAACATTTTAGAGTCCAAAGAAACTTTCCTGTCTGACATTATTCCCCTCTTTGAATCTGCTTTGGCATGATTACATACTGTTCACCAGGAAATTTAGGTAGTATGGACAGCAAAAGGAAGAATGGCTTTAGCAAACAGAAAATTTTGTCACAAATAGCTCTCTTCTCTCTTCTTAGAGCAGGCAGTGGTAGCAGTAGATAATGAGAAGTAAATTTAGTGAAAAGGGGGAGATGAAAGTAGCCCTTCTAATCAAATTCTGTCGTAATTTCTCAGGTGTCTGGAATTTATGACACACCGTTCAGCAAATCTCCAATGATACATTTCCGTAACAGGGGTTATAAATCCATTGGCAGTTTCATTAATCAGACAAAGAGCTGTGCAGTTATTGAAATAACTCCTCAAATAATTGCCAACTTGCCATGCAGGAGCATCACTCCTGAAAGTAGTGCTTCAACAATTGATGACATGGCCCCAGTAAATTAGCATTTGTGGCATTGGAAAATCACTGTTGGGCATACCGTGTTTCTGAGGAAGCAATTCCTGGAATTGTTTCTCCTCAGAAGCGAGATTTGAAAAGTGTGATGATCAATACTTTGCTCATTTTACACGTGAGGAGAAATGTGCAGATATTACATCCAGTCCTCTCTCCATCGTGATTCCTATTTTACCTATCAAGCTATTTAAAAAATTAAAATTGCTGTCCATTTAATTCCTTGGATATTTATTGAGTACCTTTTTGAGTATGTGGACTCAGGGCTGCTAAGAGGTTGAGGAAATACGTAAAATGATTAAGGTATGGCACCCCCTCCTCAAACTACTTTGAAGTTGATGCACTACTTTGGAATAAACGTTATTACAGGGTTTGTTAAAATTGCTAGAAAAGCACAGAGGAAAGTGAAAGGAAGCCTGAGTATGACAATGGTAGGGGATCAGGAAAGCCTCCCCAAAGGAGTGAACACTTATGTCAAATCTTAAACGATTTGATAAGGAGGAGTTTTCACAGATAGAAAAAAGAGTGTTAAGTAGTGGGAAGAGGATTGGCATGGGAGTCAGAACATTTGTGTTGTATAACTTTATATATACATACATACGCACACACACACAAATATATATCATTTCTTTGTTGTTGTTTTCTTTATATTGCTATATAATGGTTCTGTTTCTCTGGAGAACCTGACTCATACAGTTTATGAATTTTGTTTTTCTCATTTACAAAATAAAAACAATACCTTTCTATTCTGTGTTGTGTTCCTAGATTAAAATAAAATGGTGTGTAATGAATTGTGTTCCCTAAAAATATGTATCAACTTGGTTAGGCTACGTGTCGTTGTCCTCCATTTTGTGATTTTCCTATGTATTATAAATCATAATCTCTGCCTGTGGTTAAAGAGGATTAGGGTGGGATGTAACACCCTTGTTCAGGCCACATCCCTGATCCGATGTAAAAGGATTTTCCCTGGGGTATGGCCTGCACCACCTTTTATCTCTCAAGAGATAAAAGGAAAGAGAAGCAAGCAGAAAGCTGGAGACCTCATACCACCAAGAAAGCAGCAACAGGAGCGGAGCGCATCCTTTGGACCCAGGTTCCTGCGCCTGAGAAGTTCCTTGACCATGGAAAGATTGAGGACAAGGACCTCCTTCCAGAGCCGACAGAGAGAGAAAGTCTTTCCCTGGAACTGACGCCTTAAATGTGGACTTTTAGCCTACTTTATTGTGAGGAAATAAATTTCTTTGTTAAAGCCGTCCACTTGTGGTATTTCTGTTATGGCAGCACTAGATAACTAAGACAGGTTCAAACATGAACGTTTTGTAGGGGAGGAAAATAAAAAAATATACATTTATTGTTACTTTTATTGATTATTATATCTTGGAAAACCACAAAGATTTGACATACTTTCATTAATTATGGGTGTGACACATGATAAAATATATTTGTTCATTTATTTATCTCAGTATGTTCTTTTTGAAAAAATCATATATACAGTCTTAGCTCGTGATACAGAATTGCAAAGAACCACAATTATACCCAATGAGCTAAAGACAATAGTAAAATAAAATGAGTAAATGTCAAACTACTTTATAAAACTTAGCACTGTCATCTCTTCTTTTCAATCTGTCTCTTAAAATTCATATAATTCCCTTAATACTTTGAGTCCAATGGTTGAAATAAAAATTAGATAAAGACCGCATTATCCTGTAACTCCTTCTAGCACGGATTATGTGATCCGGGACGTTGTGTCTTTTGAATATATGTTAAGGCTAAAGCATATTGGTGAAGTAATCTATAGCCTCTCTGTATTACATAGATTAAGGTAGTCTTTTGATTATCCCTTAGTTCTGAGTACCAAATTCTTTTTCATGTACTTATAAAATTTATATCTGTTATTATACATACAAAATTGTCGGGCAACAAATATACAAAATTATCAGCATTTTTTATGACATGGATACTTCTCCAAGTGTGGTTCCACATTATACCATGCCTTGTTAGTATAAGCTCAGGCAGTACAACTTTACTCAAATATTGGATTTTGGGAGCTGAGCCCTTGAAAATGAGAAGTCATATACACCAAAATAAGGTAGAATATTGAAACAAAGTATTTTCTTTATCAAGAAAGCTGCTTGAGAAATCAGTGTTGACATCCATAGATTCTTGAACTAGAAATTATTAATAATAGTTTAACAATTTTATATTTATTTTAATGATTAATTAGTATCTGTTTTACTAAAATCTATGAGTATCTAGACAATGTTCACTTTGCCATTGTATTTAGTGACTTTAGCTGTGCCTGGCACATTGTAGTTGATTAATATATTTGGGTTGAATAAATGTATTAATTAAGGGATTATGTTAAAATTATACCAGATATGAGTAACTTTGTCAATTTAATTATTCTATAGGGTGGAAAAAAAACTATTAGCATCCCTTGTTTTTATGGAAACCCTGGTGGCGTAGTGGTTAAGAGCTATGGCTGCTATCCAAAAGTTCAGCAGTTTGAATCCGCCAGGCGCTCCTTGGAAACTCTATGGGGCAGTTCTACTCTGTCCTGTAGGGTCACTATGAGTCAGAATTGACTCGACAGCTGGGGGTTTGGTTTTTTGTTTGTTTTCATTAAAAAAACCCATTGCCATCGAGTAGATTCTGACTCATAGAGACCCTATAGGACAGAGTAGAACTGCCCCATAGGGTTTCCAAGGAGTGCTTGGAGACCACCCCCGTCTCTTCCTTTGTAGGGATTATTTTATTGAGGGATAAAGATATAAGGGGGAGGGGGAGAGCTTACACTCAAGAAGGGAAGAGACAGGGAGTGGTGACATTCCTTAATAAGATGGTCCCTACATAGTTAAACTTTAAGCCAAAGAAATGATCTTTATAGGGGTCTTTGATAAAGTCCTTAACTTGATAAAGTCCCTAACTTGATAAGATCCCTAAGTTGGTAATTAAACCTTAAGCCAAAGAAATAGTTTTCATAGGGGTCCTGTCCTGGCTTTTAAATGTTAACAGAGACAGATAAGAGACAAAAAGTGTATAAAACCCTAAAAAAACAACTATCAGAGCACTTAGATTCTTTCTCTACCTGAGTAGCCCACTCGACGCTTCCTTGTCAAGTGTGCTTTTACTACTAACCCTCTGCTTGCTAATAAACCTCTGCTCACTTGGCATTATTTGTCTCAGCGTTTGAATTCTTTCCTCCACCAAAGATAAGAACTGAGGCCATTCTTCGATAATAGGTACACTTAAAAACCTGAAATACTTATTTTGCCTTTTTTTTTTTTAGTTTTCCATTTGTTCTCATGGAGAACTCAATATTTATAAATTAAAAAAAATTTATAAATTAAAAAATTACTAGTTAATAAATTAGCTGATGCATCTTGTCAAACTTAATATTGAAGGAAATTAGGAACATAGTGTGTCTTAGTCATCTAGTACTGCTATAACACAAATATCACAAGTGGAAGGGTTTTTAGCAAAGAGAAGTTTATTTCCCCACAGTAAAGTAGGCTAAAAGTCCAAATTTGGGGCGTCAGCTCCAAGGGAAGGTTTTCTCTCTCTATTGGCCTTCTCCCTGATGTTACCTGGACTAGGAACTTCTCTGTGCAGGGACCCCAGGTCCAAAAGATGTACTCTGCTCCTGTCACTGCTTTCTTGGTGATATGAGGTCCCCACGTCTCTCTACTGGATTCTCTCTCTTATATCTCAAAAGAGATTGCTTCAAAACACAATCCAATCTTTTAGGTTGAGGCTTGCCTCACTAACACAACTGCCACCCGTCCCCCCCGCCCATTAACATCATAGAGGCAGGATTTACAACAGAGAGGAAAGTCACATAATACTGGAATCATGGCACAGCCCAACTGATACGCACATTTTTGGGGGGACAAATTTAATCTGTAACAGGGTATAAGTTATTATTTGGTAATCACTTCACTAAAATGCTGATAATAACTTTACTTTTTCCATCACTGTCAAACTACTGAAAAAGATGAACTTACAAGAAAAATGTGTTCCTTAAACAGAATCACCTTTAGGATTGATTGACAGCAAGGTATTGAGAGAAGTAGGGAATGTTATTGTTTTCTGTTTGTTCAGCTCCATTTAATGACTGCTCTGCATATTTGAAAACTGCATTTTTTCTTATATTAACTTATCTAGTTTAGCAGCATATTTTAAATAACAAAACATTGTGACTTTTTATTCCCTGAAAGTGTTTAGACACATTCAATTTTCATCAATATTTCCTTCACTCTGGAAAAGCTGAAAACGGGAAAGATGTGAGTAAAAAAAAAAATTATAGTATCATGACCAAATAATAATATCTATACTGAGCTGTGGTGTTTCAGTGGTTAGGAGCTATGGCTGCTAAGGAAAAGGTTGGCAGTTCAAATCCACCAGCCACTCCTTGGAAACCATATGGGGGAGTTCTACTCTGTCATATAGGGTTCCTATGAGTTGGAATCAACTCTATGGAAACCTAATCTGCCATAGAAATCTAAAGAAGTGGGTCATGTACCAGTTATGTTAAGCCATTCATTAGACAGGCAAATGCAATATAAAATGCTTCAATTTTTTTTTTTTTCAGGGAAATAGGCATTTTATCATCTTAGAGAGAAGAATCAATCATTTTGCTTACCCCTTGCCTAGATTGAAATCATTTGTTGCTGTTGTGAGGTGCCATCAAGTCAGTTCTGACTTGCAGCTACCCTATGTATGACGGAACGAAACACTGCCCAGTCCTGTGCTACCTTCACAATCATTGTTATGCTTGAACCCATTGTTGCAGCCACTGTGTCAATCCATCTCACTGAGGGTCTTCCTCTGTTTCCCTGACCTTCTCCACCCTCTCCTTTACCAAGCATGATGTCCTACTCCAGGGACTGATCCCTTCTGATAACATGTTCAAAGTATGTGAGATGAAGTCTCGTCATTCTTGCTCCTAATGAACATTCTGTTTGTACTTCTTCCAAGACAGATTTGTTTGTTCTTCTGGTGGTCCATGGTATATTCAATATTCTTCACCAACACCATAATTCAAAGGCATCAATTCTTCTTTGATCTTCCTGATTCATCGTCCAGCTTTCACATGCACATGGGGCGATTGAAAATACCATGGCTTAGGTCCAAAACCAAAACCAAACCCAGTGCCTTCGAGTCGATTCCATATAGTCATACGGAATAGGACCCTATAGTCACCCTATAGGACAAAGTAGAACTGCCCCATAGAGTTTCCAAGGAACACCTGGCAGATTCAAACTGCTGACCCTTTGGTTAGCAGCTGTAGCACTTAACCACTACACCACCAGGGTTTCCGTGGCTTAGGTCAGGTGCATCTTATTCCTCAAAGTAACATCTTTGCTTTTTAACACTTTCAAGAGGTCTTTTACAGCAGATTTGCACAATGCAATGTATCCTTTGATTTCTTGACTGCTGCATCCGTGGGCCTTGATTGTGAACCCAAGTAAAAATGAAACTGTTTACAACTTCAATCTTTTCTCCGTTTATCATGACATTGCTTATTTGTCCAGTTGTGATGATTTTTGTTTCCTTTGTGTTGAGGTGTAATCCACACTGAAGGCTGTGGTCTTTGATCTTCATCATTAAGTGCTTTAAGTCCTCTTCACTTTGAGCAAGCAAGGTTGTGTCATCTGCAAAATGCAGGTTGTTAATGAGTCTTCCTCCAATCCTGATGCTGTGTTCTTCTTCATATAGTCCAGCTTCTTGGATTATTCCCTCAACATATAGATCGAATACGTATGGTGAAAGGATATAACCCTAATGCACATCTTTCCTGACTTTAAACCATGCATTATCCCCTTGTTCTGTTTGAATGACTGCCTGTTGGTCTTAGTACAGGTTCCTCATAAGCACAGGGGAGTTACCTGGAATTCCCATTCTTTGCAGTGTTATCCATAATTTATTTTGTTCACACAGTTGAATTCCTTTGCGTAGTCAGGAAAACACAGGTAAACATCTTTCTTGAATTCTCTGCTTTCAGCCATGATCTGTATGACATTAGCAATGATATCCCTTGTTCTATGTTCTTTTCTGAATCCGGCTTGAATTTCTGGCAGTTCTGTGTTGATGTACTGTTGCAAGCACTTTTGAATGATTTTCAGCAAAATTTTATTTGCTTGTGGTATTAATGAAATTCTGTGATAATTTCCACATTCTGGTAGTTCACCTTTCTTTGGAATGTTTACAACATGGGTCTCTTCCAGTTAGTTGGTGAGGTAGCTGTCTTCCAAATTTCTTGGCATAGGTAAGTGAGCACTTCCAACGCTGCATTCGTTTGTTGAAACATCTCAAGGATTGAAATCATATGGCCTATGAATTAATGAATGTATGTTTTATTACCATTTGTTAAAAGCTAATTTTACAAAAATTGTAAAAGAGCCTTGTGATACACTCACCAGGATGGGAATTCCACAAAGGGCGCCAACCACTCCATCGGGGCTGCATTCATTCAATCAGAGCCTGACCGCCTAAGTCCAACCCACAGCATTAGCACATGGAAAGCAGCTTCTGTTACTTACAAAAAGAAGCACATAGCACACCAAACACACGTGAATCTGTTTTGGAGCTAGTCCTCCTAGGCTGGAAAAAGGCTGTGTAGGTGAAAACGACTACTCTTCTATGTGTTCACCACATTGTACTGTAGGCAAGGGACTCAAAGGGTCTTCCTTCAGCTGATCCCACATGGGTAGGTAGCCCAGTTAGGTGGACTAGGAATCTCTGCTACCTGACCTCCTACCTTGCACCCTAGTCAAGGGACCTGGAAAATTCCTCCCCCAGCCATTTTTATACTCTAAAGCCTATGGGATTTGCTACTTGGAGTGTAATGTAGATTTTCCACCTGACACTGAGCAGAGGTTTGGTCAGTCTTTTGTGAGGAAAACCCAGAACAGTATCACTTTAAGCCGGCTGACAAACATCAGGCTTCAGGGGGTGGGTGGGGGTAGGGGTAGTCCTCCCCGCAAGCCTCATGTCCCCCACCCAACTCATTTGCACATGATTAAGTATTACCTGGCTGTTTTAAAAAACAAAAGTTACCTTGATTGCCCTAGAATCCCAAGGGCTATTTTGAGAAACCAGACAAAAGGCCAAATTGAGTTCTTTGTCCAACGATCCTACTTATAATACCTGGAAAAAGAAAAAAGCTGCTTTAGAAAGTGTTGAACCTACTTTACTTTGTAAAAGTAGCTCAGTAAATGCATGAAACCAAATATTTTGTAACCATTTGTTTAGGACAGGATGGCATCACAAATGCATGCGATCTGTTTACCTTGTAAACACCAGCCCAGGCCAGCTCTCCTTGGCTCCATCTGCGGTTAACATGGAGGCCCCTACCCTCTAAAGGTTGCCCAGGACCTAGGGCTTTGAAAACATACAGCTTTCTGCTGCAAAACTGACATTTCACGTAACTTTACTGATTCATCAGCCAAGCTTTGCTCATCTCAAGGGCTCATACCTTGAAACGATTATAAACCTGTAATTTTTTCCAAAAGGACAGTAAACCTCCTTAGGATAACGTGATTATGAAGATTCCATTTTCAACAGTCTGTGGTAGAAACCAGGATGTTAAACTTGACATTGTTTGGATTTGTTGTGACTAAAACGAACATGAAAATTTTTTTGATGTTTTAAGTTAACATTGTCTTTCCCCATGAAACACAGTGTTTGCTTTAGCAATAAGACATCATACTGCATTTCGAAAACAAGAGAGAAAGAAACCTTTTTATTCAGTGCCTTTTTTTATGCCACCGAAAGTGAAGACTACCATTCTACTGCAATGTTCTTCTTTTAAAGTGCTATCCCCCTTTGACTCGTGTGCAAAAGATAGCAGATGCTTCGGGTGTTTGGAGCACACCTGGTTTTTATGCAAAGAAAATGTGTAATTTGGACTATCAAGTGAATAATTAATGTCAAATTAATTCAAGAAGCATTCTGAAAATCACACGTGAAATTACTGGCTTTCTCTAGGAAATGCTGAAACAAGCATCTTTGTCCTGAGTTTTTATCCCCATCCTAACTAGGAAATTTCACTCAAAGGCAAAGTACTTGTGCTTGATTTCTTCCTTGAAAAGCCGTTGTACATTTTCTCTCTCTCTTTTTCAGAATTTGTTTTGTCAAGTACTATGCATTTAGTGATTTTCAGAAGAGGGCTATTCCTTGTGATAGAACTGCAGGAATTAAAAGAAATGCCCATGTCAGAGCATCTGCCCATGTTTGGAATATTCACGACAATCTCTTATAAGTGTTACTGGGGTCTCAGATCTCGTTCAGTGAGACCATAGAGACATGAAACTGGTGAAAACCAAAAAAAAAAGCTTTATTTGGTTGGCCAAGCAAAGGAGCACACCAGGAGTGACGTCAAGATGGATCCCTGAACAATAGCTGAAATAGCTTCTATTAGGGGAAAAAACTGAGGAAGGGTCCTGGAGGGTAGGATCAAGGTCGTTGATTTGTCTGACCCAAAAAGGCATTCCGGGGCGGTTCTGTCGTCTGTGCTTGCTCAGTCCAAAAGGATAGTCTTTCAAACCAGATCTTAGACTCTAACTCTTTGGTTATGAAAGTCTTCCTCCACCTTTAAAGTTTGGTTCTGTCCAGTGGGAGAGAAGTTCCAGGGTCACCCAGAGGACGGAGTTGATGGTTCTGTGCATGTCAGGTAGGCCAGATTTAGTCTTAACGGGTCCTGTGGCTTTCCACCCCAGCCTCTTGTTTCTCTTACCTCGGGAGGTAAGTTGGCTGATTGCCTAAAAAACATCTGGAGAAACCAGTTAGAAAGGGAGGTGGCTCATGATACTCTACTTACAAGGAAGCTGGGGGTTGGTAATGGTGCCTGGAGGCTCTTGGTCTCATAAGTAAAAGGATTTATCTTGCCTTATGTTTGGTTACTTAGAATCCCAAATCCTGAAGCAGTGCTTAAGTTTAACCTGCTGCTTTCAAGGAATGGGTTGGGCTGGTTGTTGATCAATTAACCTGGTGAGTAGTTCTGTTAAGTAGGTAGACAAATGTCCTGTTTTTAACATAAGTCACATTCAGCTTCGATGCTTCTCTATCCTAGGCTGTTTTGTTCCCCACCTAGGATGATATGACTCATAGAGTCAGAACTGACTTGATGGCAAGGAGTTTGGTTTTTGGTTTAGGACACTGTCTTAGTCATCTAGTGCTGCTATAACAGAAATACTACAAGCAGATGGCTTTAACAAAGAGAAATTTATTCAAGTCCAAATTCAGGGTGTCAGCTGAAGGGGATGACTTTCTCTCTCTGCTGGCTCTGGAGGAAGATTCTTTGCCATAAATCTTCACCTGGTCAAGGAGCTTCTCAGGTGCAGGGACCACAGGTCCCAAAGACTTGCTCTGCTCCTGGTGCTGCTTTCTTCGTGGTATGAGTTCCCCAACTCACTGCTTGCTTCCCTTTCCTTTTTATCTCTTGAGAGATAAAAGGTGGTGCAGGCCGCACCTCAGGGAAATTCTCTTTACAATGGATCAGGAATGTGACCTGGGTGAGGGTGTAACAGTCCCACTCTAATCCTCTTTAACATAAAATCATAATCACAAAATGGAGGATGACCACACAATACTGGGAATCATGGCCTAGCCAAATTGATACACATATTTTTGGGGGACATAGTTCAATCCATGACAAACACGATGAAAGGAGTTCTGGTGGCACAATGGTTACGTAACCAGGCTATTCCAGGTAGGCTTGATGCAGGCATAGAGACATGAAACAGGTGAAAACCAAAGAATCTTTGGTTAACCAAGCAAAGGAGCACACTGGGACTTGCGTCGCTAAGATGACTCCCAGAACAATAGCCCAACGGGTAAGTAAACCAGTTCTGGAGTCTTCAGGAAGGCCTCGAGGTGGAGCCAGCTTACTGATTGGTCTGGTCCAAAAAGGCGTTCCCAGGGCAGTCCAGACTTTCTGTGCTTGCTCAGTCTAAAAATGGGGGGGGGGGGGGGTCCTGAAACTGGAATTTAAGCTTGGACTCTTTGCTTCTGAAAATCTTCCCCCAATCTTGGCCACTAAAGCTTGGTTCCGACTGATGGAAGAAGAGTTCCAGGGTCACCCAGAGGACAGGGTCCATGGTTCTGTGCATGTCAGTGGGCCAGATCTAGTTCTTGCCAGTTTTAGGTGGTCCTGTGACCCCAGTCTCTTGTTTTTCTCAACCTGGCCAGAAACAGGAAGCATACCTAAATAAGGAGATAGCTTAAAGACAGGGAGTTAGTTCCTATATCACAGAAGATGGCAGGCACAGCCCTGTGCCTATTCAAGATGGCGGGCAGACTGCCAGTCTCAGTTAAAAACTATGCTGCTAACTGAAATGTTGGTGGTTCAAATCCACCCAGTGGCTCCATGGGAGGAAGACCTGGTGACCTTCTTTTGTAAAGATTAGAGCCAAGAAAACTCCCTAGGGCAGCTCTACTCTGTCACATAAGGTGGCAACTCTGTCACAGAAGGGAATTGACTCAATGGCACCTAACAAGAAGAACGGGACCACTTGAGAGTTAAGATCTCTTTCAAAGAATTTAAGGAAGAGAATGAGAACAAATGATAAAAAGGTAACGAAGACGTTCTATGGATTTAAAAGTCTACCTTTAAAAAAAAAAAAACAAAAAAACCTACCCCCAAATAAAATGTGACTGGGAGAATTTAATTATATTTTAAGCTTATAAGTAGGCTGTGTGAGGATGAATACCTTATCTAAACTCCTGGCCAAGAGATGTAAATTGTAGACCCTTAATTACAACAAAAATACTTGTGGAATAATATTATACATAATATAGGCATAAAAAATACATACTGTTAAAACAAAAATAATATCAAGCCAATAAAAGAAATTGATTGAAGTTTATTGAATATATGATTTGCAAATTGGGGTAACCTTTTTGACTAGTGTCAAAAATCTTCTGAAGCTGAGAGAACCTCCAAATGGTCTTTATTCAAAAATGTTTTCCATCGATGTAAGAATAGATAGAAATTTCTAAGTACTTGACAAGACATCACTATTACTCTTTAAGTTTCTGATCATATTGTGGATAGCATATGCCATTATTCTTTACCTTCTTTTCATAATTCTTTGTATTTGACTTTTAATAACTGTTACCCATTTGTAATCCCATTTCAGGAGAAACATCAATGATGATAATTGAACACATCAATTTTCTAAGTACTTTGTTATCTTTATTAAACAAGATCAAATAAATGGTTTGAATTTTACCAAATGGATTTAAATGTTCCCCTCACCGTTGTCATTGTCCTCCCTTTCTCTTATTTAAAAATGTCAATTATACGCATAAACATACAAAAAAACAAATCAGATTATTACATACCCACCAGGAAGATTTTATCTTATTGATTGTAGTATTTTACAATATTTATGTCAGATCTTTTCTTCATTTTTTTTTTTTGAGAAATAAAATATGAAGCCTACTTCCTATATTCAATTTCCTTTTTTTCTCAGAAACAACTATTATCTAGAAGGATGTGTGTGTATATATCGTGTCAAATTATGTTGCTGTTGTTACTGAGTGCCATTGAGTTGATTCCGACTCATAGTGACAGAGTAGAACTGCCCCATAGTTTTTCTCAGCCTGTAATCTTTACTGGAGCAGGTCACCAGATCTTTCCCTCCATGAAGTGCCTGGTGGGTACAAACGTCAGCCTTTCAGATAGCAGCTTAACCACGGTGCCACCAAGGCTTCTTGACAGAGTAGAACTGCCCCCATAGGGTTTTCTAGGCTATAATCTTTAAGGCAGCAGATTGCCACGTCTTTTTCTCCCAAGGAGCTGCTGGATGAATTTGAACGTCACCCTGTAGTCTATCAGCCGAGCACTTAACCGTTGTGCTACCAGGGCTCCTCATCAAATTAAGACTGTCTCACAAATAATTTAGATTGTTCTGTGGGTTTCTGAAATGTACACAGATTAGTGATATTGTTTGTATCATATGGCCACTTGCTTTGCTCCCTTATTATAATTCCAATATTTATCCATGATTTATGTGATTGATTCATTCATTTTAGAAGCTATATTATAGCTCACTGTATATTGCCTTATGTACAGTAACAGAACTCATGGGCTCAGAGACTTGGATTGTCTAGCAACTAGCTAAGTGAGACAGGATGAACTTCGACTCCATTTCCTATGGCACCAAAGGCCCTCAACCTTTCCAGGTGCTGGTGACACACCTCTAAATATCTAGTACTTCAAACTTCTGGTCTTCAAACCAAGAATGTATATTCCCCATCAAGCCCCATCCCACCCAAGGGGGCTTCAAGCTGAACCTTGGACCATGTACAAGTGTTCGTTCTTGTAATTCCATCTTTTCTCCTTCTTCACTTCCTTCTCCTTTGCTTTAATTTTATACTTTGTCGTTAACTGCATTAAGCTAATTATACGTTAGATATTGTCCAGCTATATAGTCTTTATCATTCTGAAATTATATTACTTAACATAATCATATCCTTTTGACATAAAGTATACTTTATCTGATATTGATTGTGATATTACCACAATCAATATCAGATAATATTGGTGAGATTATGCTTATATGTATTTTTATCCATTTTTTTCAATCTTTCTGTTTCTTGATATTTTAGAGGCATCTTTGAAAAGCAGTATATGCCTGGATTCTTGTGCTATGCAATCTGAGAATCACTTTCGTATCCATTTATTCTGTTACATTAATGTGGTTACCGATATATTTTAACTTGCTTCTAACATACTGTTACTCTTATTACATAACATTTTTTTTTAATTCTTTGTTCTCAATTTCACATTTTATTGGATTGATCAAGTTTTGTTTAATTTTACCCTTTTATTTTTTTTCTTCTAATAGTGTTGAATTATACCATGCATACTTGAATAAAAAAGCTAAAGCTTATTAATATCATATGACTTCACATGAAAATAATACATGGACGTTTAGATGCTTTAGTATTGGCTTTAAAATTTTAAGTCAATAATTATATCACATCAGCAATTTAAAGATTTTTTCCACTTAATTCTGTCAATTATAGCTAATAAGCAATCTGATCCATATGTCTAGTCTCTCATTTTAATTTCTCTCTGTATTTGGTGCATATGAGGTGATTGAAGAGACCATGGCTTTTGTCAGGTGCACCTTAGTCATCAAAGTGACTTAGCTACCTACATATGTGCAAGGGGGTGCGGGCAGGGTGGGGTGGGATAGAGGAGTTGGGGGGTGTTGTGATTGTTGTAGAGAAAACTCCAACGCTGCTTTAGAATAAAAGAGAGAGGTTTATTAGGATTTCAACGGCAGTCCGCACTGGAAGCAACAAGGCTCCTGAGGACGAAACCACAAGTCGGAATCCCAATAATTACATAAATCCTTTTGTGGGGTGTAGACAAAGGACAGGGCTTGTGCTATTTCAATTGGTGTTTAGTGAGGTAAGGGGGCTAAGAATGAGTTACAGAGGTTAATTACAGAAGTCACAGAGATTACCAATTATAGTCACACGATGACATGTCATAAAACTTTATGCTTAATGAGAGGTATCTCTAAGGGAGCTTACCCGGAACCAGATTTATGATGGACATTTGGCCCCGGGATTCTTCTCAGAATTGCTTGCTTAATCAAAATCTGTTTAAGATACTTGGGGAATTTCAGATAAGGCTAACTCTAAACCCTTCTCCAAAATTTGTTATCACATCTTTGTCATAAATATTTTCTGAGTCCACTATACACAAAATGCACCTATGTCAATATTCTCTTCTCAGAGTGCATTGCTTTTACATCTCACCCTTGGCCCAGAGAAGATATTCTCCTGTGTTTCCATGGAAGCAAAGCTGTTAAGAGTTTAATGATAGAGCTTGTGAGCACTCTGGGTTGACTCAGTTCATTAAATAGGGAACCCTGGGCAGGCAGGTAAAAAGACCACTTTAATTCAGCAAAAACTGGTTTTAATTCAAACATCTAGTCCTTGTCAAAAAAAAAAAAAAAAAACTTTATGTAGTTCTCTCTTACATTACATACTGGATTTCCACATGAGCGTTGGTTTAAAGAAAGAACCCCACAGCTTAAAAAAAAACAACTTGTAAGACCACTACTCTGTCATACTGAACCACCAACAGTTTTTTGGATGTGCCGTATTATTTTCTTTTCTGCAGGTCCTTTTACTCTGTGATTTTCTCTTACTGGAGGATTCCTACACATTTTTTCACTCTCTCATCACCTAGTCACCTAGGTAATTCCCAGTGATTTTTCATATAACTCTCCAGTGGTTATTTATTTTTTTAATCCCAGAATTTACTGAGCTTCTAAGTTAACGTTAACAGCCTCTGTCTGCTATTGTTACTTTTTCAAAACTGAGGCTTAAACCAAAAAACCAAACCCATTGCCGTCAAGTTGATTTTGACTCACAGCGGCTCTATAGGACAGAGTAGGACTGAGCCATAGGATTTCCAAGGACTGACTGGTAGATTTGAACTACTGATCTTTTGGATAGCAGCTGTAGTTCACCATAACTCTTAACCACTGTGCCACCAAGGCTCCACTTTTTCAAAAACATGTATTTATTTATTGCTGCACCTTAAAAAAAAAAAATTTGTTGTTGTTGAGAGTATACACAGCAAAACATACACCAGTCCAACTGTTTCTACATTCTCACCTTCCTTTTCTGAGTTGTTCCTCCCCCATTTACAAACTCACTGTCGCCTAAGCTTCCTATCTAATGTTTTGAGTTGTTTTTGTCACTTTGACCCCGTATAGATCTTAAAAGAGTGCAATGTTCAAGACAAACATTTATTTATTTATTTCTAGTTAAGCTAAACTATTGTTTGGTTTTAAGAAAACTTCAGGGGATATTTTTGGTTTAACCTTTAACGATTATCTCAGGACAACAGCTTCAGGGGTTCATCCAGTCCTCATGGCTCCAGAAAGTCTGGAGTCCATGAGAATTTGAAGTTCTGTTCTAGATTTTCCCCCTTTTGTTCAGAGATTCTTCCATAGAATCTTTGATCAAAATGTTCAGTAATGGTAGCTGGGCACCATACAATTCTCCTGGTCCCATGGCAAAGGCGGCAGTTGCTCATGGAGGGAATTAGCCGCATATTCCATTTCCTCCTCCTATTCCTGACTCTCCTTCTTCCTCTGTTGTTCCAGGTGAATAAAAAAAAAAATATTGTCCCTTGGTTGGCTGCTTACAAGCTAAAAGCACTTATTTTGATTGAATATAATGGTTTACACTCCTTCACTAGATGGCATGTCTTAGGAAGCAGTACTATGCCTATATGCACATGTCTGCCTATCTGCACTGCACATGCAGACAGGCTGTGCCTCCAAGTTCCAGACAGCCATTAAACTGCTAGGAATGAGAGACGTACACCCACTGGGATCAACCTTTCTATGGATGCCATGTTCATCTGTGATTGAGCTGGACACAGGAGACACTTTCACATTGTTGGCAAAGTGAAAGCCATTATTATTTATAGAAAGCAAACATTAAACAATAACAGATTCCCAAAGGAGAACTGCTTACCCTTTTATAAATTATACGTGTCCATTCTTATTTCGCTGGGCAGGTGCACCTTGTTCAGGTCAGATGTGGTGTTCGTGTCCCACTGCCTTCATGCTGCTCTAGGGGACTGCATGGCTCCCGAGGCTTCTGCTCTGCCCCTGTGCCTCGCTGGGCCTTGATGCTGGCTGGAAGACCCCTGCAATGCATCTCTCAAACCTCTGCCACTGAGGTTTTCTTAGCCTCTGTGCTGGCTCCCACCACCCCGTTTAGGCCTGCGGGGCTCTTTTGCTATTAGGCTACCTGGACCACACTGCCCAGGGGGAAAGCATGCAAGCCCTGCACAGGGCACACTCAGGCCTCTGCCCTGCACAACAAGTGTGAGAGTTTCATCACAGTGTTCAAAGCTACTAACTGGAGTTCTCAACATCTATTTCTACTCTTTCTTTCCTTCCTTCCTTCCTCTCCCCCTCCCTTCCTCTCTTTCTGTTTCTTTCTTTTAGGTCCAAATAATATATTTTAGGAAACAAGTTTTATTAGAGAAAGCAGGACTCTGAAAGAAGGAGTAGGTTCTATCATACCATCAACTTCCATCTGATATCCCGTAACTTGTTGCCATCGAGTCAGCAATGGGTTTCACCTAATACCTAATTCAAATTTGACAGAGCTTTGGAGAAATAAATAGGCAAAAGCTCTATTTGCTACCAAGGCAACCCTCATATTTTGCTTTTCTTTTCCCAGGAAGTTTCACTGTCCACAATTATAGACTTTTCTCTATTTCTGCCTTTGAATCTTTAAAGTCCTGTGGGTGCTACTTATAAATATTCTTTATTAAAGAATATTTAATGAATAAATTATGGCATTCATTTGCTTGATGGGAAACACTTCAAAGCCCTGTAAATAAAGAATGCTTGTTTGTTTACTTGATCTGCCTAATTCATTTCTCTTTGATAAAGTCATATTTTCAGAAAGCATCACAAGCATCGCCTTCATGTGAAAACTTATTTAAATGTTTTTATTATAGATTTATGATGAATGTGCAAGCAAGACCAATGAGCAGCATAGTATGATGCAACTCCTGTAACAGTAGAGTAAAAATAGACCAGGGTCATTGCAGAAGGTTTTGTTTTTAAATGGCAAAACTCCATTTATGCTGAGACACGAAATTCTAAGCAATTAAAATGCATGTGTACTTGAATTAATGTTTATAAGGCAGCCAATTAACGTTTATAACGTTATAAAGGGGTGACAGGTGACCTTTTACGTATTGGAAATGGTCCAATGAATTATAGAAAATTTTCTTTGATGAAAATCCTTTTTTAATTCTTTCTTTTCAAATAATTTGAGAATTTACATTTCCAGGTATCTTGCTGGGATGGCTCAACCGTTACAATTATCTGTTTGCATTTAAAGAAGAGCAGCATTAATCAACAGGAAGTCCTAGTGTTTTGTTTTTACGTCCTGCATTAAAAAAAAAAAAATTTTTTTTTTTTTTTTAATTGGGAGAGCCTGATAAATCAACACACCTGGAAGCATGCAGCAACCACCAGGTATAACTCACTCACCTACCAGGCTTCCTCCTAGAAGTATGTGACCTTGCACAGTTTGTATGACCTCTCTGACTCCTTGTTTCCCTTCCCTGATAAATGGAAATGAAGAAGTTTACCTGTTATGTTCCTGTGTCTTTTGAGAGTCATGATGTATGCAATACACCCAACACAACACGTGGCACATAATATACGCTCAATGGGTATTGACATTTCTTGAATTGATGAGACAGTTGAAAGCAGTGAATTCCCTCAATGTTGTTCTAATGTGGAGACAGTTTATCGGTGTGCCTGTGATGGAACTATCCCGGGGAAGTGGGAAGAGGAGCAAGCTCTGTGCAAATGATTATTTGTGTATATAGAGAATATTCACATTTCATAACTTGGAGAGTGACCGAGCACTGCTGATATGCAAGAGTAGCCATAAACAGATTTCTACTTGACAGGCTGCTGATAAAACAGCTTTTAGCCTAATATGTGAAGCAAGTTAAGCAAACATATGATTGAAGCTGCAGTGTGAAAAAAGAACACAGAGAGTATGCTTGTGAAGGGGAGAGGGATATGAGTTTGGCTATAGTAGGAGCCTTCATGATCTCCCTTGATATGTGTGTGTGTATGTATGTATATATAACCAAAAAAAAAAAAAAAACCCACTGCTGTTAAGTCAAAGCTGACTCTAGCATACAGAGTAGAATGTACTCATATAATTTCAACTTTCTCTTTCAAATTATCTTTGATTTTTCCTTGACATCTCTCCTGAGATTTAGGGTTTTCAAGGCTGTAAATCTTTATGGAAGCCAACTGCCACATTTTTTACCCATGGAGCAGCTGGTGGGTTTGAACCACTGACCTTTTGGTTAGCAGCCAAGAGCTTTAACCACTGTACCACCAGAGCACTGTGTATCTGTGTATACATATATAGAGATATATTAACTACATTTATAATATCTGTGTTGTCTACATACATATTATCTATCAAGAGAGATCTTGAGGGTGCTAGAGATCATGCTACGGTAGAGGATAGATGCAGATATCCTTTAGCACAGTACGTGATCCATAATGGACCAAACCCATTGCTGTCAAGTCTATGCCAACTCGTAGTGACTCTATAGGACAGAGTAGAACTGCCCCATAGGGTTTCCAAGAAGCACCTCGTGGATTCAAACAGCTGACCTTTTGGTTAGCAGCCATAGTTCTTAACCACTGTACCACCAGGATTTCCATAATGGACAGTAAATAGGATTTGATTGCATGATCATGAAATTGGCTGAGAAAACTGTGGGACAGTTAAAGGAACATCTCTGGACCTGAGACTTGAATATTTAAACACACACAACAGCAATGTTTTGAAACAAATAAATGGTTAGAAAGACAAATATCATGAAGGACATAATAATAATAAATGTTTGGATATCTTATACTCATTATTCATGACTTCTCTGTGGCAAATGATAAGGCTGCCTAAACTCTCACTTTTTAAATCTTTTCCCCTCATCCTTCAGCTTCCAGGGTTACAAAAATGAAGAGCTCCTTTTCATTCATATAATTTCAACTTTCTCTTTTGAATTATCTTTGATTTTTCCTTTACATCATTGATATCTCTTCTGAGATTTGGTCTCAACTTTCAACCTCCTGCTAAACATCTCTCTACTTGGCACGTTGGATCCAGTCTTATGTCTCATTCCTCCTCCTCCATACTAACCCTCCATGTACCATGTTCTGTTTGACCATTTGCCATATAAGTATACATTGGGCTTTCCTTTCCCCAACTTCTTTCACTTCTTTGATTAGTTTATTTCTAACTCAGGATGTGTGCTCACATATTCAAATCCACTTTCAAATCTTCCCATCTTTCAACTTGGTTTATAGTTCACTTCCCCTGAAACAACTTCCCAGACCAACTCAAGTGGAAGCAATCTCTTCCCTCTGATGTTAAATCATATCTTTAGTTTTCAATTCCATATGGACATTGTGGGATTATGCAGAAAGAACTGGAGTATAACAGACCTGAATTCCTATTGCACACAGTTCTACTAATTATATTTTCTGGGGTAAGTTATTTAAACCTTCTGGAACCTCAATTTTTTATATAAAACTAAAAAATCTCATCTTGAAATTGTTTTAGGATTCAAGATATAATACCTGTGGGTGTAAAGTGGTTTATGTATAAGTATATAAGTAAAGCACTTGGAACACACACACACACACACACACATTTTTTTGTTGTTGTTAGGTGCCATCGAGTTGGTTCCGATTCATATTGACCCTGTGTACAACACAATGAAACACTGCCCCGTCCTGCACCATCCTCACAATCATGTTATGCTTGAGACCATTGTTGCAGCCACTGTGTCAATCCATCTCTTTGAGGGTCTTCCTCTTTTCCACTGACCCTCTACCTTACCAAGCATTATGTCCTTCGCCAGGGACTGATCTCTCCTGATAACATGTGGGTGAGCCTACAAAGTAGGACAAACTGACAGATGCATAGGAGTAAGTTAGTACACATGCATATATGTTAATACAAATATCATATCACTACCTCTATGAATACATAAAGCACAAAATCTTGTTCATAGCAAAAGAAATACTACATGGCTGATATCACTATTTTCATTACTATTATTATTCATTGTCCAGTTTTCCATGCATATGAGCTGATTGAACCCTAAGGGCTTGGGTCAGATGCCCTTAGTCTTCAAAGTGAAATCTTTGCTCTCTAACACTTTAAAGAGGTCTTTTGCAGCAGATTTGCCCAATGCAATGCATCTTTTGATTTCTCCACTGCTGCTTCCGTGGGTGTTGATTGTGGATCCAAGTACACTGAAATCCTTGACAACTTCAGAATTTTCTCCATTTATCATGATCTTGCTTATTGGTCCAGTTTATGAGGATTTTTTTGTTTTCTTTATGTTGAGATGTAATCCATAGTGAAATCTGTACCCTTTGGTCTTCATCCGTAAGTGCTTCAAGACCTCTTTGCTTTCATCAAGGTTGTGTCATCTGCCCAACACAGGTTGTTAATGAGTCTTCCTCCAATCCTGATGCCCCATTCTTCTTCGTACAGTCCAGCTTCTTGGATTATTTGCTCAGCATACAGATTGGTGAAAGGATACAACCTTGACACACACCTTTCCTGATTTTAAACCACATAGTATCCCCTAGACAGTGCTGGACAACAAATAACGAAGACCAAAGAAGAACTGATGTATTTAAATTATGGTGTTGGTGAAGACTATTGGCAATACCATGGACTGCCAGAACAACAAACAAATTTGTCTTGGAAGAAGTACAGCCAGAATGCTTCTTAGAAGCATGGATGGTGAGACTTTGTCTCACATACTTCGGACATATTATCAGGAGATAACAGCATGGAGAAGGACATCATGCTTAGAGAGTAGACGGTCAATGAAAAAAGAGGAAGACCCTCCATGAGATGCATTGATACAGTGGTTGCAACAATGGGCTCAAACATAACAATGTTTGTGAGGGTGGTGCAGGACTGGGCAGAGTTTTTTTCTGTTGTACATAGGGTTACTATGAGTCTGAGCTGATTAAAAAATGACGTAATAATTAAATGATTTAATATATGCAAAAATGTATATCATAGTATTCATGGGTTATATTAAATTCTCTACACATGTTGTCACACCTTCTTCCTCATATAACCATTTAAAAAAAATATGAATTCTTTCTGGAATTTCTTCCCGTCACTTAAACTTTTCACTGCTTATTAGCAATCATGCCAAAAGGTGAGGCAACAAAGGGAAAGTAGGCAAAGCGCAGAATCAGGCAGCATTGCAAATTATTAGCAGTTTCTGAAAATGCTAATTGTAGAAGGATGTCAACCCCAACAAAGAAAGGAGTTATAGAGGGAGCATGTGAGTTTGATTTCTCTATGTAATGGCTTTTCACAGTTAGAGGCAAAATTCAAAATCACCTTAGAATAATTGCAATTCATCTTTTCTTTACTAATGTAATCGTGATATTGAACCACAATTTTAGCAAGACATTAGGGGGTTACGTTTCTACATTACATTCTTCTCCTCCTTTCAGATGTGGATGATGAAAGTTGAACATTTCAGTCTCAAATTAAAGAAACTAGCTTAGGGGCAAGGGTTACCTTAAACGTGTGACAATTAAACTACACATGCTAGAAAACAACTATACAAGCTCATTAAATATTTGGAGTTCACGTTTTGAGAAGAGTGAATAGTAAGCCGGATTCTCAGGGAGAGATGATGTTATTTTATTTATTTTTTCTCATTCAGTCTCTTAAGGGAGTGCAGGAATTAGGTTTTCTTCTGCCTTATAACTTCTGGATGGCAGAGAGCCTGCCAACCTGCCCTTATTCAGCTGCATTAAGTCTCCCAAGTACTCCCTTGCCTCTGACGATATGAAAGCCTCAAGGACTTTCGGAGTCCTTTAACATGGTTCTCAGGATCCAGCAACCTTCTAGGAAGCCCTAAAATATTGTTTGTAGTCTCCATTGTAAAGCCCACTAAGGACAGAAAAATGATGAATATTACAATTTAGATGGTACATCCTCACCTAACGACTTACATGATATTATGGCTTTTCTTCATTACTTGGACAATGAATATTAATTTTTCAACTGAGTGCAAAGCTGTTGTGATTTATTTCATCATGTTTGGTTAAAATCCAGAATGGATGGGGGACTCTGATGGCTATGTTCCACCATGCCGAGGCTGTAAAAGCAATGTGAATCTGGGACAAACAAATGCCAAGTATATGGATACAAGGACAGATTGGACAGTCAGGGGGCCCCCGACACCACCAGGCAACGTTCACATTGTAGAGGACAATTTTGCCTTCTGCCTCTGCCTAAATGTTCAGGATTTGAACTTAAGGTTAAAGGACAAGTGAAGTAAATCATCCGACCTGGGGTTTCTGTATGTGTTTACATGTTTCCCTGGTGGTGTAGTGGTTAAGAGATATGGCTGTTAACCAAAAGGTCAGTAGTTCAAATCCACTTGGAGCTCCTTAGAAACTCTATGGGGCAGTTCTACTCTGTGCCATAAGGTTGCTATGAGTTGGAATCAACTAGATGGCAATAGGTTAGGGTTTTTTGGTTCCGTGTGCAAGAAACTGTTATAATATGTTTGCCATGATACTGGAAGAAATATCCTTTGCTGTGTAACTTTCCCCCTCTTGATAGTGTTTACTTTTTTTTTTAATGATCTCAGAGAAAAGCTTCTTTATAATAGAAAATTCAGAAAACACCCAAAACCACGAATAAGGAAATAAAAATTATCTGTAACAAGCAACAGATACTACTAAAATTTTGCACCTGTAATCATATTTTTCTTTTCAAAATATGTACATATATATATTCAGGGTTATAATTTTTATAATGGATATTCTTTTAAAATTTCTGAACTTATTTCCATATCTTTATGTATTCTTTTACAATATTTATAAAGAGTTATCTATTTTTCAATATATGTACATACTGTAATTTATTTAATTAATCCTTATTTTTGCATGTATATTTGATTTCTAATTTGGAGCAATTACAAAGACTGCTTTGGTTAATCTCCATATCCATAAGTGATTTAGGATACATTTAGTTGTATCATTATATGAATCTCCAGATCTATAAATGATTTGGGGCAACACTGGATGATGGGGTAATGAATATTTTAAAGGCTTCAATACATATTGTCAAATTTCCATCCAAAATAATGTGTGCAGTTATCCCTCTCAGCTGTAATGTGTGAGTGTCCACACAGCATACTGAAAGTGCATTGCAGAAAATTCAATTTTTCTCACATGTTATAAAGAGTAAGATGCAATGTGAGTGGCGTCTACCTATTGAATTTTGAACTGTGTTACAATGTAAAGTTGACTCCAAATTAAAAAAAAGAATCAGTGAATAACAGAATTAAGACAAAAACTAATTTTAAACTATTTTTCAAATTAAAGAAAGTCCCCTGCAGTTTTGGGAATATAAAATTCAAGACTGAAATTGATAAAGAGGTAAAAGATATTAAATATTGTTTCCACTTTTTTTTTTTTTGCCTAAAAAAAAAAAAGAAGTTTGGGAAGAGCACAGAGCTGTTGTTTCTTTGACTAGGGATAGTCCCAGTAGTTGACTAGACAAACCAATCAGTATCATTCTTCCATTTCATGAGAACAGTTACTCCTTGTTTACGAGAGAGACTAGGCTATATCAAGTTCAAGCACAGTATATACATGTCTTCAAATTATGGTAAGAGTCCTAGCAAAGCCTTAGGCAATTACATAAAAGATGGTGATTTTTAATGAGGTCCGTAATGAAAAGAGCACATACTCCTGTCAAAGATCTTTCTACAAATTCTACTAGAACAACTGGGAATCAGTATAAGAATGGGGAACATATACTCTTAGTTTCTAAATAATGTATTTTTTACCTGCAAGTGGTTGACTGTTATATATACACTTTGGAGTCTAAGATCATCATGACTGTCTGAATTAAGTATGTATTAATTAAATTCTTATAGAGGAGCACTTTTTCTTTTGAAAGGGACAGAAAACTTAATTTTACTAATAGTTTTGGTATAAAAATATGCCAATTATACAGAAGTTTCTGTTTTCCCATCAGTTGTAAGTCATAACAGAATTTGACAAGCTGTATATGTAAATTCAATTCAATGAACAGCTCTTTTTTTCAGTGTCTGAGTTGATACCACAACTAAATTGATAGTTAAGTGGTAAAGTAGGAGACAATTTTATGAAGCATATCAAAGAGAAGGGCATCAAGAACAATAATCACCCTTGACAATATGGTACTGTTTTACAATGGTCACTTACTTGAAAGGACAAAATTTGTTCAAATTGTTAATACTATCCCTGTATTCCATTTTAGAGTCCCCCATTAGGTACTCCTCATTGAGATTTGTCTTAATGAACTCATTTTATGAGGAATAACGGCTGCAGCATCAGCAGAATCAAAATAGATGGCAATCCAAACCTCTTAGGAGAACATTAACTTGAGAGTTCGTTTATGTCCCCTTTTTTTTTTCTGGCGCTGGTTCTCCAGTGTTCGCTGGAATGTGCTGAACACAGCCTTGATTCAGATGTTTAAAGAACTGTTGTCGTTAGTTGCCGCCAAGTCTGTTCCAACTCATGATGACCCCATGTGCTACAAAGTAGAACTGCTCCGTAGGATTTTCTTGGCTGTAATTGTTCCGGAAGCAAATTACCAGGCACTGTGGTGGCTGCTGTTACAAATGCAAAGTCTCCGTATTTTTAGCTTATGGATTAAAAAAAAAAAAATCATAGCTAACATTCATATTGCACTGTGTGGCAGTCATTCTTCCAAGAATTTTACACACGCCGTTTCATTTAATCCCTTCACCAACCATCGTAAACTAGGTGTTATTACTATTACAGGGTCGCTATGAGTCGGAATCGACTCGACTGCACTGGGTTTTTTTTGGTTATTACTATTATCCTTCTTTTTTAGATGAAGAAACTGAGGTACAGAAAGGGCCAATGAGTGTCTTAAAGAACTTTTCTGATGCCTATTTCTCCTGTCTCTTCAGTAGTATGTAACTCGAGGGGTAGAACACACAGACCAATAGGATGGGCCATATTTTATAACACTTGGCTACTAACTGTAAGTTTGGTGGTTCAAAACCACCAGCTGCTCCTTGGAAGAAAGATGTGGCATTCTGCTTTCTTAAAGATTTCCACCTAGAAAACAGGGCAGTTCAACTCTGTCCTGTAGGGTCACTATGAGTCAGAATCAATTCGGTGGCAACGGGTTGTGGGATGAGTAGTGGAATGATCACAGAGAAGAAGGTTCATATACTGGATCTGTCAGTTACTGTTCCACCTTGCAGATATTTAAACTCTATAAGCTTTAGTTTCCTCATCCATCAAATGGGCATAATGTTTTCTGCTTCATAGAGCTATTGCCAATGTATCTGAGTTAATTTTTACGAAACACTGATCCTATGTGAGTCACATTTACCTAACTTGGATTATGTAAACTACAAATTGTGGGATATCGAAACAATATTCTCACTTAACGCATAAAATTTTGTACTAACATAAATAATTTCCATAGCTGTTGGGTTGTTGATTCTTAGTCACACTGAGTTCTATGAGTAGAAAATCTACGTGACGGCACCTAACAACAACAACATTCTTGCTATATGGTAATGTAACTTTAACTGGTAAACAGAAGCATCCTCCATTGTTAGTATCATACGAATTGGAAATCCTGATGTCGTAGTGGTTAAGATCTAGGGCTGCTAACCCAAAAGTTGGCAGTTCGAATCCACCTAGGGCTTCCTTGGAAACTATGGGGTGGAATTGACTCAACGGCAATGCGTTAGGTTTGGTTATCCTATGAATCTTACTATTGATTATGTAGCATTTCTGCAGGGATTTTTGTGATTATTTTTCTTATACTTTCAAGTCTTATTTTATGTTACATAGTGCTTTCATTCAGATTTAATTCATATTTAATTAATGTGATATTACTGGTCCTGGGAAAAGCATCTGAAATTAGTAACTTTAAAGTTAGAAATTAAAGAAAAAAAATGAGAATAATACCCAACTACCACCAGGTCAAAATATTAATTTAGAAGATAGTACTCCCAATTGATAGAGATAATGCTAGAAATTTTTTAAAAAAAGCAAAAAGCAGTAAGGTATGTACCTTTAAGTTTGCAGCAATCAACCTATATTCAAGTATAAATCATGGGGAAAATGGGAAAAATGTTTGTGATATGACTGCAAATGCAATGCTCCCATAATATGCCTCTAAGCTATTTTATTTTTTATATTAGGTACAAAGACTTCTTGATATTTGAAGAAAAAAAATGACAAAGAAGATATTCATACACCAAGTTTTCATTAAGCAGTAAATGCATGTTTCAATGCCCAAAATATTCTTCTTTTAAATTTGTGAACTACAAGGAGCTATTCCCCCTTCTTTATGTTTACTACTATGTGGAAATCAGTCTTGAATTAAGTGAATTTTGATTCTATGGAAGCAACATCACATTTTTCGTTCCTGTGCAATTGCTAGAACACAGTAGACACTTAGTGAAATGTATCTAATATCATTATTCTTAAATTACAAATTTTTCTTTCTTCTTTGAATTGTTCTTGCTTTAAGACGAGACCTTAAGCTCCCTATTAGCAACTTTTGATTTCTTATTTGGCACAAATAGTGTCATTACCTTTAAATTTTTTTGGATGACTGTCTCTTATTGAAGTCTTTACTTGCTCCTTGCTGCTCCAAGCCAGCAACAGCCTTGAGGTCAGGGCAGGGTGTTAGCTACTGAAATGTCCCAGTCCCAGCAGTCAGTTCTCTCCTCTGCCATGTCCAACCATTCTCTCATGGGATGCAAGAAAGATATTCTTGGCCACTTTCTCTGGTGACCTCCTCGTGTCTCTTGATCCAGTTCTTTTCTGGAGGGGATAATTGCCTAGGGATGT
Organism: Elephas maximus indicus; assembly: GCF_024166365.1. NCBI lineage: Eukaryota > Metazoa > Chordata > Mammalia > Proboscidea > Elephantidae > Elephas > Elephas maximus. Next base: position 22,468,285 of record NC_064827.1, on the reverse strand, counting down.
AAGTGGAAAGCACATAAAAATTGTCACCATCACTTGAAAATTAGCTGCCAACATCTAGTTACAGTGTAATCTTGTAAAATCATAGTATTTTGAAACAATAATCTCAGTTATCTGTTATCAGATGTTAAAAGGCATACCACCATTCCAAAGTCCCAATTTTTTTGCTTTTTAAGTATATTTTATTTTTTAATAAAAGTCCACTTTTCTAAACGAATAACTAAAGAGACAGATTCAAATTTCTTATTTATGTTATATAATGTGCATGTTTAAACCAGCAGCCATGAAATCAAAAGATATATTACATTGGGCAAATCTGCTGCAAAAGACCCCTTTTTAAGTGTTAAAAATCAAAGATGTTATTTTGAGGATTAAGGTGCACCTGACCCAAGCCATGGTATTTTCAATTGCCTCATATGAATGTGAAAGCTGGACAATGAATAAGGAAGGCTGAAGAAGAATTTATGCTTTGAATTGTGGTGTTGGCAAAAAATATTAAATATACCATGGACTACCAAAAGAAAGAACAAATCTGTGTTGGAAGAAGTACAGCCAGAGTGCTTCTTAGAAGGGAGGTCGGTGAGACTTCATCTCACATACTTTGGACATATTATCAGGAGGGATCAGTCCCCGGAGGAGGACATCACATTTGGTTAAGTAGACAGTGAAAAAGAGGAAGACCCTCAAGAAGATGGATTGACACAGCGGCTGCAATAATGGGCTCAAGCATAACAACAATTGGGAGGATGGCGTAGGGTGTGGAAGTGTTTCATTCTGTGTACATAGGGTCCCCATCAGTCAGATTACATTCGCTGGTACTTAAAAACAATGCTCATACTTGATTTTTAAATATTCTTTATAGCTGTGTTTGTTACTGTGCTTTTTACAAAAGCATAATAACCAAAATCTTACAGAATGTAATTATTCAAAGAAAGAAACTAATCCTGTTAAAAAAAAAAAAAAAAAACCTGTTTCCATCAATTCAGACTCATAGTGACCCTATAGGACAGAGTAGAACTGCCCCCATAGAGTTTTCAAGGAGCACCTGGTGAATTTGAACTGCCGACCTTTTGATTAGCAGATGTAACTCTTAACCACTGAGTCACCAGGGTTTCCAATTCTATTACCCATTGCTGTCAAGTCGATTCCAACTCGTTTTTGTTGTTAGGTGCCATCGAGTCAGTTTCAACTCAGCGACCCTGTGCACAACAGAACGAAGCACTGCCCAGTCCTGAGCCATCCTTACAATCGTTGTTATGCTTGAGCTCGTTGCTGCAGCCACTGTGTCAATCCACCTCGTTGAGGGTCTACCTCTTTTCCGCTGACCCTGTACTCTGCCAGGCATGATGTCCTTCTCCAGGGACTGATCCCTCCTGACAACGTGTCCAAAGTATGTAAAACGCAGTCTCGCTATCCTTGCTTCTCAGAAGCATTCTGGTTGTACTTTTTCTAAGACAGATTTGTTCTTTCTTTTGGCAGTCCATGTTATATTCAATATTCTTCACCAACACCACAATTCAAAGGCATCAATTGTTCTTCAGTCTTCCTTATTCATTGTCCAGCTTTCACATGCATATGAAAAAAAAATGCGATTGAAAATACCATGGCTTGGGTCAGGCGCACTTTAGTCTTCAAGGTGACATCTTTGTTCTTCAACACTTTAAAGAGGTCCTTTGTAGCAGATTTACCCAATGCAAAGTGTCTTTTGATTTCTTGACTGCTGCTTCCATGGGTGTTGATTATGCATCCAAGTAAAATGAAATCCTTGACAACTTCAGTCTTTTCTCCGTTTATCATGATGTTGCTCATTGGTCCAGTTGTGAGGATTTTTGTTTTCTGTATGTTGAGGTGCAATCCATACTGAAGGCTGTGGTCTTTGATCTTCATCAGTAAGTGCTTCAAGTCCTCTTCACTTTCAGCAAGCAAGGTTGTGTCATCTGCATAACGCAGGTTGTTGATGAGTCTTCCTCCAATTTTGATACCCTGTTCTTCTTCATATAGTCCAGCTACTCATATTATTTGTTCAGCATACAGATTAAATAGGTATGGTGAAAGAATACAACCCTGACGCACGCCTTTCCTGACTTTAAACCAATCAGTATCCCCTTGTTCTGTCTGAACAACTGCCTCTTGACCTACGTAAAGGTTCCTCATCAGCACAATTAAGTGTTCTGGATTTCCCATTCTTCGCAATGTTATCCATAATTTGTTATGATCCACACAGTCGAATGCCTTTGAATAGTCATTAAAACACAGGTAAACATCCTTCTGGTATTCTCTGCTTTCAGCCAGGATCCATCTGACGTCAGCAATGATATCCCTGGTTCCACATCCTCTTCTGAAACCAGCCTGAATTTCTGAGAGTTCCCTGACAATATACTGCTGCAGCCATTTTTGAGTGATCTTCGGCAAAATTTTGCTTGCGTGTGATATTAATAATATTGTTGTATAATTTCCACATTCAGTTGGATCACCTTTCTTGGAAATAAGCATAAATATGTATCTCTTCCAGTCAATTGGCCAGGAAGCTGTCTTCCATATTTCTTGGCATAGACGAGTGAGCACCTCCAGCGCTGCATCTGTTTGTTGAAACATCTCAGTTAATATTCCGTCAATTCCTGGAGCCTTGTTTTTTGCCAGTGCCTTCAGAACAGCTTGGACTTCTTCCTTCAGTACCACGGGTTCCTGATCATATGCCATCTCTTGAAATGGTTGAACATCGACTAATTCTTTTTAGTATAATGACTCTGTGTATTCCTTCCATCTTCTTTTGATGCTTCCTGCGTCATTGAATATTTTCGCCATAGAATCCTTCACTATTGTAACTTGAGGCTTGAATTTTTTCTTCAGTTCTTTTAACTCTTGAAACGCCGAGCGTGTTCTTCCCTTTTGGTTTTCCATCTCCAGCTCTTTGCACATGTCATTATAATACTTTAATTTGTCTTCTCGAGACGCCCTTTGAAATCTTCTGTTCAGTTCTTTTACTTCATCAATTCTTCCTTTTGCTTTAGCTGCTCGACGCTCAAGAGCAAGTTTCAGAGTCTCCTCTGACATCCATCTTGGTCTTTTCTTTCTTTCCTGTCTTTTCAATGACCTCTTGCTTTCTTCATGTATAATGTCCTTGATGTCATTCCACAACTCGTCTGGTCTTCGGTCACTAGTGTTCAGTGTGTCAAATATATTCTTCAGATGGTCTCTAAATTCAGGTGGGATATACTCAAGGTCACATTTTGGCTCTCATGGACTTGCTCTGATTTTCTTCAGTTTTAGCTTGACCTTGCATATGAGCAATTGATGGTCTGTTCCACAGTCAGCCCCTGGCCTTGTTCTAACTGATGATATTGAGCTTTTCCATTGTCTCTTTCCACAGATGTAGTCAATTTGATTTCTGTGTGTTCCATCAGGTGAGGTCCATGTGTATAGTTGCCGTTTATGTTGGTCAAATAAGGTATTTGCAATGAAGAAGTCATTGGTCTTGCAAAATTCTATCATTCGATCTCCCGCATTGTTTCTATCACCAAGGCCATATTTTCCAACTACTGATCCTTCTTTGTATCCAGGATTCACATTCCAATCGCCAGTAATTATCAATGCATCTTGATTGCATGTTCAATCAATTTCAGACTGCAGCACCTGATAAAAATCTTCTATTTCTTCATTTTTGGCCCTAGTGGTTGATGTGTAAATTTGAATAATAGTCGTATTAACTGGTCTTCCTTGTAGGTGTGTGGATATTATCCTATCACTGACAGCGTTGTACTTCAGGATAGATCTTGAAATCATAGGGACCCTATAGGACAGAGTAGAACTGCTCCGTACAGTTTACAAGGAGTGCCTGGTGGATTCAAACTGCTGACCTTTTGTTTAGCAGCTGTAGCACTTAACCACTACACAACCAGGGTTTAGGCTTCCTATTAATACCACAGAGACAGCAGTCAAAAAGCCTGCTTGATGTCAGAGGGCTGTGACAAAGCTGAACTTTACCTGTGGTCTATGATCCTGGAAAACAGCAAAGAATGAAAACAAATAGACAAAGAAACAAACCCCACCCTTTTGTATTCCAGATTGTGGTTTACTGCAAATAACCACCCTCCTTCCCTATATGACTTCGATAAAACCCACAAATGCCCCTTTTTTTACCCACGACAAGCCCAGACACAGACCCTCCAAATTCCCCTTCTTTGCCTTATAAATGATTAACTGAACTGCTCGTCCCCACTGATCAATTAGAACAAAGTGCTTGTTAACCGAACTTTGGCTAAGCTTCTCTTCTTATCCCAGGTCCCTGAAATTTGGTCTACCCCCAGCCTGAGCCAGTGTACGGCCCCTCCTCAATGCCCCTCCAAGAGAACAGACTGGCCTCAGAGTAAAACATTCCCTGATCTACTCTCTGATCATGCCACCCTTTCATGCCTGTCATGGATTGAATTGTGTCCACCAAAAATATGTGTCAACTTGGTTAGTCCATTATTCCCAGTATTGTGTGATTGTCCTCCATTTTGTGATTTTCCTATGTGCTATAAATCATAACCTCTGCCTATGGTTAAAGAGGATTAGGGTGGGATGTAACACCCTTGCTCAGGTCACATCCCTGATCCAATGTAAAGGGAGTTTCCTTAGGGTGTGGCCTGTACCACCTTTTATCTTGGAAGAGTTAAAAGTAAAGGGAAGCGAGCAGAGAGTTGGGGACCTCAGACCACGAGGAAGGCAGCGCCGGGAGCAGAGCGCACCCTTTGGAACCGGGGTTCCTGTGTGGAGAAGCTCCTAGTCCAGGGGAAGATTGCTGACAAGAACCTTCCTCCAGAGCCGACAGAGAAAGCCTTCCCCTGGAGCTGACTTGCTGAGTTTGGACTTAGAGTCTACTAGACGGTGAGAAAATGAACTTCTGTTTGTTATAGCCATCTGCTTGTGGTATTTCTGTTATAGCAGCATTAGATAACTAAGACGATCCCACTTCTTCACATCCAGTTTTTTCTACAGCTAACCAGTTACCCTCTAGTAAATCCCAGCTGATGGCGACCCTATGTGTGTCAGAGTAAAAATGTGCTCCACAGGGTTTTTAATGGCTGATTTTTCAGACGTAGATCAGCAGGCCTTTCTTCTGAGGTACTTCTGGGTGAATTTAAACCCCCAGCCTTCCAGCTAGCAGCAGAGTGCATTAACCATTTTCACCACTCAGGGATTAGGCTCTTATTTCTTCTTCTCTATAAAAGAAAAACTCTTTTTGCCTAATTCTTCAGATTCCTGCAATACTTATGGGGAGAACATTCCTTCTATTGCAATAGCCCACCTCTCACTCCATCCTGCATATAATCCTTTTGGATAATCTCTCTCCTAATTCAGTCCATAATTGTTTTTTTTTTTAATTGGGCAACTGACAGTTTTTGAGTAGCAAGTATTCTAATTTATGAAATAGTGTCTCAGTTATTGAAATTGTCAAAAACATCTGCAACTCAAAGCCTAGCAGGAATATTAGGGAATGGGACAGTTATTATATTTAATGAACGGATACAGTCGTGAAATCAGCTGCAGAAAGGGATAAAGTACAATGTATTTTTCAAGTTCTGTTAATAGATATGCATAAAAATTTCCAAGACATTCAAATACCACCCCTTAAGTGTTTTCTTTTAATATATTGCTAAATTTATCTTAGCACGTTAGCATGAGAAGCCTTAAAGTTTCTTCCTTAAAATATGCTACCCATCTGCTTCTCCTATATTTTTAAAGAGGCATTACTTTGGAAACTACAGAAACACTCTTCCTGTCTAAGGGAAGGTTTAGGTAAGCAAATTAGAGTGGAAAACGGCAGCAATTATGTGGGTTCTTGAGTTAAAACATCAATTTTTGTCCTTAAATGTCTGAATATATGAATAATGGCAAACTCACTACTTCTGCAAACTTCACTTCCTTTGGTTCAATAAGTTCTAGTCAAATATACCAGTCACCTGTGGTATTAGTCATAAAGCTGATCCTGTCACAAGAATCACTTTCTGGTTATACTATAACCCCATTACATCCAAATCAGCCCCACAAAGGAGGCTTTATTGAACTGCTAAATTCCACGGTTATTTTCATCGTCCGACACCAGATGGCGCTCGTACATTTTTAATCTGCTCTGATCATTGTTTCAAAAATTTTCTGCCTTTTTCCTTTTAAGGAAGATTTTGCTTAAAAGGTTAAAGTCCATGCATGTTTTCTGGCATGTAAAATTTAATTGAAAGCTTTCATGCATTGATTAAAGCTCATAGCAATTTTCATAGTTTTTTTTTTTTTTGTATTAGGAAATGCTGTTTACCAATATTGCAGGCATGATTGATAGTTGACAAAATAATGCCTGGGTGACAGATGAAAGTCTGCATTAGTGATTTCAGGGGGCAGTCTATACAGCCCACGTCTAATCAATTCGTTAGAATTTGCCGTAATTTTTAAAGCAATTTTAGCCCAGATTTCATTCTTGTTTTAGACTCCGTGTTAGAATAAAAAGAAATACAGTGGTAGCTGGGAATTACGTTTATCCATCATCCGTTAAGAGAGCCCTGTCTATGTGCAAATGAATTTTATGTGAAGCCCTTTGGGTGCCTGAAATTATTCCTCTTACAAACACTCTCTTGTTCTGCCTCATTCTCACATTTCAGATCAGTGTCGCTTTATTCTGCTTAAACCATCAAAGAGATAATAGCATGAAATTAGGCTCCTTATTAGAACAGCAGCAGCCATTGCTGCTTTCCTTTTTCTTGTTCTGCCCCTCTCTTCCTCTATCTCTTTGAATTGATTAGAGACTTTTTATCTGGGAGAGAGGTGGCATGTTAAAAAGGATGGGCTCTATACTCTGTGGCTTTATTTTAACACAACTTTTGTGTGCTGGCTGGAGCCCTTGCACTAGTCTCTATTCTTTTCCGGTAATTATGGTTTATCAACCACCCCCGAGGCTTCACTACATTTCAACAGGAGTTCACTATCATCCCCAGCAAACACAAAACACAGCCGCAACAGTGTATATCAAAGAATACTAACAACGTTCATAAGGGAGGGAAATTTTCTTTCAATTTTATCTCTGCCTTTTTGTGGAAAATAGTGGGAAAAATGCAACAATTATTAAATGCAATTTACTGAAAAGAGGCAATGATCACGTCCTTTCCAATCAGGTTGACTGTGAGAGTGAAGAGATGTCTGTGTTTTTTAACAACCCTGTCTTATTTGCTAAAATGCAAATTGCTCCTCTCATTATAATGAATACCTTATCTAGCTCAAGAGATTTCATTTAGAAGCTCTTATTTTTCTCTGTTAATAGTTGAGAGGCTTATTGACCAAAATGCATTGATCGACTTTGTTATGCTAATAACAACCCATGGAATGAGATAATGGTTTTAACACCCCAGGGTCCAGGAGAATTTTGATTCTGTCTTTTTCTAGAGGACTCTACATTATTTGGGGGGAATATTACCACCTAGGCCAAAATGTGTCTTTTTGGAACAGACACTTTCTCTCTTGGCAGCTCCTTTCTAATGCAAAACAAAAACAAAAACTTTAGAATCAAGTTTAAAATTTAAAAGGAATTCTTGCTGAAGATTTAGCAGGATTTGGGTAATGTATCACAGATGAGGTGAGAGTTGCCATACCATTGCCAATCAGTTGCCATTGGGTCAATTCTAATTTATGGTGACCCCATGATAATCAGAGCAGAACAGAGCTGCTAGGGTTTTTAATGGCTGGTTTTTTGGAAGTAGATCATTAGGCCTTTCTTCCCAGGCCCCTCTGGGTAGACTCAAGACTTCAGCCTCTCTTTATCCACCCATGGCATTAACCATTTGTACCACTCAGGGCCATAACATTAGGCTGTATCCTGGTTGTCATGGCTGATGAAGTCAAAATGGGAGAGACTCAAAATGGGAAAAATTATGGTCGAAATCCCGGAACAGGAGACTCAGAAGAGGCGAGGTGAGCCCTTTCAGGAGCCTGATGCATGAGATTGTATTATTGCCAGGACTGAGGAGAGTGCCACACATTCAAAGTAACCAACCTCTTTAAAATTACCCTCTCTATCCTTGTAGGGCTCTTGGTTCTCCTGACCCTTCTCTCTATAATTTTACATTTATTAACTCCTAACTTTTTTTTTTTTTTAACCTATTATATAACTTACTTATATCTTGCAGGGTTTTATTTTGTTTGGTTTTGTCTGTTTTGTTTCAAGCACTTTGAAGAGTGTCTGGAACATAGCAGGTGTTGAATAAATATTGCTCAATAAATATTTGTGGAATGAATGAAATGTATGAATTTCTGTTATTTGAACTAAGGTGTTTTAGACTTCAGAAATACTCAATGTAGCATGTCAATTTTCAACTAATTTTTATTTGTTTGTTTATTTTATCTAAAAGCTAAGTGAAAATGTCAACGCATTGGTCTTCTGATTTTTAATGTGTTCCATTATGGAGACAGTGGTAAAAAGTTATTAAGTAAACTTATTCACAGTTATTCAGTAAAAATAGAAAAATATTCCTAAATTTGCAATTCAGAGGAAAGTCTTTTTTTCTGAATCTCAAATATAAAAAGATGCCATTGTTCTTGGATAGTCACTATATATGAAAATGATTGAACATGTCTACAAATCTAGATCTCCATTTAGGAGGATTTCAGATTTTCAAGTGTAGAAAGAAACAAAGACATCCCAAATGGGAACATATATTTGTAGCTTGCTATAATAGGGGAGTAAGGCACAATCACTTATGTTTGACAGAGACTGAAAGTCAAGTATGGGAGTGGGAAAGCTTTATGAAAACGAAAGGAAGGGTTCAGGTATGCTCTGACTGAAGGTTTTCATGGGAAAGCTGGAGGAAGCCTAACTCATCCTATGTGACTGGTTTGGGGAACATATTTGGCTCTCTCTGGTTGGTCCTGATTTGGAAATGGGATTCGGGGGGAGTCAGTGAATAAGTCCTCACCATTCTGAGCCAACGAAATGGCTGCAGAGGGATGGTAGAGTTTGTCTCCCTGGCTTAGTTGCTGCAGAAGCTGTGGGTTCACAGTTCTATTGTCGTCGTGTATGGCCTGGCCGTTGTCCATTTGTATAATCGGTCTCTCACAAGAGCATTTATCTTCTGGTCAAGTAAAATATTCCAGAGTCAGGACAAGGTGAAAGGAAGCTCATACTGTGCACATGTGTACTCCATTCAGCTATTTGCTCCACCCATCCTAAGGAGTACATAGGAGCACCCCAGGTGAGAAGAAGTCCAGAAGAAACAATAGTAAACTACCCAAAGAAAATAGCCTTGAGAACAACTGAGGCTATTGCATTGGGATATGATGGTTAGGATGGCTTTCTTCTCACAAAGCCAGAATTAAAATAAGAGCACTTTAGGGATCAAGTGCAGAAATGGTTTCAGTGGGATGGTAAAGGCAGAAAACAGCTTGTGTTGCAGATGTATGTGGTGTTCTTTCCATTCCCTCCAGGAAACTCAGTGGAGAATAAGTTCAGCACAGCTGCCACAAACATGGAAGCCCCCAATGGATAACTAAACCCAGCACTATACTCCCAGAAGTAGAAAGGAAGTTCATAAACTGAATAACAGAAGAGAATCTCTTGGATGATTGAGAGCCTAAAGGAGCAGAATTACTAACGAGAACAGCTAATATTTCTGGAGTGTATACTCTGTGCTAGGTAATGTCTTAAGTGCCTTACACAGTGTCATAGATTGAATTGTGAGCCCCAAAAATATGTGTGTCATTTTGGCTAGGCTTTGATGCCCAATATTGTGTGATTATCTACCATTTTGTCGTCTGATGTCATTTGCATGTATATTATAAATCCTGTCTCTATAATGTTAATGAGACGTGACTAAAAAAAAAATTTTTTTATGTTAATGAGTCAGGGCTCCATCTACAAGATTAGATTGTGTCTTAAGCCAATTTCTTTCGAGATATAAAAGAGAGAAGCAAACAGACTGACATGGGAACTTCATACCACCAAGAAAGGAGTGCCAGGAACAGAGCACATCCTTTGGACCTGGAGTTCCTTTGCGGAGAATCTCCTAGACCAGGGGAAAATTGATGGCAAGGACCTTCCTCCAGAGCCGACAGAAAGAGAAAGCCTTCCCCTGGAGTTGACACCCTGAATTTGGACTTCTAGCCTACTAGACTGTGAGAGAATAAACTTCTGTTTGTTAAAGTCATCCACTTGTGGTACTTCTGCTATAGCGGCACTAGATGATAAAGACACATGGATCATCTCATCTAATGTTCCCAAAACCCTATGAGTTAGGCACCTACCTGATTGTCTACATTTTTCAAATGAAGAAGCTGAAGAATAGACAAGTTACTTGCTCAATGTTACATATCTGGTAAGTGGCAGAGACAGGACACATACATACACAATTTGATGTCATAACTGCTCTATTAGGCGGCACATTCTTTTACCTCCAGAACATAAGATTTATACAGGAAGTTTTTTTTTAAGAAGACTAAATCCCACTTGACTATCGAAGTTGTCAAGGATTCCATTTTACTTGGATCCACAATCAATACCCATGGAAGCAGCAGTCAAGAAATCAAAAGACACATTGCAATGGACAAATCTGCTGCAAAAGACCTCTTCAAAGTGTTGAAAAGCGAAGATGTCACCTTGAAGACTAAAGTGCACCTGACCCAAGCCTTGGTGTTTTCAGTTGCCTCCTATGCATGTGAAAGCTGGATGATAAGGAAGACTGAAGAAGGATTGACGGCTTTGAATTGTTGCATTGGAGAAGAATATTGAAAATACCATGGACTACCAAAAGAACGAACAAATTTGTCTTGGAAGAAATACAACCAGAATGCTCCTTAGAAGCCAGGATGATGGAGACTACATCTCACATACTTTGGACATGTCATCGGGAAGGATCAGTCCCTGGAGAAGGACATCATGCTTGGTAGAGAGTCAGCAAAGGAGTCGAAGACCCTCAGTGAGATGGATTGACACAGTGGCTGCAACAATGGGCTTAAGGCATAACAACCATTGTGAAGATGGTGCAGGACCCTGCAGTGTTTTGTTCTGTTGTTCATGGGCTCGCTATGAGTCAGAACCAACTTGATGGCGCCTAATAACAAAAAATTCTACTGACCTGGTAAAGCAAGTATCAGCTTGGAGAGCACATGTTTGAGCTGTTAAAGAGGAGAGGGTACTTTCTTACCAGGGCTTCAAACTGGTTCTTTCCAGTTCAGTCATGGCTGAGGAGGAGACACTAGAACAGACCCAAATTTGGGTGACCTAGAACCATAACTGGAAAGGTAAAAATTACTGGTCAAAGCCCTGGTAGAAACTTAATCTCCCTCTTAGAAAACAAGGGCAGCACGGTGTTGTGTAGCAACCAAATCTCTTGCTCTGTCTGATTCTGTGTAGAGTCAGAAACAGCAGTGTCTGGCTCAAAGATGGTGGCTGACCATGCTTTTTGAATGTGTGTTACTCTCCTAAGTACTGGCAATAATTCAGTCTCAGGCATCAGGCTCCTGAAAGGGCTTACTACACCTCTTCCAAGTCTCCTATTCTGGGGCTTCTACCCATAACTTTTCCCATTCCAGTTAGGGTTCCAGATCACCCAAATTTTAAAAATTTGGGTCTCTTCTGGTTTTGCTTCATCGGCCATGACTGAACTGGTTTGAAGCCTTGTTTTTTGTTTGTTTCTTTTACCGTTTCTTAGGAGCTTGGCCACTAACCAAAAAGGTTGACAGTTTCAAATTACCAGCCATTCCTTGGAAACCCTATGGAACAGTCCTACTCTGTCCTGCAGGGTTCCTGTGAATCAGAATCCACTCAATGACAACGGGTAGAAGAAACTCTATTAAAGGGAAACTTTTGTTTTTCTCCTTCGTTGATTTATGAGATCTGAGTAAAGGTTATTGTTCATTTGTTCTCAATTCTTTTCCATGCGTGACCTGATTTGTGTGTTGATAAAAGGATCCAGGGAATTCCGTCTTGGTAGTTTCTTCTTTGTTTTATGCATATGAGTTAGCACTTGATTCTGCTGGCCACCAACCCTCAAGTTTTTCTGTCTGCAACTGGTTAGGCAAGTCTAGTTGACCCCAATCTGTTGTTCAGGTTTTCAGTTGTTAAGGGAGGGAGCAGGGTACAAGAAGTCCATCTTAGTTCTGGTTTTTCAGTTGCATTCTGCTATCTGGTTACTATTAATCAACTAGATATTTTTTCTTCCCATGACTCCTGTGACAATTTCTCAGTTGCTCCAGGACACCAAGGGGCAAAGGGCTGTGATTAATTGATACCTTTAGAAACTATGCTTTCCATTTCTTGTTGCTTTACCAGATTGAATGTTTTCCACAAGGTAAGCTTGTCATTTGCATTTCTAAAAGCTTCCCTCTCAGTGTATTAGAATTCCAGGAAGTTTCCTGAGGCAGTGTGGCCCCTTAGTGTTTTTAAGTACCAAAACCAAAACCAAACCCAGTGTGGTCAAGTTGATTCCAACTCATAGTGACCCTATAGGACAGAGTAGAACTGCCCCATAGGCTTTCCAAGGAGCGCCTGGCGGATTCAAACTGCCGACCCTTGTGTTAGCAGCCATAGCACTTAACCACTACACCACCAGGGTTTCCAAGTAAGGAAGGAATGAAAGTGGTGTTTACAACAGAGACGTTTAGTTAGAATTACTTGAAACTAGATGACTTAGATCCCATGGGGCAGTAATATTAATATTTTCACTTATGCATCTAACTTTCAGTAGAGAACATATTCAGGAACATAAACCTATTATTAAATTGAATTTTCTTAAATGTTATTTTATTGTGTTTTTGGTGAAGGTTTACACAGCAGCTTAGGGTCCCATTCAACGATTTCTACAGAAGTTATTCAGTGACAGTGGTTACATTCTTTAAAATTTATGTATTGTTGGTAGGTTTCATGGAGTTGGTTCTGACTCATAGCACCCCTGTGTACAACATAACAAAACACTGCCCGGTCCTGTGCCATCCTCACAATTGTTGTTATGCTTGAGCTCATTGTTGTAGCCACTGTGTCAATCCATCTCATTGAGAGTTGCCTTCTTTTTCTCTGACCCTCTACTTTACCAAGCATGATGTCCTTCTCTAGGGACTGATCAATCCTTATAACATGTCCAAATTATGTGAGACATAGTCTTACCATCCTTACTTCTAAGAAGCATTCTGGTTGTACTTCTTCCAAGACAGATTTGTTCCTTTTTTTGGCAATCCATGGTATATTCAATATTCTTCCCCAGCACCACAATTGAAAGATATCAATTCTTCTTTGGTCTTCCTTATTTATCATCCAGCTTTACATGCATATGAGGCAATTGCCAACACCAATGTATGTACATTCTCATTATTTCCATAGTGGTTGTTCTTTTTCCATTGATCTAGTTTCCCTGCCCCCTTATCATCTTTGTTTTAAAGTAATTGTTGACCTTTTTTTTCATATAGGTGATTTTTTTTTAAAGGAGCACAGTATTTATGGGTGAAATTCATTATTTTTTTAGCCAATTTGTTATTTAACTACAAAGTGACCTCAGGGGTTACTGTATCTTTATACAAATAACATGCACCTTCTGTGTTTGTTTGCTGGCTGTGCACTACCCCCATGAGCCATCCTCACAAGCACCTATGCTAATTTTTCTTCACAGCAACATGTAAAAAAGTAGCATAGTGATTGATGCATATGAAAATACCTCATGGGAGGAGGGTGTGGCAGGCAAACAAATGCAGAAGACACACATTGTTTGGATGAAAATATGATAGGTTCTGTTCAAAGCTGGAAGAGTATCACAGGGCAATAATAGTCTCAGGGAGTCCTTGAGTCTCAACCAGTCCAGTATGTATGTTTTTATTTTAGGAATTGAGTTTCTGTTCTACATTTTTCTCCCATTCTATCATATGTGCCCCTGATTATAATGGCTGGTAGTAGTAGCTGGGCACCATTTAGTTCTTCTGGTCTCAGGGTAGAGGAGGCTGTTGTTTGTGCAGACTATTTGTCCTGTAGCCTAGTTTCTTCTTTGATTTTCTTCTTTCTTTTTGCTTCAGGTGAATAGAGACTGATAGTTGTAACTCAGATTGAAATTGAAATTCTTGATAACAGATGGAATATTCTATCTACATTGAATACAACTGGAAATTGATGTCTGTCTCATAGTGGCTGATAATGATTATTGTAGCATTTTTGTACAGTCTAGGAATAAGTATTTATTTTGGTCACTATTTCCATTATATAATAGTCATCAATTAGCTTGCAGTATTTGTAAAACAGGCAAGTAGATTTTTTGTCTCACAGGGGATTTTTATTTTTAATAGAAATAGACAAATTGAGGTTGATTCAAGTTTATGCTAGCTGAAAAAGTAAGGTTTAGTCTTTCTAAATATTTCTGTAAAATTTGGTTTTGTAATTGAAGATCTCTTCTGGAGCTAATAACTTATTAATTCTAGTATAGTGTCACCAGTTGTAGTATTTTCATACAAACATAGCTAATCTCTGTGAATCTCACTTTCTTATTTTATTGAATGAAGATAATAATACCTACTGTGAGTAGATGTTTATTGTTTGTATAGCCAGTATCCATTTTCTCCTCTGAAGCCATTGGATATCCTTTGAAGAATCTTTCCTCTGCTCTTCGGCATGTGATTCAGATAAGACTGACTCTATCTTTAGTTGTGTGGCTAGATCAGATCAGATTACCTTAAAACAATTAATTTAGCCTTAGTGATAGAAGACATATGAGTCTATTTGGGCCAATTAGACATAAGGGAACAACTTCTGGGGCATCTGAGAAAGATGTTTCTTCTGTCTTGTATGGAAATGGAAGAAGAGATGTTCCTTAGTCCTCAAGATGATGGGGGCAAAGATGAGTGGCCTAGACATGAAGTCTAGAAAGCCACAGTGATGTTTACCAAGCTGATTAGAACCACTACAAGAATACAGAAAAAAAAAAAAGTAAGAGCATAGAAGTGACAAATGTCACAGAAATTGTACTTCAGTTACTGATAACTATGAATCTCTGTATCAAAACTTGCTTGAACAAGTTTTCTTGGACATTTTCTAGATTTTTACATGAACCAATTATTTTATTATTTGTTCGTTTATTTAAAGACGCTTTGAGTTGGACTTGTTGCTTAGAATCAAAGAGTCCAACTAATAGGGTTATTTTAAGGATTAAAAATAAATTTATAAAGCCTAATATAAAATAGGAGGCCTGGGTTCAGTTCACTGCCAATGCGCCGCATGTGCAGCCACCACTCGTCTGTTAGTGGGGGCTTGCTGAAAAGGTTTCAGCAGAGCTTCCAGACTAAGACAAACTAGGAAAAAAGTCCTGGTGATCTTCTTCCAAAAATTAGCCAATAAAAATTCTGTGTACTACAACAGTCTGATCAGCAACTGATCTTGGAGATTGGTGCAGGATGGGGCAGCATTTCATCCTGTTTGCACTGGGTCACAATGAGGTGGGGGCCAACTTGATGGAAGTAGCAACAACTTTATATATGGGAACAATTACAGAGGGTGTAGGTTCATAAATACAACAGGTGTCCATAAAATGTAGTCTGGGTAGTGTCTTAGTTACCTAGTGCTACTATAACAGAAAGAGTGACAAGTGAGTGGCTTTAACTAACAGAAATTTATTTTCTCACAGTTTTGGAGGCTAGAAGTCTGAATTTAGACCACTGGCTTCCGTTCTCTGTTGGCTCTGGGAGATGTTTTCCATCTCTTTTCAGCTTCTGTCCTTCAGTTCCTTGGCAATCTCCAAGTGGCTTTGCATATATCTTCTCCCATCTCTGCTTTCTTGCTTAAACTTGTCTTTCATATCTCGAAAGAGATTGACTTAAAACACACAGTATGCTAATACTGCCTCATTAACATAAAAAACCCATTCCCAAATGGGATTATAACCACCCGGTATATATATAAAAAAAACCCAAACCAGTTGCCATCAAGACCATTCCAACTATTAGTGACCCTATAGGACAGAGAGGATCTACCCCATAGGGTTTCCAAGGAGCAGCTGGTGGGTTTGAAATACTGACCTTTTGCTAGCAGCCTGAGCTCTTAACCACTGAGCTACCAGGGCTCCTAACCACAGGTATAAGGGTTAGGATTTACAATGTATATTTTTGGGGTACACAATTCAATCCGTAACAGGGAATATGTACTTATCTGTTTACCTGAAGCCCCCATAAAAATGGGCTAGGAGTTTGACCTCATTTTGTCATTAAGGAGCATATTCTAGAAGAAATGTTAAAATGAATTGATTCAAAATGAATACATTTTCATAACTGAGGAGCGAAGAAGATAAAAGTCATTGCCATCGAGTTGATTCTGATCCATGGCGACTCCCTGTGTTACAGAGTCGTTAGATTGTTGCTAGGTGCCGTCGAGTTGGTTCCGACTCATAGCGACCCTATGCACAACAGAACGAAACACTGCCCGGTCCTGCGCCATCCTCAAAATCGTTGTTCTGCTTGAGCTCATTGTTGCAGCCACTGTGTCAATCCATCTCCTTGAGGGTCTTCCTCTTTTCCACTGACCCTGTACTCTGCCAAGCATAATGTCCTTCTCCAGGGACTGATGCCTCCTGACAATGTGTCCAAAATATGTAACATGCAGTCTAGCCATCCTTGCTTCTAAGGAGCATTCTGGTAGCACTTCTTCCGAGACAGACTTGTTCGTTCTTTTGGCAGTCCATGGTAAATTCAATATTCTTTGCCAACACCACAATTCAAAGGCATCAACTCTTCTTCAGTCTTCCTTATTCATTGTCCAACTTTCACATGCATACAATGAGATTGAAAATACCGTGGCTTGAGTCAGGCACACCTTAGTCTTCAGGGTGACATCTTTGCTCTTCAACACTTTAAAGAGGTCCTTTGCAGCAGATTTACCCAATGCAATGTGTCTTTTGATTTCTTGACTGCTGCTTCCGTGGCTGTTGATTGTGGATCCAAGTAAAATGAAATCTTTGACAACGTAATCCATACTGAAGGCTGTGCTCTTTGATCTTCATTAGTAAGTGCTTCAAGTCCTCTTCACTTTCAGCAAGCAAGGTTGTGTCATCTGCATAATGCAGGTTGTTAATGAGTCTTCCTCCAATCCTGATGCCCTGTTCTTTGTAAAGTCCAGCTTCTCATATTATATGTTCAGCGTACAGATTAAATAGGTATGGTGAAAGAATACAACCCTGACACACACCTTTCCTGACTTTAAACCAACCAGTATTCCCTTGTTCTGTCCGAACAACTGCCTCTTGATATATGTAAAGGTTCCTCATGAGCACAATTAGGTGTTCTAGAATTCCCATTCTTCACAATGTTACCCATAGTTTGTTATGATCCACACAGTCAAATGCCTTTGCATAGTCAACAAAACACAGGTAAACATCCTTCTGGTATTCTCTGCTTTCAGCCAGGATCCATCTAACGTGTTACAGAGTAGAACTGCATCATTTTGCCTTGTGAAACGTTTAAGTATCAGGATAAATTTTAATGAATAGAATGGGGGGTGTCTTATTAGTAATTAAATCAATGGCAGTCTGTGTTAAATCCTCTAAGACTTTCCTATCATAATCAAATTTAATTTACTAACACTTTTAACATAAAGGAAAGTGTCAGCATCATTCTCAGCCTGTCACCGAAATTGAAAATCAGCACTGTCATCACTCAGATGTCTATCAGTCAATTCCCTGACTTTGATCTTTATATGTTTTACTTGGCACAGATGTAAATGTAAGGGATGGCTTTCTTTATTAAACTGTATGTCTAAGTAGGCTTTAGCTTGAACCATGCATATGCTTTAGGTTTGCATGGTTTCATGGCACATAAATAATTAGTTGGCTTAATTAGGTCAGTGAAAAAGGAGAATCAAACTGTTGGCACCTCATCAGTTGGTCCAAACAAATGGTTGATGAAAGGAATTTATAATTTGTCATGTGTTATATAGAGAGGGCCTATGAGTAATCACTAGATTTTTTAGCTATTAAAGTCAGCAGTTTCATCTGCCCCTGTTGAATGTCTTTGTCTAATACAACCATATAGTAAATGGCTATTGTAATGCCTGGCTGTGGGGAAAGATAATCTTCAAAAATTCAATTGCCTGATACAAATACTAAAGCTAAAAAGTATTTCAATGATACCTTGGTGAGTCCAGAAATTGGTTGAGCTTAATCTGTTTTATAGCCCAGAATTCGTGTAAAGAGACCTACACTTGTATCTATATAACTATTCTTCTTCTAGGAATTTTCTAAGGTTGGGAAGCTAGAAACTCAAAATAGTAAGGAAGGAAATTTCTCTCTTTAGATATTGTGTTTTACTCTACCTTTTTGTTCTTTCCATTGACCAGAATTTTAAAAGTTGGGTCAATCCTAAACATCATCGAAAAAGAGTGGCCTTCAAAGAGGTAGTCAACTAAAAACTGGCTCCTCACCCTCGGAAGAAAACTTGCATCAAGATGATGGGGAGAAGTTCTTCCATCCTGTACAATCCAGTGAGGAGATAAAAGGGAAATGATGTAAATAATGAAGTGTCCTTCAAAAGTGTTTCTTCAACAACTCATCAGACATGGAAGGGACTGGACAATGGGTTGGAGAGAGATGCTGATGAAGAGTGAGCTACTTGTATCAGGTGGACACTTGAGACTGTGTTGGCATCTCTTGTCTGGAGGGGAGATAGGAGGGTAGAGAGGGTTAGAAACTGGCAAAATTGTCACAAAAGGAGATACTGGAAGGGCTGACTCAGGGGGAGAGTAAGTGGGAGTATGGAGTATGGTGTATATAAGCTTATATGTGACAGACTGGCTTGATTTGTAAATGTTCACTTAAAGCTCAATAAAAATTATTTAAAAAAAAAAAAGTGTTTCTTCAATTTCTTAGGATTTATTCCTAGGGTTTCTTTTTCAATATACAGATAAGGAGTCGAAGCTTGTAAAATGCTTTGTGCTCCAGAGGAGAAAGGCCACATGAATACTAATTACAATTTATTTATCAAAATTAATGAGTTAGTTTTAACCCAAGGTTAATACAGCCCTGGGTGACTTGGCTCCCTCTACTGTAATAATTGTCATTTTTTTATTCTCCAATTTTAACTTCTTTTTTTTAACCACTGCTTCACAAAAAAAAAAAAAAAAAAAGTTGAAATACTTTCTTTTCAACTGGATTTGCTTTGGAGGAAACTGCTAACTGTACATAGCTGAGAGTGTAAAACAATAACTCTGAAGTTCAGTGAGATGGAGAACAGGAGCAAGTGTGTTGTTGTGACCTAAGGTTTAACTTCATGGATACCAAGACCGGGAAACTTGAGAAGAGGCCTGGGGGCAAGACTTTCCAGTGTGATTAAGACTTTCTGACCTGGTAAGAGTAAACAGATGAGTGCCACGGGGACCCATGGCCCAGCTCAACAAGTGGGGATGGAGATTGGCTTCAGGGTCTGCTTCTGGGGAACAACAGATAGTCTTACTTGGCACTTAGATTTTTAAGCATGCTTTTCTTCTATTATAGCAAAAAATAAAGGAAGTACAAATAAGTTTCTAAAATGTGAACTCATTCTCCAAGTGGTAAGGTGGCAAAGGTTAACTCTGATGGTCTTCGGAGTATTCCTATTTTGAGTTTTCTGTAACCTTTGATCGCTTTTGTTTAACATTTTCCAAAACTTGTCACAGATACTGAGCTTTTCCTCTGACACATGCCCCCATTTTCTGTGAGTGAACATTTGAGCAATAGCCTTCCTTGTTCCCATCCTAGGACTATACCTTTTGTACTAAAAGCAACAACAACAACAAAATGATTCTCTGAACCCCTGTAGAACGGGTATGGTGAAAATAATATCCTGATTCATAGGCAAAGCTACTGAGACCCAGAAAAATATAGTTCTTTGGTAATGGTAACATTTGGGCATGTTTCTGAACTTGCTGTTAGACACTACTCAGTCCTCATTTGTCAGTAATGGCTGGCAAAATTGAGAAGAAGATTGACATAGTTTGTCTTGGCTATAACCCTATTTCCTCCTTCTTGAATTTCTGCTCTATTTTCCTTCTTGTTCTCAGCAGGTAACATGCCAATCACTATTAAGCCTTTAGTGTTAAATTCATTGCTTGCTGACAAGGACTTACTGAATATGGGACACTGCATTGAAAAGGACAACTAGGTCCTGAGAGTATTAAAGTCATAATGTTGGACTGGGTGGTGATGGGGTTGCGACTCTGTAGGAGATACTGTTCAGAAATCCCCCCCAATTACATTTAGGCTTCCTACATTACTTGTTTATAAAGTCATCCTTGAGTATTGTCTCTAATACTCAAGGATGTGTTGTCCAGTACACAGGAAAACCTAATATGCTTGGGAGTTTACAATACATCAACCTTCACTTGTAGCAGAAACATAGAATTAGCTTCTATTGTATGACAACATATAGACTGTTCTTGTCCATTTCATTTGAAAAAAAAAAAAGACTGACAAACATAAAACTGTTTGGAATTTACATATTCTATCAATCATGAAACTAACAGGTTCACTAAATTGTCTATTTGTTGTTGTATAAAAAAATTGTGAATTTATAGTTTCTGTATTGTTTTCAGGAAGCCCTGGTGGCATAGTGGTAAAGTGCTACGGCTGTTAACCAAGAGGTCAGCAGTTCAAATCCACCAGGTGCTCTTTGGAAACTCTGTGGGGCAGTTCTACTCTGTCCTATAGGGTCCATATGAGTTGGAATCCACTCGATGGCAGTGGGTTTTTTTTGGTTTATATTATTTTCAAGTGACAAGAGCATGAATTGAAATAATTTTTCTAATATTTTAGGACCGTATAATATTTTGATGGCAATTTGTAGAGGCAAATCAAGGGTTAAACACACTTCTTATTTTTATAAACTTATGTTGTTGAATTTGTGCAGTTGTAGACGTCGTAATGGGTTAGACGTCGTAGGCACTGCACTTGTAGGTCCCATTACACTCACAACTGAACTGTTACAATGACTTACATTACCAGCCTTCTTTGGTGTCTCTTTTTAACCCACTATGCCATTCAGTATGCAACCACCACAACTATCTTTTAAATAAATGTAATTTTTAACATCTGATTCTCTAAGCTATAAACCTAGAATAGCTTACAATGAATCCCTTCCCTATAGTTTAAACCACTGGATTTAAAGTTTGTTTTTGTTTGTTTGTTTTTTCCCTGTATTAATAATTCACTTGTTGTTGTTGTTGAGGATAAACACAGCAGAACATACACTAATTCAACAACTTCTACATGTACAATTTAGTTACATTGGTTGTATTCTTCAAATTATGCAACCTTTCTCACCCTCCTTTTCTAAATTGTTCCACTGCCATTAACATGAGCACACTGCCCCCTAAGCTTCTTATGTAATCTTTCGAGTTGCTGTTGTCAATTTGATCCTTTATAGATAGTTCTTTAAAAGAGCACAATGTTCAAGGCAGACATTCTTTACTAATTAAGCTAAACTGTTGTTTGGTTTGGAGCCCTGGTGGTACAGTGGTTAAGAGCTATAGCTGCTAATCAAAAGGTCCACGTTTGAATCTGCCAGCCGCTCCTTGGAAACAGGTCAGTTCTCCTCTGTCCTATAGGGTCACTATGAGCTGGAATCAACTCAATAGCACTGAGTTTGGTTTTTGGATATTGTTTGGTTTAAAAAAGCCTTCAGGGGCTATTTTGGTTTAAGGTTTAAAGATTATTTCAGGGCAATAGTTTCGGTTTAAAGTATTTTGATACTTTAAACCTTTTGTGGGAGCCAAGTATGCAAAACAGATTTAAAATATGTGGCTGTGTGCTCTGTGAAGTCAGCCTGAGTATTTCCACAATCACAAATACTTTCATCATTCTTACGCCTGTGGCTGCTGTGTGTGAACTTTGAAAACAATTTTTCCAACAATTCCAATTAGGATACTCAGGGCACTTTATCCATATCCCATATCCAGGCACACCCCTGACAACGCCACAAAAAAAGTTCTACACCATGCAGCTTGCTGGTCTTGTCCCTTTAGCCCCCACTCAGTAAAAGTGTTCACGGTGTTTACCTTGTCTTGAGTGTTCTGTTCCATCTTTTCTCCTTTTCACATCCTGTCCTTCTCTTCTCTGATTTCCTGGCCATTGTGGCCTTTTTTAACCAACTTGATACTTCCTTTATTGCTTATACTATTTTTTTTATGACACTAGAACTTATACAAAGAGTCCTGGTGGTACAGTGGTTAAGTTCTTGTCTGCTAACTGATATATTGGCCATTGGAACTCACCAGCCACTCTGCGAGAGAAAGCTGTGGCAGTCTGCTTCTGTAAAGGTTTATAGCCTTGGAAATCCTATGGAGCAGTTGTACTCTATCCTGTAGGGTCACTATGAGTTGCAATCACCTTGATGGTAATGTTTTTTTTTGTTTTTTGTTTCTTTTTTGGCTCTCAGCTTATACAAAGAGCCCTGGTGGCACAACAGTTAAGCTCTCAGCTGCTAACCAAAACACTGGCAGTTCAAATCCGCCCAGCTGCTCTGCTGGAAAAAGACTTGGCCATCTACTCCCATAAAATTACAACCTAGGAAACCCTATAGGGCAGCTCTACCCTGTCACATGGGGTCACTGTGAGTCAAAGATCAATTCGATGGCACCTAATAACAATGACAACAACAACATTTTATAGTGTTTTAAGTTATTATCTACTTACTTGGTATAGGCAATGGGAATCTTTTTGTTTGTTTGGTTCTGCTCTGTTAGCACCCCTCCTTCATATATCTGGTAAGAGCCACCTATTTCCTTTGGGAAATGTTCTTCCCTCATTTCCTAGGTCTTTGTTTCAGGGATGATGTGACTTATACTGGGATAAATAGACTGCTCCGTTCAGTTGGTTCAGGAATGAGCCCATGACCCAGGAAGGAGCCATTCCCGTATGTTTTTGGAGTTAAAATACTGATATTAGGAGAAATGATATCTCTTTCCTAAGTGTTGTTGAAAGCCATATCCCTCAGGTGTGGAGAAAGCCTCTCTGGTGTCTGAAAGAATGACATCACCACAGAAGGAAATGGAGCTCAGTGATGAAGAAAGAAGAGGTCTTATGCCATAATTTGATCCATGGACAGTTGTTGCTGGAGCTGCTCCTATCTCTTTTCAATTCCATGTTCAGTGATAACATGTTGATAGGAAAACATATGACCAAAATAACTGACCTCACTCATAAAAAGAGAAATGTTAATTGAAACTAAACTGAGATACTATTTTTAGCTCTATTAGATTGTTAAAAAGTATAATTGAGAATGTAAGAAAATAATCAAACTCGTGTATTCCTAGTGGGAGTGGTTTTTGGTGCAACCCCCTATGAAAGGCATTTTATAATACTTATCATAACCACAAATACATATAGATATATTCTTTACGGACATTCTACTTTTGGAAATGTACAGGTGTACTTACTCATATTTGAAATGACATGCGCAAGGGTATTTACTGCAACTGTGTTCAAAATATTGTTTTTGTTAATTTTATTTGAAGAGTAACTCTATGTGTCAGTTCTACTCTGTCCTATAGGGTCACTATGAGTCAGAATCAGCTTGATGGCACTGGGTTTGGTTTTGGGTTTGGTTATACAGTAAAAATGATATTTTTGGGTATACAGCTCTATACATTTTAACACCTGTAGAGATTCGTGTAACCATTACCACCGTCAGGATACAGAACAGTCCATCATACCACAAAACACCTAGTATTGTCATTCACTCAGAGCCTCCTCATATCCTTACCCCTGGTAACCACTGATCTGTTCTGTGTCACTGGAATTTTATCTTTTTGAGAAAGTAGTATAAATGGAATCATACAGTATATAACCTTTTGAGACTGGCTGTATTTTGCAATATTTACTTGAAAAAAAAAAAACTCTCACAATAGTAGATTTTATATGGGCAAGTAAAAAAATACAATAAGGTGCATAAATTAGAAATTTCACATAATACTAGTTTGTTTTTTCATAGCTTTGCATCAACCTTTGTTTTACTCACAGGTTGCGTATTTGGACTTCATTGGTCAGGGCTTTGTTACTCTGCTCTAAATAAAAAGCTCTTCATTTTTAGCAGGCATCCATCCTTAACTGTCTTATTGTCATCATAACTACTTACGTAATATACACAAGTCTCTGATTATTTCAAAGGGTTTATCTGTTATAATGTGCCATGTGCAATCAACTGAAGACAATTAAGATGGAAAATAGTAAATGAAGTAACATGGATGTATACTTTAAACTAGCACAAAAACATTAGATTCATTGAAAATGTTCCTTGTGCATATCTTTCCATACAATTCTACGAATTTGTGTATATGAGCTAAAGGATAAAAATTGGACATTCCATGGAGCCCTAGTGGTGCAGTGATTAAGAGCTACACTGCTAACCAAAACATCAGCAGTTTGAATCCACCTGCCGCTCCTTGGAAGCCCTATGGGGCAGTTCTACTCTGTCCTGTAGGGTTGCTACGAGTTGCAACCAACTCGACAGCAACGGGTTTATTGATATGTGACGCTGTTGTAGGTTATAAACCCAAAATCAAACTCATTGCTGTGGAGTTGATTCCGACTCGTAGCAACCCTGTAATATAGAGTAGAACTGCCCCAGAAAGTTTCCAAGGAGTGCCTGGTGGATTTGAACTGCTGACCTTTTGGTTAGGGGCTATAGCACTTAACCACTACGCCACC
Source organism: Elephas maximus indicus (assembly GCF_024166365.1). Taxonomy (NCBI): domain Eukaryota; kingdom Metazoa; phylum Chordata; class Mammalia; order Proboscidea; family Elephantidae; genus Elephas; species Elephas maximus. Next base: position 22,443,635 of record NC_064827.1, on the reverse strand, counting down.
AGGGTTTCCCACGTATCAATGCGTGTCTTTATTCTGATATGGTTAATTACCAAGAAAAGATTTTTTTAAAAAAAAACAATTATGTTAGCAACACAGTAGTCAAGATGCTCTTATTTTAAAATTTGAATACATACATGTTTTTATTTCATTAAACTAACACTTATCGGTAATCTCTAGACACTCTGCACTATATTAAGCAATTTCCCTTATGTGACAATCTTTAAAACAAAAAAGATAGTTACTACTATCTCTTTGTATTCAATAGTTAGACACTATATTCTTACAAGTAGCACACAAAAAAATTGATAATTAAAAAATGGAAAAGTCACATCAAATGTAAATCCTTTTATTTATAAGAAAAATATTTCAACTTGGAAATTTCTGCTACAGTTACCTGGTCATTCTTTCCTGTAGCAGAATTTGAGGCATGTCTGTGGTCACAGAGCGAGCATGAAGTGGTGATGTACAAGGCATGAAGGAATGGGTATAGGATATTTCTTCCTGCACAACCTACTCCATCTGACAAAATCCCACTTTAAAAGTTTCTCTGCCAATCAGATGACTCTACAAAGAATAACAATTAGGGATGGTATGTTACAATATTACAGAGCAGTTAAAAGAGCTTCTAATGGTGTTTCACCTCCACTAGCCCCCCAAAGAGCATAGACTCCTGGCATCTGTCTCCCCATTATATAATCCTACCTATTTCACATCTCTTTCAACGATGCATTTGGATAAACTAATTTCCTATGAGCAATGATCAGTAATGGCAAAGGTAAAGAGAATATGCTGTTTTCCAAAACTAAAGACAATAATATAACCAATTGTATTTCATTAAGCAACATTCAATTTGCCTGGATGAATGTTAATATTTACAAACACAAGGCATTTCACTGTCCATAATGCCTATTCATTTTTAAGATAGTAAGTTCATTGCCACTTTGATAAATTTAGCTTAAAAAGATAATATTTACAGCCTAGAGTTTTTAATTTGTTCCCTTTTATTAAGAAGGCAATAAAAACATGTAAGATCCAAGAAAAATCCCCCGAAACTTTGGTTGCTTGCAGATTACCATTCCATTGGAATTTTCTAGTAAAATTGAAGAGACAAAACGGAATTTAAATGGTTTTTTTTTTTTTTAACTCAAGGGAAAAAAATACACATAAGTTTTTGTTTGAATAATTACCAGAGGTCATAAATTATAATCATGATAGCCTAAAGGTAATAGATGTTAATTCAATTTGTGTCTTATTTTTCCTTTTTTTATTGCTGTAGAATTTCAAGAAATTATAGATGTGCTTTTACATTTGAATATTTTCTTAAGTCTATTCTCTGGAAGAGAGAACTAGATTTCTGCTACTTATTTCTAGGGTTCTGTGAGGGGGTGGCATTGCAGGGAACCACAGATACTTTGCTTGGCTTCTTAGAAATGAGTATTTAAGGACAAACTGAACAGTTCATCTCTTTTCATTTTGTGAAACTTTGCCTGTATCAAAGGATGCTTCCCAGACTTTTGTTGACTTGCTTGTGAAGCTACTATAGTCTAGGGTGGAGGTCACATAAGGAGGTGTATTTCTGAATTGAAATCTCCTTATTATCAGGCTATAGAACTTGTACCTAAGTAAAAGCAAAAACAAAGAAACAAAAATCATAAGAATGGTTATTTCAAACATCTATCATTTTTTCTAGGTAGTGATACTTTTTTTTTCTAGGTAGTGATACGGGTTTTTTTTTTAGTGATACTTGTACATATGCATAATCTAAATTTCATGTTGGTTAGTGGTTCTTTGATGTTTTTCTTAGTTACATATTTCATATTTTATTTACATGAATATTCTTTTGTTCCCAGTACTCACAGCTCCATTTCCCTCAATGATTAATTTTTCAGCAAACATACCAGTTATTTTCACACAGTGGACAAAACCAATATTTTTATCATAATTGTGTAAAGAATAATTTCTCTAAATTTGCAGGCTTGACATAAGCATACTTTTTTCTTTAAGTATTTTATTTCAGGTATTTGCTGTAACATCTGCTATGACTACATTGTTCTACTAGGGTGCTTTATAATAACACTCTTTCTTCCCTTTCCCAAATAACCCAGCCTACACGTTAAATATCAGTTATGAGAAACACTTTGGGAGATGTCCTAAAGAGGTTTCTATGGAGAAATAAGTTTTAACATCTAAAAAAATATATATATATAAGTGAAAATATGCCCAATAAATATCATCTTAGTTTTCTACCTTTAAGGAAAGCCAGAACTTTTCACTTTTTTGAGATTACATTGAAGAATAGAAAAAATAAGTAAAGTTCACCATTTTGAGGATGAGAAAAACGGACCTAGAAAAATTAGGTGACTATTCAGTGTTATCCTATCACTGACTGACAGTGTTGTACTTCAGGATAGATCTTGAAATGATCTTTTTGACAATGAATGCAACTTTATTCCTCTTCAGGTTGTCATTCCCGGCATAGTAGACCATGTGACTGTCTGATTCAAAATGGCCAGTACTAGTCTGTTTCAGCTGGATAATGCCTAGGATATCTGTCTTTATGCACTCCATTTCGTTTTTGATGATTTCCAATTTTCCTAGGTTCATGCTTCGTACATTCCAGATTCCGATTATTAATAGATATTTGCAGCTGTTTCTTCTTATTTTAGTCATGCCACATCAGCAAATGAAGGTCTCGAAAGCTTGACTCCATCCAAGTCATCAAGGTCAACTCTACTTTGAGGAAGCAGCTCCTCCCAGTAATCTTTTGAGTGCCTTCCAACCTTCCAGCGCTGTATCAGACAATGTTCTGCTGCTATTCATAAGGTTTTCACTGGCTAATTCTTTTCAGAAGTAAACCTCTGAATCCTTCTTCCTAATCTGTCTTAGTCTGGAAGCTCAGCTGAAACCTGTCCAATGTGGGTGACCCTGCTGTTATTTGAATAGTGGTGACATAGCTTTCAGCATCACAGCAACACACAAGCCCCCGGAGTATGACAAACTGACAGATGTGTGGGGGTAGGATAATATTATTCATATGCCTACAAGAAAGACCAGTACGACTGTTATTCAACTTTATGCACCAACCACTAAGGCCAAAAATGAAGAAATTGGAGATTGTTACCAACTTCTGCAGTCTGAAATTGATAGAAAATGCAATCTGGATGCATTGATAGTTACTGGTGATTGGAATGCAAAAGTTGGAAACAAGGAAGAAGAATCGGTAGTTGGAAAATATGGCCTTGGTGACAGAAATGATACCACGATAGCATGATTGAATTTTGCAAGACCAATGACTTCTTCATTGCAAATACCTTTTTCACCAACATAAATGGCAGCTATACACATGGACCTCACCAGATGGAATACACAGGAATAAAATCTACTATATCTGTGGAAAGAGACGATGGAAAAGCTCAATATCATCAGTCAGAACAAGGCCAGGGGCCGACTGTGGATCAGACCATCAATTGCAAGTTCAAGTTGAAACTGAAGAAAATTAGAACAAGTCCATGATAGCCAAAGTACAACCCTGAGTATATCCCACCTGAATTTAGAGACCATCTCAAGAATAGATTTGACTTGTTGAACACTAATGAGTTGTGGAATGACGTCAAGGACATCATATATGAAGAAAGCAAACCCACTAAACCCACTGCCATTGAGTCTATTCCAACTCATAGAGACCCTATAGGAGAGAGTAGAACTGCCCTCATTGAGTTTCCAAGGAGCATCTGGTGGATTTGAACCACCGGCCTTTTGGTTAACAGTCATATCTCTTAACCACTATGCCACCAGGGTTTCCCTGAAGAAAGTAAGGGGTCATTAAAAAGACAGGAGAGAAAAAAGATCTAAATGGGTGTCAGAAGAGACTCTGAAACTTGCCCTTGAAAATTGAGTAGCTAAAGCAAAAGGAAAAAAATGATAAAGTAAAAGAGCTAAACAGAAGATTTCAAAGGGCGGCTGGAGAAGACAAAGTAAAGCATTATGATGACATGTGCAAAGATCTGGAAATAGAAAACCAAAAGGAAAGAACACACTCAGCATTTCTCAAGCTGAAAGAACCGAAGAAAAAATTCAAGGCTGTGTTGCAATACTGAAGGATTCTATGGAGAAAATATTAAATGATGCAGCATGCGTCAAAAGAAGATGGAAGTAATACTCAGAGATGCTATACCAAAAGAATTGGTGGACATTCAGCCATTTCATGAGGTAACATATGATCAGGAACTGATGGTTCTGAAGGAAAAAGTTCAAGTTGCATTGAAGGCATTGGTGAAAAACAAGGCTCCAGGAACTGATGGAATACCAACTGAGATGTTTCAACAAACACATGCAGCATAAGAAGTGCTCACTCGCCTATGCCAAGATATTTGGAAGACAGCTACCTGGCCAACTTACTGGAAGAGATCCATATTTATGCCTATTCCCAAGAAAGGTGACCCAAGTGAATGTGGACTTTATGAAACAATATCATTAATGTCACATGCAATCAAAATTTTGCTGAAGATCTTTCAAAAGTGGTAGCAGCGGTATATCCACAGGGAACTGCCAGAAATTCAAGCTGGATTTAGAAGAGGATGTGGAACTAGGGATATCATTGCTGATGTGAGATGGATCCTGGCTGAAAGCAGAGAATACCATAAAGATGTTTACCTGTGTTTTTATTGACTATGCAAAGACATTTGACTGTGTGGATCATAACAAATTATTGATAACATTGCAGAGACTGAGAATTCCAGCACACTTAATTGTGCTCAGGAGGAACCTATACATAGGTCAAAAGGCAGTCATTTGAACAGAACAAGGGGATACGGCATGATTTAAAGTCAGGAAAGGTGTGTGTCAGGGTCGTATCCTTTCACCATACCTATTCAATCTGTATGCTGAACAAATAACCCAAGAAGCTGAACTTTATGAAGAATGGTGGGGCATCAGGATTGGAAGAAGACTCATTAACAACCTGCAATATGCAGATGACACAACCTTGCTTGCTGAAAGTGAAGAGGACTTGAAGCACTTACTGATGAAGATCAAACACCACAGCTTTCGTTATGAATTGCACCTCAACAAAAAGAAAACAAAATCCTCACAACTGGACCAATAAACAAAATCGTGATAAACGAAGATTGAAATTGTCAAGGGTTTCATTTTACTTGGATCCACAATCAACACCCATGGAAGCAGCAGGCAAGAAATCAAAAGACGCATTGCACTGGGCAAATAGGCTGCTAAAAAGCAAAGATGTCACTCTGAAGACTAAGGGGTGCCTGATCCAAGCCATGGTCCTTCCAATCACCTCATATGCATGTGAAAGCTGGACAATGAATAAGGAAGACAAAAGAGGAATTGATGCCTTTGAATTGTGGTGTTGGCAAAGGATATTGAATATACCATGGACTGCCAAAAGAATGAACAAATCTGTCTTGGAAGAAATACAACCAGAATGCTCTTTGGAAGCAAGAATGACGAGACTGCATCTCACATACTTTGGACATGTTGTCAGGAGGGAATAGTCCCTGGAGAAGGACATCATACTTGGTAAAGTAGAGGGTCAGCGAAAAAAGGGAGACCTGCAATAAGGTGGATTGACACAGTTGCTTCAACAATGCGCTCAAGCATAGCAACGATTGTGAGGATGGCACAGGAGTGGGCAGTGTTTCGTTCTGTTGAGCATAGGGTCACTATGAGTTGGAACCAGCTTGATGGCACCTGACAATGATAACATTCAGTGTTATGGGAAAGAGGACCCCAGTTGATCCTATAAAGAGATTGAGTATAAACTGGTGATGGGCCTGCTTCCAGGCATCTAGTTGCATAAATTTTTTTTGTTTCTGTGTTTCCTTCTGTTCCTGTGGGAAGAATGGCTGGGTTGGGAGGCTGACAGTGAAGGAAGAAGGGAGACATAGACGCACAGATATTTGGAGAGATGAAGGGAGAGACGAAAACAAAAGGACTGGTCTGTCATTTGTCTCTGCCTTTCACAGTAGATTCGGATTGAGTGCCTGTGCAGAGAGAGGTTACATTCTGAAACAATGAATAGCTTAACACTCCCCAAGATTGCAGATCTAGAGAAGGGGGTTTTGGGAATTGCAGAACATGAACACTTACGTGCAAGTGAGAAACCCTTTCTGGAATCCCAGAAATAAGTGAGATAGAGTAGGAACTATGGATAACACTGTGAAGAATGGGAATTCCAGAACACTTAGTTGTGCTCATGAGGAAGCTTTACCTAGATCAAGAGGCAGTTGTTCATACAGAACAAGAGGATACTGATTGGTTTAAAGTTAGGAAATGTGTGCATCAGGATTGTATTCTTTCACCATACCTATTTAATCTGTACGCTGAACGAATAATCCGAGAAGCTGGACTATATGAAGAAGAACGGGGCATCAGGATTGGAGGAAGACTCATTAACAACCTGCGTTATGCAGATGACACAACCTTGCTTGCTGAAAGTGAAGAGGACTTGAAGCACTTACTAATGAAGATCAAAGACCACAGCCTTCAGTGTGGATTACACCTTAACATAAAACAAAAATCCTCACAACTGGACCAATGAGCAACATCATGATAAATGGAGAAAAGATTGAAATTGTCAAAGATTTCATTTTACTTGGATCCACAATCAAAGCCATGGAAGCAGCAGTCAAGAAATCAAAAGACACATTGCATTGGGTAAATCTGCTGCAAAGGACCTCTTCAAAGTATTGAAGAGCAAAGATGTCACCCTGAAGACTAAGGTGCGCCTGACCCAAGCCATAGTATTTTCAATCACATCATATGCATGTGAAAGCTGGACAATGAATAAGGAAGACCGAAGAAGAGTTGACACCTTTGAGTTGTGGTATTGGCAAAGAATATTGAATATACCATGGACTGCCGAAAGAACAAACAAATCTGTCTTGGAAGAAGTGTGGCCAGAATGCTCCTTAGAAGCAAGGATGGCGAGACTGTGTCTTACATACTTTGGACATGTTTTCAGGAGGGATCAGTCCCTGGAGAAGGACATCATGCTTGGCAGAGTACAGGGTCAGCGGAAAAGACCCTCAACGAGGTGGATTGACACAGTGGCTGCAACAATGATCTCAAGCATAACAACGATTGTATGTATGGCACAGGACCGGGCAGTGTTTCGTTCTGTTGTGCATAGGGTCGCTGTGAGTCAGAACTGACTCGACGGCACCTAACAACAACAACAACAGAGCAGGAAATGAAGATTAAACTTGAGTTGCTCCCAGCTCTGGGCTGCTGATCCAAGTTAACAAATTAATGAGATTCAAATATCAATTTTATTTTTACTTCAAGTTGGTGAGCCCTAAAAATATTGATATTATATTTATAGAAAACAAAAATAAACTTTAACAAGTTTCAAGGACTAATAAAAGCTGTGATTGACCAAAAATGCTACACTTTTTTTTTTCATCTTTTCTTTTCATTTTGGTTTAAATTCTGTGATCAGAACTTAGCACCTAACATATCTAACATGGGCAATATATGTTGTTGAATTTTTTGTTTGTTACGCTTGCCCTTTATCTTACTTTCCACTCTTTCCCTACAAAAAGCAATTTCTAAAACACTCTGTGAACAACACATGAACACACTCACATATACATACAATAGAGCGTGTACTCCACGATGGCAAGGAAGGACTTGGTCAGTTTTGCTTGCTCCTCCATTGCTGGTGCCTAGAATAATAGATCATGGAACTCAACATATGCTTTCTGAATAAATGAATGAATGAAATAGAAATTACTATAAGAAATAGCAAGACATCTTGAAAATCTAATTTAATATATTGTCCCTAAAATTAGGAAAATAGACTACGTTTCTCCTCGTAAAATTTGATTACTCTATGGTGAGTAGAGTCTGGGTTAATAAAAGATTGTGAGTGTCTGTCCAAGGTATTCCACTGGTCTCACCCTATCTGGAACAAAGGAGAATGAAGAAAACCAAAGACACAAGGGAAAGATTAGTCCAAAGGACTGATGGGAAAGTACCACAGTCTCCACCAGGGTGAGTCCAGTACAACTAGATGTTGCCCAGCTAACACCACCGACTGTTCTGGCAAGGATCACAATAGAAGGCCCAGGACAGAGCTGGAGAAAAATGTAGAACAAAATTCTAACCCCCCCACACACACACACAAACGACCAGACTTACTGGTCTGACAGAGACTGGAGAAACCCTGAGTGTATGGCCCCTGGACACGCTTATAGCTCAGTACTGAAGTCACTTCTGGGTTCACCCTGCAGCCAAAGAGTAGACAGGCCCATAAAATAAAATGAGACTAAGTGGGCACAACAGCCCAGGGGCAAGAAAGAAAAGGCAGGAGGAGACAGGAAAGCTAGTAATGGGGAACCCAAAGTCCAGAAGGGGACAGTGTTGACATGTTGTGGGATTGGCAACCAATGTCACAGAACAGTATGTGTATTAACAGTTTAATGAGAAATTAGTTTGCTCTGTAGACCTTCATCTAAAGTACAATAAAAAATTTGATTATTGTGTATTGCTTTGTGCCTAGTTGATATTTAACAAAATATTAGATTGATACATTCTCCAGAGTTCTTTAATCTGAGTAAGAGTACCTAAAATTAATAGTTGAGGCACCTGATTAATGGAAAAGAGCTATGATCTTGTCCGAAGTCAGATTCCATTTTGATTTTTAGCATAGACTTTGCTTCAGAACTACAGCCTGTCATTTCTGTAAGTTACCACTGTGCTTTGTTGAAACCAATAGATAAGTAACTTTTAGAAAAGAATGAGGGAACTTTAACCACCCTTATCAAACAGAATGATGATGGGGCTAGCATATATTCCTAGGAGACAAAACGTCAGGGTGTAAAATCATTTAGGAAGAGTATGTAAATGATTGTTCTCTGAAAGAGTGTCAGCATGTAAACTATTTGAGAAGAATATGTGAACAGTTTAACCCTTTGCCTTTGAGTAGATTCCGCCTCATACAATTCCACCTCATACAATTCCACCATCAAGAATAACCGAACCAGCTGGCTCACTCCCCCATAACTAGTTGCCGACATTTTCACTTCAGAGGACTTTGGACTGAAGCTGATCTATAATCAATCATTTACCCTCTACCTTTCCTTTGTTTCTCTATGTATAAAAACCTCGAACTCCATAGAGACATAAGCACTAGGTTGAAAGCATCCTCAACCCTGTGATTTCCCAATTCGCAATTTTATTTTTCCTCAAAAAAACTTTTTGCCTTTACTTGAGCTCTATGACAAATCTATCAACCTCTGCTCAATACAGAGGACATGCTAGAGTGGAAATAAAATGAAGTTTTGAGTCATATCGAGCCAGATCCAAATCTGGTTGCAGCACTTATTAGTTGTACAGTCATAGGCAAATTATTAACCTCTTGGAGCCCCTATTTCTTCTTTTGCTCATAGTGTCCTATTGTGTAGGACAAACCGTGACACGTGGTAATATGGATGTTCCTCCTTTCCATCTGCTTCATGTAAGGGCTAATGTAGGTCACTAGAGCATTTTCTCTGGCTGTCACCATGTGAAGATGGTAAGTCAAGGGAGGCCTAGCAAGGTCTTTTGTTTTCTTTGGGGAAGGGCTAAATTCAGTCTATCCTGTGTTAAGCTAATGCACTCAGGTCATTTTTTTTTTTTTTAAAGGTTGTTCTTATCCTGGAAAGACCGGGTGTCTTCCTCAGTCATTGCTAAATAAGGGTATGGGAGGTGTCGCTCTGACAGATGCAACTGGTGAAATGATAACTCCCAGGTCTAGGACCTGAGTCATGTATAATTCATACAGGAGGAGCATAAGACTGTAAGACACCCTCCCACTGCGCATCATCACCACACTTGGCTTTTCTGTAAGCATCTGACTCTTGCTGTGTAGCTTATCCCCTCTCTCTAGAGCATATGGATCAGCTCATCCTGGTTTGTCAGAAAGAAAATGTTGCCATGGCAGCCGACTTTTTCTGGAAAAAAAAAAAAAAACTCTACTTGGTGATTGAATAAAAAGGACACTAAGGCAGCAACTGGTCTGCATCTCACTGGATTCATCGACTGGAATATGACTTAAGATCCAAGTTTATTTCTGGAATTTTACTCACATAAACAGTTTAGCAGGTATTGTTTGATGACTACCAAAAAAAAAAAAAAAACTCTGTAAGAACTAGTTCTTGTAACCTTTTCTGAGTTCATTCAAAAGGACTCTGCCTCCACCCATTGTGTGATCTGTTTAATGTCTGTTACGTGCTGTCTTAGTTATCTAGTGCTGCAATAACAGAAATACCACGAGTGGGTGGCTTTAACAAACAAAAGTTTATTCTCTAGCAGTCTAGTAGGCTACAAGTCCAAATTTAGGGCTCCAGTTCCAGGGGAGCCTTTCTCTCTGTGTCTGCTCTGTAGGAAGGTCCTTGTCTTCAGTCTTCCCTTGGTCAAGGAACTTCTCAACCTAGGAACCCCAGGTTCAAAGAACTCACTCTGTTCCCTGTGCTGCTTTCTTGGTGTTATGAGGTCCCCATGTCTCTCTGCTCACTTCCCTCTTTTATATCTCAAAAGAGAATGACTCAAGATTAATCTTGTAGATTGAGCCCTGCCTTATTAACATAAGTGCCTCTAATCCTGCTCAACAACATCATAGAGGTAAGATTTACAACACACAGAAAAATCATATTGAATGACAAAGTTGTGGACAATCACACAATACTGGAAACCATGGCTTAGCCTAATTGACACACATTTTTCGGGGACACAACTCAATCCACAGCAATGTCCATTTGCAGAGTGGGAGGGTGATAAAGTTCATCAGTGGCTGCTGTGTTGGACCTGGTCAAAGATAGGCAAGCGTCTATTCTTTACTGAATTTGCCAACTTGGTCAAAGTCACAAAAAGAGGGAAATATTTAAGTGGAGGACGATGGGAATAGAATTCAAAATTCCTTTTATAGTACCCAGGGCCGGATAAAGATGGGAATAAATGGCTGAAGGTATCAAGGATGAGTCTGGGTCAAGAACACAAAGGTGAAGGTTATGGGATGCCCAGTGGTGGCTTTTTTTGTTCCTTTTATTTTTTTTTCTCTCTCTCCCTTCTTTTCCTCCTTCCTTCCTTTCCTTTTTTTCTTTCCACAATTATTTATTGAGTACCTACTCTGAGTTAGGTGTTTGTTATGCAGACAATATCCAAATGAAGAAACTTGCCTTGATTGAGAAAAAATCTTCAAGCATGGGATAGTGTATCTTCATATTCATAGGTGCTTAAATCCTTTTCTATTTTTTTTCATTCCCTGCCCTCACACCCTGACATCATAATTTTATTCTATGATATATCTATAACCCCAAATAGTCATTGGCTTTGTCTATTTTCTGAATCCTTTCACAATTGCCTTCCAGAATTATCTTCCACGTTATTCACTTACTTTTAGTTTTCTGGATGTAATTCCCCCCCCCCTTTTTTTTCTGATATGCATGTCCTAGAAAAGAGACTAACTCCCACAATCCCAAACATGTTTTTTGAAATAACTCCAGCAGGTCCATTCTGAGCTAATTTCTACACTTACCATTGATGCCAGTACAGAAAAAGCCAATAGAATTCATTTAGCTAAAGGCATATTTAAAAAGAAAAGTTTTATGTTCTTCCAAAGGGAAGAAAACCAACATACCATGTATTTAAAGTAGGTGAAATGCTCTCATATGAAAATAATAATGGAACACTGTTATTATTTTAAATTATGTATTTATTGCATCTATGCTATTTGAGAGACGAAAGAACATAATGATTCCTATACTAGAGAAAAAATGTAGGAAAAAGTTTAAGGAGGGAAAGCGGTATATTTATACATACTAATTTTTTTTTTTTTTCAGAATTACAGTGTAGAGTTCCCACTGAGCTTTGGAGGGAGATTAGAGCATTAAAGAGAATTTCAATCATTCATATTGCCCTGGGAGTTACCTCCACCAGACAGGTCATTTCTCTTATGTGACTGCACAATAAATGAAGGTGAGTATTCTGGACATCCGTGGCCAGCTTGAATTTTTTTCTTTTACTTGCCTGAGAGGTTCTTTCTTTTATTGTTCCAAGCTGTAGCCATAGGGTTAGTTCTAAGGAGACCTCATATTCTTGGTATTAGTAACTATGAGATGTATGATCATTAGCTGTGACCTTGTATGCCAAAATGCCACTGTCTCTTAAGAAGTTGTGTAGCTCTGAAGTTTCCTGGAGATTCTTGTAAGTTCTTCCCACAACTGCAGCAACCAAGTATTGTTACCTCAAGGAAGTAAGTTGTATATTTAAAGGTGAATTTCTTTATATTCTATTGCAAAATACAAAAAGGAAAAATTTCTCCATTAAGTATCTGTAGCTTCTCTGTATTTCAACTTGAGATTTTTTTTCTCTCTTGATATGTGATTCTCCTTTTGGTAGGAAGACAACTTTAGAATAGAAAATGCTCTTTTCTTTTACCTTTCTTATGTGCTTCCCTGAAGTATCACTTTTACCACTCATTTATTAACCAAATCTCAGAAACTGAGAGCTTCAGATACTCATTATAAGGTAATAATCATAATACATTTGTTTCAAATGAAGTCAACATGATGATCAAATAATAATATTTCATGTGCAAATTATAAAGAATTGTAAAGATTAATGCAACTTTTTCTTAACCTTATCAGAATGTGGTCTGCATTTCAATTTTCCCTACTGAGAATATTTCCTCTAAACTTATGTTGGCTATTACATTTGATGAGCAATTGCTAGTTTTTAGGTTGAAATTTGTCCCTCTTTTTATTCAATAATTGGAGAATCAGCCTCTATTTACACACACAAAAAAAATGATAACCTAACTCATAAGATAAATATCACAGTGGATAAGGAGAGAAAAAAGGTAAACAAAACAAAACAAAAATTATCCCCTGAAGGCTCAGAATATTAGGACCATTGTGAATTGCATTCTTCATTCTTGGTTAATAGAAGGGGGAAAAAGACAAAAACAACAAAAATTATGACATCAATGACAATAATAACAAAATCACCTTATTACATAGTCATTTCAGACACACTTGAGAAAGCTAAATTTCACTTTCTTGGGATGTAAACCATATAAGAACACTCTAAATCAAGTGAAAAGAAAATTCAGTTATTCCTAGAAAAACTGAAAAGTTGTCTAGAAAAAGGGAAAAATGATAAGCCTTTTAAGGAAAAAGAAAATAGTAATGACATCAATAGGTAGACAAAAGGAAGGAAAAGAGAAAAAAACATACTGTACTACTTTAAAATTTGGTAGAACTTCTTTTCATTTTCTACACCCGATAGTAGCAGCATTTACTTCTTCACAACAACATTGTGATAAAAAAAATTATAACTATTTAGCCGCTTATAATTAATTGGAGTACCAGAAAGACAATTACCTGTGATTTATTGACTATGCAAAGGCATTTGACTGTGTGGATTATAACAAATTATGGATAACATTGTGAAGAATGGGAATTCCAGAACACTTAATTGTGCTCATTGCAGAACCTGTACTTAGACCAACAGTCATTCGAATACAACAAGGGGATACTGCCTGGTTTGGTATCAGGAAGGGTGTGTGTCAGGGTGTATTCTTTCACCCAGTTACTCAATCTGTATGTTGAACAAATAATCCAAGAAGCTGGACTGTATGAAGTAGAACGTGGCATCAAGATTGGAGGAAGACTCATTAACAACCTACAATATGCCTATGACACAACTCTGCTTGCTGAAAGTGAAGAGGACTTGAAGCACTTACAGCCTTCAGTATAAATTGCACCTCAATATTTTTTTATATTGAGGTGCAATTTATACTGAATATAAAGAAAACAAAAATCCTCACAACTGGATCAATAAGCAACATCACGATAAATGGAGAAAATATTGACGATGTCAAGGATTTCATTTTACTTGGCTCCACAACCAACGCCCGTGTAAGCAGCAGTCAAGAAATCAAATAACTCATTGCATGGAAGAAATCTGCTACAAAGGAACTCTTTGAAGTGCTGAAAAGCACAGATGTCACCTTGAGGACTAACGTGCGCCTGACCCAAACCGTGGTATTTTCAATCTCCTCATATGCGTGTGAACACTAGGTAATGAATAAGGAAGATCGAAGAAGAATTGATGCATTTGAATTATGGTGTTGGTGAAGAATATTGAATATACCATGGACTACCAGAAGAACAAACAAATCAGTCTTGGAAGAAGTACGACCTGAATGCATCTTAGAAACAAGGGTGGTGAAACTATGTCTCGTGTACTTTGGACATGTTATCAGAAGGGACCATTCCCTGGAGAAGGATGTTTGATAAAGGGTCAGTGAAAAAGAAGAAGACCCTCAACCAGCTGGACTGACACAGTGGCTGCAACAATGGGCTCAAGCATAGCAACAATTGTGAGGATGGCACAGGACCGGGCAGTGTTTCTTCTGTCCTACATGGGTTCACTTATGAGTTGGAATTGACTCAACGTCACCTAACAGCAACAACAACAATTTGTCTTCTGCTTCCCCACAAATGGGCAAACACTAAGAGACTATGGACCATGCTTGCTTACACACTGCAGTATTTCCTTTGGCACACTGAGAAATATGCCCTTGGAGAGATTCAGTAAATATTTGTTGATCTTTGTTTGGGAGATCAAAAGAAATATATACAGGAAAGCCCTTTGTAAATAATATATTACTAGTAGTTTGATAACTTTATTTTTATCGTACATGTGGTTAGAGACTTAAAGACAAAATGAATTAATGCTAATGATTTAAAAAAAACATAAAAAATATATGTAAAACCCTACTCTAAACACAAGTGGATGTTTCAAGATTTAGAAGTATATTGTGATCTCAAATTTAGCAATACTTTCGTCTTTGAGACAATGCAGTTCAAAATGTATATTGCCCAGTGATGTTATTTTAATTTTCTGCATGTTTTTGCCTCATCCCTTGGTAGGTTTTGCTGCTTTTCCTCTTTTAGTCATGATACACACAGGTAAAACTGAATACAAAACTTATTGCATACCTGCAGAGACCAAGATTACGTTTAACAAATTGCTCCTTTTGAAATGGGAAATAAAAAGACAGAAAGTCAGAAAAAAAAATGTAGGGCACATTTAGAAGTGCCTTATCTCCCTGACTGAGATACCTACATAGAGGTACCAAGTAGGTGTATTCATCAAAGAAGTAAAACAGGTTGTCTATCTCATAGCATGTCTTATGTCTACAATATTGATCTAAAAATATTAACAGTACAGATTTTTTTTTTGGTAGAAAATCTTTTACTTGGCAGAACTTCATAGGTCATTTGCTTATTGTATCAAAAATGTAAACGCCTGGGGACTTATTTTAAGGGGGAAAATACAAAATCTTTGATTTTTCTTTTTTATTTCAGTTTTTTAGAAACCTTAAAGTATTTTATACGGATCGTATTTGTGGCTGACATTTCTCCATTTCTCCCAGAGCAATTCAGAAGATACTAGACATCAAATAGAATAAACCTCACCTTTATCTGGGAGCTTTGGTGAAATTTTGTACCTTTGCGTTGCCAACCAAATCACCTTTGATATCTGCTCTCGAGAACAAGGAGTCTTCCTTCAACATCTGTTTCTAGGCTTATGTTCCATAGTGTTCATTCTCGCCAGTGAGTTTTACCAAAAGCCAGCTGGCAGTATAGCCATAAAACATGGCCCTCAATCTTCAAGGCATAATAAAAAAAGGAAAAGGAGATTTGGGTAGTGGAAGCCAACCAGTATGTAGAAGTTGACTATTCTCGGATTTGGAAGATGAATTTAGAGGGATAAAAGACCAATGGCTTCTCATCCAGTTGCCCCCAGGGCAATCACACTCTTTTTTCTATACTGAACTTTTATTTCAGTGAAATCTATGTAGAAATGCCGTGCAATAACTAGACATAATGCATACATTTTATTCAAGCAAAAACATGGATGAATCACAAAATCATAATATGGAAAAGAAACAAGATAAAAATATGCACAGACCAAGCTGATTATTAAAAAGCTCAAAAAGAGAAAAAAAAATTTAATATTTAAGGATGCAAACCTAGGCTGTAAAACTACAAAGGAGAGTGAACAGTGGACAGATAACAAGACAGTAGTTGCCTCTAGTTGAGAAGGAAGGTTGAATCAGGAAGGGATGCACTTGGGGCTCTTTGAGGGCCTGTCGATGTTTAATTTATTGGCCTGTGTGGTGGCTGTATGGGTATTTTCATATAATCACTACTTAACCTGTACATTTATGCTTTGTGCATTTGTCTATATGTGTGTGATATTTCAAATTAAAAAGTTTAACAATTATCATATAAACCAATGAATAGAAAAAAAAATCACCCTTTAAAAAATTAAAAGAGGTGACATAAAATTCTAGTCAATAAATGCAATCCAATTAAGATAGATAACTAGCTAGACAGTGACATACTTACATCTGTACTTTTACAGAGCTGTGAAGTTTGGGGGCCTAGAGGAGGGGCATACACAGGCAGAAATTTAAGGATGGATGACTCCATGTTCTTAAAGGTCAATTTGCATACACTGTGGTATTTCTGCTATAGCAGCACTAGATGACTAAGACATAAGCTTTCATGATAGCGGAAGTTTAAATACATTATTTCCTGTATAAGTTGGTATACTAGATACTGATCTAATATTAAACTATTTGTCTAAATTATAAGTTGCTTGAGTTCTGAGGGAAACCCTGGTGGTGTAGTGGGTAAGTGCTATGGCTGCTAACCAAGAGGTTGGTGGTTCAAATCCATCAGGTGCTCCTTGGGAACTCTATGGGGCAGCTCTACTCTGTCCTATAGGGTAGCTATGAGTCGGAATCGACTCGACGGCAATGGGGTTTTTTTTTTTTTTTGAGTTCTGAAACTTTAACTTGTACTTTTGTATCCTGAGATAATTTTAGATTTACTGAAGTGTTACGAGGATAATTCAGAGTTTCTTTATACCCTTTACACAATTTACCTTAATGTTCATACCATACATAACCATGGTACATTTATTAAAACTGAGAAATTAGTATAAGAACAATTCTATTAACTAAACTATAAAAAATGGACTTCACCAATTTTTGTACAAATGTCCTTTTTCCATTCAAGGGTCTAATCCAGCATAACATATTGCATTGAGCCATCATGTCTCCTTGGTCTTCTAAAATCTATGAAAGTTTTGTAGTTTTTCTGTGTCTTTCATAACTTTGACATTTTTGAAAGATGACTATTGGTTTGACTATTAATTGGCACAGTGGCTGCAACAATGGGCTCAAACAGCAATGACTGAGGAAGGCATAGGACTGGGCAACTTTTCATTCTGTTATTCATAAGGTCACTATGAGTTGAAGTGGAATCCATGGCACCTAACAACAATAACATATTAGTTAGACATTTTATATAATGTCTTTCAATTTGAGTTTCTCTGGTGTTTCTCAGTGTTAGAATGGGTTTGTTGGTTTTTGGACAGCATATGGTATAGATGAAAATAGATGAAGTGCCTTCTAAATCACATCATGTCAGGGAGTACATTATATCAATAGGATTATTACTAGTAACATTAAACTTGAACATTTGTTTAAAATGCTGTTTACCAGTTAGTTTTCTTTGCTGACAAGATACTGTTTTGCCTTTCCCATACTCAATTCTTATGAAAGAGCCATCAAGTCCAGCCCTCACTAAAGAGAAGGAATATTAAGTTAAACTCAGGGAGAGAGGAGTACCAAAGAGCTCGTAGGCAGAGCTGATGAAACTACCACAATCTGTAGTCTATTACTCTGATGAATTACATTGATTCCAAATGTTGAGCCTTCCTGGGATGAATCCTATGTGATTGTGATGTCCTTTTTGTATATTCCTGGATTTGCCATATTACCATTTTGTAGAGGAATTTTCTGTCTGCTCTGGATTAATTATTTTTGCGTGTGGCCCTTCTAGCCGTGGTCTTGTAACTCCCACCCCGGTGATTGGGTGGGGCTGTGTGATAAGGTAATTGTGGCCCACCAAGGGGATTGGTCATCTCTGCCTTAAAAGAGAGCCAATTCCAGAGCAGAGAGGAGGAGCTCACCACCACCAAGGAAGAAGAGACCAGCAGGAGAGACCCAGCAGCAGGAGACGGCGTGGTGGGCTTCCTGGCCCGTGGAGAGAGAAAGCTGAGTGCCTTTGAGCAGAGACTGAGGGCCAGGGAGAGGCGACCCTATGAGCACAGCTGAGAGTAGGCTACCTTGATGGAAGAACTGTATCTTGAGCGTACCTGAGCCTGAATTCTAACTGTTACTTCCCTAATA
Source organism: Elephas maximus indicus (assembly GCF_024166365.1). Lineage (NCBI taxonomy): Eukaryota > Metazoa > Chordata > Mammalia > Proboscidea > Elephantidae > Elephas > Elephas maximus. Next base: position 22,425,361 of record NC_064827.1, on the reverse strand, counting down.
AACCCCATAATTATGAATATGGTCTGTGAGTTCTGTGTGGCCATTGCAATGAATTATTAAACCCAGCAGAAAAGTAGAGAGTGCTGTGGGAAAGACAGTTGGTGTCACAACTGGTAAAGATGGCAGAGAGAGGAGGCATCTCTGACCCCTGCCTTATAGGAATCAGCCTTGGGCTGCTAGTCTTGGTTCTCCTTCCCCCTTGTGAAGTTAGAGGAGGTCAGACACCTCCCCCATGTCTTTTTTTTTTTTTTTTTTTATTCACGAAGGATATTAGACTGTAGTTATATTCTTTTACATGTATATTTTTATGGTTTTATTATTAGGACTCATATCATCAGTTGGGAAGTGTTTTCTATTTGATTTTCCGGAACACATTGTGTAGAATTGGTATTTTTTTTTCCTTAAATATTTGGTAGAATTTACCAATAGAATCATCTATGCCTGGAGTTTTCTTTCTTTCTTTTTTTTTTTGGAAAGTTTTATAAGGCAGTCATCTCCAGAAGGCAGGCCAGTTTGAAAAAGATTTGTGGGGTATGAGTAATTTTAGCCTCCAATATCCAGAGGTTGTCTATTGCTTGGATTTTAAAACTCATGTTACACTACCCCCCCGCCTTCACCTATTACAGTGGTCTTCTTTCCATTAAAAAAACAAAACACCAAGGTCAGTGGGGAGGGAAAAACACTAACTAGACAATAGCTAAGTGGTAACTTTGGTGAAGGGTGTCTTAGTCCTCTAGTGCTGCTATAACAGAAATACCACAAGTGGATGGCTTTAACAAAGAGAAGTTCATTTTCTCACAGTAAAGTAGGCTAAAAGTCCAAATTCAGGTTGTCAGCTCCAGGGGAAGGCTTTCTCTCTCTGTCAGCCTTCTCATCAATCTTCCCCCCAACTAGGAGCTTCTCAGTGCAGGGACCCCAGGTATAAAGGCTCCCAGCACTGCTTTCTTGATAATATGAGGTCCCCAACTCTCTGCTTGCTTCCCTTTCCTTTTACCTCCTAAGAGATAAAAGGTGCTGCAGGCCACACTACAGGGAAACTCCCTTTACCTTGGATCAGGAAGGTGACTTGAGTAAGAGTGGTATTACAATCTGACCCTAATCCTCTCAACATAAAATTACAGTCACAAAATGGAGGCCAAGCACACATTACTGGGAATCATGGCCTAACCAAGTTGATACACACATTTTTGGGGGGACGTAATTCAATCCATGATAGTAAGACAGCACACAATACTGGAGAAGTCAGCATAACTTGACCAAGGCAGGGCCATAGAGGCTTCATAGATAGACTCATCCAAACTCCCTGAGGAACAAAATTACTGGGCTGAGGACTGGGGACCATGGTATTGGGGGACATCTAGCTCAGCTGGCATAACATCGTTTATAAAGAAAATATTTTACATCCTACTTTGGTGAGTAGCATCTGTGATTTTAAAAGCTTGTGAGTGGCCATCTAAGATAGTCCACTGGTCTTACTCTGTCTGGAACAAGGGAGAATGAAGAGAACCAAAGATACAAGGGAAATGTTAGTCCAAAGGACTAATGGACTACAGCCTCCACCAGGCTGAGTCCAGCACAACCAGATGGTGCTCAGCTAACACCACTGAGGGCTTTGAGAGGGATCACAATAGAAGGTTCTAGACAGAGCTGGAGAAAAATGTAGAACAAAACTCTAAATCACCAGAAAAGGACCAGACTTACTGGCCTGACAGAGACTGGAGAAACCCCAAGAATATGGCCCCTGGACACCCTTTTAACTCAGTACTGAGGTCATTCCTGAGGTTCACCTTTCAGCTTAAGATGAGACAGGCTCATAAAACAAGATGAGACTAAATGGGCGCACCAGCTCAGGGGCAAAGATGAGAAGGCAGAAAGGGAGAGGAAAGCTGGTAATGGGGAACTCATGGTTGAGAAAGGGAGATTGTTGACATGTCTTGAGGTTGGCAACCAATGTCACAAAATAATAGATGTATTAATTGTTTAATGAGAAACTAATTTTCTCTGTAAACCTTCATCTAAAGTACAATTAAAAAAAAATACACCAAGTTCATTCCTTCCCTAGTACTTTTGCACTTGCGTCTGCCCTCCCCCCGCCACCGCCCCGTGGCCTTCTCATAGTTTGCTCCTTCTATTTATCCAAATCTCAACTTGAATGTGTCCTCCTCACATAGTCCTTCACTGACTACTCAACATGAAGTAGGAGACCAGTCACTCACTATCCCATCACCTTGTTTATATTACTAGTCAAGCATTTACTACATCTTATTTTCTTGTTTTTTCATTTCTGTATACATGTGTTTAGTCTATATCTCCTATTAAAATGGGAGATCTTTTACTCCATAAATACACTTCATTATCACTGGATCCCAAGAGCCTGAAAGATGTCTGGATGTAACAGATACTAAGTTATACTGTTGGATGTATCAATCCAGGAAGAAGTGAATCTTATCTTTGGCAGAGATCTACACAGTCAAGACTGACAACATAAAAGAGATCTGGCTGTGATTGTTACAGAACCAGCCAGTAGCTGGGTCCTGTGGCTATTGGATCTAAGGAAGCTTTCTCGCATCCAGAGATGTGAGGTAATTTAATGATTCCAGGTGTCTGGTCATCAAGGCACAGTAAAGCAAAATATAAATCAGATTTAATGATGAGCCAGAAAACTTGGGAAATAAGGTTTGTTATATACTGCTATTTGGTGCTCAGATTGAACATCCTGGCTCTGGCTCTTCGGTCATCTCTCATTCTTTCAGGAAGCATTCCATTATCTCTCCTTTTGTCCACATTATTTTCCTTGTAGAAGCCTTTATTTAAAAGGCAGATAGATTTCTGTACAGACAGCTCTGAGAAATCAGAACAGGAACAGGATACAACAACCAGAGAAAATTGTCCATACACCATACACCATGTAGTAAAGATTTAAAGAATAAGGTGCATTTCTGATGACTATTAATATTTAAAAAGAGGAAAACCCTCAACGAGATGGATTGACACAGTGGCTGCAACAATGGGCTCAAGTATAACCATGATTGTGAGGATGGCTCAGGACTGAGCAGTGTTTCTTTCTGTTGTACGCAGGGTCACTATGAGTTGGAACTAACTCAATGCCATCTAACAACAATAAAAATATTAAAAAAAGGAATAAAAAACTATTGAGCTTTCTATTTGGCCTGGGTATGTTTGTGAAAAATCACTATATATACTCTATTTTTAAATTTTAAGTGACATATATTTAGTCTCAGACAAGTTTAATATGAGATTAAAAGAATAAAAATGAAATAAAGGGAAGAAATGTGATACCTGGTAAGTTAAAAAAAAAAAAGAGTAAGATAATTACATTGGAAAATCTAGGCTAACAACCACTTCTGTGATTTGGGGATTAGATTTTACATAGTTTTTAATAGTTGAATAATTGTCTAGAAAAACAGATTACTTCTGCAAGAAGGCTATACCAAACTGTCCTTCTATATGTAAAAGCATTTTTTTTAGATCACTCAATGGGCAGCAGACTTGAGCTTAAAATTCAGGTCAAAAATCCACACAGCAGGATAAAAGAAATCTGATTTATGAAATCCTTTAGTAGTAGCTAATGTTCATAGGAATGGAAGTCACTAGTTTTGATTTGTAGTTATGACAATAATATTTGTATTATCTAGGATTTTTTAAAACGAGAACTATTAAGTAATGCAGCTAACTGTTATGTCATCATCAGGATCTGAAACTGGCCACTGTATTCCAAAGCCTGAATTCTTACGTGATCAAACACCCACTGACAAAGGCTGGTTACATTATACTTACTTGTGATTTTTAAATTGATCTTCAGAGTCAGTTTTTCTCCGGTGGTGACTGCTGTGGTTATGAGGTTCGCTGTGGGTCTGAAATGACCATTGTTCTGTACTTTGTGGAAAAATCAGGTTTGCAGTGAGATAATATATAAAGGGTAGGCAAAGAGAATCCTGGCAGCACTGAAGTTCCTCATTCCATGAATTTCTGAGGTTGAGCCGTAAGTGGGCTGTTAACCAGCATTTAAGAGCCAATGCATTTCTCTCATTCCATGAGATAGGTATCTGTCCTTGTGATAAAGTTTCCTAAGTGATGTTGCTAGCCTGAAAAGTGAAAGAATGTTGATACTTTTTTTTTTTTTTTCCACTGTTCAAAGCAAGATCTGTGTTCTCTTTACTGATTATAGAAAATATGTCCATAGTACTTTTTGGAATGTCAAGATTTCCCTTAGTTTGTAATCATTTACAGCCCCAAGAAGTTATTAAAAAGGTAGATTTTCCCCTTTTTCTGATATCTTTCACCTACCAATGCTACTATTTATTTGAGAAAGAATTCAAGCACCTGTTGTCAATTTGAACGCTATATGATGTTGATAAGTCACAAGAAACACTTATTGCGGGATAAGAAGAAGCTTGACCCAAACAAAGATCTTTGAATTAAAAGCTAGATCACTTTGGAGACTGATTTGACTTGATCCTGCTTCACCCAACCCCTATCAGGTTTCTGGTATATTGGTGGGGTGGGGCCTGTTGAAACTGGAGGGGAATTGTAATACAATGGAAGAGGAATTTCTCCCCTTTTATGGTAAGCCTATCACAGTGTTTATCCAGGAATAGCCAGGACTGCCTCACCCCTTTTCTCAGAAACCTGACAAAAATAAAAGTCTTTCAAGATTCTGTGGTTTAAAATGATTTGTCATCTTTTAACAAGAATTCAAAGAGTTAAGATTTGAAAAGGGATCCTTCATTGTGTTAGAAGACATGGTCCTTCTAGAAGATTACCATATTGTTAGGGGGACTGAGTATGAGCTTTCCAAGTCTGAGTATCTTAAGAGTAAGTAGATATTTCCACAGCCATTTTTTTGAAATCCAGCCTTCTTCCTTCTGTCTCCTTTTATGACTAAATCTATAATTTCCTTTAGATCTTTAAAATTCTGCTCAGAAATTATACCCTTTGGAGCCACTTTAGCTGCTTCCCTTGTCCCTCCAACCTATCTCAGTTCGATGTCCCCCCTGTACTGAGCCTACATCCATCACAGGCCTCCATCCTGGCACTTACTTGTTAGTTTGTAATTATCTGTTCACCATTTTGTGAGCCTCTTGAAAATGGGGACCATATCTTTTAAAAAAATTTTTGGTGGCAGCACACACAATCAAACATACATCCGTTCACAATTTCTACATGTTTAGTTCAATGATGTTGGTTACATACTTCACAATGTGTCAACATTCTCACCATCTCTACCCATATCATTATTAACTTAAGCTCTCTGCCCCTTAAAGTTCTCATTTGTGCTTCACATTAACTGTTAAAAGACCATATCTTTTATCTGTGTTTCTAGTATCTAGCACATTGTTGGTACCCTATAAATGTTTGCTGGACAAAGTAATTGAGGTGACAATAAGTTCTTTGAGAATTCATAGTCCATAAGCCATCTCTCTATCCCCTTGTGTTTATTTTCAGTAGGAATACTTCTTTCCTCCCGGCTATATCTAATGTGAGGAACCCTGGTGGTGCAAAGATTAAGAGCTTAACTGCTGTCCAAAATGTTGGTGGTTTGAACCCATCCAGTGGCTCCGTGGGAGAAAAGAACTGAAGATCTATTCCTGTAAAGATTACAGCCTAGGAAACCCTACAGGGGTCCGTTCTACTTTGTCATGTGGGGTTACTATGAGTCAGAATTGACTAATGGCACCTAACAACATATCTAACTTTATAAGAAATGTATATGAAAAATTATATACCAAATTTGTCTACCTATCTCAAAAAGTAAAAATAAAAATTTATTACGTTGCTGAATTTCCTAATAAATTATGATAACTTTTTATTCAAATTGAAGATAATCTTACTCCTAATTATAAAAAAAAAACTCATATTCTTTTTTTTTTTAAATACCATCATTAAGATTTAATCACTGCATTTTGGATTTATCCTTTTAGTCGTTCACTCTCTCTTCTAACTTTATATATATATACACACACATATATGTATATACATAATCTTGGAAATGACTGCTCTATGAAATTTATATTGTCTGGAATACATATTTGTATTAGAGATGATGCATTTATTGAATTTTTAAATGCTATTTTATTTTATTTTTTTTGGTCTAACAAGAAACAAAAACAAACCCATTGTCATCGAGTCTATTCCAACTTATAGTGACCCTGTCTACATGCCATTAAATATAGCTGCCATAGAAAGGTGAAAACTAAATTTCTTTTTTTTTTAACTGCCCACAGGATGGCAACAGAGTTCTCTTCATAAATCCAAAGGTCAGTTCTTTACTCTAACATTTATGTGCTGGACTCTTAAAGTAGAAAGTTTCAGATCTGAAGATTTTGGTATTCACAACATCTTTATATGGTTGGTTCTCATGTCTCCATTTTGATGCTAATTCTCAGTGCAGTTACATGGGTGAATAATCAGCACAGCACTAAGAGAGAAGGACTATAAAACTCGGCCTGAGCAAGCTTGAATAAATGCGAATTTTAAAGCACATACTAATGTAAGGAGAGGGAAATATAGTTTTCTGATGACAGGAGTGGCAGTAGCCGTCTTGATGATTGGATGCTTAACAGAGCATATAAGTTCAGCTATAGATAGTTGCCAGGAACAGTTACATAATTTACATAAAGCAAGTTTCCTTCCAAGTAAGTCAGTAGCATCCGATGCGAGTATCGAGTCATATTTAACAATTATTCTCAAAGAGGCAATATCTAGTTCCTTCAGTATGCAGGTCTAATACAAACATAAGGATGAATAGGGACTATGTTTTCTCAAAACAATAACAGGAAACATAATCTCAACTCCCAAGGTGTGCTCCAGATGTATGAAATAGGGGCAAGGAGATTTTTTCCAAATTTTAGGAGGGAACACAAATGTGTGGATGGCTGGCACCTGGCTTCCCTTAGCTCTAGGAATCCAAGTGGTTACTTATTTTTCCAAAAGGCTGAAAGACATGAGATGAGGCCCTATGTTGGGAATCTGTGAGAGCAGGAATCTCATGCTGAATACTATGCTCACACCCTATTTATTTGGGGAAGCATTTTAACTAACCTGTGTCTTAGTTTCTCTATTTTTAACTGAGTAGTCAGAAATAAAGAAGGCTCTGGTGGCTACCCTGGTGGTGTAGTGATTAAGTGCTCTGGCTCCTAACCAAAAGGTCAGCAATTCAAATCCACCAGACACTGGTTGGAAACCTTGTGGGGCAGTTCTACCCTGTCTTATAAAGTCTCTGTGTGTCGGAATCCACTCGATGGCAACGAGTCTGTTTTTTGTTTAGTGGTACAGTGGGTAAGTGTTCAGCTGCTAACCTAAAGGTTGGTAATTCAAACCCACCAGCTACTCCACAGGAGAAAGATGAGGCAGTCTACTTCCATAAGGCAATTCTGCTTCCTTGGAAACCCCTATGGGGCAATTCTACTCTGTCCTATAGGGTCGCTAGGAGTCAGAATTGGCAGCAATGGATTGTTTGGTTAGTTAGAAATAAATGGTCTCCAAAATATTTTCAGTCTCTCACAACTTATGAGTAATTTCTATTTTCATTAATTTTATAATAACTCACTATTTTAGTTAAATACACATTATTTTAGAAAATAAGCAAGTCTGCATATAATTTACTTGCTTAAAACTCAGAATTATCTTTTTCCATACATTTTTGATGTATTTAGGGGTTATTTTTCCTGGTTAAACAACAAGCGCTGATCTAGCTCATAATAAATACAAACCATAATTTAGAAGGTACTGTAAAAATTAAATATTATTTAATATTGGTCATTCACACTTATGTTGTAGAACAAAGAATAAAAGCAGGGGTTCAAAAGCAGGGAATTGGATAGAACCTCTGGCAAAAGGGATTTCAGCCAAGGTCAAAGTCTGGAGGACTTCAATTGTGAGAGATGAAAGTGAGGTTGAGTTTGGAGAAATTCCTTTGGTAATACTGCAGAAGCAGTATTTTCTGAGCAGGAACAAGTTTTGGTGTTCTAAATTTTTCAAGAAATGAGAAATTAGCTGATTTCCACAAATAGATATTACATTTATCTATTAGAACAATCAGAAAAACGTTGCAATGGAGTTGATTCCGACTCATTCATCTATATAAAACAAAACAAAACCCGTTGCCACTGAGTAGATTCCAACTCGTAGTGACCCTGTAAGATGGAGTAGAACTGCCCCATAGGATTTTCAAGGAGCAGCTGGTGGATTCCTACTGCCGACATTTTGTTTAGGTGCCAAATTCTTAACCACTAAACCACCAGGGCTTCATTCATCTATATAGGACATTTACAAATTGAATTTGTAACTAATACTGCATGTAAGTACTCTACCACTATTTGACACATATAATATATTCATAAAATAAATGCCTATCCTATGGTAGGTGAATAATAAAAATCTACTGAATTGAATTCAATTTCTTTCAAAACAAATGACATATATGCTATTGTAGGACAATTCTGAAGACTTGAGATGGAAAAATTATTTAGACCATCTATGCTGTGAATCGACTCGACAGCACTGGGTTCTGGTTTATGCTGTCAAGAAGGAACCTTGGTGGCACAATAATTAAGCACTCAACCAATAATGGAAAGGCTGGCGGTTTCCTTAGGAAAAAAGACCTGGTGATCTGCTCCTGTAAAGATTACAGCTTAGGAAACCCTATGGGGCAGTTCTACTCTGTCTTAAAGGGTTACTATGAGTCTGAACCAACTCAATAGCACACAACAAACACAATAGCATGCTTTCAAAAAGCTCATTTAAACCTCATTGCAAACATAATACGGTGGTAATTTCAGTATAGTTAACAATTAATTAATTTTATCCAGGCCATTGGAGAAAGAGTCATAGGGTCTGATTTTTATGTAGGATGTTGATAAGGTGGTATGTAGAAGAAAGACAAGGAAGTAGAAGGATAGGACAAAGCAGATACGAAAGTGAGCATTCTGTGTATTAGCAATGAAAGTGATGCTTGGAGGTAATTTTCAAACAGGGTGCTGAGAAGAAAAGGAACTGGAAAGGTTAACATGAGCAAGAAGGGTCCTGTATATTTAGAGACATGGACTTTTTATGGTTAATGGGGAATCATGAAAGTTATGTTACTGGGATTTCCTTTTACAAAGAAATGTCTGGAAGCGATGTGGCACAAGAAAGCGGAGACAGTCAGTACCCTGTGGTAATTATTTAGGACAGAGTTTATGAGGGCTTGGATGAAAGCAATGGTAATGAGTAGAGAAGAGAAAGAAGATTCTAGAGATATTCAGTTACAGGATTTGGTGAAACGAATGCAAAACATATTATCTTTGGAAAAATTATGCTTTTTGAGTGAGCTACACAGATCATAAATGCAGTTTACATACAAGCTGATATAAATGGTAACTTGTGCAGGGGTTAAGTTTGTATTTGTTCAGTAGGCTGCTAAACCAGCAAACAAGCAGAGCAAAGCATACACACGAGTCAAAATACCAGTAAGTGGATGGAACTGTTTGTTCCCTCATCTTTTCATCATAGTAGAACTGCCCCATTGGGTTTCCAAGGAGTGGCTGGAGGATTTGAACTGCTGACCTCTTGGTTAGCAGCCAAATGCTTAACCACTGCACCACCAGGGCTCCCTTAGAGGTCTCCCTAAAGTTTAATTATCTCAATTTAAATGGATTTCAGAATCCAACAGTTAGAACACCACAGGCCTCAGGCTTTATGTGAGTTACAGAGAGGAGAGAACCAGTAAGTACTTAGTAGTCCGCCCTTTTCGTATATAAGGAATTTTTTTTTGTTAAGTTAGAGTTATTAGTCATCAAGCCCATGGCAGGCTTAATCTGGCTACCACATGAAGAAAAATACAATATAATACCTAATTTGGCAAGTTTAGCTAGAGGCATTTTTCCATTATTAGGTAAAGATCACCATGAAACATCTCTGCTAAGTCTCCCACATGGTCCACATTGGAGCGCATGTAGTACTATATGGTTGTCATACATTGAGCTTCCTTTCCTTTCTGTAAAACATTTTGTGTCAACATTGCAGAACATCCGTGTGCCTTATATCACACAAAACCAAATTGGAATGTTCAAAGTCTGCATAAATTACCAGAAAAAGTTACTGTATAATGAGGAGAGACAGGAAGCATCACAGGGAAGAATTCAAGTCACTTCACTGGGTGATGATAACACAGAATTTCAATTACTCCCACATTCATGGCATTAAGAATTGATAAATGACTTAGTAAGGCAGACTATCTACAGAGATAATGCAGGGCTGTTCCTCTACCTATTTCAATAGGACTTCAACAAGATGGGTCCTGGTAGCAAAGTCAGAACACACATGTTAACAACGGAGAGGGTATAAGAAATGTGTGACAGTGAGATGACAAAGTCAGATATGAAATAATCTTAGCAGCAGAAAGAAACAGAACCAACGAACATGCCCTTGTGAGAAGTGACTTGGACAAAAGGTTACAATGAAGGAAATGAAGTTTTACCATTATTCTCCACATGGCATCTAAGTTTTTAATAGCAATTAAAGAAGATAATATGGAATTCCTGGTGGTGCAGCGATTAGAGCTAAGGCTGCTAACCAAAAGATTGGCAGTTCGAATCCACCAGGCACTCCTTGAGGACTCTATGGGGCAGTTCTACTCTGTCCTATAGCGTTGCTATGAGTCAGAATTGACTCAATCGCAACGGGTTTGGGTTTTTGTAAACCCTGGTGGAGTAGTGGTTAAGAGCTACAGCTTATAACCAAAAGGTCAGCAATCCACCAGGCCCTCCTTGAAAACTCTATGGGGCAGTTCTACTGTGTCCTATAGGTTCGCTATGAGTTGGAATCGACTCGATTGCACCAGGTTTGTTTTTTTTTGGAAACCCTGGTGGTGTAGTGGTTAAGAGCTACGGCTGCTAACCAAAAGGTCAGTAGTTCGAATCCACCGGGCACTCCTTGGAAACTCTATGAGGCAGTTCCTCTATCCTACAGGGTCGCTAGGAGTCAGAATTGAGTCAACGACAATGGGTAATATATAATATGTGATCATTGTAATTAAATCCAGTTTTCAAAATGGCAACTGCGAGTTCAGAATAGCATCAAGGACAAGAAGTACTTTGTTTGTTTTTTTAAGTAGGACAGTGACAATAAGAAAGATTTTTTTTTTTTTCGATTGTATTCATGACAAGGAAATAAGGGGAAAGAAAATACAAACTGGACATGGAATAGGCATTAGGCACTTTATATGTTTTTCATACGTCATGCTGGAGGCTCAGAGGCATTATGTTTTTCAACATAGTACATTATACAAGTGTCAGGACTGGCATCAGAACCCACATGACAAATTTCAAAATCCAAGCTCTTTCCACTCTGCTATACTCTAATATTCTTAACTTTCTCTGACAGTTGGGGCTAAAAGATTTTAGAGGAATGGAAGCATGGTTATTTCGTGTACATTCTTTCAAGTGACCCCACGAAAGGAGACAACAGCCACTTGGATTCTTCAATCCCGGTATTTTTTTTTTTTTTTAATTAATCACTTTTCTTTCTACTCATATCTTACATTTAGCTAAAAGAGAAATTAGACTGTTAAATTAAATCTTGCTACTGATATTCTTTTTTTATCACTTATCTACAAACTCTGAGTGTTTCGTTTCATGACATTTTCTTCTAAGCCTAGGGCAAAGCCCCTTCCTAGAGGTATGAACTCCATTGGATCTTATCTTTCCTTTCTCTGGGTGTTAGAAAAACCAAAACCAAACCAAACCAGTTGCCGTCAAGTTGATTCCAACTCATAGCAACCCTATAGGACAGAGTAGAACTGCCCCATAGAGTTTCCAAGGAGTGTCTGGTGGATTCAAACTGCCAAACTTTATGGTTAACAGCTGTAGCACTTAATCACTACATCAGCAGGGTTTCCCTGGGTGTTAGAGGGAAGAGTTAAAACTATCAAGTCATATAATCTTGACCTTACCTGAAGGTGAATTTCCCCAGGTAAGAAAGGGATAACTTTTGAGGATACAAGTAAAGAAGGAAAATTTTCTATTTTATGAACCAGCTTTCTTTTGAATAAGGAATATACTTGTTTCGATTCTTTCTAGCATTCTCTAAGCAACAGGTGCCTTTTGCTTTTGGTTACTTTTGCAACTTGTCTACATTAAACATCATGTTCACTATCCAAAAGAACAATAATCAGAAATCAAATATAATTTAACCAGTGATTTTAAAATGAATGACACATGTCTTAGGCTGGGTTCTCTAGAGAACAAAAACCAATCAAGTGTATAAATATATATTGAGAGAGATTTATATCAAGGAAATGGCTCACTTGGTTACAGAGGCTGGAAAGTCCCAAGTCTGTGGGTCAGGTTGGAGGCTTTCCTAGCCTCACATAGCTGCAGGATTTGGTGAACCCAAGATCAGCAGGTCAGACAGCAGGCCTCTGGTTCACAGGCTGTGAAGACCAACGAATCCTAAGATCAGGAGATGAGACAGCAGGTAAGCTGCTAGCTCATTTCCCTAGAACTGATGGTGAGATGAACAGGAGCTAGCTGCAGGATTCAGAGTGAGCTAAAGCCCCTGCACCTTGCCAGAATGTCCATCTATATTCCCCCAAGGAAACTACCTTCAACTGATTGGCTACTCACTGCAGATCCCATCATGGAGGTGAGCACAGTATATCAAATCTCATCATGGAGGTGATTACATCAGTATATGAATGCCAAACTACATCATAACGCCAAACCACTGAGAATCATGGCCCAGCCAAGTTGACACACAACCTCAACCATCACAAGACATCCCCATTCAATGCATTTAAAAATTTATCATAAAGGAAGCATTTAAAATCTCACTTTCACTTACGATAGTTGTCGTTCATGTTTGCCTAATGAAGAATATTGTTATTATGTTAGGTGCCTTGGAGTGGGTTCCAACTCATAGCAACCATTCATACAACAGAACGAAATGCTGCCAGGTCTTGTGTCATCCGTACAATCCTTGCTATGTTTGAGCCCATTGTTATAGCTACTGTGTCAGTCCATCTAGTTGAGGGTCTTCCTCTTTTCCCTGACTCTCTACCAAACATGATGTCCTTCTCCAGGGAGTGGTCCCTCCTGATAACATATCCAAAGCATGGGAGACGAAGTCTCACCATCCCCACTCCTAAGAAGCATTCTGGTTGTACTTCCTCCAAGGCAGGTTTGTTTCTTCTTCTGGTAGTCCATTCACTATTCATCTCCAACATCATAATTCGAATGCATCAACTCTTTTTCAGCCTTCCTTATTCACTGCCCAGCTTTTGCGTGCATATGAGGCTATTGGAAATACCATGGCTTGGATCAGGCTCACCTTGGTCCTCAAGGTGATATTTTTGCTTTTTAACCCTTTACAGAGGTCTTTTGTGGCAGGTTTGCCCAATGCAATATGTCATTTGACTTCTTCACTACTGTTTCCATTGACATTGATTTGTGGGTACAATAATAACAAAATCCTTGACAACGTCAATATTTTCTCCATTTATCATGATGTTGCTTATTGATCCAGTTGTGAGGACTTTTGTTTTCTTTATTTTGAGGTGTAATCCATATGAAGGCTGCAGTCTTTGATCTTCATCAGTAAGTGCTTCAAGTCCTCTTCACTTTCAGTAAACAAGGTTGTGTCATCTGCATATCACAAGTTGTTAGTGAGAATTCCTCTAGTCCTAAAGCTGTGTTCTTCCTATGGTGCAGCTTCTCAGATTATTTGCTCAGCATACAGATTCAGTGGAAACCCTGGTGGGGTAGTGGTTAAGTGCTATGGCTGCTAACCAAAGGGTCGGCAGTTAGAATCAGCCAGACTCTCCTTGGAAACTCTATGGGGCAGTTCTACTCTGTCCTATAGGGTCGCTATGAGTCGGAATCGACTCGGCGGCACTGGGTTTGTTTTTTTTTTGGTTTTATACAGATTCAATATGCATGGTGAAAGGTTACAACCCTGATGCACACTTTTCCTGATTTTAAACCATGCAGTAGCACCTTATTCTATTTGAACAACCCTCTTTTAGTCTACATACAGGTTCTTCATGAGCACAATTAAGTGTTCTGGAATACCCATTCTTGCAATGTTATCTGTAATTTGTTATGAACCACACAGTCGAATGCCTTTGCATAGTCAATAAAACACAGGTAACTATCTTTCTGGTATTCTTTGCTTTCAGCCATGACTTACATACATATGGGGGAAAATAAAATAGTAAGTGCAAAGGCCCTGAGGCAGAAAGATGTTTGCCAGTGTTTGAAAAAACACCAAGGAGGCCTTTTGGGCTGGATTAGTGGGTAAGCAGCTAAGTGACAGGACATGAGATCACACAAATTGTGTGGCAAATTATGCAGAGCCTTGCAAATTTTGGAGAAAACTTTGAGCTATGTTTTGGATGAAGTGGGAAAACATTTTAGGTTTTAGGCAAAGGACTGGTTAAGAGGTGGAAATAAACCATAGGGTAGTAAGAGGGAAACAAACAAGTCAGTGAGAAGTTGTCAGTGTTGTAAATGAATGTTATTGTATTCAGGCATCCAATAATCCTTCCACTGAAATGTGGTTCAGGGAAACAGGAGAAACATATTTACTAACCCACTGTTTTTCCTGATGCCACACTAATCATTTTTACCAAATTCAAATTCATGTAACACTAAAAGTTGTGGACACTTCAGGGTCCACTTTAAAGATGAAAAAATGAAGTCTGTGAGAGGTTCCTAACACTCACCATTACATTAAAATTGCTACAGAGAGGTAGTGGCTAAAAACATAATTTGAAGTCAGACAGACCTGAGTTAAGTCAGGTCTGGCATACACCATCAAAGTCAAGTCACGTTAAGTCTCTAAGTCTCAGTTTCCTTTTCTGTAAAGTGGACGTGAGTAAACTATCTACTCCATGGGTTTGAGCATGAGTGTTAAATTAGATGATTCACATAAATATTGTTAAGTGCTCAATCAAAGCCATCTTCAATATAAAACCGAGAGCCCTCAATAGCCTGACAAATGGTTCGAGATAATGTTTGATCATTAGATCATAGCTCTGGCTTAATAGCCAGAATCCATCAGAGTCTAGCCTTGTCTTGAGACGGGAACATCTTCCCCTTTTAGTGGTCTACATTTTTTCTCTTGGACTCCTGGGACTCTATTTAAATACTGCTGCTATAACATTTTCTCCTTCAGGATTACACTAACCCACATAACGCTCATACCTCGAAAAGTAAGGACTCAGCAGGATATATTACATAAATATAAGAAATCATGTTTTATAGTCTTCCTGGAAAGATCAATGCTATTACTTTAGTCAAACTAGTAAATTTTAAAATGTATTCTTTCACGCAGAGCACCATTCTACAGACAGTATACCCACAACAAAGCATCATATACTTAGGACCTGCACATTCTTTTATATTTGGATTTAGCAAGACATGCACTATAATCCAGTTAAAAAGTAAGATGGGCTTAAATACTTAGCTAAAACCAAACAACATAAGGCAGCAAAGGATCCAATTAAAACTAATAATAAAATGGGCAGCTTTATCTAATGCCCAATCTAGCAGATTTCATCTTAATTTAAACTCGACTCTCAAATTCACGACAAGGTTCCATCATTGTCACTGATTGTTATGAAATCTGATAACCCTTTGGCAAACCCTTTCTGCGTATTTGTTGCCCAACTTTAATAGATTTAACTTGTGTTCAACAAAGAGAGGTCAGAAAGTTCACTCTGTTACACGCTTATATTGAATTTCTTTAGCCTTTATCTCTCATTTTAGCCTGACTAATATTCTTCAGATGTTAGTGAGTAGTGCAAATGACCTAGGAAATATAAACAGCCACAGGTCGTACTTATATTGAGTAGGGGCAGTGAGTAAGTTAATCAAGGACTCTCTCAGACACCTATAAACTTCACTTAGAATACGTTTAGAAAGCATTGTGTATTTGAATGTTTAGACTAAATTGATCCCTCAGTATAGTTCAAGAAATATTGCAAAGTCATTTCATTGGCCATTTGTAAAGAAAAATATGCTAGTTAGTTTATTGGCTTACAAATCTCCACGATTAAATTCTGTGTGTGTGTGTGTGTGTGTGTGTGTGTGTGTGTAACCTCGGTGTTACTCATCTAAACCAAAGCAAACTAATCTTTCATGTTGGCTGGTAAGTGAGGCAAGGCTGAGGCAAAATTTTACCTCCTGGGCATAAATGACATACTTTTACCAATTGTTAGAATTACCTTAAATATCTTTCCAGAAAGAAATCAAGGTTTTGCACCATTAAACGTATACTGTGTTTTTACAGAAATAACACGTGTTATGCATTTTTTGCCAATCGTGCAAACTCATCGCACATTATTTTCCTAGGCATACTATGTGTGTCATAAGTGTCAGCAGGTTATTTACGTGGGTGCATTATTTGCAAAAAATTTAGTACGTTGATTATAGGACTCATCCTTATTTAAAAAAATGTGTTTTTAAAAAAGAAAAGCATTTTGATGCCTGTTGTTAGGAGCTGTTCAGTTGTTTCTGACTCATAGCAACCCTGTGGTCAACAGAACAAAACACTGCCCAGTCCTGCAATGTCCTCACAATTGTTGCTATGCTTGAGCCCATTGTTGCAGTCACTGTGTAAATCCATTGTGTTGAGGGTATTCCTCTTTTTTGCTGACCCTCTACTTTACCAAGCATGATGTCTTCTCCAAGGACTGATCCTTCCTGATAACATGTCCAAAGTATGTGAGATGGAGTCTCACCATCCTTGCTTCTAAGGAGCATTCTGGCTGTACTTCTTCCAAGACGGATTTGTTCATTCTTTTGGCAGCCCATGGTATATTCAATATTCTTTTTGCCAACATGACAATTCAAAGGCATCAATTCTTCTTTGGTCTTCCTTATTCGTTGTCCAGCTTTCCAATGCATATGAGGCGATTAAAAACTCCATGGCTTTGGCCAGTCGCAGCTTAGTCCTCAAGGTGACATCTTTTGCTTTTCAACAATTTAAAGAAGTCTTTTGAAGCAGACTCGCCCAATGCAATGTGTCTTTCGATATTTTGACTGTTGCTTCTACGGGTGTTGATCATGAATCCAAATAAAATGAAAACCTTGACAATCTCAATCTTTTCTCCACTCATCATGCTGTTTATTGGTTCAGTTGTGAGGATTTTTGTTTTCTTTATGTTGAAGTGTAATCCATACTAAAGGCTGTGGTCTTTGATCTTCATCAGTAAGTGCTTCAAGTCCTCTTCACTTTCAGCAAGTAAGCTTGTGTTATCTGCATAACTCAGGTTGTTAATGAGTCTTCCACCAATCCTGATGACGTGTTCTTCTTCATGCAGTCCAACTTCTTGGATTATTTGCTCAGCATACAGATTGAGTAGGTATGGTGACAGGATAAAACCCTGACGCATACCTTTCCTGACTTTAAACCATGCAGTATCCCCTTGTTCTGTTCGAAAAACTTCCTCTTGATACCTGTACAGATTTCTCATGAGCACAATTAAGTGTTCTGGAATTCCCATTCTCCACAGTGTTATCCATAATTTGTTACGATCAACATAGTCGAATCCCTTTGCATAGTAAATGAAACACCGGTAAATATATTTCTGGTATTCTCTGCTTTCAGCCAGGATTCCATCTCACATCACCTGTGATACCCCTGTTGACCAATTCTTTTTGGTATAGAGACCCTATGTATTTCTTCCATCTTTTGATGCTTCCTGAGTCCTTTAATATTTTTCCTGTAGAATCTTTCATTATTGCAACTTGAGTCTTGAATTTTCACATTTTTCTGTTTGAGATATAGTGACCGTATTCTTCCCTTTTGGTTTTCTATCTCCAGGTCTTTGCATATGTCATCATAATACTTTATTTTGTCTTCTCGAGCTGCACTTTGAAATCTTCTGTTCAGCTCTTAAATTTGTCATTTTTTCCTTTTGCTTTAGCTTTTTGGTCTTTTCTGTCTTTTAATGACTTCTTGCTATATTCATGTATGGTGTCCTTGAAATCATTCCACGACTTGTCTGGTCTTCAGTCATTAGTGTTCAATGGGTCATATTTATTCTTGAGATGGTCTTTAAATTCAGGTGAGACGTACTCAAGGTTGTACTTTGGCTCTCATGGACTTGTTCTAATTTTCTTCAGTTCCAACTTGAGCTTGCATATAAGTAAATTGATGGTCTGATCCTCAGTCGGCCCTTGGCCTTATTCTGACTGATGATTTTGAGCTTTTCTGTTGTCTCTTTCCACAGATGTACTCAATTTGATTCCTGTGTATTCCATGTGGTGAGGTCCGTGTGTATAGTCACTGTTTATGTTGGTGAAAAAAGGTATTTGCCTTCCAATCACCAGTAATTATCAGTGTGTCCTGGTTTCAAGTTCAATCAATTTCAGACTGCAGAAGTTGGTAAAAATCTTCAGTTTCTTCATCTTTGGCTTTAGTGGTTGGTGTGTAAATTTGAATAATAGTTGTATTAACTGGTCTTCCTTGTAGGCGTGTGGATATTACCCTGTCAGTGACAGTGTTGTACTTCAGGATAGATCTTGAAATGTTTTTTTTTGACAATGAATGCAACACCATTCGTCTTCAAGTTGTCATTCCTGGCATAGTAGATCATATGATTGTCCAATTCAAAATGGCCAATACCAGTCCATTTCAGCTCACTAATGCCTAGGATATCAATCTTTATGCATTCCATTTCATTTTTGGTGATTTCCAATTTTTCTGGATTCATACTTTGTATATTCCAGGTTCTGATTATTAATGGATGTTTACAGCTGTTTCTTCTCATTTTGAGTTGTGTCACATCAGCAAATGAGGGTCCCAAAAGCTTGACTCCATCCACGTCATTAAGGTCAAATCTACTTTGAAGAGGCATCTCTTCCCCAGTTGTATTTTGAATGCCTTCCAACCTGAGGGACTCATCTTCTGGCATTATATCTATTCATAAGATTTTCCACTGCTATTTATAAGATTTTCACTGGCTAATTCTTTTCAGAAGTTGATTGCTGGGTCCTTCTTCTTAGTCACAGTCCGGAAGCTCAACTGAAACCTGTCTGCCATAGGTGACCCTGCTGGTATCTGAATACTAGTGGCATAGTTTCCAGCAACACAGCAACACACAAGCCCTCCATAGTATGATAAACTGACAGATGCGTGACAGTTTTGATGTCTAAATACCAGGAATTGAGTCTGGTGTCAAAATATAAAAAGTAGTAAATAGCATTATAAAGCTCTTTAGAATGTCAAGAACAGTTTTGAGGGAATAACTGTAATCAGTTATGGAGTAACCCTAATCAGTTATAGTTATTCTAGTAAGAACTAAGTGATGCCAAACTCCAGGCTAAGAGGCACAATGGATGGCTTAGGTCATGGTCAATGTGGAAGAAATGCTAAAGAGGAAGATGAAGGTTAGGAAAAAGGGCAAGAGTGTAAGAACTGGAGGTCTTTGTCCACATGGAGTGGAGAGAGCCCCCTCGAGAAGCTCTGCAAATATACTCTCACAGGCGTCCCTTCATGCATCTTAAAACCATTTGCCCTTGAATCCATTCAGACTCATAATGACCCCATGTGCATCAGAGTAGAACTATGCTCCATAGGATTTTCTGGAAGCAGATTGCCATGCCTTTCTTCTGAGGTGTCTCTGGGCTTCCAACCTACAAACTTTCGGGTAGCTACTGAGTGCATTAACCATTTGCATCTCCCAGGGACTCCTTTTACATCTTGTTGTTGTTATGTTGTTAGTTGTCATCGAGTCATTTCCGACTCACAGAGATCCTACACACAACAGAATGAAACACTGCCCAGCCCTGCGCTATCCTCACAGTTGTTGCTATGTTTGAGCCCACTGTTGCAGCCACTGTGTCTATCCATCTCATGGAGGGCCTTCCTCTTTTTTGTTGACCATTGACTTTACCAAGCATGATGTCCTTCTCCAGGGACTGGTCCTTCCTGATAACATGTCCAGCGAGATGAAGTCTTGCCATCCTCATTTCTAAGGAGTATTCTGGCTATATTTCTTCCAAGACTGATTTGTTCATTTTTCTGGCATTTCATGGTATATTCAGTATTCTTCTCCAACACCATAATTCAAATGAGTCAATTCTTCTCTGGTCCTTTCATCATATTTATGTAATCTGTATGCTGAGCAAATAATCTGAGAAGCTGGACTGTATGAAGGAGAATGCAACATCAGGATCGGAGGAAGAATCATTAACAACCTGCAATATGCGGATGACACAACCTTGCTTGCCGAAAGTGAGGAAGGCTTAAAGCGCTTACTGATGAAGATCAAATATTACAGCCTCAGTGTGGACTACACCTCAACATAAAGAGAGAGAGAGAAAAAAAATCCTCACAATTGGACCAGTAAACAACATCATGATAAACAGAAAATATTGAAGATGTCAAGGATTTCATTTTACTTGGATCCACAATTAATGCCCATGGACGCCAGAGTCAAGACATCAGACAATGTATCACATTGGGCAAATCTTTGGCAAAAGACCTCTTTAAAGTGTTAAAAAGCAAAGATGTCACTTTGATGACTAAAGTACGCCTGACCCAAGCCATGGTGTTTTTAATCGTCTCCTATGCCAAGCGTCTTAAAGCCTGGGATATTAAATCCTAGACTCTCACCATCTAAAACCCTGCCTAAAGAGGCCAGATCTCCAAGACAAACCAGAAAAGAGAAAAATAAATTGTAGAACTACTCTTTGGTGAACTATTTTACATAAAAATGATTTTAGTAAAAATCTGATTAAGTTCTATTAAGAAAACCATACTTGCTTGAGCTGATTGGCTAATACCTCAAAGTGACTGGAAGTGTGGTTATACAGAGCACCGTAATTCTTGAGAAAATTCATGTAGTTAATATCCCTCTTATACTGGTGCTGAAACTTAAGCACTCTCCCTTGTTCTACCTGATTTTTACAACTCCCTGGGAATGAATACAATCAAACACTTTCACTAGTAGAAGGTGAAAGCCACAAAATATTTTCTTGCCCTTGGGAATGTTTCTCTTGATGCCAAAGCAATTGTTTTCTGTAAATGTTAGCATAAATGTCTCTGTGTCAATATAAAGGAGCCATTTTTTTGGTAGCCGGTGATTTAAGAGCTTTCCTGACAGGCAAACTAACAATCTCAGTGGAATTGAGGTAAGGATAAAAATTTTAATTGTAAAAGTTAATCCCCTGTGTGTATGTTTCTGTGAGTGTCTGTATGTATGTGTGAGGAGCTCTGGAGGCAGAGTGGTTAAAGGCTCAGCTGCTAACTGAAAGGTTGGCTGTTCAAATCCACCAGTGGGGGAAATATGTGACAGTATGCTCCCTTGAAGATTACAGCCTTGGAAACACTACGGGGCAGTTCTACTCTGTCCTATAGGGTCACTATGAGCCAGAATTGACTCCACAGCAATGGGTTTGGTTTTTTGTTTTTGTGTGTGTGTGTGTGTGTTTGAGTGTGTGTGGGAGTAAATGGTTGGGGGTGGGGCGGGAGGTAGGAAGAAAGGGAGATAGATATAGAAAGAGAGAGAGAGACGTAATGGAACATTATGGTCTGATTAAATTTCTCACACACCAAACGAAGGAAAAAAAAAAAAATCAAGAGTAATGACCATTAAATTCTCTGCTTCTATAGAATTAGATATTTGTTAGGAGAATTCAAATACCAAGTGATGAAAATGTCATTATTGTCCTGACACATTTGCCACAGCAATGTATTAGTCTGCATTGTAGAGAACACAAAATGCAGATGTGTTATCAAGGAGATGAGCATTTATTATGTTATTTTTAGGGGCGATACTATGACATCTCTACTTTAGAAAAAAATGCATTTGGTTCCCTGTAGTTAATTATGAAGAAGGGAAAAAATAACTTAATATTCCCAAGGCACAAAATACATACATAATCTTTTCTTTCTGATTGGATTACGCTGCCTGAATGCCAAGACCACTTTAGATTAATCAGATAACATTGTAACCTTCAGCTTCCTTGTGACTACCTCAGCTTGGCTGTTCTGCCATCTTTGATGATCTATGATTAATTGGATGATTGAAAATATTCTAAGTACAAAATAGTTGTCATTCATAATTTACCATGTAAAATAGAAGTAGAGGGCAGCTACTTTATGCATTTTATATAGAACCTAGTCCATAAAACATGTTATTATGTAACAAATGAACCGCAAAAATGTATTTTGAATCAGACAAAAATAGAAGTATATTTCTTGTGATTTGAACTGCCAACACTTTGGTTAACAGCCAATCTCTTAATGACAGTGCCACCAGGGCTTCATAATGTTCAAAGGCAATCCAGGCAGGCAGAAGGGGTTCTGCTCCATGCAGTTACTCAAGGACACAAGCTGATGAGCACACTACTGTCTTTCACAGGTGACTTCTGTGGTCACTGTGATGGTATGATGATATGATTCAGCAAGGAAAAAGGACAGCACATGAAGGGTACATGGTGGAGGTTTCCCAGGCCAGGTTTAGGAATGATACCCATCACCTACCCTTACCATGCCCTGGAGTCATGTCAAATTTCCATAGCTGGTCACAAGAGCCTGGGAAGTATGTGCAAGTTGTGTGCTCAGGAAACCAGTGCTGGGGAAGAGCTAGCTGTCTCGGCTACATCGGTCATCCAGGGATGTCTTGAGAAATTATGATTTGGAAGTCTGACAATATGCCTTTCAAGAAAACTGGAAAGCTCTGATGATGCATAATTACTAAAGCAAATGTTATAGATTAGTTCATAAGTAGTATGATAAAACCAAATAGAAATATCTCTAAAGCTGAAATTTTGGGTGGAACACTAAGAAAAAATTAGTTGGATAATTTCTGCAGTATTCTGAAAAAAAAAGTCAGTTTTTTTCTTGCCTATTACTAAGCAATGGACAGAATGTCTTCTCTGAAAGTCTAACGTGACTGCTTGCTTGATTATTCAGTAGTTATATCAGCTATATAAGAAAAAAGAAAAAGGAATGTGCAAATGATGATTTTATGATGTGGCTTCAAAGAGAGCTAGAGGGAAAAGGAAAACCTAAAATCATTAGGCTCCCAAGATAGTAATTACAGACCTGATTTTCAAGCAAGGAATTTTCACGATTCATTGAAAAAGATTTTTTTAAAAATCTGAATATTAAAGGAAAGAAATAAGAAAGGGATAATATCACTCTTTCATTCTTTCACCCCAAACATCCTTTCTTTCATTTTATAGAATTAAGTCTTAAACATTATTGAGGAATATAAAATGTTCTATTAAATTTGACTACTTTTATATATCTTTATATATCTATAGGGCACAGCTATCTTAAACTAGCGATTGCATTTTAAAGTCTTGACAAAAAGGCCATAAACCATTTCAGTTCCTTCCTCGTTTCCTGCTCAGAGACCAAATAATTCCAGAAAGGGGTATGAAAACTTGTATAGGCACTGCTCAATTAAACTTGGTGCAGGTAAGCCATACCCAACAGGGCCCCATGAGAAAAAGATGGCACATGCAAAAGGAGTAATTGAAGAGAATGTAATGACGGTACTGTTTACAGCAGTGAGGATAAGGCTAAGGAAGTCAGCAAGTGACTAGCAAAGGCCAGGAGTGGGAAAAGCGGGAAGTGGTTTCCAGAATCGGGTGAGAGCTTTTGTTGTGAGAAAGAGCCTTCCCAACTAGTGGAATGCAGCCTCTGTCTACCTTGTTCCTTGTAAGGAGTAGGATATAAATACCTCAACCTCTCTCTACTCTCCCACTCTGATTCCTGCCAGTGAAGTTTCCCATTGGCCACACGCAACCAAAAGCCAGAGGGCCAAGTGGGTAGCCTGGTGATGATATCCATAGAATTCAGCCTCTTGGGGCAAAGCACAGACCCTGGGTAGTACAGTCCGCACTTGGGTTGGTGGTTCAAGCCCACCCCATGGTTCCTCAGAAGAAAGGCCTGGTGACCCGCTTTCATAAAGATTTATTGCCTTGAAAACCCTAAGGGACAGTTCTACTCTGTCACATGGGGTTGCCATGAGTTGGAATCTACTCATTGGCAGCAGGTTTTTGGGGCAAAGCACAGGATAGGAAACTTTGGAAAGTAGACTTAAAAGGATGAACAGGGAATGTATATAACTGATGCAAAAACACTTGTGGGAGACATTTTAATATTGTGTACAATAAAGTAAATAAAGCTCACTGCCATCAAGTTGATTCCAATGCGTAGTGCCCCGGTAGAACAGAGTAGAACTGCCCAATAGGGTTTCCAAGCCCGTAAATGTTTATGAAAGCAGACTGCAGCGTCTTTCTCCCCCATAGTGGCTGCTGGGTTTGAACTGCAGACCTTTTGGTTTGAAGCCAAGCGTTTAAGAATTAAGTCTTAAACATTATTGAAGAATCTAAAATGTTCCACCAGGTATCCTAATAAAGTAAATACATTTATATATTTCTGAAATTTAAATTTATGTTTTGTTGGATGAGAAGTTGAATGACACCATTTGTCTTTTTTTAAACACAAATTTGAAAATTTCAAAGAAAAAAAAAGGATTGAGTATGCATAAGCTCCCCTTATCAAAATTTAATAAGGGTTTTTGAAGTGTGTGTTTTTGATCCATTCCTTGATCATTATGGAATGGGGCAGTGTAGGAGATGCCAAGACTGACAGCCAAGAGCTGTAATGACACCTCAGTGTGTGTATTCCACATTCACTGAAGGGTAGGGGGAAGACGGGAGAGGAGGAGTCAGAATGGGCACCTACAAGAATTCTATGTCCAACTTTGGTCAAGGTACCCAGGCTGGTGATTAGGATCTCGGATTTCTAACCCTTCAGCATTGTCACTTGAGGCTCAATTGGCATCAATCTGACTGGGAATGTCCATAACTCAGGATTTTATATACCCATAGATCCCGAGGAGAAAACTGGTGATGGATCAAGCAAAGAAGATGAGAGGAGATCTTGGCAGGCAGGCAGAGCTTGGAGGAATCTGGCAACAGGTAAGGATGAAGACAGTCTATGAAATTGTTGCTTGACCATAAGAGAGGTCCATCATAGTAGCTTGATTAATATCATGCAGATGGTAGGTAGTTGAATAGAGATTCAATTCCAGATCTTTTTGTCTTGGTTCAAAATTCTTTCTGTTGTAACATATGGCCTAGAGCAAAGAAGAAATAAAGATATCATCAATTAAAATGAATTGTTCTTTGACAAGTCTGGAAGTCTTTCCTAGCAATAGAATCCCTCTATTTCAACCAAAGCAATGATATAGTGTAATGTACTGTTGCAGGGCCAGATGTCATAGATCCCAACACATCTGGTTGAAAAATGAAGTACTTTAGGATAGACTTAGATATTTGGTCTTTAAAGTCTCTATCACACATTAAATTTATGAGCCAGATGTTTTCATATTGTAAAGGAACGATTTTATACTTTCTGAAGAATTGTTTTCATTATCACATCTGCAGCTATTTTTTTTTTTTTTCTTTCTAAATAGGTTGTGATGTTTAAGTCACAAGTTAAGAATAAATTTACAGGGCCTACTCTTCAAACATTGATATATCATTTTCAGGGAGTTTTATAAAATGTATTGATTGCTACTAACTCTCATGGTGGGATAGAAAAGATTTAAATTTCAAAACAGAGTACTTCACTGAAAGTGTAGAGGACTTGAAGCACTTACTGATGAAGATCAAAGACTACAGACCTCAGTGAGGATTACATCTCAACATAAAGAAAAGGAAAATCCTCACAAACAGGACCAAATAAGCAGCATCATGATAAATGGAGAAAATATTGATGTTGTCAAGGCTTTCATATTACTTGCACCTACAGTCAACGCCCATGAAAGCAGTAGTCAGAAGATCAAATGACATATTGCATTGGGCAAATCTGCTGCAAAAGCCCTCTTTAAAGTGTTCAAAAACAAAGATGTCACTTTGAGGACTAAGGTGTTCCTGACCCAAGCCATGATATTTTCAATTGCCTCATATGCAGGCGAAAGCTGTACAATGAATGAGGAAGACCAAAGAAGAATTGATGCCTTTGAATTATGGTGTTGGCCAAGAATATTGAATATACTATAAGCTGCAGAAGAATGTGTAAGTCTGCCTTGGAAGAAGTACAGCGAGAGTGCTCCTTGAAAGCAAGAATGGCGAAACTTCATCTCGTGTGCGTTAGGCAGGTTATAAGGAGGGACCGGTCCCTGGAGAAGGACATCATGCTTGGTAAAGTAGAAGGTCAGAGGAAAAGAGGAAAATCCTTAACGAGATGGATTTATGCAGTGGCAGCAAGAATGGTCTCAAACATAGCAATAATTGTGAGGATGGCGCAGGACTGGGAAGTGTTTCGTTCTGTTGTACATAGGTCTATATGAGTGGGAATCGACTTGACGGCACCTGAAAATGACTCTCATTGTGGGGCGGAAAAAAGATTTAAATTTTAAAACAAAATACTTTGGTTAAAATCTTAGTTCTACTTTAGAACTAAATGACATTGTATAGTTTATAGTTTGTTTAGCCTTAGGTTCTCCTTTGAAAAATGAGGATAATGATATTTATTTCACTGGGTTGTTTTCTAGTCTACAAAACCTATGAAAGTGCTTAGAGAAATGTGGAACTTTATAGAAAGGCAAGGTTTGAATTCTAAATTTGTCATTTGCCAACTAAGCCTCACAGAATATAATGGTATTCATGCCCCTTTTTTGAGTACTGTCTACCCCAGGAATTTATTCTATATATGCAATGGTGTCATTGGAAAAACCTGGGTGCTTCGATAAACTTTATTAGTACAATTATCTAAAGACTCATGCCCCATCTGTGCCTGAAGTTTCCTTTAACTTTCCTTTCCTGATATATGAAGCAGTATGCCTTTAATTGATTACGAAGATATGCCAGAACATAGTTAACTCCAGCAAGACACTCCCTTAGCCCTGCTGACCACCATCACAGAAGCCGTTGCAGAATCTGACAATTTCTCTCTCAGAGAATTACACTGAAGCAAACATGTTCTCCTTAGTCATCTAGTTCACCTACACACTCCCACTTTCTCTCATTTTACCAATCCTAAAAATAGTATGGGGAAATATAAAACCTAGATATTTATAATGCTTCTAATTTCCAATGTTTGCTACATTGTGTCACACTGCTTGAGCGTTAGTACAAGTACTAGTACGAGTATTACTCCAAAAGAGAGGGAGCGACTGTCTCTGGTAACTTTCATTCTGTTAGAGCCACACCTACCTCTTTGAGATTAAAGCACGCTATATAGCCACACCTAACAATTAATTCAGCATGATTATTCAACATGATTATAAGTCTCTCTCAAATGAGTCTTGCTTTAGCAAGTAAGAAAAAAGCCCCTTTTCTTATCTTTATTAAATCGCAGCATTCTCAGCGTTTGTTTTGTATCATGTTGAGGCATTTTTAATTCTTTCTCCGAAGGCATTTTTTTTTTTTTCAATCATAAGTATACTGAACTCAAAGAGTAAACATGTGACCCATTGTTTTTTTGTAATGCTCCCATATGTCCTTTTCGGATAGGTACCCTCTTTTTGTTTTGTTTTTCTTAAGAGCTAAACTGTCTCCTACCAAAAATCCAAGTCAAGTCGATAGAGTATGTAACGTACATTTTCTACTATATGTCTAAATCGATGGAATTTATTTGCCCACTAAATTGGGTAAACTCATATCAGGTATTTTAGACAAACTAACCACTATATGACTGTAGAGTCTGTATTTGATCATTTGGGAAAAAAATTATTAATCATGTATCCTGGTAATGTTCATTTTACCAATATGAAATTGTGGTCCAGAATGGTCAAGTATGTGATTTGTTCTAGATCAAACAGTTAAGTCAATAGGAGTACCAGAGCTTGGTGTCTTCCAGGGTATTAGTTTCCTAAAGCTGCTATAACAAAGTATCACAAACTGGATAGCTTAAAACAACAGAAATTTATTATCTCAAAGCTTTGGAGTCTAGAAGTCTGAATTCAAGGTGTTGGCAGGGCCATGCTCTTTCCAAAGGCTCTGGGAGAAGATTCTTCCTTGTCTCTTTCAGCTTCTGATAGCACCAGGTGTTCCATGATTTGTGGCAACATGACTCCAATTTTTGCCTCCATTTTCTCATCACCATCTTTCTTCTGTCTCTCTTCTTTCATTGGATTAGGGTGTACCCTACTCCAGTAGAGCTTCATGTTAATTTAACTAATTATGTCTATAAAGACTATATTTCCAAGTAAGGTCGAATTCGTAGGTACCAGGGATTGAAACTTCAATATATCTTTTGGGGAAACACAATTCAACCTGTAACTACCAGCTTTCATCCAAGTGCTGTACTTGAATTCCTTATCCTGATTCAGAGTTATTCCAGGCTTCATGTGAACATATCATAGTAGAGGACAATGGTGATAAAATTACTCTTTATTTACAGTAACAGCCCCACAACATCAGTGGAATCCCTTGTGGGAGGGGCTGTTTATAAAATTGTGATAAGAGCATAGACCCTGGAGCCAGACTGCCTGCCCTTAAATTTCAGTTCCTTCAGTAGCTACAAGACTTGAACAAGTTACTCAGCCTTTCTGTGACTTAGTTTGCTAAACTTTAAAATGAAATAATTGTGCTTAAAAGTTTGTTGTGAAGATTAAATGAGTTAAAACAAGTGCCTGATAAATAATAATAATAAGCTATCCATTAAAATACTGCCTGGCAAATAAGAAACTGCTACTAGTATTATTGAGGACTTATTTCACATTTGTAGCCACATAATTTAAGTTTAAATCAAATGTTCTGGGTATAAAATAAAATTTTTCATAAAACTTTCTGTAAGACAAAAATTTCATTTGACTGAATTCTGAAGGGAAAATAATCTTTGCAGTATTTTATGCTTATTATCTGATATTGTGTTAAAAGCTGATATTTGAACATGGCGCTGTTAATGTTGAATTTTACCTTGTGATAGTGGAAAATACTGATGGTTAAAGAAATTCTCCCATCCTTTGTGTTTAGGAAAATTGCTTACTGCAAATAACCATCCTTCCTATATGACTTAGATAAGATGGATGCCTATATTTTTTACCTATGATAAGGTTAGACAGCTGTTGTTACGGAGTTGTTTCTGACTTGTAGCAACCCTATAGGACAGAGTAGAACTGCTCCATAGGGTTTCCAAGGCAGATTTGAGATATAAAAGAGCAGGATATGGGAGCAGACTGCCATATCTTTCTCCCATGGATAGACTGGTGGGGTTAAACTGCCAACCTTTCAGTTAGTAGTTGATTGCTTAACCACTGTCCCACCAGGGCTCCCAGGCCCTCTGAATTCCCATTCATTGCTTTAAAAATGAGCAACTGACTGGCTTTTCTCCACTCATCAATCGGAAACAAAGTGCTTGTTAACCAAACTTTGGTTACGCTTCTATTCTTCTCCCAAGTTCCTGAACTTTGGCCCACCCTCAGCTTGAGCCAACATGCTGTTGTTACTGCCATCAAGCAGACTCCAGTCATGGCCACCCATGAGCATTAGAACTAAACATTGCCAGGTCCTGCATCATTCTTACAATAACCAGCATGTTTGGATTCACTGTTGCAGCTGTTGTGCCAATCTATCTCATCGAGGGCGTTCCATGTCCTCGTTGACCCTGTACTTCACCAAACATGATGCCCTCTTCTAGCGATTGATCTCTCTTGATGATGTCTCCAAAACAAGTGAGTCTGATAAGGTTTTGTTGTGACCCATAAGGTTTTCATTGGCTAATTTTCAAAATTAAGTCACCAGCCCTTTCTTCCTAATTTGTCTTGGTCTGGAAGGTCTATTGAAACCTGTCTACCATGGGTGACCTCACTGTTATTTGAAATACCAGTAAAATAGCTTCAAGAGTCACAGCAACAAGAAAGCTACAGCAGTAGGACAAACTAAGCCAAAATATTACCCCTCCTTCAGGGCCCCTCCCAGAGAATAGGCTGACCTCAGCGTAAAACATTCTGAATAACTCTTCATGGATGTCACCTTTTCATCACACTTCCTTACAATTGGTTTTATTCTAGCCTTGTTTACTCTCAATTCCTATAAAAGAAAACCACTTTTCTTTAACTCTTTGAGGTACTTGCAGATGTTATCATTGGACTATTCTCCCTATCACAGCTGTCTCCCTTCCCCACTGTTCAAATAATCCCTTTCCCTTCTCTTTCTGAATAAAGTTGCTCTTGTTTTTCTACAGAGTCTGGATTTTATTTTATTTTTTTAATTTGACAAGACTTATCATCACCTTCTTTTGCTTTTTTATGACTCTTCTCTGAAATCTGCAGATAAAAGAAATGCTTTGTGATGTTTAGTAAGATTTAATTGAAGTAAGATATGCATGTCAGAAATAAAGAAAATCAGAAAGCAGCACTTTAAGTAGCTTTTTCAGAAGAAAAAATGAAAGCACCATCTGAAATGCTGTCCAACAGGCAATCTTGCTTTCCCTAAGAACACATGAAATGCTTTTTCAAGGAGAAGTTACATTTGTTTTTGCTGCTGGAATACCAGTTTATGAGTCAAATAGAGTCACCCAACAAAAATAAATAGCAGCATAATGATGATTTAAAAAAAGCATTGTGTTCATGTACCTCTTGGTTGGGGGAGCTCAAGGCCTTTCACAGACTGTCTCCAATTCACTTAATATGTCTGAAAGACAGAAGCAGAAATAAACTGAGCCTCTCTACTCTGCATGTGAAGAATAGTTACCACAAAGGGATTATTAAACCATTTTAGGCTACTGTTATGGACTGAATTGTGTCTCCCCAAAAAATATGTGTCAGTTTGGCTAGTCCATAATTCCCAGTATTGTGTGATTGTCCACCATCTTGTTATCTGATGTGATTTTCCTATGTGTTGTAAATCCTACCTCTACGATGTTAATGAGGTGGGATTAGGGCAGTTATGTTAAAGTGGCAGGACTCAGTCTACAAGATTAGGTTGTGTTTTAAATGAATCTCTTTTGAAATATAAAAGAGAGAAGCCAGTAGAGGACATAGGGACCTCCTACCACCAACAAACAAGAGCCAGGAGTATAGCACATCCTTTGGACCCGGAGTTCCTGTGCTGAGAAGCTCCTCGACCAGGGAAGATTGATGACAAGGACCTTC
Organism: Elephas maximus indicus; assembly: GCF_024166365.1. Classification (NCBI taxonomy): domain Eukaryota; kingdom Metazoa; phylum Chordata; class Mammalia; order Proboscidea; family Elephantidae; genus Elephas; species Elephas maximus. The sequence continues at coordinate 22,394,289 of NC_064827.1, read as the reverse complement.
CCCCAGAGCCAACAGAGAGAGAAAGCCTTTCCCTGGAGCTGGCACCCTGAATTTGGACTTCTAGCCTCGTAGACTGTGAGAGAATAAACCTCTCTTTGTTAAAGCCATCCACTTGTGGTATTTCATTATAGCAGCACTAAATGACTAAAACATAAATCCTCTGTAACCTGTGATTAGAAGCCCTGGTGGCATAGTGAGTAAGAGCTATGGGTGCTAACCAAAATGTTGGCAGTTCAAATCTACCAGGCACTCCCTGGAAGTGCTATGCAGCAGCTGTACTTTGTCCTGAAGGGCGCTGTGAGTTGGAATCAACTCGAAGGCAATGGATTTGGTTTGGTTTTTTATAACCTGTGCTTATAATCTGATTGGGGAATGAGTTTTTGTTATGTTAATGAGGCAATATTAGTGTAGAGTGGATTGTAAGTCAATATCTTTTGAGATATAAAAGAGTAGGTTAAGGAAGCAAGCAAGCAAAAAAGGAAGGGGACAATACCTGCCACATGATAGCCAAGGAGCCTAGGAATAGAAGCTGAAAAGAGGCAAAGACCTTCCCCCAGAGCCGACAGAGAAAGAAAGACTTCCTCTAGAGTCGACACCTTGAATTTGGACTTTTAGTCTCCTAAACTGTGAGAAAATAAATTTCTGTTCATTAAAGCCACCCACTTGTGGTATTTATTATAGCAGTACTAGATAACTAAGACAGCTACACTTTAAATCAGTGCCAGAGCTCGGACAAAACCCTGGCATTCTCAGTCTCAGCTTTCTTCATGACCTCTAACACTAGGAAAAGAGGGCTTTTTCCCTTTCTAGCTCTTTTTGAAGTTCAGCATTGTTGGAAGGGAGGGGAGGAGGCATCACATAGCAGTTAGAGTTGTGTCCTATTTGATCACATACTTATCCTTTCCCCATTTAAAAACACCCTAAAAGTAAAAAAAAAAAAAGCTCAGCTACTGCTTGTTTCTTCAGAAGGCACAGAGCATCAAGCACATTTTCCCAAAGTGCCTTACAGCAAATGATTCATTCAACCAAATAGCTTCCTGGAGTATATCCATCTTGTTTTAAATGCCCTGTACCCAGTAACAAAATAAAAATTCTGTTAATGGAAGGCTGCATAGTTAGAGAATACTGGGGCTGAAAGGAGCTTTGAAGACCTCCTTGTTCTACTCTCTGATTTTACAGGTGAGGCTCAGCCAGGTGACACCACTTGCTCAAGGTCACACCCATCCCCTCCCCTCTACTTTCCATCATACCAGAAGAGCATTATGGGTATGCTTTTCTCAGCCTTTTCAGAGGAGGGAAGGTAAGTGAGTTTGTTTGCACAGCTCACATTCTCTGTAACTCTTTTTTTCTCATTCTTTGGCTTGTTCCCCTGATCTTCTCAAGTAGCCTTTATGTCCACTCAAGCAATAGCCTAGAAAACATTTGAAAAGTCACCAAAGAGTTTGAAATTCCTCAAAACTACTTTTTGACTACACCTGTGCTGGAATCTTTTCCGATCCTCTTCTGTAGAGAAAATAATTGTTTATCTCTTGAGTTTTTCAAATTTGCGTTTTGATTTGTTGTAACTCAGTAAGTAAATTGTTGTTAATCCTTCTTCAAGTATATAACATTCTTTACTTTTGATGTCTTCACTCTTAAGAACTGTCGAGCTGAACATAAGCAGATACTCTCACCCCTAAATAACAGTAAGGCATGAAATGTTGCAGAAATTGAATTTCAAGAGTATGTTTAAACCAAAAAGCCAAACCCATTGCCGTTGAGTTGATTCGGACTCATAGCGACCCTCTAGGACAGAGTAGAACTGCCCCATAGGATTTCCAATGAGCTACTGGTGGATTTGAACTGCCAACCTCCTGGTTAGCAGCCAAGCTTTTAATCGCTGCACCACCAGGACTCTAAGAATGTGCTTAAGGCCATGAAAATGTTACCTATGAATAAAGAAAAAATTAAAGTGGAGAGGGAAATCTGATGTCTTACCTTTTGCATAATTTCATGGAAATTAATCATGGCACGTTCCCTTTTAATAATATTGACTCAAAGTGGTAAAAAAAAACAAAACAAAAAACCTTGTCATATCCAAGTATAATATAATTTTCCTTTAGAAACAGCATTTTGATTATGTTTTTGTTTTATATTATAAGTGGAATACACAAGTCAAATTAATAGCCCCGACATAGATTGTAACTGATATTTGATCATTCAGACTATGAATATTACTTTAAGTAATCATGGCGGTTGCAGCTACTTAAAGTTAGATTCTCACTGAGACATACCCTTGTTTGAGAGGCCAGCCAAAGAAGCCCAGGTTGGAGAATGGGGAAGTGATCAGAGATGGATGTGGAGCTTTAAAAAAAAAAAAAAAATGTGCTTTTGAACAAGTTATTGCTCTGAGAAACTGGGGCTAAATCCCACTGGGAACTTCTGAAAGATATTGTAGAACACACCTCAGAGCAAGGGCTGCTCAGGAGGGCAATAATCCTTTCACATATCAGTTAGTCCTCCCTCTGCAGCCACAGAAAACCCTCAGGGAGAGAGATTGCAGATGCTTGTGATGAGAAGCCATTGGCAAGTATGGGAACGATGGTGCCTCAGGGATACAGGCAGGGCACCAACGACCTCTCTTACATTGCTTAATTGGTAAAAAGAGACTCTTGGGCTACTGGTGGATATCTGAATCTCCATGAGTAATGAACCCACCTGAGATTAAAGTCAATACAGAGAAAAGCACAACGAAGAGATAAAGAGAGGAACTGAGGCTGAATATTAAATAAATCCCTACATCTAGCTGTGCCAAAGGTCAGTCTCCACATAGCACACAAACCAATAGATTTCACCTTTTTGTTTTCTTAATGAGTTTCTATAACTTGCAATCGAAATGAATCTTGATTTATATACCCACTCTCATTCCATGGTCACTTACTGTATGTTGATGGAATGGGATATTGTAGGAAGAGCTTCTTCTCTTTCCAAGCAAGCTCTCCTGCCTAAGTACTGTTATTTTGATGCATCATTCTTACTTTTGTGCCTAGTTCTTAATTCTATGCATGTGGTCAACATTTAGTCTTTTGTTTGCTGCTTTGGTGACTGAGAGTTTGAAGGATACTGGGCTGTGACCCTTGGAAACCCTGGTGGCGTAGTGGTTAAGTGCTACGGCTGCTAACCAAAGGGTCAGCAGTTTGAATCCGCCAGGCACTGCTTAGAAACTCTATGGGGCAGCTCTACTCTGTCCTGTGGGGTTGCTAGGAGTCGGGATCGACTTGACGGCACTGGGTTTGGTTTTTGTTTTGGTGCTGTGACCCAGAGCCCTGGTGGCACAGTGGTTAAGAGCTCGGTTGCTAACCCAGAGGTTGGCAGTGCAAATCCACCAGCCACTCCTTGAAAACCCTATAGGACAGTTCTACTCTGTCCTATAGGGTCGCTGTGAGTCAGAATCAACTTGACAGCAACAGGTTTGGTTTTTGGTTTGGTGCTATGACCATCTAAGACAGGCTGAGAGCTTGAGAAAATTAGTATTGTTGTCAGTTTTGAAGAATGTGGAATGCACAGCTGGAAACCCTTGAGGATAGTGAGAGTTAAATTTAAAAAAAAGATATTTTGAGATTATTAATATTTTTATAATTGCAGTAATGTTTATGCTAAAATTACCTTTGCTGTACATCCTTTTTATTATTAGACCCATACCTTCTCTTCAGAAGAAAAACTCAACCATATAAAGATCTTTAAGGATAGAAACTGCTGCTTGCAAGATGCCTTCCCAATTAAATCAAGGCTGTTCCATCTGGCTCTTTACCACTCCGATCCATTGTTCTAAAGTACAGGCCACCTGGGAGTAACATCATGTAATCCAATGAGGGTGGGTACTGCCTGGTGCTATCTCCCGAATCAATTGAGAGGCATCGGGCCTTTGAGAAGGAGAAAGTAGACTTTATTGTAAGCCAGTCAAGCAAGGGAGCTCAGAGACTAAGTCTGAAATCAAGCTCCCCAAGTTGGGAATTCCAGGGTAGTAACCAGAGGGTCAGCAGTTTGAATCCGCCAGGCGCTCCTTGGAAACTCTATGGGGCAGTTCTACTCCTTCCTATAGGGTCGCTATGAGTCGGAATCAACTCGAGGGCACTGGGTTTTTGGAGTGTTAAGGTTTGGGATAGGGAAGTTATGCATCATTCATGAAGCTTCTGAGAACAGGCGGCAATTCCGGGAACTAATTAACGTGTGGGGTGCAGTGTCATGGAGGCTATGGGGTGTGTTTTTCAGGGTGTGATGAATGAAGTTGACATAAGGACAGCTTTTCAGTTTATTGCAAATGCCTGGGAGGGAGGGAGTGGGGGGAGCAGTGAAGTGGCCTTAGGCTGCTACTTGGGATGTCTCATCAGGAACTAGTTGACTACAGACCCTGGGTGTGTGTGATAGATGGAGGCAGAAGTATTTAACCCTGTTGGTTACAGTGATATGTGAGGCTTACACTTTATGTTTCATGCCCATTCTTGAAGTTAACCTGTTGACAAAATAGAATCTTTTTTCAAAGGGATCTCTCCGTCTTTCTCCATTATCGTTCTGGTCACCATTTCCTGCCTGGACCATGGAGCACAGCAGTCTGTGGGCTGTTCTCTCATAACGGTTCTCTGTGAATGGTTCTATCTTGCTGATCTCTGGACTATTCCATCCTTAATCCTCAATAATTCATTCTCCATATAGCAACCAGAATGATTTTTAAAAATGTAAATCTGATCAAACTATGCTCTGGCTTAAAACTCTCCTGCAGCTTCCCATTGAAATACTGTCAACAGAGAGAGGTTCCTTTCTAATTTACCACTATGTTCCTATGTGCTCCTGAGGAAAGCCTTTCCCTTCTCTGGGCCCACAACAAGTCTTGTGTAAGAATGTCCGTGGTACCTTTATTCATAATAGCAAACGCTAGCAACAGTCCAAAACAAACAAACAAAAAAACTCGTTGCTTTGGAGTCAATTCCAACTCAAAGCAACTCCATAGGACACAGTAGAACTGCCCCACAGGATTTCCAAGGAGCAGCTGGCGGATTTGAATGACCGACCTTTTGGTTAACAGCTGAGCTCTTAACCACTGCACCACCAGGTCTCCATAAGGAACAATTATATAGGGCCAATATGCTCTCAGCTCTGCCACTTTTTCTGTTTTCACTGGAATGGTTAGAAGTGTCTTCCGTGCGTGATTTCCTGCAAGAATGGTTAGACTTCATGTCTAGTAAGTGGGGATTGTCTGGTTAAACTAGAGACAGTGGTCTGTCAGTTTGCAGAGCAGGGCCCCTGCTAACTCCCTGGTGTTGTGGTGCCCAGGAAGCACACCACAGACTTGGAGAAGAGTCATCTACTGATGCTTTCGAGGGGTGAGACTCACCCCTGCCCTCTGGGTTCCACACTAGCATCATACGTGACATGTGCCCATCACATGTGACTGAGGGAGGACTCAGATTGAAACATAATTTTATGTGAAGTTCTAATAGTCTCCTCTCTTACTCCAGTGGACTGTCTTTCGTGCCCAGGTGCTGATGCCACTGTGGCGATCCCTTCTCCACTTTATCCATGATACAGCTCCTTTTTCTTCCTTTTGCCCACAGAAAGTTCCTTTCCTAAGTTCCCTCCTTCCCTGTCCCAACCACACAGTGCCTCTCCTTTCTTATTTCTCCAGAGAGCAACCTTCCACCTCTAGCCGGCAGGGTAGAAAAAAAAAAGGAGGGGACAGAAATCCAGAATGTACTTAGCCAGCAGAGGGGACGGGGGGAGGAAGGCAGTGTGTTAGGGGTCTTGTCCCTGTCACCCAAGTTGCCCTGTCTTAGTTGGGTTGCTGGATTCCAAGCTGGTCAATGAACAACCTCTTGATGTGGGCAATACTGTCCATTCTGTCTTCTGGGTCCCACCATGATCTGGAATAGCTTCGCTTTTTTAACTTGGAGACACTCTCCTATTTCTACCTTGGAGCCCTAAAGCCTGAGTTTCAGAACCAGCTGTTCACCCATCAACTAGCTAGCTGACCTTGGCACCTCACTAAAGCTCCCCAGTCTCAGTCTCTCCATCTGTAAAATGAGAATGAAAACCTATACTCAGGTGGTCTAGACGATTATGCAGTGGTCTTTCAGAAGCACCTTGTAAAAGGCCCCTCGAAAAATTGAAGAGGGCCCCACGTATTTATTCACAGGGATGCTAAGGTCAAATGAAAGAATAGATTTAAATTAAATTGAAAATTAAAGTGGCAAAAGGACAAAGTATCTGTGAGCAGCTGGAGGCTTCCCTAAAATGAGGTGTGCCAACCTGACTCCTTTCTCCGTCTGTACCCACTCATCTGGACGAGGCTGTGTGTGTGAACACTCCTGTGTTTTGTGAGAATCTGAATATCTGACAGTGCCCAGTCAGCACAGGCATGGCTCTGGAGGTGGAGGATGGGGTACTGAGGCCCCTGCCATGTGGCATTAACCTGTTAGGTGCCAGGTCATGGGCAGTCTAGGGGTGTGAAGCAAAGGGCCAGGGTATCTGAGGAGGCACTCAGGTCACTCAGTGCAGGGGCCATCACCAACCAGTTTAGGATGCTCCATTCCAGTATTCTCAAGACCTTGCAGTCTACAAGTTCCTATAAAGCCATGTTCTTGCCTATCAAACAGCTTGTTCCAGCATAATGAGTAGAATCTCTTAGTTCCCACAAAATACTCGAGCTGCCAATTCCATGAGTCCAGGCTGGCGGGGACTTGGTCAGGAGGGAGGAATGTGTGCACTGAGTTTCATTCCCAAGCTGCCCAGGCCCCATGTAAAGACAACTCATTCTTTAGGGCTTCCAGGATTGGGTTTGCTTACTTTTCTTCCTGAGATGTAATTCATATACCATACCATTCAGTCTTTTAAAGTGTAAAACTCCATGTTTTTAGTATATTCACTAGGCTGTTCAACAATCACCACTATCTAATTCCAGAACATTCTTGTCACCTCAAAAAGAAACTCTGTACCCGTTAGCAATTACTCCCTGCTTTCCGTCAAGGCCTTTCCCCCAGCCCTTTGGAGCCACAAATCTATTTCTGCCTCTATGGATTTGCCTAGTCTGGACATGTCATACAAATGCAATCATACAGTAGCAGTCCTTTCTGTCTGCCTTCTTTTACTCGGCATAATGTTTTCAAGGGTCATCCATATTGTAGCAGGTGTCAGAACTTCATTCCTTTTTATGGCTGATAATCTTTAATTGCATAGATAGACCACACTTTGCCCATTCATCAGTTCATGAATGTTTGGATTGTTTGATCTTTTTGGCTATTGTGAATTCTACTACTATGAACATTCTAGTACAAGCTTTGGTGTGAAAGGCTTAATTATCATATTATTCCAATGTGTATATATTGACATTCAGTATAAACTTCAATATTTTTATGACCCTTTCACGCCACTAAAACTAAGTTAACAATAAAATAAGTTTATGAATTAAATTTATTATTGCATTGAATGAGTACTTATTGATACTGACACTGTCCTGTGTCCTGGGAATTCCTCATGAACAATAAAACAGATGGGACCCTGGCCTCTCCAAGCTATGGGAGGGAGGTAGTGCAGAACATGGTCAACCATACTTACGGTGGTACCGCAGGACACTCGGGCCCCCAAGAGGGCAGGCCTGAGCCAAAGACTGGAGGCACCCGGACAGCTCTAGGAACACCAAGTACCCTCCACATGACACCTGCCCCTAGGAACACCGCTGCAGAGGCCCTGTTTAAGCCTCATGGCTATTGTTTACAAAGTGGCATGACTCCAACATTCCTGACTCCTGATGTCAGCCTGGAGCTCTCAGAGGGTCATCAGTTCAGCCACTCTGCTGCCAGCATGGATGGATCACGGAGCTGGACAGGCTGTCCAGAACCCAGACCATCTCCCCACTGTGCACTATTAGGTCAGGCCCCAGAAGCCTCGCCCAAGGTCCCCTGTGCCAATCAAGTGAGGCCCTCATGCCCCTGGGTCCTAGCACCTAGAAGTACTCACCCTTTGTTCCTATTTCCTTTGTGTTTCCTCTGGCCTAGAGCCTACTATAGATAAATGTTGGGCTGAAATTCTTGTCCCTGCCTCATCCTGTGCCTCTTTTTCTAGCTTCCTAACCTCTCTGGGCCTAATTCTTCTTTTCTGTAAGATGGGGGTCCCACCTGCCCTGAACAACCACCAAATGGTGCAGAAAGATGACAGAGGGTTTAGAGAACAGCTTTTAAGAACTTGAGGTAATTCCTAACTGTCTGGGCTAGTGGGAACAGCTTTTAGGAACTTAGGGTCATTTATAATTGTATGGGCCAGTGGCTGGGCATGGATGGCTAGCTCATCAAAGAGAAACAACAGTGATGATGATATTTAGAGTTCACTTTTATATCACACACATACCAAGCACAACTAGATGTGTGTGTGCACATGTGTATGGGCATGTGTGCGTGTGTGTGTGTGTGTTAACCCACTGAAATTTTCTTGCAACTGATGTTTTCCCGTCTTGGCCTGAGAGCCCCTGGGGCTGAGGCTGGACCATGTGCCCTCTCACCACTTTGTCCTGGGAGAACAGCCCCACCCATCCCCCCAGGATCCTCCCACCACCCATCTGTCAGTTTGTCAGACTAGTGGCTTACATACTGCTGTGATGCTGGAAGCTATTCCACTGGTGTTTCAAATACGAGAAGGTCACCCATGGTGGACAGGTTTCAGCAGAGCTTCCAGACTAAGACAGACTAGCAAGAAGGACCCAGCAATCTACTTCCAGAAAAAAAAAAAAAAAAGTCAGTGAAAACCTTATGGATAGCAGTGGAACATTGTCTGATACAGTGCTGGAAGATGAGCCCATCAAGTTGGAAGGCACTCAAAATATAACTGGGGAAGAGCTGCCTCCTCAAAGTAGAGTCCACCTTAATGGTGTGGATGCAGTAAAGCATTTGGGACCTTCACTTGCTGATGGGACACTACTCAAAATGAAAAAACAGCTACAAACATCTACTAATAACTAGTATATGGAATGAACATTTCAAAGAATGTGAATTCCAAAACACTTAATTGTGGTGATGTGGAACCTGTACATACACCAAGAGGCAGTTGTTCATACAGAAGAAGGGGATACTGAGTGGTTTAAAATTAGAAAAGATGTATATCAGGGTTGTATCCCTTTACTACACTTATTTTATCTGTATGCTGAGCAAATAATCCAAGAACCTGGACTATATGAAGGAGAACACAACATCAGGATCAGAAGAAGACTCATTAACAACCTGCAATATGCAGGTAACACAACCTTGCTTGCTGAAAGTGAAGAGGACTCGAAGCACTTACTGATAAAGATCAAAGGCTACAGTTCAGTATGGATTACACCTTAACATAAAGAAAACAAAAATCCTCATAACTGGACCAATAAGCAACATCATGATAAATGGAGAAAATTTTGAAGTTGTCAAGAATTTCATTTTACTTGGATCCACAATCGACACCCATGGAAGCAGCAGTCAAGAAATCAAACGATGCATTGCACTGGGCAAATTGGCTGCAAAAATCCTCTTTAAAGTATTCAAAAGCAAAGACATCACTTTGATGAATGAGGTGTGCCTGATCCAAACCATGGTATTTTCAATCGCCTCATACGCATGCTAAGCTGGGCAATGAATAAGGAAGACTGAGGAGGAATTGATGTATTTGAATTATGGTGTTGCTGAGGAATATTGGCTATACCATGGACTGCCAGAAGAATGAACAAATCTGTCCTAAAGGAAATACAGCCAGAATGCTCCTTGGAAGCGAGGATGACGAGACTTTGTCTCACATACTTTGGATGTGTTATCAGGAGAAACAAATCCCTGGAGAAGGGCATCATGCTTGGCAAAGTAGAGTGTTAGTGAAAAAGAGGAAGACCCTCAGTGAGATAGATTGACACCAGGCCTGCAACAATGGGCTCAAACATTCCTACAATTGTGAGGCAGGCACAGAACCGAGCAACATTTAGTTCTGTTATACATAGGGTCTCTATGAGCTAGAGGTGACTCGAGGGCACCTAAAAACACAACAATGTTGTGCATACATTCAGTGAAATTTTAAACCCAGAGTTAGTCTGGTTTTTCCAAAGAGTACAAACATTGGTACTTGGCAAAATAATTATATAATTATAGCTTCCACATTTTTCTCTTAAATGTCATTTTCATGAAATGAATAATGCAATTATACATAATGAAAGAAGATAATTATTAAACTTTGTCAGGTGTTTTATATTTTACATGCCAAGATCCCGGATTGTTTCTAAAGAGAATCAAAAAGAGAAAATCAGTGTTTTGACCATTATCTACCATTCTGGCATATAATTATGGAAGATTGTAGGGTGCTTTCTTGTAAAATTCACCTGAAGACACTGTTTGCAAAATTCTGTTTGAATGTTTTTACTTGGAGCCATATAATATGCTTCAGAAAAGGGCTGGTATTTTTGGTTTCTTTAGAGGGAAATCAAAAAATCCATTAGTTCTCTCAACATAGGAACATGAGTACTAGGAAACACTGATTTCTAAGTTGTCAACAACAACCTCTGGCTGGCTTCTAGAAAGTTCAGTCTCCCGGGAATGGGATTTGCTGTGGGTCATTAGTGGGCAGAAGCAGCACACAGTTAAAAATGGAGAACTATGAAATGGGTCATCCTCAAATGTTAACACCTATGAAATGAGTAAACAGAATATACAATTGAAGAAAAATATATTTTCAGTTCTCCCTTAGCAGATTCTTTAGAAAGTGCCCGTCTACAGTTCCAAGCTATTACTCCTGAGAATTGCCACTATCTAATACAACTTTTTTTTTAATAACCACTTACAGATATCTGTCAAATGTTTAGTAGCAGACCTGAACCATTACAAACATATTTCCCACCAAAAAAAAAAAAAAATCATTTTCATTTTCTTCCCAAATCACAGTGCAGTTATTAAGCTCCATCTCTAAAATGCCTACAAGCAAATTTAATTAGTTAGTTAAATGAAACTGTTGGAAATTTAAGAAATGTTTTTGTAGTAAATTATAGCCCTAGGTATTTCTTAATTTGCTTTGTGTAACTTCAACTGGAAAGTATGTTTATAATATTCTATTTGTTCAGCATGGATGAAGGTCACTTCACATTTTCTTTCATCTTCAAATCGCCTGGCCATTTCACAGCTGTTTGAATTTTAATAAGAGGGAACCAGTTTGGAGGATTGAGAAAGAGCTAAAAAGAAAGGAGAAATAATAACATTTGGCATTTGTGAGGTTTATAATCATTCTGCTCTTGGAAACTATGGAAGAAGGCTGATGTTTTTGTTTCAAGTCATAAGTTATGGAAATTAATTCCACAGAGAAAATTAATAGGTGCAAAATTATGGTAATTATAGTCATGGTAACCAGATATCTTTATGCATTAAAATCCAGGTCCTGTCCTGTGGGTCAAGAATGGTATCACAAAATCACAGCCTTTGATTAAATAAACCGTTTTATGTAGTATGTTTAAGTGTTATACTGAAATTATTCAGAATTCCCCTGCCTTAAAGGCAGACATCCTCCCTCCAGCCAAAGAAAAGCCAGAAAGGAAATCTTAAAAAAAGTAAAAGGTACTCCAGTAGGTAACCACATACATTTATAAAGGCCTATTCAATTACACGACTTTTAACCATTTTTTTTAAACATTTAGGAGTCTGAAAATTGTCTATTATTTCTTTTGAAGTCTTATTTTAAGATAAACAAATAATAGAATTCACTTGTATATTTTTCAGTTAAGCACTTTGCTTTGACATCAAGTCTCTTTGTCCCTTTTACCATTCTGTTTTAGTAAAATCTCTAATTATAGAATTTGAGATCGAAGAAGAAATTCTGAGAAAACAGTGAAATTATGAAAATGAAGCAATGGAAATTAATTATTCCCAAAGAAGAAACATTAGTTGATATGGAAATAGCATAGAAATATCTGAGTTTCAATAGTAACATATGTTTTTAGGCAACTAATATGTAACATAAACAAGATACTAAACCAAAACCAAACCCAGTGCCATCGAGTTGATTCTGACTCATAGCGACCCTGTAGAAGAGACTAGAACTGTCCCATAGGGTTTCCGAGGAGTAGCTGCTGAATTCAAACCACTGACCTTTGGGTTAGCAGCCGAAAGCTTAACCACTGCACCACTAGGGCTCCAAGATAATAGAGTAAGAAAATAAGTAAAAATAGAGTAAAATAAGTAAAAATAGACAAAAAAAAATACAATTAATGGTCATTTTTGACCTTTTTTTGTTTAAAGTTAAAACTGCATGCGCCCAATAGAACAGTGAGCTTTTGATATTTCGTCCTGAAATATTAGTGGCGTTTATTTGGATTTCTGAACTCTAGCAAGAGAAACCATATAACAAAATACAGCTTGCTTCATATTTTATGAGTGATCTGGCAGTAAAAGATATAAATCACAGTATTGCCTCCTCTTGTTTTTTGTTTTATCCACAAAGTAACCCTTATCACTAAGATTTCATTGTCACAAAGTCTATCTTTCAAAAGAAAGAAAGAAAAAAAAAGAATAAAATCTCTGGATTTGAACTTTACGACCTGGGTTCGAAAACTGATCCCCCTGTTTCCAAATCGGGACACTAACACTTGTTCCACCTCTTGGCCTTTCTGATTTTTTGTTTTCTTATTTAATGAAATATATGCTAATACTTATTTCACAGGCCGATGTGAAAATCCGGTCCAAAGAGTAGTGAACATGTATCTGCTTTGTAAAATTTGTAACCGTAAGAATTATTCTGAGACGATTTTGTGTTTATAATTTTGGAAGGTTACTTGAATATTCTGATTGCCTAAGGGAGGTCACGGAGAAGGCTACATCTTACTAAACAGGGGAACTAATCACTCATTTTTTACGAACACTGAGGTGATGGAAAAACTTGAAAACTGATCATGGCAATAGTTGAACAAGACAATAAACATAATGAATGCCGCTAAATTGTACATGTCAAGAATGTGGAAATGGCAAATGTTTTGTTACATATATGTTTACCGCAAGAAAAAATAAACTCTTATTAGTATCAATGTTAATCTTAGGGATTCACAGGAATTCTGGAATTTGGAAAACAAGATAAAGAGAGATAGGTGGAGAGATGAGCTGTGCTTGAGAGCAATCTAGGGTACAGAGAGCAGATGGTTTCTGTCACACAGGGAAATGCCAGACACTAGGCAGCAAGACATCTCTACAGAGACCATATTCTGATCATGTTGACAGCAACATTAATAATTATTATAATAGCTCATCTTTATTAAACACTTGCCACCCGCTGGGTGCTATTCTAAATACATTGCCTGTATTACGAACTTAATCCTCACAGCCCTGTATGGTGGGCACTACTGTCATCTGCAGATTACAGGCAGGAATACCGAAGCACAGGGAGGTTACGAAATCGTTAAGGGTCTCATGCCTAGTAAGTGACAAGGCTGAAATACAAACACAGGTACATTCAATTTAGAGTTTTCTTTCTTAATTACTATTCTAACTACTTCATTTTGTAAAACAGATTAGCTAGTCATATGTTTCTCTTTGTAGCAGCTTTACTTCTTTTGTTTGTTTTGTCTGGCTTCTGATTCCCTAAGATCTGTAAGGGAAACCGTGAGTGGCATAGTGGTTAAGTGCTACGGCTGCTAACCAAAGGGTCAGCAGTTCGAATCCACCAGGAGCTCCCAGGAAAACCTACGGGGCAGTTCTACTCTCTAAAGTCCATTTAAGTGATTCAGCCTGCTCTCAGAGTGAGGGACCAGAGGAACAATCCTGTCTTCAATTTTGGGATGGTACAATAAAGAGGAAAGAGCTTTCCCCCCAAACTAGTTTGATATTAGAAGTAAATTAAATCATGAGAGGCCATAAAAGTGAAAATCCATGGTAAAAACAGCCATAATTAGCACACTGCTAATGGATTAGACTGCCACCCATCTGTCAGTTTGTCATACTGTCGTGGACGGCATGTTGCTATGATGCCGGAAGCTATGCCACCAGTATTTCAAACACCAGCAGGATAACCCATGACAGACAGGTTTCAGTGCAGCTTCTAGACTAATGCAGGCTAGGAAGAAAGTCTTGGCAATGTACTTCTGAAAATTAGCAAGTGAAAATCTTATGGATCATAACAGAACACCGTCCAATATCGTGCTGGAAGACGAGCCCTCTAGGTCGGAAGGCAACGATGGACTCGGGTATACTTATGATCATGCGAATGACATGGGACCCAGCAATATTTACTTCTGTTATACTTTGGGTCACCACAAGTTAGACCTTACTGCACAGCCACAAAGAACAAAAATGCATTAGAAGATAGAGTATGTGGCAGTTGGGAGTCACAGGAAAGTACCTGGGCTGCGAGTCTAAACACCAACATCTACATGAATATTCTTTTGCTATTGCTGAATTTGAAGAATCAAGATTTGATTTTATTAAGAGTGGTGGTGGTGTACATATTATATTGTGTTAAGGTAATATTATTTATATTTTGTTGAATTGAAGCTACTCATATTCATAGATTATAATAAGCTGGAGTCTTTCATTGTCAACTAAAACATTCTGGGTTTCTAAGAAATGCCGTTTAATAATAGGTTAGATGTGGAGCATCTCTGAAAAGAAAATATTTATTTGAATTTCAAGTTAAAGAGCTTAGCATAAAAACCAAGCTTATAGTAAGTGTCCAAGAAATGTTGAATATTAGTGTTATAATCAACAGCTACAAATATTAGACACCTGTTATGCTTCAGCAACCCTGGTGGTACAGTGGTTAAGAGCTCAACTGCTAACCAAAAGGTTGGCAGTTTGAATCCACCAGTCGCTCCTTGGAAACCCTATGGAGCAGTTCTACTTTGCCCTATAGGGTCACTATATGTCAGAATCGACTGGACAGCAATGAGGTTATGCTTCAAGAACTGTACTACGTTGGAATATTACAGTGAATAGTAGAGGCACGCCCTCATGTAGCTTATTGTCTAGAGCTGTGTTGTAAAATATGTAGCTATTAGCCACATAACTATTTTAATTTAAATTCATTTAAATTAAATAAAATAAAAAATTTAGTTCTTAAATCGCACCAGTTATATTTCAAATACTCAGTAGCCACATGTGACCAACTGCTACCACCGACTGGAAGAGATCCATATTTGTGCCTATTCCCAAGAAAGGTGATCCAACTGAACGTGGAAATTATAGAACAATATCATTAATATCACACAGAAGCAAAATTTTGCTGAAGATCATTCAAAAACAGCTGCAGCAGTATATCGACAGGGAACTGCCAGAAATTCAGGCTGGTTTCAGAAGAGGACACGGAACCAGGGATATCATTGCTGATGTCAGATGGATCCTGGCTGAAAGCAGAGAATACCAGAAGGGTGTTTACCTGTGTTTTATTGACTATGCAAAGGCATTCGACTGTGTGGGTCATAGCAAATTATGGATAACGTTGTGAAGAATGGGAATTCCAGAATACTTAATTGTGCTCATGAGGAACCTTTACATAGATCAAGAGGCAGTTATTTGGATAGAACAAGGGAATACTGATCGGTTTAAAGTCAGGAAAGGTGTGCGTCAGGGTTGTATTCTTTCACCATACCTATTCAATCTGTATGCTGAGCAAATAATCCGAGAAGCTGTACTATATGAAGAAGAACGGGGCATGAGGATTGTAGGAAGACTCATTAACAACCTGCATTATGCAGATGACACAACCTTGCTTGCTGAAAGTGAAAAGGACTTGAAGCACTTACTAATGAAGATCAAAGGCCACAGCCTTCAGTATGGATTGCACCTCAACATAAAGAAGACAAAAATCCTCACAACTGGACCAGTGAGCAACATCATGATAAATGGAGAAAAGATTGAAGTTGTCAAGGATTTCATTTTACTTGGATCCACAATCAACGCCCATGGAAGCAGCCGTCAAGAAATCAAAAGATGCATTGCATTGGGTAAACCTGCTGCAAAGGACCTCTTTAAAGTGTTGAAGAGCAAAGATGTCACCTTGAAGACTAAAGAGCGCCTGACCCAAGCGATGGTATTTTCAATTGCATTATATGCATGTGAAAGCTGGACAATGAATAAGGAAGACTGAAGAAGAATTGACGCCTTTGAATTGTGGTTTTGGCGAAGAATATTGATTATACCATGGACTGCCAAAAGGAACGAACAAACCTGTCTTGGAAGAAATACAACCAGAATGCCCCTTAGAAGCAAGGATGGCAAGACTACATCTTACATACTTTGGACATGTTGTCAGGAGGGATCAGACCCTGGAGAAGGACATCATGCTTGGCAGAGTACAGGGTCAGCAGAAAAGAGGAAGACCCTCAATGAGGTGGGCTGACACAGTGGCTGCAACAATGAGCTCAAGCGTAACAATGATTGTAAGGATGGCTCAGGACCAGGCAGTGTTTCATTCTGTTGTGCATAGGGTCGCTATGAGTCAGAATCGACTTGAGGGCACCTAACAACAACAACAACAGGACAGGACAGTTTAGATAAGATTTCCATTGTCACAGTTTTATTAAAGGAGACCACTTGGTGTCCTTGGGTCAACACTTGAAGATCAAGATTCATGGCGGTTTCAGGTTTGAGGTACCATTTCCACACTATAAAGTTTTAAAGAGAGTATTTATGCAAATATGAGTTGTTCTAGGAGCTAAATATGAGCTGTTTTAGGCGCTCACTTAGAGACAGAAATATTCTATCAGGTCCTATAATTCTTTTCCCACAGATTTAGTTTGAGTCAAAGGGGTAATTCTTGCCCACCAAATGATGGTACATTGGACAAGCAAACATAGTAATATTTTTCTTAGTGCAGCCATTGTGGCCGAAAGAAAATAAACTATAACCCCCATGTGATGAAATTGAGGATACAGAGGAGCAGGGGTGCAGACTGATCATTCATTCATAATGCTTTTATACAGGACCAACTATCCATCAGGTGCTGAGAGGCAGGATTAGAAAGCTGGGCAATTCACCTGAATTTGCCTTTGTGGAAATGCCAATGGCCACTTATAAGAGCCAAGATGTGTACACATAACCCAGAGCTTACCAGTTAATGCAGTTCTCCCCAGCCCCCACCAAGCCCCCAGCCACTGTGATATATTCAGGGGTGAGCATGAGACCTAAGCTAAAAGAACAAAGGTTCATTCTAGGAATTTTGTTGGAATAGTTCCTGGAAAACAGAAGGTAGGCGTGAGAATGTTTTAAGATTAGAGCTTCCAGAGACCACTACAAAAAGACAGCCTGAGAATAAAGAAAATAAATGACAGAACCCTCTATCTAACCCCTGTGTATAACCAGTCAGCATCAAGACGCTTTCCACACCACTATTCCTCTGTACAATGCTATATTTTTCCTTAAGCATTAGTTGCATTTCTCTCTCTTGAAATCATGATTTTCTTGATTAAAAAAAAAAAAAATCCAAAGTTTAAAAGTAGATATGACCTTAGGGATCACCTAAACTTGCTCGTTATTTTTTCTACTAAGGAAAACCTACTGGAATATAAGATAAATAAACACCATTTGTGGTCATGGGAATTTTGATCAAAGCAAACCACTGCAAGCACAAAATTTATTTGAAGTCTCACAATTTACTTTGATATAACAAGCACATTATGTATTTTACTCCATAATGTGGCTGTTGGCTATATTTGCTCCTTTGATAATTAACATGAATAATTTTATATGAGATTAATAAAATAGAAATAAAAATAGTCTTATATTGGAATAAAAGTTTAAGTTTGCCATTTTTCCCATTAATCTAATTATCACCTCAAGAAAGTGTGTTTTTGAATGTTTTTAATTGGCTTTATATTTCTATAATTGTTTTTGTAATTACTTTTGCCTAACAAGTTGCTTTGGAATATTACTCTTATTCTTTCCACGCTCCTGTTGTAAGAATCAGTCCACTTGGCAAATACAATTCCATGAATATGATCTTTAAAGGCTAATTTGTCAGTATTGGTAAGAGTATTAAGTCACGAACCTCAAAGGAGGCCTGTGTTCAGAAAGGACAGCAGTGGCAACACCTTTCATTGTATGGGCTGGTGGGCTACTAGGAAGAGAATGTGATATTTGTGGCTTACAAAATCTTTGTGAAAGATTCTTTTTTTTTTCTTTTGTGTCTTACATTTGTAAAAATTATATGATTCTCAGGATGTGGTCAAACTATGTATTCTGTAAAATCTCATTCTTCTAGCTAAGTAATACCCATTTTAAATAAACCAGAGACTCAAAATGTCATTAACAGTTACAGAAGAGGAGAAGGCTACCACTAGCCATAGTAATATTTTAAACTATTAAACATTAATAAGATTGATGCTCAGAGAATATCCATTGTGATTATTCTGTAGTGTTGCATAACTTCCATCTCACCTCTCTCAACAGGTGTATGTTCTCTAACAAAAATTTAATAATCAAAATGTAATGATTTAAATGGCAATCACGATCTTGTTGTTAGTTGCTTTAAAGTTACAGGTGGTGCAAACAGTTAAGCTCTCAACTACTAGCTTCCACCCAGAATTGCCTCAGGAGACAGGCCTGGTGATCTGCTCCTGAAAGATCACAGCTTTGAAAACCCTGTACAGACTTTTACTCTGTACACATGGGGTTGCCATGAATCACACATCATAAGGGTCGGAACACAAGCAGTTTTTCAAGAGACTGATGGAAAGGTACTAACATATATAAATTTAGTATGTATCAATCAGAAGAATTGACCCATAAAAACCAAGCAAAGTGGAGACTCAGAGAGGCTAATAGTGGGCGTATTCGTTCAATTTTTTTTTTTTTTTATTGAGAAAGGAGGCTAGGCCAATTTAATTAAAGCTCCTGCTATGATGCCATCCTAATTATAAAGGTGGTTTAAGCTTTTAACATAATCTTTGAATTACAAATACATATATGCATATTAAGCTACTTAGCCCTGTTGCTAATAAATATCCTGATTCCGATTCTCATTGACCACCTGCTAATTATGACATGGTATTACTTGTTGGTGTATATGTAGGGAGAAATGTGCTGGTTCTATAAATGCAAATATTCTGATTCACGTGGTAGTGCTGACATCCATATAAATCTGTGCATTTCTGTGATGCTTGTATTTACCACTATTAGGAACATAGTTTTTAGTTGACCTTCAAGGGAATAACTGACTGCGAGGCAGAAAGCCTCAGAGCCCAACCCTTCTAAGAGACACCTGATCTGGCTTACCTCCTATACAGAGCAGAGTAGGTTGTACATTCTTCTGAAATTGTCCTTGACAAGATAACCACAGAACAGTCATAGCAGGCCCCAAACGGTTTTAGCAAGTTTTCTATGCCATCTTAACACTTAAAGTGACTTATTAGCTAATTAAGTGCAAAATACATATAAGAACCCCATCACTGGGCAGAGACCTAACATGCTAATGAGGGGGAAAATTGACCTCTTCCTCCATCCCTGGGGGACTGAACCTTTATCTAGAGAAAATGCACAGTCATGCCCAAGCTCTGGGTGCCTGTGTGAAGGTCAGTCCTGAATATTCATGATGAATTTGCGTTTCCTTGTCTGCTCTTTATAAAAGCTCTCCTCCCCAAGCTGCCTGCCAGTAGTCTTGGAGGCAGCAGCCCTGACTGTCTCCTTTTCTTGTGCAACGAAATAAAGGTGCCTTTCTACTCTCCCACCTTGGTCACTTGTTTATTGGTTGTAATGAGTCACACCAAGCGGAACCTGTGGTTTCCACCTGGCAAGAGTTGTGTTTTTCCAATCAATTTCGTCAGCATGAAAAAATGAGGCTAGAACTTGGTCTACAATTAATTCATCAAAGTAAATCCTCATTGATATGCCAGGACAGCTTTCTGTTGGTGGCACCATAGCCTTTCCAGTAGACACCTAACAAATCCCTATATTAAAAACTCAGGAGTACGAGATAATTTATTTTCATCCACCAGAAACTGTTTTAATAAATATATAGATTTATAATGCCTACGAGGAGAACAGATCCCACATGAATGTGGTACTGATGTTTAGTGCACAACTTATAAAGCTCTTTGTAGTGGCTCTGTGAATCTCTTTTCCTGGTCCTCCTTGGTGGACTGTGAATTCCTGGAGAGAAGGAATTTATACGTTATCTGTTGTTGAGTGCTTGCAACAATCAATGCAACGCAGTATCACTTAATACATAAATGGTAAATTCATTAAAGCAAATTGAAAGTGAAAAGTACTATGGGTGTGTAAAGTTGAGCAGAAAACCTAACTTCAAGATAAATAATTCTTTTGCATACTTTGATTCACATTATAGGACATCTACAATAATGACCCTGTTTTCTAATTTGTCTTAAATTACAAGATAGATTTGTTTCAGTGAAGATTGTTCTTTTCTTTTTTTTTTTTTTAACATGTCATGCCTCCAGCACTTGCTTTTTTTCCCCAGGTCTGTACATCTTTCTCCTTTTCCAGGACTTCAAAAACTGACTGATAATGATTGAGGACATTTGCTAATTAATTTCTTTTAGACTTGGCAATTAGCTGAACAGCTTTTATTTCTATTGAAAGGTAGATGTTTGTTTCGAGTTCTTCAGTTCTCATACTTAAGATTACCCTGGATTTGGTAATGCAGAACTGAAGAATGCCTTTTGAAAATTGCTTTGGGTTACTGGTATAATTCAGATCATAGCCAATTCTATTTTGTACCTTTATTTATTTTTGTTTATAATATTTTATTGTGTTTTAGGTGAAAGTTTACACAGCAAATTAAGTTCCCCTTTAACAATTTTTATACAAATTGTTCCTTGCCATTGGTTACAATTTTTACCATGTGTCAGCATTCTTATTATTTACATTCTGTTTGTTCTGTTTCCATTGATCTGGCTTCCCTTCCCCTCCTTGCCTCTTCATCTTTGCTTTTGGGTAAATATTGGCCATTTGGTCTCAAAGTTATTTGTTAAGGGAGCACATTACCCACAGGTGATGTTTTTTATTTATTTTATATGTCAATCTATTATTTAGCCAAAAGGAGACCTACATAAATTGATTCAATTCCAAGTTCAAAGGGTGTCTTACCTTGATGGTCTCCAAGGTTCCTCTAGTCTCTGTTGATCAATAAGTATGGCCTTTTTTAGGAATTTGAGTTTCGTTCTACATTTTTGTCCCATTCTATCCAGGACCTTCTATTGTGTCCCTGGTCAGAATGGTTGGTAGTTGTAGTCAGACACCATCTAGTTCTTCTGGTCTCAGGTTAGAAGAGGTTGTGTTGTGTGTGGGCTATTAGACCTGTGGACTAGTTTCTTCTTTGAGACTTTTATTTATTTTATTCTTTTTTGCTCCATATGAGTTGTATCTTAGATGGCCACTTTCAAGCTTTTAAGGCCTCAGACGCAACTCAGCAAACTAGGATGTAGAACACTATCTTTGTGAATGATGTTTTTGTCACTTGACTGAATTGCCCCCGAGACTATGATCTCAACCATTTTGACTCAGGAAACCAATCCCACAAGTTGGCTGGATATGTCTAGGAATCCTCTACAACTGTGTCCCCTGTGTGGTTTGTTGTATACATATATATATATGCAGCACATACAAAACCCAAACCAAACCAAACCCGTTGTCATTGAGTTGATTCCAAGGAGTACCAGGTGTATTTGAACTGCCAACCTTTTGGTTGACAGCCATAGCACTTAGCCACTATGCCACCAGGGTTTCCAGCACATACAAACGTGTATGTATATATGCCTACAGGTTGCTGGATCATAAGTCATTTCTATTTCTAGCTTTTCAAGGAAGTTCCATACTGTTTTCCATAGTGGTTGTACCATTTTACAATCCAACCAGCAATGTATAAGAGTTTCAATTCCCCCATAACCTCGTCAGCATTTGTTTTCTGTTTTTTTTTTGATCATTGCCATTTTTGAAGGGGTGAGATGGTATCTTATTGTAGTTTTGATTTGCATCTTTCTAATGGCTAATAGGAAACCCTGGTGGCGTAGTTGTTAAGTGTTATGGCTGCTAACCAAAGGGTCCGCAGTTCGAATCCACCAGGCGCTTCTTGGAAACTCTATGGGGCAGTTCTACTCTGTCCTATAGGGTTGCTATGAGTCAGAATTGACTTAACGGCACTGGGTTTGGTTTTGGTTTTGGAATGGTTAATAATCATGAATATTTTTTTCAAGTATTTTTTAGCTACCTGAATATACTCTTTGGTGACGTGTCTGTTCATGTCCTTTGTTCATTTTTTGATTAGATTGTCTTTCTGTTGTTGAGTTGTTTAAGCTTTCTATATATTTTAGAGTTTAGACCCTTATCAGATATGCTGTTGCCAAAGATTTTTTCTCAGTCCGTAGGTTCTCTTTTTATTCTCTTGGTAAAGTCTTTTGATGAGTGTGTTTAATTTTTAGGAGGTCCCAGTTATCTAATTTATCATCTGTCATTCATACATTTTCAGTTTTGTTTGATAGGCTATTTATGCCAAAAATTAGGTCACCTATTTTTGACGCTATGCTATCTTCCAGAAACTTTATAGTTTTAGCTTTAACACGTAGGCCTTTGATCCATTTTCAGTTAGCTTTTGTGTGTAGTGTGAGGTGATTCATTTTCATGCATATGGACATACAGTTTTGCCAGCATCATTTGTTAAAGAGACTGTTTCTTCTCCACTGAATGGACTTTGACCCTACATCCAAGATCAGCTGCCTGTAGATGGATGGATTTACTTCTGGGTTCTTAACTCTATTCCATTGATCTATGTGTCTCTCATTGAACAAGCACCAGGATGTTTTGATTATCGTGGCAGAATAGTCAATTCTGAGAACAGGAAGTGAGGGCGTCCTACTTAGTTCTTCTTCAATATTGCTTTAGCTTTTTGGGGCCTCCTTCCTTTCCATATAAAGCTGGACATTAGTTTTTCCATTTCATTAAAGAATGTTGTTGGGATTTGGATTGGGATTGTATTATATCTATAGAATGCTTTTTGTAGTATTGACATTTTCACAATGTTAAGTCTTCTGATCCATGATCAAGGAATGCATTTCCATTTATGCAGACTATTTTTAGTTTCCTACAATAGAGTTTTATAGTTTTTCCTTATATAAATCTTTTATGTCCCTAGTAGGTTTATTCCTAGGAATTTTACCCTTTGGGGAATGATTGTAAATGGTATTGTTTTCTTGATTTCCTTTTCAGAGTCCTCCTTGTTAGTGTACAGGAACCCAACTGATTTTTATGTGTTGATCTTGTACCCTGCCACTTCGCTGGTTCCTTCTATTAGTTCCAATAAATTTTGTTGTGGAGTCTCTGGAATAGGATCATGTCATCTGAAAATAAAGATAGTTTTAATTCTTCCTTTACAGTTTGTATACCCTTTATTTACCTTTCTTGCCTTATTGCTGTATCTAGTAGTTCCACTACAGTATTGAATAAAAGTGATGAAAAAGGGCATCCCTGTCTTGTTCCCGTTCTCAAGGAGAATGCTATCTTTCTCTGTTGAAAATAATGTTGCCTGTTGGTTTTGCATATATTCCCTTAATTATGTTGAGTAATTTTCCTTTGGAAACCCTGGTGGTGTAGTGGTTAAGTGCTACGGCTGCTAACCAAAGGGTCAGCAGTTTGAATCCACCAGGTGCTCCTTGGAAACTCTATGGCGCAGTTCTTCTCTGTCCTATAGGGTCGCTATGAGTCAGAATCCACTCAACGGCACTGGGTTTGCTTTTTTTTTCTTTGGTTTAATTTTCCTTCTATTCCTTTTTTTGCTGAGAGTTTTTATCAGAAAAGTGTGTTGGATTTTATCAAATGCTTTTCTATGCCGATTGAGATAATCGTGTCACTCCTTTCCTTTGTTTTATTTATGTGGTGGATTACATTGATTGATTTTCTAATGTTGAATCATTCTTACATCCCTGGTATGCATCCTGCTTGGTCATGATGTATTATTTTTTTGATATGCTGTTGAGTTCTGTTGGCTAGAATTTTGTTGAGATTTTTTGTCTGTATTCATGAGGGATATTGGTCTGTAATCTTCTTTTTTAGTGGTGTCTTTGCCTGGCTTTGGAATCAGGGTTATGCTGGCTTCATAGAATGAATTACAAGTATTCCTTCCTTTTCTATGTTCTGGAACAGTTTGAATAGAATTGGTGTCAATTAGTCTTCTCCGAATGTTTGGTAGAATTCTTCAGTGAAGCTGCCTGGGCCAGGGCTTTTTTGTTGCAAAGTTTTTTTTTGTTTTGTTTTGTTTTTAATAACATGTTCGATCTCTTCATTTGTGATGGGTCTGTTCAAATTTTCTACCTCTATTTGTGTTAGTTTAGGTAGGTAGTGTGTTTCTAGAAATTTGTTGCTTCTAAGTGTGTTTCTAGAAATTTGTTGCTTCTATGTTTTCAAATTTTGTGGAGTATAATTTTTCACAATATTTTATTATGAGGTCCTTTTTATCACAGTTGGTTCTACTGTAATGTCACCTGCCTCATTTCTTATTTTGGTAATTCGTATCTTCTCATTTTTTTTCCTTTGTCAATTTGGCCAGTGGCTTGTCAATTTTATCGATCCTCTTGTTGATTCTTTCTTTTTTTTTTCCATTTTCTATTTCATTTATTTCTGTTCTGATCCTTGTTATTTCCTTTCTTCTGGTGACTGTGGACTT
The DNA here is from genome assembly GCF_024166365.1 of Elephas maximus indicus. Lineage (NCBI taxonomy): Eukaryota > Metazoa > Chordata > Mammalia > Proboscidea > Elephantidae > Elephas > Elephas maximus. The sequence goes on along the minus strand of NC_064827.1, from coordinate 22,369,674 downwards.
CTTTTGCTGCTCCTTTTCTATTTGTTCAAGTTGTAGTTTTAACTATTGATCTTGGCCTTTTCTTTTTTGATGTGTGCATTTATTGCTATAAATTTTCCTCTGAACACTGCTTTTTCTGTGTCCCAAAGGTTTTGGTATGTCTTGTTTTCATTCTCATTTGATTAGATGAACTTTTTAATTTCTTTTTTAAAGCTTTCTATTACCCAATAGGTGTTATTCAGTTTGTATGTATTTATTTTTTTCCTTATTCTTTCTATTATTGATTTCAAGTTTTATAGAATTATGATCAGAGAAGATGCTTTGTATTATTTTTATGTGTTTGAATTTATTGAGGCTTGCTTTGTGGCCTAAAATATGGTCTGTCCTTGAGAGTGATCCATGTCATTGGAAAAGAATGAGTTTGGTGCTGCTGATGGGGGGTGTGTTCTGTATATGTCTATGAAGTTGAGTCAGTTGACTATGTCATTTAGATCTTCTATATCTTTGTTGAGTTTCTTTCTAGTTGTTCTGTCCATCATTGAAAATGCCATGTTAAAGCCTCCTACTATTCTTGTAGAACTGTCTACTCCTCTTTTCACTTCAGTTAGAGTTTGTTTTATATATTTGATCTGTCATTAGGTGCATAAATATTTATTATGCTTACATCCTGTTGGTTGACTCTTTGATGATTATACATTGCACTTTTTTGTCTCGTATAGTGAATTTTGACTCAGTCTATTTTATCTGAGATTGTTATTGACACTACAGCTGTTTTGGTAACTGTTTGCTTGATGTATATGTATTTTTTCCATCCTTTGGTTTTAACGTGTTTATCTGCTTGTATCTAAGGTGTGTCTCTAGTAGGCAACATATTGATGGGTCATGCTTTTTTTAATCCATTCTACCACTCTCTGTCTCTTGACTGGTGCCTTTAAACCATATACATCCAGTGTAATTATCAATAGGTATGAATTTCCTGCTGCCGTTTTGTTACGTCGTATGTGCATATGTGGTGTTATTGGTTTCTTTGTTCCATTTAATTTTCTTTGCTGATTTTTGTTTATATATTTTCTTTTTGCATTCTTTGTTGTTGTTAATTTTGTGTTTACTGAGTCTTTTTTTAATTTCTTCTTTATTTTAGTGTGTACATTTATTAATTTTCTTTGTGGTTACTCTGAAATTTACTTTTATCTTTCTAAGTTTAAAACAGTCTGTTATATCTTGATATCACCTTGACTTCCTTTCCATATGGAAGTTCTATACCTACTACATTTATTCCCCTTTTTTGTTTTCAGGTTGTCATTGTTTACAGATCGACATCTCTAGTTCCCCATTTTTAGTTTTCAGCTTTATTTTACTTTTGAGAATTCTTTATCTGGGTGATGCTGTCGTGTCACTGGTTCTCTGTCTGAAGGACTCCCTTTAATATTTCTTGTAAGCTGGTCTGGATTTTACAAATTCCCTTAATTTCTGTTTTTCTGGGAATGTTCTAGTTTTGCCATCATATTTTTTCACCATCCGTTTTTGCTGGATATATGATTCTTGGTTGGCAATTCTTTTCTTTCAGGGTTTTATATATCATACCATTGCCTTCTTGTCTGCATGGTTCCTGTTGAGAAACGGGCACTTAGCCTTACTGGTGCCTCTTTATAGATGAGATTTCTATTCCATGAGCTACTCTCGGAATTCTTTCTTTGTCTTTGGTTGTGGAAAGTTTAATTATGTTATGTCTTGATGACTTTATTTTGGCTTCTATCCTGTATGGTGTTTGTTGAGCTTCTTGAATGGAGAACTTCTCATCATTCATGATATTAGGGGGGTTTTCTGCCAAGAAATCTTGAAAAATTCTCTCTGTACTTTTTTTTTCTCCTCCTCTTCTGGAATTCCTATTACATGTAAATTATTCCTCTTGATTGTGTCCCAGATAACTCTTAGGCTTTCTCTATTTTTCCTCATTACTTTTTTCTGGTTGTTCCTCAAGCAAATTAGTAGCAAGTGATTTGTACTCTGTTTCACTGGTTCTTTCTTCCATTGATTCAATTCTATTTCTGTTATTCCTGAGTTACCTATTTCCATATTTTATTGTTAATCTGGATTTCTAGTTCTTGTTTTTGTATGGTTTCTAATTGTGTATTTATTTGTCATTTCATTCTTGTTTTCCTGAATTCTTCTAGAATTTTGTCTGTTTTCCTTGATTTCTTTGAGGGTTCTATAGATAAGTCTTTTGAATTCCTTATCAGGTAGTTCTATCAGGTAGTTCTATTATCAGGAAGGTTTTCTGCTCCTTTATTTTTTTTCACTTGTTTGAGCCATCTTACCCGGTTTCTTCATATGACGTGTTATTGCCTGCTATTTTTGAAGCATTAAGGCATTAATTAATTATTTTCTTTATTGATTGTATGAATGCTTGTTTTGTACTGATTTTTTATTTTGTTTGTTTTATTTTGATGTATGTGGACCTTTTTTTCTTCTCTTTCTCTTTAGAATGTCTTTTGTATTATTTCAGTTGTTGGTTTGTGGTTCTGGTCTGTGTGTGACTTTGGTGGTGTCTATTGGCTGAGTGTGACTTCCTCTCACTAGTGGGTATTGTGGGTCACACTCATGTGCGAGTCCTCTGTGGCTAGGCTTGTATGTCTTCCCTTGCCAGACTAAGTGGGAGTGGGAAAACAGGTTCTTTCCCTGATATTGGGAGACGACTGTTGGATGGTCAGGTCCCTCCACAATCCTTGTAGGACCACAAGATAATTCCAGATTGGTGCTAGCAGTTAGTTCATTCTCTGAAGGGCAGGACAAGGTGTCTTCATATCCATCATGAGGGAGTTCTACCCAAATGGATGGAGTAGGCCCATGGTGCATGCACAAATTGACACCTCAGTATGTCGTGTAGTATCAAGGGGCTTCAATGCAAGTGCAGATGACCTGCAGGTACTGTTGGGTGTGGTATCTGTGATGTTGCAGCTGGGTAGATGTTAGATGAAGGCACTAGGATCTCTTGTTCATTGTTTGGTGGAGGTACAGATAACACATATCAGGAAGTGCCTGGCATTGTTGATGAAGAGATGCGGTTGTCCAGTCAGTCCCTGGGGCGTGGTCACAGGGAGCATTCTCATTGGTTGTGAGATGGTAGCTGATTGCATGCCAATGATTGCCAGGTAGTGGGGGTGAGGGTGGACATGTCACCAGTCACTGGGTGGTTGACACAGGAACTCACACTGCCAGTCACAGGGTGGGTAAGGCAGCTTGAGTGGGGAGGGTCTTGTCCCTCCAGTCACCAGTCTGATGACAGGAATGTGTGCCACTGATCGCTAGACAAGTGAGGTAGTGAAGGGGTGGGTGGAGTGGGCCTGAGCCTCCAGTCACAGGTGCAATGGCACAGGAGCACCTGCCATGGATCCTTGCTTGGGGGGGGGTTAGGGAGGGTACACCACCGGTCACTGGAAGGGTAAGGGGGCATGTTCACCTTATCTCTGTTGTTGGTGCCACAGAACTACCCAAAGAGTGCAGCCAGTGATCAGGACACAGACTTGACCAAATATGAGGAGAGGGAGGCAGTCAGGTGAGGGATTTCTAGCTGCTACTCCAAGGATTTTCCACTCCAATGGTGCTATCTGCCCAAATAATCAAGGACCACTGCTGGTGAGTAGCTCTGTCCATAATTTCTGGATCCCTCTCTGCTGTATGGTCACCTGAATCCCTAGGGCTCTCACACACCTTTCTGTACTTTCCCTCCTTAGATTCAGTTCATGTTCTGCTCACCTTGCTTCGCTCTGGGTTTGTCTACACAGTATCTCCCTTCCCTATTGGGGATCCTGTGAAGTTTACTTCCTGTGCTCTTTACCCAGAAACACTCCTCACTTTGTCTCATGCTGCACTGGGCCAGCTGGCAGAAGCTTACTCTCCATAAGTCTCCTCTTTCACTGTTTTTTTTCAGTTTTTCCTTCCGTTTGGTGTTCAATTTAATTCTTCATGCTGTTTTGGGTTCCCAGGTTGTCATCTGTATCTGTTTCACTTGGTTTCTTGGTTCTTTCATGTAGGGGGATGGCATTCTATTTTGTATGTTTCTTAAATGACTTTTAAAATAGTTTTATCTTCTCTTCATGTATCTATAAAAATATTCTTCTTAATATCTGTTTAAAAAGTTGCCATAGGTATTTTTTTTTTAATTCCAGCTCATGGCGTCCCCATGTGTGTCTGAGTAGAATGCACTCCATAGGGTTTTATTTTCCTTTAAATTTTATTTATTTTGTTGCTGTTGAGAATATACACAGCAAAACATACACCAAACCCACATTTTCTACATGTAAGTTCAGCAAAATTGATTATATCCTTTGAGTTGTGCAACCATCCTCACCCTTCTTTTCTGAGTTGTTCCTCCTCATTAACATAAACTCACTGCTCCCTAAGGTTTCCATTCAATCTTTCAAGTTGCTGTTGTCAATTCGATCCCATATTAAAAAAAACCCAGTGCAGATAGTTCTTAAAAGAACATAACACTAAAGGCAGACCTTTTTTTTTACTAGTTGAGCTAAACTATTGTTCAGTTTTAAGAAGATTTTGGGGGATATTTTTGGCTCAAAGTTCAAAGATTATATCCCAGCAATATTTTCAGGGGTTCACCACCCTCTGTGGCTCCAGAAAGTCTAGAGTCCATGAAAAATTTTAAATTTTGTTCTGCATTTTCACCCTTTTGATCAGGATTCTTCTACAGAAACTTTGATCAAATCTTCAGTAATGGTAAAGGGGCAGCATCTAGTTCTTTTGTAAAAACTAATTGGCATAGCAGAGCTTACAAAAATGTCTCATAGAGGGAGGACGCAGTTGGCAAACAATGTAGAAGGTGTGCATTATTTTCATAAAAATATGATATTTCAGTAATCTTACACAGCAGTACCCCAAATGCATGCATTGTCTCTAGGAAGAGTGCAAGACGCCCTCTGTGAGTACAGAAAGAAAATGTTTAAAGGTCTATTTACATTTATTTCATACCTTTTCTTCTTTGCCTCAAGACTATTTTCCATAAAACCCTATTGTCATCAAGTCAGTTCTGAGTCATAGTGACCCTCTAGGAGAGAGTAGAACTGCCCTGTAGGGTTCCCAAGGTTGTAATCTTTATGGAAGCAGACTGCTACATCTTTCTCCTGCAGAGCAACCGGTGGATTTTAACCATCTGCCTTTTGGTTAGCAGCCAAGCATTTTACCCACTGTGCTACCAGAGCTCCTTTTCTATAGGCAAGAATTATTTAGGGTGGGCTGATTGCTTGGAAATACGACACTGGTATCCATCCAACTTTAATCATTTTCATTACTTTAGACATATTCCATTTCCTTCCCCACTAGGAAAAACTTTTTGATGTCAAGATGTGCTGAACCAAAGCCAAGGGCGGTGTTTGTACGCTTCATATTAGACTGTTAGTGCCCCCTTCTTCTGATTACTAACCTTTACACCTATCTTTAATATTCTCAGATTTCTGATTCCCCTCTTTCTCTACCAGCATGATGTGTGACTAAATTGTAATACTCTTATCAAAACACTCTAAAATGCATGGAACTACAATGTCAATATAAGAGTTTATTCAGAAATTTTAAATAAAGTAAATTTGGAAATAGGTAAACATTTAATTAAAACTTTCTTATCAAAATAAACCTTATGAAGATAGTGATATCACTAGAGGCTGAAAGTAAAGCAGAAACTATACTACAAGTCATGGTGGTATTTGTGTGAATGAGTTGTGTCTACGTTGATGGGCTATCCACTGGTCTCCAGAGCAGGTTTTTTACCCCCTGATAGGACTGATCTCTCCTCTGAAAGATATGGTAAAATCTTACACTTATAAAACCTGACAGTAGAGCTTACAGATAACTAATTAATTTGAATTTTCTGTAGAATCTAAAGAAGTCAGAGCATGGACATTGAATTACATTGGGTAAAAGCTAAAACACTACTAAGTGCCCTCATTAAGGCAATACAATCAAAGTTACAATTTCAAACCAAATAAAAATATAAGAAATTGTTAATGTGATATACTTTTAGAGGGTTCAGAGAATGATTAAAATGTATATGGCCACACATTCCATATCCTCATGGGGGGAGGGTGCAGCTGGCAAGAAACATAAGAGGCATGCATTATTTGCCCAAAAAGATGGTAGTAAGACCGAGAATGTTGCTAAGTCTCATAAATGGATGCTCACAGGTATTCCTTTTGGAATTACAGGTTTTTCTCCCCAGACTCAGTCATAAGTTTATGACACAGTCAAAAAATTTTCTTGAAAAGTTACAAAAATTTCACCCTATAATAAAAATACTTTTGAAGGACTCATAATCTAGCCTTAACATACTTTCCTAGCTTGAGCTCTTGTAAAAAGAACCTCTTCCCCAATCTACAACAACCAGTTTCCACTGCAGAGTCTATGATTCCCAAGGTCTAGCCTCACCAAATTTATAAATATATCTCCAAGACACCATGCATGAACACGCTTCTAAGCCTGTACTCATGCTATAAGGTTTGCAATGGAATTCCCTACACGGTTTTTTCCTTCTCACATGCTAATATTTACTCATCCTTCAAGGTATATATTAAAATGAACTTAGTTGTAAATCTTGTTGTTGTTGTTGTTGTTAGGTACCATCAAGTGGGTTCCGAATCATAGTGAACCTATATACCACACAAGAACACTGCCTGGTCTTGTGCCATCCTTACAATCTTTACTATGCTTGAGCCCATTGTTGCAGCCACTGTGTCAATCCATCTCGTTGAGGGCCATCCTCTTTTCTGCTGACCCTGTACTTTGTTCTTGTTGTTGTTAGGTGCCGTCGAGTCGGTTCCGACTCATAGTGACCCTATGCACACCAGAACAAAACACTGCCCGGTCCTGCGCCATCCTTAAAATCGTTGTTATGCTTGAGCTCATTGTTGCAGCCACTGTGTCAATCTACCTCGTTGAGGGTCTTCTTCTTTTCTGCTAACCCTCTACTCTGCCAAGCATGATGTCTTTCTCCAGGGACTGATCTCTCCTGACAACATGTCCAAAGTATGTAAGACTCAGTCTCACCATCCTTGCTTCTAAAGAGCATTCTAGCTGTACTTCTTCTAAAACAGATTTGTTCGTTCTTTTGGCAGTCCATTGTATACTTTATATTCTTAGCCAACATCACAATTCAAAGGCGCCAACTCTTCTTTGGTCTTCCTTATTCATTGTCCAGCTTTCACATTCATATGATGCGATTGAAAATACCATGGCTTAGGTCAGGTGCACCTTAGTCTTCAGGGTGACATCTTTGCTCTTCAACACTTTGAAGAGGTCCTTTGCAGCAGATTTACCCAGTGCAAAGCGTCTTTTGATTTCTTGACTGCTGCTTCCATGGCTGTTGATTGTGGATCCAAGTAAAATAAAATCTTTGACAACTTCAATCTTTTCTCCATTTATCATGATGTTGCTCATTGGTCCAGTTGTGAGGATTTTTGTTTTATGTTGATGTGTAATCCACATTGAAGGCTGTGGTCTTTGATCTTCATTAGTAAGTGCTTCAAGTCCTCTTCACTTTCAGCAAGTAAGGTTGTGTCATCTGCATAACGCAGGTTGTTAATGAGTCTTCCTCCAATCCTGATGCCCCATTCTTCTTCATATAGTCCAGCTTCTCTTACTATTTGCTTGGCATACAGATTAAATACGTATGGTGAAAGAATACAACCCTGACGCACACCTTTCCTGACTTTAAACCAATCAGTGTCCCCTTGTTCTGTCCGAATAACTGCCTCTTGGTCCATGTAAAGTTTCCTCATGAGCACAATTAAGTGTTCTTGAATTCCTATTCTTCCCTGTGTTATCCATAGTTTGTTGTGATCCACACAGTCGAATGCCTTTGCATAGTCAATAAAACACAGGTAAACAACCTTCTGGTATTCTCTGCTTTCAGCCAGGATCCATCTGACATCAGCAATGATATCCCTGGTTCCACATCCTCTTCTGAAACCAGCCTGAATTTCTGGCAGTTTCTTGTCGATATACAGCTGTAGCCATTTTTGAATGATCTTCAGCAAAATTTTGCTTCTGTGTGATATTAATGATATTGTTCTATGATTTCCACAGTCGGTTGGATCACGTTTCTTGGGAATAGGCATAAATATGGATATCTTCCAGTCAGTTGGCCAGGAAGCTGTCTTCCACATTTCTTGGCATAGACAAGTGAGCACCTCCAGCGCTGCATCTGTTTGTTGAAACATCTCGATTGATATTCCATCAATTCCTGGAGCCTTGTTTTTTGCCAATGCCTTCAGAGCAGTTTGGACTTCTCCCTCCAGTACCATCGGTTCCTGATCATATGCCACCTCTTGAAATGGTTGAATATCGACTAATTCTTTTTGGTATAATGACTCTGTGTATTCCTTCCATCTTCTTTTGATGCTTCCAGCGTCATTGAATATTTTCCCCATGGAATCCTTCACTATTGCAACTCGAGGCTTGAATTTTTTCTTCAGTTCTTTCAGCTTGAGAAACGCTGAGCCTGTTCTTCCCTTTTAGTTTTCCATCTCCAGCTCTTTGCACATGTCATTATAATACTTTACTTTGTCTTCTCGAGACGCCCTTTGAAATCTTCTGTTTAGTTCTTTTACTTCATCAATTCTTCCTTTTGCTTTAGCTGCTCGACGCTCAAGAACAAGTTTCAGAGTCTCCTCTGACATCCATCTTGGTCTTTTCTTTCTTTTCTGTCTTTTCAGTGACCTCTTGCTTTCTTCATGGATGATGTCCTTGATGTCATTCCACAACTCAGCTGGTCTGCAGTCACTAGTGTTCAATGCGTCAAATCTATTCTTGAGATGGTCTCTAAATTCAAGTGGGATATGCTCAAGGTCATATTTTGGCTTTTGTGGACTTGCTCTGATTTTCTTCAGTTTCAGCCTGAACTTGCATATGAGCAATTGATGGTCTGTTCCACAGTCTGCCCCTGGCCTTGAACTGATGATATTGAGCTTTTCTATCATCTCTTTCTATAGATGTAGTCAGTTTGATTCATGTGTGTTCCATGTGGCAACATCCACGTGTATAGTCGCCGTTTATGTTGGTGAAAGAAGGTATTTGCAATGAAGAAGTCACTGGTCTTGCAAAATTCTATCATTTGATCTCCGGCATTGTTTCTATCACCAAGGCCATATTTTCCAACTACTGATCCATCTCTTTGTTTCCAACTTTTGCATGCCAATCGCCAGTAATTTTCAATGCATCTTGATTGCATGTTCGATCAATTTCAGACTGTAGCAGCTGATAAAAATCTTCTATTTCTTCATCTTTGGCCCTAGCGGTTGGTGCATAAATTTGAATAATAGTCGTATTAACTGGTCTTCTTGTAGGCGTATGGGTATTATTCTATCACTGACAGCATTGTGCTTCAGGATAGATTTTGAAACGTTCTTTTTCACGATGAATGCAACACCATTCTTTTTCAAGTTGTCATTGCCAGCATAGTAGGCTATATGACTGTCCAATTGAAAATGGCCAATACCAGTCCATTTCAGCTCACTAATGCCTAGGATATCAATGTTTATGTGTTCCATGTCATTTTTGACGATTTCCAATTTTACTAGATTCATACTTCGTACATTCCAGGTTCCAGTTATTAATGGATGTGTGCAGCACTTCCAGCATCTTCCAGCACTATATCAGACAATGTTCTGCTGCTATTCGTAAGGTTTTCACTGGCTAATGCTTTTCAGAAGTAGATTGCCAGATCCTTCTTCCTAGCCTGTCTTAGTCTGGCAGCTCAGCTAAAACCTGTCCTCCATGGGTGACCTTGCTGGTATCTGAATACTGGTGGCATAGCTTCCAGCATCACAGCAACACACAAGCCCCCACAATATGACAAACTGACAGACACGTGGGGGCCCTGTACTTTACCAAACATGATGTCCTCCTCCAGGGACTGATCCCTCCTGACAATATGTCCCAAGTGTGTAAGACGCAATCTTGCCATCCTTGCTTCTAAGGAGAATTCTGGTTGTGTTTCTTCCAAGGCAGATTTGTTTATTCTTTTGGCAGTCCATGACATATTCAATATTCTTCTCCAACACCACAATTCAAAGGTGTCAATTCTTCTTTGGTCTTCCTTATTCATTGTCCAGCTTTCACATGCATATGATGTGATTGAAAATACCATGGCTTAGGTCAGACTTACCTTAGTCTTCAAGGTGACATCTTTGCTTTTCAACACTTTAAAGAGGTCCTTTGCAGCAGATTTCCCCAATGCAATGCATCTTTGATTTCTTGACTGCTTTTTCCATGGGTGTCGATTGTGGATCCAAGTAAAATGAAATCCTTGACAACTTCAGTCTTTTCTCCATTTATCATGATGTGGTTTATTGGTACAGTTGTGAGGATTTTTTTCTTTATGTTGAGGTGCAATCCATACTGAAGGCTGTTTTCTTTGATCTTCATCAGTAGGTGTCTCAAGTCCTCTTCACTTTCAGCAAGGAAGGTTGTGTCATCTGGGTAATGCAGGTTGTTAATGAGTTTCCCTCCAATCCTGGTGCCCTGTTCTTCTTCATATACTTCAGCTTCTGGGATTATTTGCTCAGCATACAGATTGAATAGGTATGGTGAAAAGATACAATACTGACACACACCTTTCCTGACTTTAAACCACTCAGTGTCCCTTGTTCTGTCTGAACAACTGCCTTTTGATCTATGTACAGTTTCCTTATGAGCACAATTAAGTGTTCTGGAATTCCCTTTCTTTGCAATGTTGTCCATAATTTGTTATGATCCACTCAGCCAAATGCCTTTGCATAGTCAATAAAACACAGGTAAACATCCCTCTGGTATTCTCTGCTTTCAGCCAGGATCCATCTGACATCAGTGATGATATCCCTAGTTCCACGTCGTCTTCTGAATCCAGCCTGAATATGTGGTATATGTCGATATACCGCTGCAGCTGCTTTTGACTGATCTTCAGCAAAAGTTTGCTTGCATGTGATATTAATGATATTGTTTTATAATTTCTGCAGTCTGTTGGATCACCTTTCTTGGGAATAGGCATAAATATCGATCCCTTCCAGTCATTTGGCCAGGTAGCTGTCTTCCAAATTTCTTGGCATAGATGACTAAGCACTTCCAGTGCTGCATCTGTTGAAACTTCTCAGTTGATATTCCAACAGTTCCTGGAGCCTTGTTCTTCATCAATGCCTTCAGTGCATCTTGGACTTTTTCCTTCAGTACCATAGGTTCCTGATCATATGCTACCTCTTGAAATGGTTGAATGTTGATCAATTCTTTTTGGTGTAATACTCTGTGTATTCCTTCCATCTTCTTTTAATGCTTCCTGCATCATTTAATATTTTCCCCATAGAATCCTTCACTATTTGCAACTTGAGACTTGAATTTTTTCTTCAGTTCTTTCAGCTTGAGAGATGCCAAGTGTGTTCTTCCCTTTTGGTTTTCTATCTCCAGCTCTTAGCACATGTCATTGGAATACTTTACTTTGTCTTCTTGAGCCACCCTTTGAAACCTTCTGTTCAGCTCTTTTACTTTATCATTTCTTCCTTTTGCTTTAGCTGCTCGACTTTAGAGAACAAGTTTCAGAGTCTCCTCTGACATCCATCTTGGTCTTTTCTTTCTTTCCTGTCTTTTCAATGACCTCTTGTTTTTTTCATGCATGATGTCCTTGATGTGATTCCACAATTCATCTGGTCCTTGGTCATTAGTGTTCAATGCATCAAATCTATTCTTGAGATCATCTCTAAATTCAGGTGGGGTATACTCAAGTTTATATTTTGTCTCTCATGGACTTGCTCTGATTTTCTTCAGTTTCAACTTGAATTTGCATATGAGCAAATTGATGGTGCATTCCACAGTCGGACCCTGGACTTGTTCTGACTGATGATTTTGAGCTTTTCCATCATCTCTTTCCACAGATGTAGTCGATTCAATTCCTGTGTATTCCATCTGGCAAGGTTCATGTGTATAGTCACCATTTATGTTGGTGAAAAATGGTATTTGCAATGAAGATGTTGTTCTTGCAAAAGTCTGTCAACAGATCTCTGGCATTGTTTCTATCACCAAGGCCGTATTTTCCAACTACCTATCCTTCTTGTTTGTTTCCAACTTTCTCATTTCAATCACCAGTAATTATCAATGCATCCTGGTTTCATGTTTGATCAATTTCAAACTGCAAAAGCTGAAAAAAATCTTCAATTTCTTTATCCTTTGCCTTAGTGGTTGGTGTGAAAATTTGAATAATAGTTGTATTAACTATTTTTCCTTGTAGGCATATGGGTATTATCCTATCACTGACCGCGTTGTTCTTCAGGATAGATCTCGTAATGTTCTTTTTGATGAATGCAACACTGTTCCTCTTCAAGCTGTCATTCCCAGCATAGTAGACTATATGATTGTCCGATTCAAGGTGACCAACACCAGTCCATTTCAGCTCACTAATGCCTAGGATTTTGACGTTTATGATTCCATGTCATTTTTGATGATTTCCAATTTTCCTAGATTCACACTTCGTACTTTCCATGTTCCTGTTATTAATGGATGTTTGCAGCTGTTTCTTCTCATTTTTGGTCGTGCCACATCAGCAAATGGAGGCCCCAAAAGCTTTAATCCATCCATGCCATTAAGGTCGACTACTTTGAGGAGGCAGCTCTTCCCCAGTCATCTTTTGAGTGCCTTCCAACCTGGGGGGCTCATCTTCCGGCACTGTATCAGACAATGTTCAGCTGGTATTCATAAGGCTTTCAGCGGGTAATTCTTTTCAGAAGTAGACTGTTGGGTCCTTCTTCCTGTTCCATCTTAGTCTGGAAGCTCAGCTGAAACCTGCCGTCCATGGGTGACCGTGCTGATATCTGAATACCAGTGGCATAGCTTCCAGCATTATAGCGACACACAAATCACTGCAGTACGACAAACTGATAGACACATGGGAGTAGATGTAAATATTGAATGTATATTTTCCAGGTTTAAATACACTACATGATCCTGAATCTCATTTATCCATTCTGTAAAATATTTTTAGATATTTTTACATAAAAACTTGGTGAGGTATGCTAAACTATACAGTCACTTCAGGGTGTATTCACAATTTGAATTAAATGGTAATCAGATATAAGGAACTTCCTACTAATATCTAGCCTTTAAAAAAAAAAGTTGTCATTGAATTAATTCCAACTCATGGTGATCCCATGTGTTTCAGAGTAAAACTATGCTCCACAGGGTTTTCAAGACTGCGGCATTTTGGAAACAGATTTCCAGATCTTTCTTCCAAATTGCCTGTGGGTGGGTTTGAATCTCCAGTTTTTCAGTTAGTAGTTCAGTACTTCACTGTTTTGGCTACCTAGGAACTATGTCCTGGTGTATATGACCTATATAATGTCCTCCCTTTGAGTCTGGGTGGTGTTGCTGTTAGGTGCTCTTGGGTCAGTTGCGAGTCAGAGTGACCCTGTGTACATCAACATGAACAACAACAAAATCACTGCCCTGGTCTTCCTCCCTTTTGCTGTTCCTCTACTTGACCAAGCATGATGTTCTCCTCCAGGGACTGATCCCTCCTGATAACATGTACAAAGTATGTCAGATGAAGTCCTGCCATCCTCACGTCTAAGGAGCATCTAGCTGTACTTTTTCCAAGACATTATGTTCATTGTCCTGGTAGTCCATAGTATAGTCAATATTCTTTGCCAACACCATAATTCAAAGGCCTTCCTTACTCATTGTTCAGCTTTCACATGCATATGAGGCAATTGAAAATACCATTGCTTTGGTCAGAGTGCCTTGAATGCTTTAAAGAGGTCTTTTGCAGGAAAGTGTGGGTAGGACCTGGGAATATGATGGGATGTCTCTTCTGTGATTAAAAAAAAAAAAATTTTTTTTTTTTTTTGCAAATGTAATTAAGAACCCTATTAGTTGATTCAGATTTAATCGCGAGAGATCATCCTGTGTGGGCCTGACTTAATTACAGGAATTTACAGGAATTCTTTAAAAGAAGGTTTAGTACTTCCCTAAAGTTAGAGACTTGAAGCAGCAGAGATTTTCCTCTTTATTGCTGGCTTTGAAGAAGCAAGCTGCCGTGCATCTACAGCCACAAGGGAATGAGTATAGCCAACAACCTGAGGGAACTTGGATAAGGATCCCTGTCTAACCAAACTTCCAGATGACAAAGCAGTCTGCCCATGCCTTGATTTCAGCCTCGTGAGACCCTGAACAGAGACCCCAGAGAAGCTATTCCTGGGTTTCTAGCATAAAGAAACTGTGAGATAATTAATGGACATTGTTTTAAGCTGCTAAAATTGCAGCTAAACTTCTTTATACAACAATAGGAAACAAATACAACCAGCAGCTCATCATTTCTATAAATCATTTGTATGTGAAGAAGCATTCTCAGCTAAGTTCAAAGTTCAATTTGAAGTATTTTGGTGATTTATACATGCATAATTATTATTTAGTATTGGTATTTTATTTAGTTTTACTTTTTACGGTCACATGATTTTGTTTAAGCGGATGTTACAAATCAGTAATGGTTTGTAGAAGGCAGAGCAAAATATGCTATTTAACAGTTGACTCTGGATATTTCAGTAATCCATGCCTAGGGAGACACGTACTTTTCAGCTGACAAATTAGAATTAATTGCATATTTGAGAACCACTCCCCATGTGTTATGATACCTTCTTTAGATATGTGATATTAAATCACAGCTTTCATACTCATTTGGAAAATTTAGTTATTTCTGAAAACTTGTTATTTGTTCTTTATATTTTCTAAAATTATTACATATTTTAATTTTGTGATTTTATGAAGAATTCTGTCTATAGAATTACAAATATAAAATTTTAAATATTAGTAATATAATCTACAAACGAAAACCTTGTTCATAAAGTGACTTGCATTGACACGCAGGTATCAGCCATACCTTGACATTATGACCTTTTTCTTTCTTCCCTTGTCCTGATTACTTGTTACCATATTTAAAGTCACGATCTTAATGTTCATTCTTTTTCATGTATCTTTTTAGTGAGCAGAACTAATAAACTAAGTGAGGAAGCTGTATGTTTATGGAAAAGAATCCAGGCTGTCCTAAAACATTCCGTACAATTACAGAGAAAGTATTATTGGGGCAAAAATCCTCCACCATTCCCTTAACATGATTGCCTAATTTATTGTTTGGCCTCCTGTATTAATTACCTCTTTTTTTTATTTATGCCAGAACTGTATTGATCTAATCTTCGATTCACTCTCAAGGGCTCCTGAACTCATTCTTGATTCTGTCAAGCCATCCTCAATCTGTATAATTGGTCCCTGTGTGGTTGTAGGTGGGTAAACCCCACCGCAGGATGTTCCAGGTATTTTTCACCCTTCTTCAAGGACCTGAAGTCATATAAGCCTTTCTGACATTCTGTCGTGTTCATGCTGCATGAAGTAAATAATATTTTTCTGGTCAATTTTGAAAAGAGACACATGCTTTATATTTGAAATGAGTGGAACTATTCACCTGCATTATTGTTATTATTATTAACAGAGAGAAAGTGAGAGATCAAGAGGGAGAATATGTGTGCTACTAACATTCGAAATGTGTAATGAATACTTAATAATAAAAAAAACAAGAAACTCAGACATCAGTGTAGAATATAACAAATAAATTATGTATTTTAGTATATATCTGTTTTTTCAACCTGCATAAGTAAGTATACAATAATAGTTGAGTGGGTAATTATTTATTTATATTTAAACTGTATTAAAATCTAACTCTCTTTACTACAAATGATTAATACTTGGGACAGATTAAATCTCTTGCAGAGAGTATCTGAACTTACAGACCAGATCATCTGTTTCCAAATGCAGCAATGAAATATGATTGTCAGAACTGAGGAATACATTTTCTCTTTGGAGATTTCACTAATCACACTATTCACGAAAATATCAGATTCACCTAATGTTTGTTAGCTAATAAATGATTAACAGAGGTAAGTAATGTTGCTGTTATTGCTAAATCTTACTGAAGTTCTGTGATGTCCCCAAGACTCCAGAGCTAGAAATCATGTAATAGGGTGCAATAAATTTGATCAGAAATAGAGTTGTTGGAGAAAATTTAATTGTCAATAAAAAAATGAACAAACTCATTCCCATCAAGCCAATTCTAACATATAGTGACCCTAAAGGACAGAGCAGAGCTGCCTCATCGGGTTTCCAAGGAATGGCTGGTGGATTCTAACTGCCCACCTTTTGGGTACTGGCTGAACTCTTAACCACTGTGCCACCAGGCTAGAAATGGCTAAAAGGTCAAAGAAGCAACTTTCTTGAGAAAATTACACTCTGGCTTTTTAATTTACATCAGCATGTGGCAGAAGGAAAAAAAAAAGACATTTTTTTTATTCCCAAGAGTTCACACTTAGAGCTCTAATTCTTTGCAGTAAATTTTGTGTTGAGGCATAAACTTAGTGTATGCACAATGGGCCCTTGTAAGCTCACAATATTTTAAAATTTAATTTCCTGAAAATATTTTTAAACTATTACACACATGCACACACACAGTCATGCAGACTAAGCTATGCATTGCTTAAAGTCCACAATATGCCCTGTGAAATAGGATGTTATGTGATTTAAATGTTATGCAAACACCATAGTATATACAGGAGAGAGCACACAAGATGTCACCAGGCGGTCCAGGTACCCACGCTACCACTTCCCGGCCAAGGGACTGTGGGAAAACTTTGACTCTGCTGCTGCCAGTCCTGCAGGCTTGTCACCAGATCTCTGAAAGCCACGCTGAGGCCCCACAGTGGCGCTAATCAGCTGTCCAGCCAGCCTCCTCCAGGCACACTGCTGCCTCCCTTCCCTTCCTTCCTCCCTGCCTGCCTTCCCTGCTCCCATTAATGGGCTTTAAACTCTTCCGGCCCACCAGCCTCTCCTCTGCCTCCTCCCCTGGCAGTGCCCTCTGGCCAGGTTGGTGTGATGCACAGGGCACCCTGGCCACGTGGGTCTGCAGCCTCACAGGCCATCCTCCCTGTCCCCCACGGCTTCAGCGGTCTCTGCCTGGTCCCTGCCTGAGGCAAGTGTGGTGGGACAGGCAGCCCCCTGATGGGCCCTACACCTGAGGCCTTGGGCCAGGGCAGAAGCAGGACCTGGAGAGCTAGTGAGAGACAGGGTTTACAGTACTTAGCAAAGTAAGTCCACTATGTCCCATTCTCCAGTAGGGATTTCTAAACTCTTATAACCTTATGGGACCATAGGTGTACATGCGGTGGTTCGTTGCATGAATGGATGTTATGCAGTGCACACCTGCATGTATATAGTGTGTAATAGTTGTAATAAATACATTTTTATGCATTGTATATAGTTATATGTAAATGTATATATAATAGTGTTTAATATATATGATAAATAATATATAATTATATTGTGTATTATGTATAACATATGTAATATATAAAACCAAAAACGCTCTGTCATCAAGTCAATTCTAACTCATAGTGACCCTGTAGGATAGAATAGAACGCCCCATAGAGTTTCCAAGGAGCACCTGGTGGATTTGAACTGCCGACCTTTTAGTTAGCAGCTGTAGCTCTTAACCACTATGCCACCAGGGTTTCCATATATATATGGAAATATTTTACCTGTGTATATATATATATATAAAGTTAAAATATTGTTTAAAGTGGTGTTTGACAAATGCTTCATCTAAAGTATTATATCTATAAACATCAAAACAAACCCGTTGCCGTCCAGTGGATTCCTACTCATAGCAACCCTATAGGGCAGAGTAGAACTGCCCCATAGGGTTTCCAATGCTGTAAATCTTTATGGAAGCAGACTGCCACATTTTTCTCCTCCAGAATGGGTGATGGGTTCAAACCACCAACCTTTTTGTTAGCAGCTGAGTGCTTAACTACTGTGCCAACTGGACTCCCTGTAAGAGGCATAAGTAAGAGTCTCTAAAAAACAAAAATAGTGGTGAAAAGCCAGTGGACAAGGGTTGGGATTTCTCCTGGGTCACACGAATTCCCTTCCTCTATGTGCCTGCAGCTATTCCCACACCTGCTCAGAGATTATACACAGGCACCATCCGGGGCTTGACTGTGACTTTCTTTTCTTTCTTTTTTTTTTTTTTTTTGCCTGCACTGATGCCTTGGTAATATATTTAAAGATACAATCCTAATTTTCACCAGCTTGATTTTATGTGGCTAGACCATATAGTAAATGAAGTGAAGGAACACTTTATTAATAAAAAGAAGCAGCCAGACAGACCTAAAGACTTCACTCTGAATAATGTATTTTGGTCTTAGTGAGGCTGGCAGCTTGTGTTTGGAAACTTTCCACAAATTTCATTCTCAGAATTCTTTAATACAAAGTGCAAGAAACTTACTTAGACTTTTCTGCTGACCCGAGTACCTCTATCAGAGGGCTTCAGGGACACTGGCTATGTTTGATCTTGCCTGAGACAGTGCGGAACTATGTGGAAATGCGTGCACGTGTGTGTGTGTGTGTGTGTGTGTGTGTAGATTATTAAAGCTTGGTTCTGTTTGATGACGGTAGGGTGTGTGGCAGTAAGCATACTGTTAGCCATTCATTCTTTCTTTTCAGTTTCTGTCTTGATATACCAAAAAGTGTGCATTTTTTTCACCTATTGCCTTTCTGAAAACAGTATTGTTTTACAATTTACATGTTTCTTTTTAGCCTTGGAAAACTGCTAAAACATAATTATTGTAGAACAGTTTACCCTGGTGGCATAATGGTTAAGTGCTATATCTGGTAACCAAAGGTTGGTAGTTCAAATCCACCAGGTGCTCCTTGGAAATACTATGGGGCAGTTCCACCCTGTCCTATGGGGTCGCTGTGAGTCGGAATCGACTCAATAGCAACGGGGTTGGGGTTTTTTTTGGAATGTTGAGAATTGTGGCATCCTTACTGACATTCCAATTACCTAAAAATATCTGATTAGTAGCTGTATTAGTTTTCTAGTGATACTATAACAGAAATACCACAAATGGGTGGCTTTAACAAACAGAAATTTGTTTTCTCACAGTCTAGGAGGCTAGAAGTCCAAATTCAGGGTGCAGACTCTAGGGTAAGGCTTTCTCTCTCTGTTGGGGGAAGATTCTTGTCTTTTTTCAACTTCTGCTCCTGGGAGATCTTTATGTGGCTTGGCATTTCTCTCCTTCCATCTCTGCTTGCTTCTCTATGCCAAATCTTCTTTTTATATTTCAAATCTAATTGGATTAAGACATACCTTATACTGATATGGACTCAACATAACAAAGAAAACCCATTCTTAAATTACAAACACAAGTATAAAAAAATACAACACGAACCCTAGTGGCATAATGATTAAGAGCTATGGCTGCTAACCAAAAGTCAACAGTTTGAATCCACCAGGAGCTCCTTGGAAACCCTATGGGGTAGTTCTACTCTGTCCTATAGGGTTGCTATGAGTTGGAATCAACTTGATGGGAACAGGTAGATAGGTACTTTATGGGGACACAATTCAATCTTTTACGATAGCTAATTTATTAACCTTGTTTTTATAATTTATAAAATAAAACAGTCACTGCATAAAGAGTATAAATAAATAAATATACTTTATAGCAGTTTGTTCCATATGGTGGGAAAATAGCTTGAGATTTGAACCCAGACTTGTTTTGAATCTATATTCCTACAAATATTAGTTGTGTAGCTGTGGACAAGTTCTCTAATTTTACTGTCCTCAGGTTTTTCATCTGCAAAATTAAGACAGTAATAATGG
Source organism: Elephas maximus indicus (assembly GCF_024166365.1). Lineage (NCBI taxonomy): Eukaryota > Metazoa > Chordata > Mammalia > Proboscidea > Elephantidae > Elephas > Elephas maximus. The sequence continues at coordinate 22,349,972 of NC_064827.1, read as the reverse complement.
GACTGCATTAATCTGTACAATAGAGTGTTTTGAATATATAGGTAAATAGGAAATATTATATTGAATATGGACCTCCAAATGCACTAACATTTTTCATGTATTAATGTTTATTTCCATCGATTTTTTCTTTGAAAAATATGACTCGATAAGCTGTGTACTTGTCATGCATTGATATAAACCTACTGGGGAAAAAAATGTTCCTAAAATATTAATACCCTTTTACAAAAAAAGAGTGATAAAATGTAGCAAGGAAGTCTTCTAGCAATATAAACTATGCTATGATTGTTACATTTTCAAATTGTTAACCAAATTAAATCAAATTCTTTCACTACCTGAGATTCTTGAAGGCATTGTGGTAACTTGGGCAACTTCAATTGGAATGCTTATTCTTAAAATGTGTGTGCTGAAGGCATCTAGTCTGAATTTTACATGTAAAATGTATTAATTATATCAATTATTGTTTCACCCCAAAATTTATAAAGATCGTAATTTCTATCACCTGCTATAAATCAGTGAAAATTCCACCAGTTTCTCACCAGTTTATCCCACTGCAGTTATCCTGAAGTGTTGATTTCATTCATAATTAAATTGTATAATGATTAATATTCAATAATGTTTAGCTTCAACTTTCATGGTGTAAAAAATCACATTAGAAAATTTGTTTCTAGTAAGAAAATCATCTCCAAGAAAGGCCACTTACTTACATAAACTCATGAATAAATAATTTAATCTGTGTAGGAGTACTTTAAATGAGGAACAGGACCAATGGGGTGGTAAAAAGAACAATAACAAGGATTCTCTAAGAGAGGCTGAAAATAAATCTTATAACAGCAAGCTTTAAAATATACTCAGTTTTCACAGCAGAGTTTGTATCTAAGGATCATCTTCTTTAAAATACTCATAAATGCAGATTTTTTACAGGTGTTTGTAAAAGTGTTTTATAATAGTGAAAACTCAGAAAAAATCTAAATATTCATTACTAAAATCTCAATATCTATTAGCTAATATCATTTAGAAAGAATCCTGATGGAGCAGACACTAAGCACTCAGCTGCTAACCTAAGGTCTGTGGTTCAAAACCACCAGTCAATCTGCAGAAGAAAAGACCTCTTGTAAAGCTTACAGCCTAGGAAACCCTATGGGGCAGTTCTACCCTGTTCTATAGGGTCTCTATGAATTGGAATTGACTCAGCGGGCACACAACAACAAGCACAGCAACAACAACAAGCACAGCAACAACAACAAGCCCAACAACAACATTTAGACAGAAAATGACATCAGACATTGAATTCTGTGAAGCACAGCATTTTGTTTTGGAAAGGATTCCATTATAAAGTGATTATAATTTTGTCTACAGGCTAACAGTGAGCCCAAGGGCTCAAGTAGGATCTATTGAGAATGTAAGGGAGGATGTTTCCTCTATTTCACTCCCAGATTGATCTTTAGTGACAGGAATCCTGAATAACTGTGCCATTTGACCTTCAGAGGATATCTTTTTGAGGTGCATAAATTGGAACTGACTCTGAGTTTCAAGTTTTAGACTACTTAGAAAAGATAAAGGGGCCCTCGTGGCACAGTTGTCAAAGCAATCAACTGCTAACTGAAAGGTTGGTGGTTTGAAACCACCAGCAGCTCCAAGGGAGAAAGATGTGGCAACCTGTGTCTGTAGAGATTAACAACCTTGGAAGCCATACGGAGTCACCATGAGTCAGAGTCAACTCAACAGCAGTGGGTTTGGTTTTGTAAATCTGTACATTGTAAATCTGTATTATCCCCACCTTTTCCACAGAAAGGTTGAGCCCCATCACTTATGTCAGTGTCTGCGATCAACTAAACCCGCACCCCTCCTTGTATGCATATTGAATTCCAGAGATCAAGCATCCAGAACTCCTGAACCAGCACTGAAAAAAAAAAAAAAAAATCCTGAAGCAAAGAGTGCCCTCTAGTGGTACTCTGGGGAAGGTACCAAGCCCACCGTTGAGGGGTTGATTCTGAGTCGTAGTTGACCGTGTGGGGCTGAGTGGAGCTGCCCTGTGGGGTTCCCAAGGCTGTGAGTCTTTGCAGAGGTGGGCTGCCACTTCTTTCTCCCAAGGAGTGGCTGGGAGCTGGGCACTTGGCTGCTGCTCCACCATGGCACCTAATCAATTAATATTCCCACAAAAACTAGAATACAAAATTTAAAGTAAAAAAAGATAACAAAATTGGCTCAAGTTCAAGAAAAAAATAGTAAAACACACAAAATCACAAGAGAAGAAGGACCAATCAAAAGCAAAACATGAAGAAGGGGGAACTTTTCCTATGGAAGCCAGACTAATGCAAATAATTATAATTTTCTGACTATGGTGCTACATATGTTGAAAGAAAGCAAAAAAGCCCACAGATAAGAAGCTAGCAGAGATCAGGAAATAAATGGATGAACAATATGAGAGATTCAACAAGGAAACTGAAAACATTAAAAACAAACAAAAACAATTGTTGGAACTGAAGAACAAAGCAATTGAATTAGAAAAAGCAAGAGAAACACTCAACAATAGCTGAACAAACAGAAGATAGAATAAATGAACTAGAAGACAAAATAAATGAATTTATCAAGTTTCAGGAACCCTGGTGGCATAGTACTTAAGAGATATGGCTGCTAACCAAAAGGTCAGCTGCTCTAATCCATCAGCTGCTCCTTGGAAGCCCTATGGGGCAGTTCTACTCTGTTGTATGGGGTCACAGTGACTTGAAATTAACTCGATGGAAACAGGTTTGGTTTCGGTACCAAGTATCAAAGAGAAACAAGAGAAAAGAACAAAGAAAAAGCAAACAAACCAAAAGGAAGTGTGACATTAAATTAAGAAAACTAACATTAGAATTATTGGAATCCCAGGGCACCATGACAGCAGTAAAGGTACAGAAACGTTTTTCCAAGAGATAATCAGAGAGAATTTCCCAGACCTGAACAGAGAACCAAGCCTACAAATACAGGAAGCTACATGAACCCCTATCAGAAGAGACCAAAAAGATCAACTCTGCACCATAGCCTATTAAAAATCTTGAAAATCAAAGACAAGGAGAGAATTCTGAAAGCAGCAAGAGAAAAATGCAATATAATATACCAAGAGTCTTTCATAATAATCAATGTGGATTTCTCCCTAGAAACTCTAGAAGCCAGAAGACAATGGAGCTGCATATATAAAATACTGAACAAAAACAAATGCCAACCATGAATTTTTTAACCAGCCAAGTTGTTATTCAAAATCGAGGGGGAAATTAAGACATTCCCAAAACAGAAGCTTGGGAATTTACAACTACCAGATCAGCTTTGCAAATATCACTTAATTTGTTGTTAAGTGTCATCAGGTTAATTCCTACTCATAGTGAAACTATGTACATCAGAATGAAACACTCTCCAGTACTATGCCATCCTCACAATTGTTGCTATTCTTGAGCCCATTGTTTCAGCCACTGTGTCAATCTCTTTCATTGAGGAACTTCTACTTTTTTGGTAACACTCTACTTTACTAAGCATGATGTTCTTCTCCAGGGACTGGTCCCTCCTGATAACATGTCCAAAGTATGTGAGACAAAGCCTCATCATCCTCACTTCCAAGGAGCACTCCGGCTGTATTTGTTCTAAGACACACTTGTTCATTCTTCTGACAGTCCATGGTATATTCAATATTCTTTGCCAACACCATAATTAAAAGACATCAATTCATCTTCGGTCTTCCTTATTCACTGTCCAGATTTTGCATGCATATGAGGCAATTGAAAATATAATGCCTCAGCATTATGCTGAGTGAAGTCAGTCGCAAAAGGACAAATATTGTATGAGATCACTACTATAAAAACTCATGAAAAGGTTTACACCCAAAAAGGAACAATCTTTGATATTTATGAGGGAGTGGAGGAGTAGGAATGGAAAAATACTAAATAGACAACAGATAAGTGGTAACTTTGGTGAAGGGTAAGACAGTACATAATACTGGGGAAGCCAGCACAACTTATCTAAGGCAAGGTCATGGAAGCTTAATAGACACTTCAAAACTCCCTGCGGGACCAAATTACTGGGCTGTGGACTGTGGGGACCATGGTCTTAGTGAACATCTAGCTCAATTGGCATAACATAGTTTATAAAGAAAATGTTCTGAGTTCATCTTTGGTGAGTAGCATCTGGGGTCTTAAAAGCTTCTGAGAAGCCATCTAAGATACTGTACTGGTCTCATCCGGTCTGGAGCAAGGGAGAATGAAGAAAACTAAAGATACAAGGGCAAGATTAGTCCAAATGGCTGAAGGACCACAAGTATAACGGCCTGTACCAGACTGAGTCCATCGCAGCTAGATGGAGCCTGAGTACCAGCATAGACTGCTTTGACAGGGATCACAATAGAAGGTCCTGGACAGAGCTGAAGAAAAATGTAGAACAAAATTCTAACTCACAAAGAAAAACAAAACAAAAACCAAACTTACTGGTCTGACAGAGACTGGAGAAACTCCAAGAGTATGGCCCCTGAACACCCTTTTAGCTCAGTAATGAAGTTGCTCTTGAGGTTCACCCTTCAGCCAAAGATCATACAGACCCATAAACAAAATGAGACTAAAGGGGCACACCAGCCCACAGGAAGGACTAGAAGGCAGGAAGGGGCAGGAAAGCTGGTAATAGGGAACCCAAACCTGAAAAGGGAAGAGTGTTGACATGTCGTGGAATTGGTAACCAATGTTACAAAACAATGCGTACTAGTTGAAAAAAAAAGAAAATATCATACCTCGGGTCAGGCATACCTTAGTCTTCAAAATGAACTTCTTTGCTTTTTGACACTTTAAAGAGGTATTTTGCAGCAGATTGGCCAATGCAATACATTATTTGATTTCCTGACAGCTGTTTCCATGGGCGTTGATTGTGCATCTAAGTATAATGAAATCCTTGACAACGTCAACCTTTTCTCTATTTATCATGATGTTATTTATTGGTCCAGTTGTGAGGACTTTTGTTTTCTTTATGTTGAGGTGTAACCCACAGTGAAGGCTGTGTAGTCTTTGATCTTCATCAGTAAGTGCTTTGAGCCCTCTTCACTTTCAGCAAGCAAGGTTGTGCCATCTGCATATTATGGGTTGTTAATGAGTCTTCCACCAATCCTGATGCTGCATTCTTTTTCAAATAGTCCAACTTCTCGAATTATTTGCTCAGCATGCAGTTTGAATAAGTATGGTTAAAGGATACAACATTGACGGACACCTTTCTTGATTTTAAACCTTGCAGCATCCCCTCCTCTGTTGGAACACTGCTTCTTGGTCTATGTACAGGTTCCACGTGAGCACAATTAAGTGTTCTAGAATTCACATTCTTCGCAATGTTAGCAATAATTTGTTATGATCCACACAGTTGAATACCTTTTCATAGTTGATAAACACAGATAAATATCTTTCTGTTATTCTCTGCTTTCAACCAAAGCAATGATATCCCTTGTTCGCTTCCTCTTCTGAATCTGGCTTGAATTTCTGGCAGTTCGCTGTCCATGTACTGCTGTTACCGCTTTCGAATGATCTTCAGCAAATTTTACTTGTATGTGAAATTCATGATAAAACCAGCGCTGTCGAGTCGATTCCGACTCATAGCGACCCTACAGGACACAGAACTGCCCCATAGAGTTTCCAAGGAGCACCTGGCGGATTCGAACTGCTGACCCTTTGGTTAGCAGCTGTAGCACTTAACCATTATGCATCCAGGGTTTCCAAAATTCACGATATTGTTCAATAATTTCCACTATCTGTTGAATCATCTTTCTTTGGAACAGGCACAAATATGAATCTCTTCCAGTCGGTAGGCCAAATTTCTTACCACAGATGAGCGAGCACCTTCAGCACTGCATCCATTTGTTGAAACATCTCACTTGGTATTCCTTCAAATCCTGAAGCCTTGTTTTTCGCCAGTGTTTCCAGTGCAACTGATGATATTCTTCCTTCAATGTCGTCAGTTCTTGGTCATATGCTATCTCCTGAAATGATTGAATGCCGACCAATTCTTTTTAGTACAGTGATTCTCTGTGTTCCTTCCATCTGCTTTTGGTTGCTTCCTGTGTCATTCAATATTTTGTCCATAAAAATCCTTCAGTATTGCAGCTTGAGACTTGAATTTTTTCTTTAGTTCTTTCAGCTTGAGAAATATTGAACGTGTTCTTCCTTTTTGGTTTTCTAACTCCAGGTCTTTGCACATTTCACTGTAATTTCTTGTCTTTTTCTTTTTGAGCTGCCCCTTGAAATCTTCTGTTCAACTGTTTTCCTTCAACATTTTCTCCATTCACTTTAGCTGCTCTGTGTTCAAGAGCAAGTTTCAGAGTCTCTTCTGATAACCATTTTGGCCTTTTCTTTTTTTTTCTTGTCTTTTAAATGACCTTTTGCTTTCTTCATGTATGAAGTCCTCCAACAACTAGTCTGATCAGCAGTTATTAGTACTCAAAGTGTTAAATATATTCTTGAGATGGTATCAAAATTCAGGTGAGATATACTCAAGATCATATTTTGGTTCTTGTGGACTTGTTTTAATTTTTCAGCTTCAACTTGAACTTGTGTATAAGCACCTGAAGTCACCCCCGGCCTTATTTGACTGATACTAGCTTTTCCACCATCTCTTTCCACAGATTTAGTAGATTCGATTCCTGTGTTTTTCATCCAGTGAAGTCCTCATGTGTGTAGTTGCCATTTATGTTGTTGGAAAAAAGATATTTTCGGTGAATAAGGTGTTGGTCTTGAAAAATTCTATCATGCAATATCCAGTGTCATTTTTATCACCAATGCCATATTTTTCAACTACAGATCCTTTTTTGTTTCCAACTTTTGCACCACTATTATTAATGTATCCTGATTGCATGTTTGATCAACTTCAGACTGCAGAAGATGGTAAAAGTCCTCAATTTCCTCATCTTTGACATTAGTGTTGGGTGTGTAAATTTGAAGACTAGTTATATTAACTGGTCATCCTTGTGGGTGTATAGGTATTATCCTATCACTGACAGCTTTGTTCTTCAGGATAGATCTTGAAGTATTCTTTTCGACAATGAATTCTATGTCATTCCCCTTCAAGTTATCATTCTCGGCACAGTAGACCATATGATTTTCTGATTCAAGACAACAAGTACCAGTCCATTTCAGCTCACTAATGCCTAGGATACCAAGCTTTATGCATTCCTTTTCATTTTTGACAACTTTCACTTTTCCTAGACTCATACTTTATGCTTTCCACGTTCTGATTATTAATGGATATTTGTAGCAGTTTCTTCTAATTTTGAGTCATGCCACATCAGCAAATGTAGGTCCCCAAAGCTTGAGTCCATCCACGTCATTAAGGTCGACTCTAAGGAGGCAGGTCTTCCCTAGTAGCCTTTTGAGTGTCTTCCAATCTGAGGGGCTCATCTTGTGGCACTATATCAGACAATGTTCTGCTGCTATTCATAAGGTTTTTACTGGCCAGTTTTTTCAGAAGTACACTGCCATGTCCTTCTTCCATGTGTGTATTAGCCTGGAAACTCCTCTGAAACCTGTCTACCGTGGATGACCCTGCTGGTATTTGAATACTGGAGGCATAGCTTCCCACATTACAGTAAGATGCAAACCACCACAGTATGTAAAATTGACTGATGTGTGGGTTATGTATAGCCTATAATAAAAAATATATATATATAGAGAGAGAGAGAGAGACCTAAAAATAGTGATACAAACAGTCATATGCATACCTTTGTTCATTGCTGCTTTATTCACAGTAGCAAATAAATGCAAACAACTGAATTGCCCATCAGTGGATGAATGGATTAGCAAATTGTGGTACACACATACAATGAAATAATATGTAACCATAAAGATCAATGATGAGTCTGCAAAACATATTATCACATGGATGACCTGGAAGGCATAATTATAAGTTAAATAAGTCAAGCATATAAGAACAAATGTTGTATGATCCCTCTTTTATAAGAAGACAAGAATAGATATATATAGAGAGAGACCGATGTTCAGTGGTGGTTACCAAAGAGATGATGGGGGATAGGAAAGTACACTTTATATCGTAGAAATTTGTTATTTTTTTGGTGATGGGAAAAGTGACACCAAATGTGGATGTAGTGAGCACAGTACAGCCAAAATAAAAACGAGTGTTTGAGTATATATGGATGGGTGTAAACATATTGGTATATGGGTAGATATAGGTGTGTACACAGATTAAAACAGATAGAAGTATCTACAGATATACGTAAATACAAGCATGTGGGTGCAGGCACATACATTCATTGAAGACACAAATATGGACACTCCACAGACAAAACTGGACACCTATCAAGATTGGTTTTCTGGGTTTGATATCTTAGGATCATAACTTCATGGGACAACTCAGTCAATTAGCATAACATAGTTCACAAAAATCACGATCTGCATCCTAGTGAAGTGAGTAGGATCTCTGGTCTTAAAAGTTTGAGAGCAGCCATCTAAGACACAACTAGAGGTCTGTACTTGCCAGGAGCAAAACAATAAGAAGATAAGTAAAAGCTCAGAGAAGAAACAAATCTACACTAGCAACAACCTCATCTTGCCTGAGATCAGAACTAGATGGTGCCCAGCTACCACTACCGAGTGTTCTGACAGGGGTCACGATAGATGGTCATGGGTAGAATGGGTAAAAATTGTGGAGCAGAATTCAAATTCTTATTTTTTAAAAAAAGAAAGCCAGACAAACTGAAACAGTTGAGAACAGAGGACTCCCTGAGACTATCTCCCTGAGACACTGTTTAAACCTAGGACTGAGTCCGTCCCCTGAGATTACCCTTTATCAACATAGCGGAGTGGCTCACAAAATAAAGGATATTACTCGTAAGATCAGTGCTGTACTTAAAAACCATCAGTAAGAGACCAAAAGTCAACAATTACTCAAAAGCAAAGATGAAAAGATAAGGGGGCAGGGAAACTAGAGTACTAAAAAAGGAACTAACAGAGCACAAAGAGAATGTTGACACATTGTGACAAATGTAACTAATGTCACTGAACGATTTGTGCAGAAATTGTCAAACAGGAATCTAACTTGCTGTATAAATTTTCACCAAAAATTCAATAAAATAGAAAATATATTTAAGACTTGTTTTATGACTCTGCATATATCTATCTTGGTGACCACAGTAGGTACACTTGAAAGTAATGTGTATCTGTAGTTCTTGAATGTTGTTGTTGTTAGGTGCTGTCAAGTTGGTTCAGACGCACAGCAACTCTATGTACAACAGAACAAAACACTGTGCGGTCCTGCGCCATCCTCATAGTCATCGTTATGCTTGAGCCCTTTGCTGCGGCTGCTGTGTCAATCCATCTCTTTTGAGGTTCTTCTTCTCTTTCTCTGACCATCTACTTTACCAAGCATGATGTCCTTCTCCGGGGACTGGTCCCTCCTGATAATATGTGCCAAGTATGTGGGATGAAGTCTGCCATCTTTGCTTCTAAGGAGCATTCTGGCTATTCTTCTTCCAAGACAGACTTGTTCATTCTTCTGGCAGTCCATGGTATATTCAATGTTCTTCACCAACACCATAATTCATAGGTGTCAATTCTTCTTTGGTCTTCCTCATTCATAATGTCAGTTAGATACAGCTGGTTGATAATGTTATTCAGAGATTCTGTATATTTACTGATATTTTATACAGTTGTATTTACTATTGACATAGGAGCTTTAAAAACTCATACTATATCTGTGAAATTATTTATTCCTTTAGTCCCCTCAGTTTTTAATGTATTTTGAGGCACTATATTACATGTGTATACATTTATAATTTTTATGTCTTCCTGGTATATTTTCCTTTTATTATTATGCAATATCCTTCTTTATCTCTGGCAGTAAGCTGTGTCTTGAAGTTGACTTTATCTCATACAAAATGGCTCAGTCTTCTTATGCTTACTGTTTTCATGGTATATGTGTTTTTATCCATTCACTTTCAGCCTGTCTTTTTATTAACACTTTTCCCCATTAGTCAGCATATAATAGTAGGTCATAACTTTATCCCACACTATCAATATTTGCTTTTAATTGGAGTGTTCAGGTTATTAGCAGTTAATGTAATAACTGATGTGGTTGGAATAGATCTACCATTTTATTATTTGTTTTCTGTTTGTCGCCTCTCATTTTTCCCCCCTCTGTTATCCCTTCCTTGCTCTCTTTTGGGTTATTTTACTTTTTTTCATTTCATTTTAATTTATCTGGGCTTTCGGGTATCCTTGGTTTTTTATGGATAATAATGTTGAATGTCTTTTCATGTGCTTATTGGCCATTTGTATATCTTTGGAAAAATGTTTATTCAAGTCTTTGCCCATTTTTTAATTGGTTGTTTTATTGTTTGTATTTTTTTATTGTAATGCTGTAGGAGTTCTTTATATAGTTTCCATAGTAAGCACATATGAAATATATAATTTAAAAATATTTCCTTTTTCTTTCATGTTGTGGGTTGTCTTTTCACTCTTGACACTGTCTTGGGATGCACAATGGTTTTTAATTTTGATAAGTCCTCCATCAGAGTATCCATCTACAAGCCATAGGACGCCAAGGAAGCCATGGAACATGGAAGCTGAAAGAGACAAGGATCTTCCTCTAGAGCGGACGGAGTGTAGCCTTGCCACTAGATTCGGAATTCTAGCCTCTAGAAATGTGAAGAAATAGATTTCTGTTCTTTAAAGCCACCTATGTGTGGTATTTTGGTTAAGAGAGCCCTAGTAAAGTAAAACAATGTGAAAGACTTTCTAGAAATAGCAAAGGATCTAAGAGTTTTAAAGTTTTTTTTGTTGTTATTGTTCTGATCCTATCACTGTCACTTAAAATCCCTACCCCTCAATTTGCTCCTTTGTAGAATGGAAGGAACAAGAACTATCTTTCCTCTTAGACTCTTCTGAATTTTAAAATGGGTACAGTGTTTTAAACATTTTTATCACACTATCTGGCACTTAATTAACATATAATAGTGACTGGTATCATAACCATCAGTATAATTATCTATGTCATTTGTATAAAAACTTGAAAAAAACTACATACCATTACTGTTTATTCACTTCCAGATGCCTAAATATATTTTGTTTTCCTTTAGAACATCAACGATAAGATACCGCTATGTATCTCAGAAACATTTATTTCTAAAGGACTTTTCCTCTGGTGAAAGTAACTTCTATTTGGCATGTTCAAAGCATCTCTGAATGTATTTGAGTCTCCAACTCCCTTTACATTTTCCTTCTCTTTGGGAGGCAATAAATCGGTCCGGTTCCATTGAACAAATTGGACCAGGGACACTTGCATTTGGTTCAGAGATTACATTATATTTAGGAGTTGGAGAGGGCCCAGAGGTTTTCCTGCTTGTTATTTTTGGTGTTCATTACATTATGCTTGTCAGATTGAGCTGAGCACATCTGTGCATTGATTAAAACAACAAAATGATTAAAGCAATACATCAAGTGACAATCTTCAAACAACTTGAAAACCCCAAAGAGCTTCCTTCCCCAAGCTAGAAACATACAAGTGCTTAGTATTCATTTTACATCATTGGCAGGAATATTTCAAAATTTGAGGGAATTTAGTATCAAATGGCCAAAGTTGATGCACAACAAACTGTCTGAGATATAGTTCGTTAATTTGTCTTGTCTTCCTTAATGGTCATGTTCACATAAATGGGGTACAAGCTCCCACTACAATTCCTAGTATGTTCATTAATATAATTACCCCATGGTCATATACGGCAATGACTACACTATAGAGCTTAAGGCCCACTGAGGTAAAAAACATGACTTTTTTTTTTTTAACAAGCTTGTTAATAGTTATAACAATATATCTAAATTTTATGTCATACTATTATTTCTTTTCTGGTGGCACAGTTGTTAAGAGCTCAGGCTGCTAACCAAAAGACTGGCAGTTCGAATCCACCAGCTGCTTCTTAGAAACCCTATGAGGCAGTTCTACTCTGTCCTATAGGGTCACTATGACTTGGAATCAACTTGATGGCAATGGGTTTTTTATTATTACTCTTCTTGGAAAAAAGGCCTGGTGATCTATGTCTGAAAAATCAGCCAGTGAAAATCATATGGATCCCAATGGTCCAATCCCATACAGCATGAGGTCACTATGAGTCGGTGGCCGACTCAACAGCTGTTAACAACAATGTTGTTAATGTTATTATTATTATTAGATAAATAAATAAGAAATACACTTACAGTAAAGGAAGAAAATTATGGTTTTACATTGATAGTAGTATTCCACAATGTATACTTAGAAAAAGAAATATGATGTCCAAGGATAAAAGGAAAGCAAATAAAAAATGCATCAAACTGCTGATAAATGTGAATGCTAATCACACTGAAATGGGGTTTTGTGGAAGAGAGCAAGCCCAATTTTGGACACAGAAAGAAAGGTGGATTCCAATGGAAAACGTCTTTTTATAATTGTTTTTCGAGAAAAATAAATAAATAAATAAATATACCCTTAAGAAAGAACTTACGGTGTTGATGTATCAAATTGCTTTAAATATTTAAATTAAAGACTTACTGAACACTTAACTAGTCTGGGTGAAAAAGACAGAGGCAGGTATGTGAAGCTGACTGGGAAAAATATGACTAAGAGGGACAACTGGGACTGCTTGCTGGGCATCTAGGGATTAGCAAGAGGGTAGTTTGTGACTGGGCAAGAATTCCAGTAGCTCCTCAGAATATGTGAATCCAAAATGAAATGATACATATATATATGTTTTTTTAATTTGCTGCACACACTCCCTGAGAAGACAAAGCGTAAAAATAAATTAAGGAGTATCAACTAATCTTGGAAAAGAGGCTAAAGGTGATCCTAATTTTTATGTAGATTGACGGTCACAATCATGACTATCACAATCACTTAGCCTTCTCTATTTGTGATAAGTGTCTCCTGACCATAGGTCCTTTCCATTTTGCTTGGAATATAATCCTCATATCCTTACTTGGCTAGCTGCATCTTGTCTGTGTCATTTTATTTTCATCATAGCTGTTACTACTGATCTTTTCTTTTTTTACATATTTCTTTATTGTTTATATTCCTCCCCTAGAATACAAGCTCCCTAAAAGAAGGAAGTGAACAGATCACTCTTTCAACTAGTGCCCAGAACGGGGTCAGGCACAAAGCAGGTGCGTAATACGCCTTCTTTTAAATAACTACCTAATGATCTATTGAATGAAGCACATTTTGTCAGTGTAAATACCTGGACCTCTTGGGAACAGTGTTGATTAAAAGGTGAGAGAACAGCTTGTTTACATAAATAGATAACATTTTTATATTTATAGATGAAAGAATCAAGCCCATCTCCCACTAACCACCCCTAAAACCAAAACCAAACCCATTGCCATCAAGTTGATTCCAACTCATAGTGACCGTACAGGACTGAGTAGAACTGCCCCATAGAGTTTCCAAGAGCACTTGGTGGATTTGAACTACCGACCTTTTGGTTAGTAGACGTAGCTGCTAACCACTATGCCACCGGGGTTACCCTAAACACTCCCAATCCATAATAAATAACAGACCTTCCTACAAATCCAGTTTATAATTTTCAGAAAACATCATGCAGTTTTATTTCTTTGTGGCTTGCTTTATCATGTTTCCTGTCTCAGATATGTCCTTCTACCTTTTTTTCACCTAACCAAATTCTTTTTCTCATTTAGCTCTCATATCTGAAGTTAACCATACCATGAATACTTCTGGACCATGTTAATCAAAATTAATGGCATCTTTCTATCATTCCTCTGTAACATGATAATCCTTTCCTCATATCTGTAATTAACAAGGCCTGTTTTTTTTTTATTTTAAAAATATTTTTTATATATACTATGGAAACCCTGGTGGCATAGTAGTTAAGTGCTACAGCTGCTAACCAAAGGGTTGGCAGTTCTAATCTGCCAGGCACTCCTTGGAAACTCCATGTGGCAGTCCTACTCTGTCCTATAGGGTCGCTATGAGTCGGAATCGACTCGATGGCACTGGGTTTGGTTTTTCTGGTTTTTATATATGCTACCTTATATACCAACTATTTACATATATAACTTATTCCTTCGATGGCAAGCTTATTAATGAAAGAAACAATATCATTTATCTTTGGGTATAAAACTGTACCTAGCAGAGCAGACTCACTATGTTCTGAATTAATAAAATTAAACTAAGATGAATTAAGATTTCTTGTCAAAGTGCCATGAAGAATAACTAGAAGATGAACTTTGGACAAGTGTTTCTATTTATTGTGGCCACATAATATCTTATGACTAAAAAATAAGGAAAAAAGTATGATAAAATTTTTACTTTTGATGTGGTGAGCTTGGGAATAATCCTCAGATATTGTAGGGGTGAGGTGGGTAGAAAATTATTTGAGAGGCAAAAGTGAAAGGACTCATTCCTGTAGTGTAAATGAGAATAAACCAACAAACCAAACTGGTTGCTGCCAACTCAATTCCAATTCACAGTGACCCCATGTGTTTCACAGCAGAACTCTGATCCATGGGGTTTTCAGTGGCTATGATCTTTTGGAAGTAGGTCACCAGGCCTTTCTTCCAGGGTGTCTCTGGGTGGATTCAAACTGAACACATTTCAGTTAGTAGCTGAGTGCTTACCTGTTTGCACGTCCCATGGACTCCAAAAATGGGAATAAAATTGGTAAAACCTATACTGAGGGCATTTTAACAGTATGTAAAATTTTTAAGTGGGCATGCTTTTTGACAAAGCAAGTTCTATTTCTAGAAATTTATCCTAAGGAGATAAGTAGAATAACATTTACAAGAATTTAACTACAAAAAGTTCACAGTTGTCCCAAATAGTGAAAAATTATAGCAAACAAAATATCTCAAAATAAGGGTTTGATTATAGACATTATGTTGTAACAGGCTATGAAACCAAACCACCAGATTCAAATCTGACTTGATCACATACTAACTCTAAACTTGGGCAAGTCACTTCACCTTTCTGTGCTGCACAGAATACGGTTAAGAACAGTAAATATCTATCATGGATTGAATTGTGTCCCCACAAATTCTGTGTCGGTTGGCTAGCCCATTATTCCTCATATTGTGTGGTTGTCCTCCATTTTCTGATATGATATAATTACCCTGTGGATTGTAAATCCTGACCTCTATGTCTTGGAAGAAGCGCTTAGAACAATGCCTGCTTTATAGTAAGAGGTAAAATCTTAAGCTAAGCTAAATATTCTATACATACCTGGAAGTGGCTGTTACAAAAATATTAATAGTAGCTGTCATAAAATTGTGAATTTTTAGGTGATTTTAGAGAGTTAATTTGTACTTATTTATATGTTTTAAATTTTGTGTAATACACAGGCATTGCTTGTAATAAAATAAGTAAACTTATTTTTTTTTAAGTAAACATTTTTAATAAACATCTTAACATCAGCTTCTAAAACACTGAATGCTAATATTTGGGAAACAAGAACTAATTGTACACATGAATATTTATAGTGAGAAGATTCTTCTTAGCTCTCTCGCAAATTACAGTAATCTTGGAGCATGACTTAAAAGTGACCACCCTTTCAAAAAAAAGGTTATTAATTCTTGCCATCCTCCACACAATCCTTCAATTTGCCTGACTTTCCTGAGAACAGGAGCTGACTACGGGGACCATCATGGAGTTAATTCATCACTGGAAATATGAAAGAGTCCCTCCAATTCTTTACACATTATTTTCAGTGTGTTTTGACAGAAGGAATGATGATTCTGCCTGGGTTAGACAGCAAGACACAATAACACTCAGGAGGGTGGCTATATTTTTTGACATTTATACAATTTTGGGGAAATGTTACCTCCTTTTCACTATTTATTTTTCTAAATATGTGTGGAAAAAATATGACCTTTGAAACATTGACTGCGTGTACTCTCAGCCTGAGTCTTTTTGCAAAAAAACTGTGGTATTCTGAGGTAACATAACTTCTAACAGCACTTTTGCCTCGTCCATCTCTGTAAACTTCCTGAATAACGGCCAATGTTTAATGAAAATATTTTTTCAACTAAGATTCTACCTGCTTTTAAGTTTCTAACCTGATAGCACCACTGTGCTTTTTCTGTAGCTTTGCCTTAAAACCAAAACACTAAACCTGATGCCATCGAGTTGATTCTGACTCACCGTGACTCTACAGGGCAGAGTAGAACTGCCCCATAGGGTTTCCAAGGAGTGGCTGGTAGATTTGAACTGTCAGCATCATGGTTAGCAGCCGAGCTTGAGCTTGTACATATTAAAACATTTCAGAAAGGGTAGCATTTAATAATAAAATACTAGTTGTACTTAATTATTTACAATTTAGTATTTTATTATACATTATAGGCATGAGATAAGAAAAATTCCAAAATTTGTGTAGTCATTGTTTATACCAATTTTTTTTGGTAGAAATTCTTTACTGAAGGTTCATCACACATTTTGTGATATAGCTATTGCTATCTTCTTTTTTTTTTTTTATCTTCAGCCTTAATTTACAAGAATTCTTAAAATTAGACAAGTTAAAGGAAAGTGTCTACAACTATTATATGAGAGAGCTGTCAATTAAGTTCAGGTGTTCTGATCACAATTACTATAGTTAACTCATTTGTTCAACTAAGAAATAGTTATAATTGTTACCCAGGGCCTTTGATCTGCCAGGTACTACGCTACCTCTCAGGATTACAAAGGAAAACAAAAACAACGCAATTTACAGCACCTGACACATCCCAGATGACCTTTAAACAATACAGGAGTGAAGTCCCTTCCTCTAAAAAGCTTAGAGTAATTTTGGCATACATTTTTTTATTTTATGTACGTGTGTATGTATATGGAGCCCTGGTGGCGCAGTGGTTAAGAGCTATGGCTGGTAATCAGAAGAAGGTCAGCAGTTCGAATCCACCAGCTGCTCCTTGGAAACCCTATGAGACAGTTGTATTTTGTCCTATAGGGTTGCTATGAGTCGGAATCCACTCAATGGCAATAGGTTTGGTTTTATATACATATACCCATATACATACACATATATATGGCAAAACAGTTGCCATTTAAACCTTTTTACATAAAAAATTCTGTGATATTAATTACGTTTATCATGTTTCCTAATTTTTCCATCACTCTTAACAGAAACTCAGTGACCCATAAGAAAGGACTCCCTTTTTTCACATCCCTCTTGCCCTTGGTAACCTCTAATAAAATACGATCTCTAAAAAAAATAATAAATAAATTTTTTTTTTATACATATGTCTATTCTAGATATTTTATATAAGTGGGATCATATAATATTTGTCACTTTATGACTGATTATTTTGTTCAGCATAATGCTTTCAAGGTGCATCCATGTTGTAGCATGAAGGAGAACTTCATTTCTCTTTATGGCTAAGTAATACTCCACTGTATGAACACACTACATTTTGTTTATACGTTCATCTGTTGATGGACATTTAGGTTGTTTCTACCTTTGGGCTATTGTGAATAATGCTGCAATGAACACTGGGTACAAGCATCTCTTTGGATTTCTGCTTTCAATTCTTTTGGGTACATATGTAGAAGCGAAATTGCTGGGTCATTTGGTAATTTTTTTTTTCTTTAACTTTTTGAGGAACTGCCAAACAGCTTTATACAGAGGCTGTACCATTTTACCATCCCACCAACAAGCGATGAGGGTTCCGATTTCTCCACATCTTCTCCAACACCTATTTTCCTGTCTTCCCTCTCTTTTTAATCATAGCCATCTTAGTAGGAGGGAAATGACATCTCATTGTGGTTTTCTCTAATGACTAATGATACTGAGCATCTTTTCATGTACTAATTGGCCATTTGTTTATCTTCTTTGGTGAAATGTCTGTTCAAGTACTTTTGTGCATTTTTTCATTGGGTTGTTTACCTTTTTGTTGTTAAATTGTACGAGTTCTTTTTATATTCTGGATAATAAACTCTTATCAGATTTTTCCCCCAAATTTTCTTCTAATATGTTGATTCTCTCTTCACTTTGTTGATAAAGTCCTTTGATGAACAAAATATTTTAATTTGTATGAAGTCCAATTTATCTATTTTATCTTTCATTGTTCATGCTTTTGACGTCATATCTAAGAATTCATTGTTAAAAAAAAAAAAAAAACTAGGTCCCAAAGCATAAGTACCCTTTATCAGATTGTGAAATTTCCTTTCTACTACTAGCTTGTTAGTTGTTTTTATCATTAGTGTGGGATTTTGTCAAATGCCTTTTCTACATTGATTGAGATGATCATGTGGTTCTTTTCCTTTTTTCTATTAATGTGGTATATTACATTGATGGGTTTTCTAACATTGAATTAACCTCACATTGTTTATAATCTTTTTAAAATAACACGTGCTTAATGCAAGTCAAATAGCTTTACAGTTTATAAAATATAAAATGGCTCATTGATATAATTATTGTTCTATTGTCTCATAATTCATGTATTTTTTCTGAAAAAGCTAGAATAATTGATTTTACATGTTTCTTAGATTTCTTGAGTCATCAACCTGTGAAACTCTAATGAAATGTCATGAAAGAATTCTTGCCCTTAATACTTGTGAAGACTACTGATGTTCTAAGTTTCCATGCTTTATTTTGCATTAGCCATGAACCACTGAAATGATTTTATGACTTGCAATATTCAAGCTTCTACTCTACACTGTTTGAGGAGGATAAATATGTTTTTTGTTTGTCTTGTCTTATTATTAATGCTTGGAGCAGTGTTGGTGATCTAGGTTATGTTAAAAAGAATATTGGTGTTTCAGGTTGAGTTCCCCAGGTGTGCTCTGAGATCAGGAAGGAAGGAAAGGAAAGGGAATAAGGTTGAGCATAAGGAGAAGTTGAGATGAAATGCAGTCACAACAATGGCCTTAGCCAACCCCAAAGGAGCTGTGAAGCTGGAATGGCCCTTCAAAATTGTCCTGCACTGTGATGAGAGAGATGCAGCTTTATACGCTGGAGTAGATTAGTCATTTGATCCACACTTTCCTGGACTAATGGGAAATGACCTTGGACCAGGCAACTCTTTCAAGTCAAGGGTTATTTCTGAAGAAGGCTGAAAGCACTGCCAGCAGTTTGGGAAACACAGCTTTCAAACATGAATAGGTATCAGGTAGTACATCACAACAGCCAGCATAGTTGAATGAATTAGATATATAGGTACTGTTATGCATTTTAAAACTATTCTACTAAAATATGAAAAAAAAAAAATTCTTTCAACTCTTGAATTCACTTAGACTTAGCACTTTAGAATTCATCACAGATTTTTAAATAAATATATTTAATTTTGGGACTAGTGAGATTGTGAGTTATATAAACATATATAGAAAATTGTTAGATTTTCATTCAGTGGTGCAATTATGTATGAATTGCAATTGTGTATGAATTTTAACATGGATAATAGTGAATGAAATCTATCCATTTTACATTGTTGATGTCTATTACTTTTTGGATCTATGTGGGAAATAATGCATTTAAATAATTCCTATTTTTTTTCCTGAAAAATCTAAGAATTGTGTGCATTATTTTTAATAAACTTTCTACTGTTGAGAAAAGATTATTAATTTGAATCAGTAGGACATTCCAGTATATCGTAGTATGTTGGTATCATAATAGTACTAGTCAGATCATATGACTGGAGTTTTCAGAACCACAGTTTCAGAGAAAGGCTTTGATTTAGGCTGGACTACAGGGACATAACCAATGCATATGTATACAGTTTTATATTTCACTGTTGGAAACCCTGGTAGCGTAGTGGTCAAGTGCTATGGCTGCTAACCAAAGGGGCAGCAGTTTGAATCCACCAGGCGCTCCTTGGAAACTCTATGGGGCAGTTTTACTCTGTCCTATAGGGTCTCTATGAGTCAAAATCGACTTGATGGCACTCAATTTAGTTTTTGGTTTGGCATTTTTAGATTTTTGTTTATACAAGGCTAACTCAAAGCAAATGATACGAATTATTGAATAATTCTAGAGCCTTTTATTAATTTCCTGAAAAATTCAAATATTCTCTTGCCTCCTTAGCTTTTCACATTCACAGCAGATATCATGAAGTTGCCTTAGAGTTTATAATTTTTCTCTATTTATTCTTCCTTTGGTCTGCAATCATAAATTGTGAGGGAATCTACCTGACATGGGAAAAACATAGAACTTGATATCTCAAGGCATGGGTTTAAATCTGGATTGTGCCATGTTACCCCTGGGCTAGTCATCTAACTTTAGTAAGCCACTGTTCCTTTTATATAACACAATGTTTCTAGTGGCATTTTTGTTAAATACAATGAATGAATCAAGGTAAATGAATAAATAACACTTACTGAGTTACTTAAATGAATAAACCCGTTACTGTTGAGTCAATTCCAACTAATAGCGATGCTATAGGGCAGAGTAGAACTGCCCCATAGTGTTTCCAATGAGCAGCTGGTGGATTTGAACTGCTGACCTAATCACTGTGGCACCAGGGCTCCAAAACAAACAGGGTACTGTGCAAATGCCTTTAACACAAGTATCCTCATTTAATCATTATGACAATTCCATGCTATAAATTGTCTTCTTTTAAAGATGAAAAAAACTGATGCTGAGAAAATTTAGGTAACATTAATGAAGCTAGATAACACACACTTAGTGGAGCAGGCCTTCAGTTCTAGGCAGTTTGTTTCCATAGCCTGTGCTAGTAGCCACTCTCCCATGCTGTATGACCTGACAACAATAACAATCTTAAAAATAATAGTGACAAATTTTACTGTTATCATTATAGCAGAATAGTTTAACATATTTATTTTCAATTATCTAAACAAAAAAAATCATAAGCTCTAATTTTATATTAACCTACTTTTTGTTTCATGTATATAATTGTATTGAGATGAGGAAGTAACAACTCCCAGTGTAGACAATAGGAAGATTTTTGTCTGTCTGTTGAATTTTGTGTCTTTTCATGTTTCAATTTAAATATTTAGAACCAGAGAGAAGGAAAAATATCACCTAGTATTATTAACTTTATGAACCATAAATAACCCAGACAAAGACTAATATTGATGCCGGAGATAACAAAGAAATGTTTTTCACTTGATTGAATTCAGGAATAAATCATCAAGGTACAATTACAAAAGAGTGTGATGAATGAGAGACCAGCGATTGAATAGTAGCAAAGAGGAAACTTCTCTTCCTGTTAGAGTTATAATTTAAATAAAACATAATATAGCAGTGAGATGTTGAACTAATATGTTTAACAATTTAATAATGTGGTTTTAATTGAAAAAGAGCATGCAAATATTTATTTACTGAATACATGAATGAATGCAGTTTATTTTTTTAAATTTTATGTTCATCTCTAAACAAGAATTGGAAGAGAATGTTTATATGGAAATATACTCAGAGAGAAATATGTTATATATTAATCTTTATAGCTGGAGTTAAAGCACTAAGACTCTACCAGGAAACTTTGGGAGCCAATAGGATAAACAGAAGTTCCTCTAGGCCACCAAGGAACCTACAATCCCATTATAGACACACGACAAGTGTGTTTAAGCAAATCATAATATGAAGTGATATATATTAAGGTTCAAAGGGTTACATTAAGCACTAAGTGCTATGAGTTCAGAGGGGAAATTTTGCTGCACTGGTGGGACCCTGAAGAACAAGAAGAAACTGGGCAAAAAAGGGAAAACAAGCAAGGCATAGTGGGTAGATAAAACAGCATGAGAAAAAAGCTCCTAATAGGTGGACAGGAGATTTTGTATTTGGTCTGAGAACATTTCCTGAAACATATCAAATATACCATACGGGCTGGTGGGAGGTAAAGCAGGAGAGGTACTTAGAGACAAATCTGCCTTGAGCAGATGGAGTATTATGGAAGAATGAGAAATACAGGTAGAAAGACTCCTGGAACATGAGTCACAGATGTCTGAGAAAATGTCAGAAGTCCACAGAAGTCTTGTTACAATATACTCCTTAGAACACTACGAGGCAGTTCTACTCTGACCTATAGGGTCGCTATGAGTCAGAATTGACTCAACAGGAATTTTTTTTTTTTAATCTCTTTGGAACAAATGATTTCCCTGGGAAGGTACAACCGACCTTCTCAGGTCCATGAGAGAGATTCTTTCAAACTACACATAATGAAATAAAGAAGCTTTTTTGTGTATAGATCAAAGATGTTTTGGGGTTTATGCTGTAATTTATTTCAGATGGGAGCTGGAAATGCATTAACAAACTCACTCACAAACAAAGCTGGAAACAGAGAGATTGTTTAGAGGAGACATAACACAAAAGCTCCAGTTGGTTTTCTATCTCTTCCCAAGGGATTTGCTTAGATGTATGATGATCAATAATAATAATAATAATAAAAAAACACAAAACCCATAAGACAATTCAGAATTTGCTGAAGAGGACTGATTAAACAATACATGATTTTTAATGAAAATCCACCCATCTAAAAGGACATTAGAATCTGATGGCATTAAACTTGAAAAGATACTTCAAAGGGAAAGAATAAAAGTTTAATTTGATGTAGTAAATTAAAATACAACAATGGATATTGTCTGATAAAAGGCATCTAGGTTTTTCAATTAGAGATCTGTGACTGTTATTAACCTATAGTTATTTTTGGCTCAGTGGACACAATGCTCTGCACACACAAAATGTATTTAGTTTGAGGAGCCCAAAGTTTTTTGCACTGAGCAATTCAACAATGCAACCTATCAAACAATATGTAGAGCTACGTTTTCATTTGTCCTTGCTACAAAAGCATTGAAAATCAAGTGGCTTGTTAAGAGTCACATGGAGGATATTTGTTTTAATTTGGTTTAGAAGAAAGGCAACTTCAAAGAAAAGTTCTAAGTATGAAGCTGGAGGTTGTGCTCAAATGCTGGAGAATTACTTTAGGTATATTAGGTTTAGAAGGAGCCCTGGTGGCACAGTTTTTAACACGCGCAGCCACTAACTTGAAGGTCGGTGGTTTGAACCCACCAGCTCCTCCATGGGAGAAAGATGTGGCAGTTTGCTTCCATAAAGATTTACAGCTTTGGAAACCCTATGGGGCAATTCTACTCTGTCCTATAGAGACACTATGAGCCAGAATCAACTTGATGACAGTGTTTGGTTTTTGGTATATTAGGTTTACACCTTTGCTCAAATTTGGAAAACTTTGGGGCATAGTCTTTTAAATATTTTTACTGTCCCCACCTTTCTCCGCAACTGTCATTCAGATTCCATTTGTGCATATATGAGGCCACTTGGTGTTCTCCCACAGTGTAGTTAACTCTGTTATTTACTTATTTATTTTTTTCAGTATTTCTTCCCTTTGTTTTAATTTTGGATATTTTCTATTGCTATGTCTTCCAGTTCACTAATTTCAGACATTTTGATTTCAGCTCTAAAAGTTCAATTTGAGTCTTTGATTCCATGTCTGTATTTAATATTTGATATATTCCAAGCACTGGTGGTGCACTGGTTAAAAGCTATGGCTGCCAAACAAAGGTCAGCAGTTCAAATTCACCCTATGGGATAGAACTGAACGAGGGCAACTTTTAAAAAAAAAATATATATATATATTCAGTCTTTCCTCTAACTTTTTGATTATATGTATTAGATATAGAATACAGATATAATAATTGTTTTAATGTACTTTTCTAAAAATCCTAACACCTGTGTCAATCTTGGGTCAGTTTTGCTGATTTTTCTTCTTGGTATGGATTGTATTTTCCTGCTCATTTGAATGCCTGGAAATTTTTGGTTGGATGCCAGACATGGTAAATTTTGATTGGTGGATATTTTTGTGCTTCTCTAAGTATTTTTTTTAACTGACTAATTTTCGGTGAGATGTAAGGACTCATTCCACACTCATGCTAAATGTGGTCAAGGCCCAGAAAGACCCTCTTTCTACACCTTTGGGTCCTGCCCATCATTTTTTAAAACAATATTTTATTGTGTTATAGAAGAAAGTTTACACAGAAAATTAGGTTCCAGTTTAATAACTTTTATACAAATTATTCCATGACATTGGTTACAATTTTCACATATATGTCAGCATCTCATTATTTCCCTCTGTTTGTCCTTGCACTATGTTCTGTGTCACAGTTACTTGGAAAGAATTTCATGCTTTCCGTTCTTTTTTAAAATCTTTTTTAGGTAGTAGCAGAGCAGCATTTAATCCAGGGCTGATGTTGTCCCTCTACTGAGGCAGACCCTTCTTAATACTCTACCAAATGTCCTGAGAATTATGAGATTGTCTATATCACAGCTGGTGGGAACAGTAATTATCGCCGATCTTGTATGAGTTCTGAGGACTTCTCTGACTTCACCTTTCAGGCAGTCCTTCCCCCCTCCCCCGCCCGCCCAGATCCAGGTAGTTTCTTCACTTGGAAAGTATGTTAAGGTTCAAATTGACCTTAAAGATGTATTATCTCACCCCCTCCCCTGTACCCATAGATACTGTGAGAATGAAACTAAGATTATAGAGTGTGGGTTCCCAATTGTTTCCTATTTCCCACACTTGGTTGGTTATAAATACTACTTGGAATTTCTATTTAAAAATACAGATTTATGCCTTTGCCTTCAGTGGAGACCTGGGAATATGTATTTGAAATAAATGATTTTGATGCTGATGGTCTATTGAGAGACATTGACCTCATGAGTCTTTTTCTCTTTTGATTTCCTATAGTTGTACAAGTCAATGGTGGGGGTAGATGTAATGCATTGATTGAAATTGTCTCCCAGAAATGTGTGTTGGAACCCTAACTTCTATACCTGTGAATGTAATCCATTTGGAAATAGGATTTTCTTTGTTATCCTAATGAAGTCATATCAGTGTAGGGTATGTCTTAAACCCAACAACTTTTAAGATATAAGAAGAGCCTATTAGATACAAAGAGAAACAAGCATACAAGGGGGAAAAGATAGATGCCGTGTGAAGATTGCCAAGAAACTGAGGAATACTGGGGTTACAGAATCTAAGATAAATATCTTCCATAGATCCCACATAGAGAGAGTCTCCCCCTAGAGCCATTGCCGTGAATTCAGACTTCTAGCCTCCTGACCTACAAGAAAATAAATTTCTTTCTTTAAAACTACCCACTTGTAGTAGTTCTTTTACAGCAGCCCTAAGGAACTAAGAGATTAGTTCATATACGTGTTGTGCTCAAAAAGAAATCGTTGTTGGGGCATAATTTTCAATCCTCTAACCTCCTATGGTTGCTACTCTATTATTACATTATCCTAATGCTGATTATGTCAGACTAAAGTGAGAAAAATGAAAGCATTAGGAAAAAATATGTTTATCCAAACTTTTAATAGTTAAACTCACTTTACAAGCCAAATACAGATAAACAGGTTAAGATATCACAAAGATGTGTACAAATCCCTTAAAAAATTGCATCATTGTACTCGGTAATCACGGTCTTCCTTCCTTCACAATGTTCTTCAAAGAATATCTGCTACATTTCTTGTCTTCTGTCCTCATCTTCCCATTATGCCTCATCGAATTTATTCTGTGCTTTTACTTTTCTGGGGAACTGCTCTTGCTGAAATCACCAAAAAAGAAAGTCAATTAATCAGTCACTTTTTTGTTCTTCTCTTAGTTGATGTCTCCAGCATTTAACGTTATTGAACAGGTTTTAAAATTATCCTTCTCCTCCTTGGCTTCACAAACCATTTCTTCTCAGGCTATCTATTTAGTCCTCTATATAACAATATCTTCTCTATGTTGCATTCCTCAGTGTCCCATTCCATCCCCTGGGCTTTTTGCCAGCTTGGTCCACTCATTGTTATCCATGATTACTAGCCAGCTGTCTAGGGAAGACAACTTTCTTGAGTTGCCTACTGAATATCTCTATCTGATTGCGTCAAAATTTCTCAAATCTTATCAAAAGCAAACTCGTTATCTCTTCAGCTCTATCAAGAGATAATCCTTTGTAACCTCCATTGCCTATTTTTGGTGAATAACAGTGAATCTAGTTACCTATTATAGAAATTGCTGGAATTGTTCTTACTATGAGCCTACTGTCCATTCAAATCATAGTATTCAGACATTTAGTTTGAGTTGGATGCTGCAGTAAAATTTTAAACCCTCTCCAATCAACTACCTGGTCATTTTTATTTCTCTTTCTATCATGCAAATAACATCAAGAATGCTGTAAAATTTAATTATACATGGCTATAATCATATTTTTCAAAATTATGATTAAAAAGTTAGAAAACATTACAGAGTCACTATACCAAAAAGAATTGATCGATGTTCAACCATTTCAGGAGGTAATATATCACCAGGAACTGTTGTTGCTGAAGGAAGAAGTCCAAGCTGCATTGAAGGCATTGGTGAAAAACAAGGTTCCGGGGATTGACAGGATACCAACTGAGATGTTTCCACAAACTGATGCAGTGCTGGAAGCAACCACTTGTCTATGCCAAGAAATTTGGAAGACACCTACTTGGCCGATTGACTGAAAGAGATCCATATTTACACCTATTCCCAGGAAAGGTGATCCAACCAAATGTGGAAATTATTGAACAATATCATTAATATCATCAAAACCAAAAATTCCCAGTGCCGTCTAGTCGATTCTGACTCATAGTGACTCTATATATTAATATCACGTGCAAGCAAAATTTCACTGAAGATTATTCAAAAGGAGCTGCAGCAGTATATCAACAGAGAACCGCCAGAAACTCAAGAAGAAGGTGTGGAATGAGGGCTATCATTGCTGATGTCAGATGGATCCTGACTGAAAGCAGGGAGTACAAGAGGTTTACCTGTGTTTGTCAAGGATTTTATTTTACGTGGATCAACAATCAACATCCATGGAAGCAGCAGTCAAGGTATCAAAAGACATATTGCCTTGTGCAAATCAGCTGCAGGAAATCTCTTTAAAGTGTCAAAAAGCAAAGATGTCACCTTGAGGACTAAAGTGTGCCTGGCCCAAGCTGTGGTGTTTTCAATTGCCTTGTATGCATGTGAAAGGGGGACAACGAATAAGTAAGTTTGAAAAAGAATCGATGGTTTTCAGTTGTGGTGCTGGCAAAGAATATAGAATATACCACGGGCTGCCAAAAGAACAAACAAGTCTGTCTTGGAAGCATTACCACCAGAATTCTCTTTGGAAGCAAGGATGGCAAGACTGGGTCTTACATACTTTGGACATGTTGTCAGGAAGGATTGTCCCTGGAGAAGGACACCATGCTTGGTGAAGTAAAGAGTCAGCGAAAAAGAGGAAGACCCTCAACAAGATGGATTGACGCAGTGGCTTCAACAATGAGCTCAAGCATAACAAGGATTGCGAGAATGGCACAGGACCTGGCAGTGTTTTCTTCTGTTGTGTGTAGCGTCGCTATGAGTCAGAACCAACTTGTCAGCACCTAACAACAGCAAAAACAAAGCTATTCATTTTAGAAAAATATATAATTCATTTGGAATTGTACAATTACCACAAATTTTTTTCAATCGTACAGAGCTAGCTTTCCACATCCAAACACTGATTTCATCCCTGAATTGTTTTTACTATACCATGTTCACAAATCATGACAGAAGATTTCTTGGTTTCAGAAATATATGTACTACCTCAGTTTGACTAAAATTCTAGTTTCACCAGATATTAAACTTTTAAAACAGAAACCTGACACATGAAACTTTGTCAGGCTTTCTGGGATTGAATTTACAGATAACTTTGATGCCTTACACAGTGCTTTCCAGTCTTTACCATTTTCTCGTCAGTTTCTGTCTTCTTATATAATGTATTTGCATGTATACTTGTCAGATTTTTTTTTTCCTGAACACATACCAATAAAAAAACTTACAGCAAAGTGAAATAAAGAAATTCGATTAAGATGCGAGACTATATTATCAACAAAGTAATTGTGAAGTTCACAACATTAAAAAAACAAAACAAAACTATTAAATCCTAGTACTTTTTGACTGTGTCCTCAACTCCACTGCCTATTAAACTTGTCTTTTAAATGGAGGGAAAAAAAAGCACATTGTTACAAATATCAACCTAAAATCTCTGTTTAGAGGAAAAGAACATAAAACACTATGTGCTTTTTTTTTTTTTTTTTACTACTTTTAACTTAAGTAATTTACTAGTATGAATCCCAGAAGTGCTTTCACCAAACGCTGAATTTTGTTCAGAAATGGAAACACATATAATGAATGAACATTTTGTGTCTAAAGGGAAGAAGGACATTCTACACAACTTCTGACAGGAAAAACTTCAATAACAAATGTAGATGTTTATAGTGCTAACTAGCCTATTGAGAGAAAATTATAGGCTGTTGAAGGTCAATGTTCCTTCTCTGAGAAAAATTAGGAGAAAGAATCAAATGTACTTTATCTTTATTCATGGAGTAAAACAATTCAAAGTTTTCTTAATGTACTGTTCTCTCTCATAGCGTTAAACTTGAAGAAATATTAATTTTTCATCTGTTCAGCTAGCAGGAAATATAAAACAATCTAGTGAATTAATTTCAAGCACAGTGTTTTTAAATAACACAGACACAGGATTAAGCCTAAGGGTATTTCTTAGAGCACTAAAGTTTCGGGGATGCATAAATTAAAACAAAATATAACAAAACAAAAAGCTAGTGTAATGATCAGGGATCATAATTCCACTCCTGTGCTTGACATTTTGGGGGGAAACGCATCTCACCATGTAGAGAGCATTATAGGACATTTGCAGAGGACATTCAAAATGGGAAGAAAATATATAAAATAAAGGCACGATTTAAAAAACGATTAATGTAGCATTTGTCAAAATTGGCCACTATATATGCCTATAACCATGAAAAGGGGGCAAGAATCTGACAGACCCCAGGAGTTAAGCATCATTTTTTTTTTATCTTAAAATTAGAAAAATTCTTCATGTAAACTAGCAAATTATTGGTTGGTATACTTCACTCCTAGCTCATGTATTTTTTTTCATATTCAAAGGAAATATATTAGGGAAATGCAATCATAAAGCATTAGAAAAGAGGTTAAAATATTTTTTATAATTTATTCAAGAATAGGTTGATGCTTGCATTGTTTTATTAACATAATTTTCACAATTATTCATTTCTAACTGGTTTTGCCGTTCATTATAATTTTCTTAACGCCACTATTTTCTACTTCGTGTGTTTTCTACTTTGAATAAAATCTTGGTCTAAAGAATTAATTATTTGAGAGCTTCCCCCCTCCCCTTTGAAGGTCACATGTGTGGTATTTCAGATGCTTCTGTAAGAATTACTTTCACTTACTCTTGCTCATAAACAACAGTTCACAGTATAGAATTCTTGGGTCACAGTCTTTTATTCCCTTCACTCTCTATATTTTTTAATATTAAAATTTTGTTTTAGAATGGTTTTCAATTTACAGAAAATATTGCAAAAATAGTATAGAGTTCCCATTACCCCATACCCAGTTTCTCCAATTTTTAACATATTATGTTGTTGTTGTTTGGTGCCATCTAGTTGGTTCTGACGCATAGCCACCCTATGTACAACAGAATGAAATGCTGCCAGGTCCTGTGCCATTCTCACAATCATTGTTATGCTTGAGTTCATTGTTGCAGCCACTGTGTCAATCCATCTTGTTGATGGTCTTTCTCTTTTTTGCTGACCCTCTACTCTACAAACCATGATGTCCTTCTCTTGGGACTGATCCCTCCTGATAACGTGTCCAAAGTATGTGAGAACCAGTTTGGCCATCCTTGCTTCCAAGGAGCATTCTGGTTGTACTTCTTCCAAGACAGATATGTTCGTTCTTCTGGCAGCCCATGGTAGTATATGCTATATTCTTTGCCAACACCACAATTCAAAGGCATCAATTCTTCTTCAGTCTTTCTTATTCATTGCCCAGCTTTAACATGCATATGAGGCAATTGAGAATACCATGGCTTGG
The DNA here is from genome assembly GCF_024166365.1 of Elephas maximus indicus. Taxonomy (NCBI): domain Eukaryota; kingdom Metazoa; phylum Chordata; class Mammalia; order Proboscidea; family Elephantidae; genus Elephas; species Elephas maximus. The sequence goes on along the minus strand of NC_064827.1, from coordinate 22,320,132 downwards.
GTTAGGGCCACCTTAGTCCTTAAAGTGACATATTTGGTTTTGAACACTTTAAAGAGGTCTTTTGCAGTAGATTTTCCAATGCAATATGTCGTATGACTTCTTCACCACTGCTTCCATGGGCATTAATTGTGGATGAAAGTAAAATGAAATCCTTGACAGTTTCAATCTTTTTATGTTGCTTATTGCCCCAGTTGTGAGGATTTTTGTTTTCTTTGTGTCGAGGTGTAATCCATACTGAAGGCTGTAGACCTCGATCTTCATCAGTGAGTACTTGAAGTCCTCTTCACTTTCAGCATGCAAGGTTGTGTCATCTGCATATTGCAGGTTGTTAATGAGTTTTCCTCTAATATTGATGTCACGTTCTTCTTCATATAGTCCAGCTTTTTGGATTATTTGCTCAGCATACAGATTGAATAAGTGTGGTGAAAAGATGTAACCCTGAAGCACACCTTTCCTGCCTTTAAACCACGCAGTATCTCATTGTTCTGTTGGGATGACTGCCTCTTTGTCTATGTACAAGTCCCTCATGAGCACACTTAAGTGTTCTAGAATCCCCATTCTTCACAATGTTATCCATAATTTGTTATGATCCACAGAGTTGAATGCCTTTGCATATTCAATGAAATACAAACAAACATTTTTCTGGTATTCTCTGCTTTCAGCCATGATCCAACTGACATCAGCAATGAGATCCCTCGTTCTACATCCTGTTCTGAATCTGGTGAATTTCTGGCAGTTCTCTGTCCTTGTCCTGCTGCAACAGTTTTTGAATTATCTTCAGAAAAATTTTACTTGTGCGTGATATTAATGATATTTTTTAATGATTTCTACATTCCATTGGATCACCTTTCTTTGGAATAAGCATAAATATGGATTTCTTCCAGTTTGTAGGCCAGGTAGCCATCTTCCAAATTTCTTGGCATTCCCAAGTGAGCACCTCCAGTGCTGCATCTGATTGTTGAAAAATCTTAATTGATATTTCGACAATTCCTGAAGCCTTGTTTTACTCCAGTGTCTTCAGTGCAGCTTGGACTTCTTCATTCATTACCGTCGATACCTAATCGTATGCTGCCTCCTGAAATGGTTGAATGTCAACCAATTATTTTTGGTACAGTGACTCTGTGTATTCCTTCCATTTTCTTTTGATACTTCCTGCAATATTGTGCCCATTGAGTCCTTCAATATTGCAACTTGAAGCTTGAAATTTTTCTTCAGTTTTTTCAGCTTGAGAAATGTCGAGAGTGTTCTTCCCTTTTGTTTTTCTATCTACATGTCTTTGCACATGTCATTATAACACTTAACTTCGCCTTCTTGAACCACCCTTTGAGATCTTCTGTTCAGCTCTTTTACTTCATAATTTGTCCCATTTGCTTTAGCTATTCGACATTCAATAGCGAGTTTCAGAGTCTCTTCCGACATCCACTTTGGTCTTTTCTTTCTTTCCTGTCTTTTTAATGACCTCTTGCTTTTATGATGTCATTCCACAACTCATCTAGTCTTTAATCAGTGTTCAACGGTGTCAAATCTTTTCTTGAGATGGGTCTCTAAATTCAGGTGGGATATACTCAACGTCATGCTCTGGCTCTCGTGGACTTGTAGTTTTCTTCAGTTTCAACTTGAATTTACATAGGAGCGATTGATGGTCTGTTGTGCATTTGGCCCCGGCCTTGTTCTGACAGATGATATAGAGCTCTTTCATTGTCTGTTTCCACAGATGTAGCTGATTTGATTCCTGTGTATTCCATCCAGCAAGGCCTAGCTATATAGTATCTGTTTATGTTGGTGAAAAAGGTATTTGTAATGCATAATTCTTTGGTCTTGTAAAATTCTATCATGGCATCTCTGCCATGGTTTCTATCATCAAGACCATATTTTCTAAAATGCAGTCCTTTTTGTTTGTTTCCAACTTTCTCATTCCAATAACGAATAATTATCAATGCGTCTTGATTGCATGTTTGATCAACTTCAGAGTGCAGAAGTTCATAATAATCTTCAATTTCTTCTGCTCTGCCTTAGTGGTTGGTGAGTAAATTTGAATACTAGTCATATTAACTGCTCTTCCTTGTAGGTATGTGGATATTATCCTGTCATGGACAGCTTTGTACTTCAGGATAGATTTGAAATGTTGTTTTTGATGATGAATGCAATGCCATTACTCTTAAATCTGTAATTCCTGACATAGTAGACCAATTCAAAATGACCAATTTCCAATCCATTTCAGCTCACTAATGCCTAGGATATGGATGTTTATGCATTCCATTTCATTTTTGACCATTTCAAATTTTCCTAGATTTATACTTTGTACATTTCATGTTCCTATTTTTTTATTATTAATGGCACCCAAGAGTCTGTCAGTTCATCATGCTGTGGGGGCTTGCATGATGCTGTGATGTTGGACGCTATGCCACTGGAGGACAGGTTTCAGCTGAGCTTCCAGACTAAGGCAGACTAGGAAGAAGGACCTGACAGTCTACTTCTGAAAAGAATTAGCCAGTGAAAACCTCATGAAAGAACTGGAACATTGTCTGACATAGTGTCTGAAGATGATCCCCCAGTTTGGAAGGCACACAAAAGACAACTGGGGAAGAGCTGCCTCCCCAAAGTAGTCGACCTTAATGGCGTGGATTGATTAAAACTTTTGGGGCCTCCATTTGCTGATGTGGCATGACCAAAAATGAGAAGAAACAGCTGCAAACTTCCATTAATAATTGGAACCTGGAATGTACTAAGTGTGAATCCAGGAAAATTTGAAATCATCAAAAATGAATTAGAATGTATAAACATCATTATCCTAGGTATTAACAAGCTGAAATGGACTGGTATTGGCCATTTTGAATCGGATAACTACATAGTCTACTATGCTGGGAATGACAACTTGAAGAGGAATAGTGTTGCATTCGTTGTCAAAAAGAACATTTCAAGATCTATCCTGAAGACCAGTTAATACAACCATTATTCAAATTTACACACAAACCACTAAGGCAAAAAATGTAGAAATAGAAGATTTTTATCAACTGCTGCAGGCTGAAATTGATCAAACATGCAATCAGGATGCATTGATAATCACTGGTGATTGGAATGAGAAAGTTGGAAACAAAGAAGAAGGACCAGTACTTGTAAAATATGGTCTTGGTGATAGAAACAATGCCGGAGATTGAATGGTAGAATTTTGCAAGGGTAACAACTTCTTCATTGCAAATACCTTCTTTCACCAACATAAACAGTGACTATACACATGGACCTCGCCAGATGGAACACACAGAAATCAAATTGACTACATCTGTGGAAAGAGATGATGGAAAAGCTCAGTATCATCAGTCAGAACAAGGCCAGGGGTAGGCTGTGGAACAGACCATCAATTGCTCATATGCAAGTTCAGGCTGAAACTGAAGAAAATAGAGCAAGTCCACCAGAGCCAAAATGTGACCTTGAGTGTATCCCACCTGAATTTAGAGACCATCTCAAGAACAGATTTAACCCATTGAACACTAGTGACCAAAGACCAGATGAATTGCGGAATGACATCAAGGACATCACACATGAAGAAAGCAAGAGGTCATGTAAAGACAGCAAAGAAAGAAAAGACCAAGATGGATGTCGGAGGAGACTCTGAAACTTGCTCATGAATGTCTAGCAGCTAAAGCAAAAGAAAGAAATGATGAAGTAAAAGAACTGAACAGAAGGGCGGCTAAAGAAGATAAAGCATTATAATGACACGTGCAAAGAGCTGGAGATGGAAAACCAAAAGGGAAGAACACACTCGATGTTTCTGAAGCTGAAAGAACTGAAGAAAAAATTCAAGCCTCCAACTGCAATAGTGAAGGATTCTATGGGGGAAAATATTAAACAATGCAGGAAGCATCAAACAATGATAAAAGAAATACACAGAGTCATTATACCAAAAAGAATTAGCCGATGTTCATACATTTCAAGAAGTAGCATATGATCAGGAACCGATGGTACTGAGGGAAGAAGTCCAAGCTGCTCTGAAGGCACTGGTGAAAAACAAGGCTCCAGGAATTGATGGAATATCCATTGAGATGTTTCAACAAATGGATGCAGCGCCAGCGGTGCTCACTTGTCTACGCCAAGATATGTGTAAAACAGCTTCCTGCCAACTGACTGGAAGAGATCCATATTTATGCCTATTCCCAAGAAAGGTGATTCAACCGAATGTGGGAAATACAGAACAATATCATTAATATTCCAGGCAAGCAAAATTTTGCTGAAGATCGTTAAGAAACAGCTGCAGCAGTATATCAACAGGGAACTGCCAGAAATTCAGGCTGGTTTCAGGAGAGGACGTGGAACCGGGGATATCATTGCTGATGTCAGATGGATCCTGGCTGAAAGCAGAGAATACCAGAAGGAAATTTGTTGTTGTTAGGTGCCGTCAAGTTAGTTCTGACTCATAGCGACCCTGTGCACAACAGAATGAAACATTGTCCGGTCCTGAGCCATCCTTACAGTCTTTGTTATGCTTGAGTTCATTGTTGCAGCCACTGTGTCAATCCACCTCGTTGAGAGTCTTCCTCTTTTCTGCTGACCCTGTACTCTGCCAAGCATGATGTCCTTCTCCAGGGACTCATCCCTCCTGACAACACATCCAAAGTATGTAACACACAGTGTCCTCATCCTTGCTTCTGAGGGAGCATTCTGCTTGTACTTTTTCTAAGACAGATTTATTCGTTCTTCTGGCAGTCCATGGAATATTCAATATTCTTCACCAACATCACAATTCAAAGGCCTCAGTTCTTCTTTGGTCTTCCTTATTCATTGTTCAGCTTTCCCATGCACATAATGCAATTGAAAATACTATGGCTTGAGTCAGGCGCACCTTAGACTTCAAGGTGACATCTTTGCTCTTCAACCTGTATTTTATTGACTATGTAAATGCATTTGTCTGTGTGGATCATAACAAATTATGGATAACACTGGGAAGAATGGGAATTCCAGAACACTTAATCGTACTAGTGAGGAACCTCTGCATAGATCAAGAGACAGTTGTTCGGACAAAACAACGGAATACTAATTGGTTCAAAGTTAGAAAAGCTGTGCGTCAGGGTTGTATCCTTTCACCATACCTATTCAATCTGTATTCTGAGCAAATAATCTGAGAAGCTGGACTATATGAAGAAGAATGGGGCATTAGGATTGGAGGAAGACTCATTAACAACCTGCATTATGCAGATGACACAACCTTGCTTGCTGGAAGTGAAGAGGACTTGAAGCACTTACTAATGAAGATCAAAGACCATAGCCTTCGTACGGATTGCACCTCAACATACAGAAAACAAAAATCCTCACAACTGGACCAATGAGCAACATCATGATAAATGGAGAAAAGATTGAAGTTGTCAAGGATTTCATTTTACTTGGATCCACAATCAACAGCCATGGAAGCAGCAGCCAAGAAATCAAAAGATGCATTGCATTGGGTAAATCTGCTGCAAAGGACCTCTTTAAAGTGTTGAAAAGCAAAGATGTCGCCTTGAAGACTATGGTGCACCTGACCCAAGCCATGGTATTTTCAATCGCATCATATGTATGTGAAAGCTGGAAAATGAATAAGGAAGACCAAGGAAGAATTGACACCTTGACTCCTTTGAATTGTGGTGTTGGTGAAGAATATTTAATGTAGAATGAACAAATCTGTTTTGGAAGAAGTACAACCAGAGTGCTCCTTAGAAGCAAGGATGGCGAGACTGTGTCTTACACACTTTGGATATGTTGTCAGGAGGGATCAGTCCCTGGAGAAGGACATCAGGGTTGGTAAAGTGGAAGGTCAGTAAAAAAGAGGAAGACTCTCAACCAGATGGATTGACACAGTGGCTACAACAATGAGCTCAAGTATAACAATGATTGTAAGGATGGCACAGGACCTGGCAGTGTTTCGTTCTGTTGTGCATAGGGTCACTAGTAGTTGGAACCAACTTGTGGGCACCTAACAAGAAAAACAATTTACTAATGGATATTTGCAACTGTTTCTTCTCTTTTGGAGTCATGCCACATCAGCAATGAAGTCCCAAAAGTTTGACTCCATCCATGTCATTAAGGTCTTCTCTACTTTGAGGAGGCAGCTTCTCTCCAGATGTATTTTTAGTGCCTTCCAACCTGAGGGACTCATCTTCCAGCAGTATATCAGTGTTCCACTGCTTTTCATAAGGTTTTCACTAGCTAAGTCTGCCAGTTCCTTCTTCCTAGTCCGTCTTAGTCTGGATGCTCAGCTGAAACTTGCCTACCATGAGTGATCCTACTAGTGTTTGGGTACCCGTGGCATAGCTTCCATAATCACGTAACATACAAGCCACCATAGTACGACAAGCTGACAGATGTGTGGGGAGCATATTATGTTAGTATGTTACATTTTTCAAAATTAATGAACCAATACTGATGAATGATTACTAAGTAAAGCTCACACTTTATTAAGGTTTCTTTACTTCTTACTTTATGTCTTTCTTCTATTCCAAGATCCCATCCAGGGTTCTACAATGCATTTAATTGTCATGTGTCCTTAGGCTTGTCTTGGCTGTGACAGTCTCTTATGCATTTTTTTTTTTTTTCTGCTATCCTTGACAGTTTTGGGGAGTATTGGTCAGATCTTTTATAGAATGTTCCTCAGTTAGGATTTTTCTGATGTCCTTCTAATGTTTAGAATTTGGTTGTGGGCTTTTGGAAGGCAGACCACAGAGGTAAACAGCCATTCTCATCACATTATATCAAGAGCACACATTGTCAACATACTTATCACTGTTGATGTTGACCTTCATTTACCATGTGACTAAGGTTGTGTTTGTCATATTTCTCCACTATAAAGTTATCCTTTTATTCCTCCTTTCCACAGTGTATGGAACCCCCTGGTGCAGTGTTTGCGAGCTACGCTGCTAACCAAAAGGTTGACAGTTCAAATCCACCAGCCGCTCCTCGGAAACCCTCAGGGGCAGTTCTACTCTGTCCTGTGGAGTCGCTATGAGTCAGAATTAACTTGACAGGAATGGGTTTAGTTTGCTTGATTTTCTGTTTTCCAAACTGTACCCTTGGGAAGTTACAGTGAGCAGCCCCCTAAAAGGACTAGCAGTTTATGCTCTACCTCCTTGAGGGTGGAATATCTATATTTCTTATTTGGAATTCTTCTGCATAGATTTGTCTTGGTTTGCCCTGCAACCTCAGTTTTTCAGTTGGTCCCAAAACAATGAATTTCAGTTTTTCCAGCTTATTCTTGTTGTAAGGATGTGAGTGCTATCTTCTAATACCATTATAGGTTAAAGCTAAAATTAGAAGCTATACACTTGTAATTTTTAATATTTAATTTGCAATAAGATTATTGGTACACCATTCAAGCTTTATAATGCAATAGACTTAATTATCATAATGCATTTTTATTTGGGGTTGCACTATATATATTCACTGTGTCCATCAATTTAAAAAATCTACTGGAAAGAAGAATGTTCTATTTATTTATTTTTTGTTTCTAAGAGATACAATGTAAAAAAATGCAACGTAAAAATTTGTGACTTGGCTAATTATATTGTTGTTATAAAAATATATTTAGGGGCATTAAAATTGATACAAGATTTTGAGGCTACTTAAGTAAACATACACAGATAAGAGCCAGATTTAAAAAACCTTATCATGTAACTTGTTGTTGCTGTTAGGTGTCAGCAAGTCGATTCCAACTCATAGCAACCCTGTGTACAACAGAATGAAACACTGCCTGGTCCTGTTCCATGCTCACTATCATTCTTATGCTTGAACCCATTGTGGCACGCACTGTGTCAATCCTTGCTGAGGGTCTTCCTCTTTTTTGCTGACCCTCTACTTTACTAAGCAGTCCATTTCCCACGTATAAAGCTACAATCAACAAGGCTAATATTATATGTCTATGCTTAAACTAAAAAAAAAAAAAAAAACAAATGAATTATCCAACAGATCATAGCTGCAGAAACAGTAGAAGTAGGAAAAGTAGAGAAAGCATCCTGTAAAATAAAAGCAACCATTTCAACTTTGTAGACATTTGAGGAGAGAGGAAAATACGTTACCATGTCTGTGTTTCCTCTGAAACAAACAGTCTGAGAACTTAGAAGAAATGGCACAATCTATGAGCCAGGTTGATTTTACTTTTAAACTTTACTTAGAGGTTTTTTAAAATATTTCAGTAACACTTTTTAATAAGGTTCTATGGAACAGAACAATACCAGTATCGATTGCCATTGAGTCAGTTCCTGCTCATGGCAATCCCATGTGTGTCAGAGTAAAACTGTGCTACATAGAGCTTTCGGTGGCTGATATTTTGAAAGCATCCAGGCTTTTCTTCTGAGGTGCCTCTAGGTGCACTCATACATTCAATGTTTTGGTTAGTAGCTGAGCACATTAATTATTTGCTCCCCCCAGAAACTTTAGAATAGAACAATACTTTTTGGTAAATTGTATTCAGATATCTATATCTTGGTCTGTGCTATATCTTGTCAGTGTAAGACTTTAATACTTTAAACCAGATTCTCAACTGATAAGCAGTATATACACAACATTTGTGAGTAATTGAGCACAACTGCTTGCTATTGTTGTTGTATGCCATCTAGTCAATTCTAACTCATAATGACCCTACTAGAAGTGCCACACGGGTTTTCCTATTATTTAATCTTTATAAGAACAAATTACTATGTCTTTTCTCCCACAGAGTGACTGGTGGGTTTGAAAATTTGACTTTTCAGTTAGCACCTTTTTAGTTACCATAGCTTCTTTGCATGGCTATAATCATATATATTCAAAATTATGATTAAAATCTTATAAAATATTACAGATTTTTAAAGCTATTGATTTTAGGAAAAAATGTAATTTATCGGGAATTGTACAATTGCTTGCTGTACATGTGTAATTCAGCTATACTCTTGGCCTGCCATTTCAATAAACTGAGTACATTTTTAAAGAAATGCCTTAATATTTTTATCATTATCTAGCCATAGAATGGAATATCTATGATACTTATAATACAAGCTGAACATAGTCAAACTATACTAACAACTAACCAGGTTATGGCTCCCAGAAATGGATTACCCAATAAGCAAGGTAAGGACATTCTTAGGGCATCAACAAAACAGGAGCACCCATTGTCCAAAGCAAAGACTCATAGATGCCAAGCAGATAAAACACAAGGAAAAGTGAGCACTGCAGTAGAAAGGAGCTGGCAGGGCACTAAACAAAATTGATAGCAGCTCTAGTGCGAATGAATGTGCTGGCTGGGAATAAAGTTCATGCTGGTTCACGAGGGTGCCCATGCACAAGGTTATTTAAGCTATGAGGCCCCTGTCATTTCAACACCTTCCTTGATATCTGTCTACTACAGTCCCTTCCCATGTACTTGAAACCCCTTATCTCAGCGGGTCTCTCAGGAGTATTTGATATCTTTCTAATAAACAAGAGGTAGGGCAGGTCTGTTGAGTCTAACTCTTGCTATATTCATCCAATATGCAAATGGATCCAATATGAGTGGTTACCGAGCCAGGACAGATTACATTAATAGATAACAGTTCTCTGATTCATTTTGAGAGAACAGCGTTGTACATTCACATCTGCTGATTCAGCAATTTCAGCCAGGAGGGGCAGCAATGCTTTTTGCTGGGATACAAACACAAGAGTATGCTTTGTGCACATCCTGGTAAACAACTAATGGGAACTCTAGTCCCAGATGACATGCAAAGGCAAAGGAACTTGAATAAATGGACCGTTGCAATGAATTCAATCAAGTTTATTTTTACCTGTACAGCATTTACGTTCAGAGTTGTGTCCTAAGTTTTGTAAAATATGTTTGGCATACACAAGGACACAATCTAGCATACATTTAAAATAATGTTGACACGGGTAATAATTTAATATAATATTAACAAAGCAAATGTCCAGAAATAATGGAAATATTAATATTTATTTAACACAAAAAGTTTTAATTTATGTAGCAAGTGAGATTCCTTTTTTATTGTCTGTTGCACAGGACACAGTGCTTGATATTACTGTATATGTGCTACTAAATGGGGTATTAGGCACATTAAGAGTATGCAAAATTCAATATTTATTTATTCTGCAAAATGTGTTCCTGTTTTGCAACAATGAAGGTGTTTCTAAATTCATCTTCCAAGAAAGCAACAAAGGGCATTTATTAGATCATTACATTTATATTTTGTCAGAATACCTATGTATCCCTGTGTAAAGAAATTGAACAATTGCTTGAGAAAATAAATGAATATTTAGATAGTAAAAATTGTATAAATGTATTTTATTTTCTATTTCCCTTCAGGTTGATTTTTTTTTAAGAAATCGACATTATGACTCAAAAAGCAAACTTGTTCATTGAGAAGTAGTGCTAATAGGTATAAATCATGGTACTAGTACTAGTACCACTAGTGCTGAAATTACTAATAACAATACAAATATAATAGAATTTGTTCCAAATTCTACATCCACTCCTTGCCATAGTAAAAAAAAAATTAATAATGGTGTTGAAAGTGAAATTATTTTAATTCTGAAATTGTTGAATCTGCAAATCTCATAAATGATAGAAATACAGACCCTGCTTTGTGGAATAATTGTACTTCTAATGATGTAAATTAGTGGATGAAAAGGGGGCCAAGTGATTATCAGTATCACAGAGGATCATTTGGAAATTTGTGTCAAAAATTTCTGGATGGTAAACAAACAGGGTTCTGTTGCCAGAATATATTTATAGGATGCAAAGCAAATGGTGAAAATTATAAAAGGGAGTGGCTACTATATTTTTCTTCAGTTGGTTTTGTGTATTGTTTTGTTTGCAAACTATTCAATCTTAAATTATTTAAGTCTCCAATTGGCTACAGATGGATTTAGTGATTGGCGCAACCTGAATGTGATTGATAAACCTGAAAACAGTTCAATTCACAGAGATTGTATGCCGTTATATTTAAACAGAAGACATGATTTTTGCTTAATTAATGAACTGGAAACAAATTAATGGAGAACGTCAGTATTGGGAAGCTGTTTTACAACACGTTTTTGCTGTCATTATAACAATTGCTGAAGGTGGACTACCTTTTTGAGGAAGAAATGAAGTGTTTGGGTACCCACCAAATGGAATTTTTGGGGGTTTACTTCAACATGTTCCTCAGTTTGATACATTTTTAGCTGATCACATCTCAAAATATGATAACACAGGAAAGGGCAACACATTGTATAAGTGTAAAACAACAGGTGAAGAATTACTAAACTTACCAAGCGGTAAAGTTCAATCAGCAATTGTCAGTGAAACAAGTACAGCTAGCTATTTCAGCTTGTCTGGAGACCCAGCTTCTGATCTTCTTCATACAGACCAACTAAGTATTAGTTTAAGACATGAGTCTCCAACAGGTGGAGAACCTGTCAAGTGATTTATCACATTTACTAACTTAAAAAGTCATACCAGTGAAGAAATTGCAAATCAAGTACCTGGCTAATTATGTGAAGTTTGCAAAATTAGTTTTTCTAAGTGCAGAGGCCAGTCCTATGGCAATATGCCAATATGCCAGGGCATTATAAAGGCACGTGGTAAAAACTTTTAGAACACAGCGAATGTGTCATATTCATACCACGTGCTGCATATTCACTTCATCTTGCAGGACATAGCGCAGTAGATTGTTGTCTGGAAACAGTTGTTTTTTTCTACCATTCAGTTACTCTACACATTTTTTGCTGCCTCTGTTCATCAATGGGCAGTGCTTAAAACATATTTAGGCAATGATTGAGTATTAAAATGTCTTTCTAATACACACTGGGAAGCGCATGCTGTAGCAATGTGTGCAATCCTGGAACCATAGACTCAGATTCTGGATGCTGAAGACCACATACTAAAAAGAGATACCAAAAGAGAAGCTGAAAACATCACCAAAAAATGTAAACACTAGAGTATGTGTTTATGTTGGTTATGTGGAATAATATACTAAACTGAAGCATTTTCATTGGATGAGACAAGCTCTAGAAGATTCAGAAGTAAATTTAAAGACATGCACAGATCTCTACCAGTCATTAACAGGATACTCACATGCTTTAAGAGAAGATATTGAAATTTTTGAAAACACAACAAAACAAATACTGCCAAATACTGATTTTCAAGGAGTTCACCATCGCAGAAGCATTAGAAAGAAACAAGTAAACGATGGAAGTCTCCAGAAGTCTTGAGTGCCGGAGATCAATTTTGCATAACCACATGCTATACCACCACTGACACACTTGAATCTTACATGAAAAGAGGGGCAAAAGTGTATGAAGTCCTTTCAAATAGATTTTCCTACTTAAACAATGTGGATATATCTGATGAAGAATGCATGAAGGCATCCAATAAACTGGTGCAGGCTTATTCCGATGACTTAAATACAAACCTTTATGGAGAAGTTTGACGATTTCATTCTTACATAAGAACTAAGTTTACAGACCCAGGAAAAATAAATTTTACTCTCATGGTATAGTGGTTAAGAGTTCAGCTGCTTACCGAAAGGTTGGTGGTTTGAATCCACCAACCACTCTTTGGAAGCCTTATGGGGCAGTTCTACTCTGTCCTATGGGGTCTCTATGAGTGGGAATCGACTCCATGGCAACAGGTTTATTTTATTTTTTTCTTGGAGGCATGTATTATTCTATAATCCCCCCTGCCCCCCACAAAAAATACCCAAGCCAAACCTGCAGTCGACTCATAGCAACCCAGTAGGCTGCCCCAAAGGGTTTCCAAGTCTGCAATCTTTACTAGAGCAGACTCCCGCATCTTTCTCGAACTGCTGAATTTTGTGTTAACAGCTGAGTGCTTAACTACTGCACTGCCAGGAATCCTTAGATCCCATAACAGAAGATAAAATACAATGTGTATTTCTCTATGTTGAAATTGTTTTGCTTTATGCATATTCCTAACTATAATGATCAAAACTGCAAAGCAGAACACTCATTTTCATCCCTAAAGAGACTCTAAAGCCCTCAGCATACAACGATTCAAGAAAAACTCAATTCATTATTCCTATTATATGACAGTAGATGTTGTTTAGCAGCTTAATTTGAAGTCATTGAAGAATTTGTAAGAGTAAGGAATAGAAAGAAATGTCTTTAATTATAACATATTAGAGATGAAAGGTTTATCTAAAAATATAGTAATTTGTTGTAATATTTGTTTTCTGATCATTAAATCTTCTTTTATGACATCTTTTCACTTGTTCATTTATAATTATAGCATTTCTTATGAAACAAGCCTCAAAACTGAACTATGAGCTGTTTAAAGCAAAATTGGCGAAAGTCAATTTTTCTTTATGGGAGGTCAACCAAATTTTACATCGATCATTGAAATGACTAAGTGCACTGACTCATTTTCTTTGTTGTAGGATATGTGGAAGCTTCTTTTTGTAAAAAAGTGTGGTATACAGTAAAAATCTCAGTACCCTGCCTCCACTAAAATTTTCATAATCCAGTTCTTCTCATCCCGCTAAATGCCATACACTATTTTTTCGTTCAATCGCTAAAATTATAGTCACATCGTGGATAGCTAACACGCACATCCACAGACACACACACACACACATATATATCTCACATATCCCATTCGAATGCATGAGTAAGCAGAAGAGGGGCACCACAGATTATCAGTGTTTAGGGCCGTCACATGTCTTAATCCAGCTTTGATGGCTCTTATGCTATTAAGGTTGGTGTTTAGTTTACATGAAGACTTCTTGGTTAAGCTCCAGAATATGCATATTTTATTAACTCAATGAAAAAAATTTTAGTCCAAATTTTCTGGACACTGTGAATCCAGAAAGGGAACCTTACTCTCTCCGGCTCTCCCATCTGAAGATGTTCTGCCTTTGTTCACATACAAAAATTTGGTTAGGCAATAAAGAACTAGCATTAAGTAAAGTTTTTTTTTTTTTTTTTTTAAGTCTATCGTGAATCCTTAACAGACAAGTTAATATTTGAACTACATTTATTGGAATTACTAGTCCTTCCTAGACTAATTTAGCATAAGCTTTATTAGGCTGGAACATGGAATAAGGAAGATTACGATGGAAAGAAAGAAAAACTATAAAGTGTGACCAATGCTGTCAAGGAGTTAGTACCATTAGTTCTTTTCGTATAAACTAAAATCCGATGCATACACTTCTCGATAACACATACTTTGAGCCCCATCTACACTAAATTTTTTCTTCGAAGTTTCTGCTCTTAGTTTTTATTTTTTTTTCCCCAGAAAAAAACACTAAGGAGAGCAAGACTCACTTCAAGTTCCTCTCTGCCATCAGAGAAGACATTGCCCTGAACTGTGTCTTGAGTGGTTGATTGTAAAAGAGCATACCATTCTTAGTAAACCATGTGGAGTTGAAAAGTATATCCTAGCTTCATTGAAGCAAAACGATGGAGTTGAAAAGCAATGGAGAAGCACAGTGATGAAGTGATTAGGACCCATATCGTGAAGGATCTTGCTTGTTAACTCAGGCAATTTGGTTTTCAATCAATAGCTAAATGTGAACATATTGAAGATTTTTATTATGTGACAACCGGAACAAAGAAATGACTTTCAGAAGATTACTTTGTCATTGATGTATAGAGTAAATATGAGGGAAGAAAAAAGGTGGCAGGAAGACCTGCAAAAACATTAATCAAAACCAAACGTGGTGATATGAGCACATGAAAAAGGAATTGATGAACACTCACAGCAAACTCACAATCATCTTTCTTGAAGGCAGGATTGTACTTTTTTAATTTATGTTACCGCCCTCTTTTTTTGTCTCAGTTCTATAAATACAGAAGCTGCTCAATGAGAATCCACAAATGACAGTTTATTTTCTAGATCTCTTGCTTCTCACTAGTACATCACTCTCTCCTTCCGATCTGACCTCTAATCCCCTAGTCAATAGAGCATGAGACAGTGACATGTTCCTTTGCTCTTCAATCAATACATAGGTGGCTTAGCAAAGATTAATAATCATGATCATCATCCTTTGTAAGTCTGACATTTTCATTCAGGCAGAAAAGAAGGTGGATAATTTCATCCCAGCTATATTCAAAGTAGGAGCCCCGGTGGCACAGTGGCTAAAGTGATCTACTGCTAATCAAAAGGTCAGCAGTTCAAAACCACCAGCGGCTCCACTGGAGGAAGATGTGGCAGTCTGCTTCCATGGAGATTTACAGCTTTGGAAACCCTATGGGGTCGCTATGAGCCGGAGTCCACTCAACAGCAGTGGAGGTTTTGGGCTTGGATATTTAAAGTAGTGAAATCCTGAAGGGTTCAATGTAAATAATGAAATAGAACTTATCGGCAAAAACAAAATAAGACAAATGTAATATTTTCAAGTTTCTATGCTAGTGTAGAAATAACTGGTGATCTAGATTTCAGTATATTATGGGGCCTTGTGGAGATTGAAACCTAAGTACTTTAAAATGATTCAAATAATAAAATAATATTTCTATAATATTTGCATTGACGTATGTTAGGTTTCTCTAGCTACTAACCGTTTAGGAAAAATTTCATTAGAAGGATCAAGAAGAGAAGAAGTATTCAACCACATCATCTAATTTTAGGGACAAGTAAGGTATAGTAAATGGAGCCAGCAAAAATTAGAGAAAAAAAATATCATATTTGGCTTCTAAACATGGGCTTGCAGATCTCTGGTGTAGGTCTCGGGTTCTGAGTTAAGGGAAGAAAGAAGATCTGCGTTGGGACAACTATTATGTTGTGTGGTTTTCAAGGTTTGGAGCAAAGTTTCTATTTGCTGCAGGACATAGTTTGAGAAGGCAATTCAGTTGCTTGGAGAAGGAGCATTTCTCAAAGTTTGATTAAAAAAGAATACAAAATTCAGCCTCTATTTGGAAGCTTCTTAAAGGGGCAGATTACTAAACTCTAAGTTCAGAATAATTGAATTAGGATCTCTGCCAGCAGAACTGCAAATCTACATTTTTAACAAGAAAACTTGGATTATATAACCCTTGATAATAAGACAATATTGGAATAATTAAAATAATATTAGTAAATGAGAATTCATGAGTGACAGGTTGATTAAAATGGCTTTATTTATTCATGTTTTAGTATATTTTCTTTAAAGTCTTAGATCTAATGACTTAGCTTACTTAATTTATGCAAAATCTTTACATTAAAATGATAGTCAAAGCCATCTCCATGATAAAATAAAGCAGAGATTTCAGATTTTCTTTCTTCATAGCATGAGTGCGTACGTAGATGCAGAAATCAAGGGGTATTGCCAACAGTTGTTGCCTGGATAAAATGAAGTTCCACTATCTTATATTTGTTACCTAGAGTCTCTTTTATTCATCGTCCTTATTCATTGTCCAGCTTTCACACGCACTGGACAATGAATAAGGAAGACAGAAGGAGAATGGATGCCTTTGAATTGTGGTGTTGGCAAAGAATATTAAATATACCATGGACTGCCAAAAGAATGAACAAATCTGTCTTGGAAGAAGTACAACCAGAGTGCTTCTTAGAAGGAAGGATGATGAGACTGCATCTTACATACTTTGGACACGTTGTCAGGAGGGATCAGTCCCTGGAGAAGGCCATCATGTTTGGTAAAGTACAGGGTCATTGGAAAAGAGGAAGACCCTCAATGAGATGGATTGAAACAGTGGCTGCAACAATGGGCTCGAGCATAATGATTGTAACGATGGCGCAGGACTGGGCAGTGTTCTGTGGTACATAGGGTCGCTATGAGTCAGAACCGACTTGATGGCAGCTAACAACCACAACAACAGAGTCTCTTTGCTTTACACTTCCAGGCTATTTTTTAGGAATAATGTTTTCTTTCCAATGTATATGAATCCAAGACAATTAGATGTCTTTTGCATAAATTAAGTAAGCTAAGTCATTAGATCTAAGACTTTAAAGAAAGTATACTAAAACATGAATAAATAAAGCCATTTTAATCAACCTGTCACTCATGAATTCTCATTTATTAATATTATTTTGATTATTCCAATATTGTCTTATTATCAAGGGTTATATAATCCAAGTTTTCTTGTTAAAAATGTAGATGGTTCCTAACACTATATTTTACCCTTAAAAACATGTATAATACAGGGAAAATCACAAAACTTTACCGCGAGTGTAAGGAGGTTTGGTCTGTATGAAGATTTTGAATTGAATTTACTTGCATCCCTCACATTTGCCTCTTTTGAACCTGAAGGTTTTCTTTTGTATAATGAGAGAAGGGCAATTGAAATGTAGCTTAGAAAGAACAGATTGGGTCTTTGATTTCAGGTGCCTTCTTACGGAAGTTGTGTTTAGAATACAGTAGTTAAGAATATAAAAACTAAGCTTCTTTAAACTATTTAGACATCATATCCTTTGACCAACACCCATGTATCTCTACAAGTTCACTCAACATTTTTGAAGGTCGCTAAAGAGTAAAAACAAACATGTCTGGCAGATCCTTGAAGAGAGATGGTGACTTGAAGAAGGAATGAAAACTAGTTATGGGATATTTAAAGCTTTATAGGAATAGAGTATGTATCAACAATGTGGTCAAATAAGCAGTAAGAAAAAGGAGGACTGCTGAAGGAATATTTTTCCCCTGGTTTTTTGTTGTATAGTTTTCCCACCTCCAGTGCCCAGGCATTGACAAAGACCATCCAAAATTCCCCAGTTTAGCTTTGAAGTCTGCTCCTGTCAAGTAAATTTACCTAAGGAAAAAAAAAAAAAATGAGATAATATATATTAAAGCACTGGCTTTTCATTTATGCAATGAGGACTTCTACAGAATAATATTTGCTATAGTAAGCATTATCTTCTGATATAATTTTTTACAATGAACTACAACCTATTTTTGTACTCCAGACATATATTTGCACTTAACCTATTAGAACAATGTAAATTGTATCAGCTAAGTATATCACATAAATCTATTATGATAAAACATGAGTATTTACGGCTTTAATTTATATTTATGAAAATAAAAACTATGGAAAATAGTTTATCTCACAAACACTGCAATGCTTGGGGTCCAATTTAAGAAATTCAAAAAATATTATCTTAGATTAAATATAGATAAAATGGCTGTTTTTTTAACTGAGTCATTTAAAATAAACAATTTTGGTGAATAGTATATTTACAAAGTAGCATAATATTGTAAGGTTTATTTATTTAGAAATACTGTACATAAGAAATCAGAATTCCAAGTTTTTTTTAACATAATATTTTATTGTGTTTTTGGTGAAAGTCTACATAGCAGAACAGGTTACCTTCCCATTCAACAGTTTCCACACATATTGTTCAGAGACATTTTTTAAAATCTTACATTGTATCAACATTCTCATATTTCCACTTTAGGTGTTACATTTCCATTGACCTAGTCTCACTGCCCCTGATTTTCTTATCTTTTTTGCTTTAGAGTAGTTGTTGAAAGCAGAACACTCAAGGGAAAGGGAGGGTGAGAAAGGTTGAACAACTTGAAAAATGTAATCAATGTCACTGAATTATGCGTGTCAAAACTGTTGAATCGGTGTATGTTCTGTTGTGTATATTCTCAAGAAAAACAAAAATAAAATAAGTTATAAAAAATTTAAAAAATGGTGATATTCTTCACTTTAGGAACTATCCTGCTATTTAGCTAAAACATGACTTGAGGGGATAGTTTCGGTTCAAGATTTAAAGAATAGTACAGGGCAACGGTCTTGGGGATTCCTCCAGTTTCAATGAGTACAGTAAGTCTGACTTTTTTAGAATTTGAAGTTCTAGTTGACACTTTTCTTCCTTTCTATCAGGATCCATCTATTGTGACCCTAACCAGAAGTTCAATAGTGGTAGCTGGGCACCATCTAGTTCTTCTGGTCTCAGGGTAGAGGAGGCTGTGGTTCATGTAGACCGTTAGTCTTGTAGACTGATTCTTTCTTCGAGTGTTTGCTTTCCTGCTTTCCCTTTGCTCTGGATGAGTAGAGACCAAAGTCATATCTTAAATGGTCACTTGCAAGCTTCTAAGGCCCTAGACACTACTCACCAAACTAGGATGTAGAAAATAAACTTTATGAAATATACCAATTGACTGAGTTGTCACACAAGACTACGACCCTAAATCTTCATATCAAGAAAATTTTTCCAATGAAGTGATTAGTTATGTTTAAGAAGTATAAGTTCTGTGACCCTTATTTGTTTACATATATGTTATATATATATTGTATACACACACACACACACGTATATATATGTGCCTGTATGTATATGTATATTTTGGTTTTTGTTGTTTCTAAATTATACATAAACATAGCACTTTTCAAAACATCCTTTTTCTTGCCTACAACTTTGTGGCATAAGTTAACTTGGTCAAGCTATGTTTACTTCACATCTGGTACTTCCTTTCCCATCACCGTAAATAAAAAGTAGCTATTATTTAGGGAATGAATCCCCCCTCCCACCTCCACCTTCCCGTTCCTGGTAGCCACTAATACACGCTGGTCTCTGTATATATATCTATTCCTGTCATTTTATAAAAGTGAGATCATACAGTATCTGTCCTTTCATGGAATTCCAAGTTTTAAAATGTGTTTCTTTTCATTGATTAAAATAAAAGAAGTATTAATACAGGAGAAAGCAATTCACAACCTTATTTATAATAGAAATGGCATTAATAAGAGCAGAGATGAAGTGGCCGTGTTCTATTACAACTATCTTTTTGGTCTACAGCACTCCATTATACACCTGAATGAGAGTTTAAAAACAATATTAGTTTCTAAAGTTATGTTTCTACATTTCAGTGGTTCTTAACCCTCCTGTGTGTTCATCAGAATCACTCATGGAAATCCTACAGGTGACAATTCTGATGACTCGTATTAAGTAGATTTGGAGTCCCAATCTGCTTTTTAAACTTTGCCTGTGTTATAATGCAGGGACTGAATAAAGAATTCCAGTTTTTATGCACTGCTTTGGAATGTACAGTTTTCTTATTATTACATTTTTTTAAATGGAAAAATAAATGGAATATATAATGATTTAGAGAAAAAAAAGCATATTATTCTGTATGCAAAAATGAATGTGTGCTCACTTGAAAAACCCTAAAATGAAAACACTAAATACACATGGATTTCATTTGAAAGAAAACAAGCTCCGGTTAGGATATTTGATTTCCTAGTATCTGTGGAGTAAATATACACAAGTATTGGGAGGACTGAATAGCAGATCATTTTTACTAGTATTATAAATTTATTTGGGAAACAAATGGTATTAATATATTTATTTTGCTTTTCATGGAAGGGCAAAGAGATAGGTAGACTAGGTTTCAGAGGTATCTGATTTTTCTTCATCTATCTGAAATTCTGTTATTAGGTGCATATGCTTGTAGGATTTTTGTGTGTTCATAATAAACTGATCTTTTTTATCATTATGAAGTATCCTTTTTTAGCTGTAGTAATAAGTTTTTATCTCAAAAGCTATCTTGTTTGATATTTATACTGCCATTCCAGGTTTCTAATGATTGGTGTTTGCATGTCCTGTCATTTCCCGTCTTTTTACTTTTAACCTATCTCTAAATTTATATAGTGGAGTCATGTTTTTATCCATTCTGACTATTTCTCTTTAGAATTTGGCCTTTTGTAAATTTACTGTAATTATCACTATATAAAAAAAATTATCACGATGAATAGGTTTAAATCTGCCTTCTTTCTATTAATGTTCTATTGTCTTATTCGTTCTTTGTTCATTCTTGTTCTGTCTTCTTTTGGAATGCATGTATGATATGATTATAGTTCATCTTCACTCTTCTAGCATTCTATTTTATCATTGCCTTTTTTCATTCTTTTTTGGTGATTGCATTAATGTTTACATCAAGTAAATTGGTCTAGGTTTGCCCTAAGCAAATTGATTTTAGGTTAAAAAAAAGGAGGGTTCGAATTGATTACAAAATAATTCATCAGGAGATACAAGCATTTGCCCAAGTCCATTTCCTTAGGCATCATATGATATGTTTTAAATATCTTTTACTAAAAATGACTCAAATTTAAATAGCCTTTTTTTTTTATGAACTTCTTGTAGCACTTCTGTAGGGTAACAAAATAATACTGTAATTAAAA
Organism: Elephas maximus indicus; assembly: GCF_024166365.1. Taxonomy (NCBI): domain Eukaryota; kingdom Metazoa; phylum Chordata; class Mammalia; order Proboscidea; family Elephantidae; genus Elephas; species Elephas maximus. The sequence continues at coordinate 22,299,090 of NC_064827.1, read as the reverse complement.
GCATTGCTTATTTTAGATAAGTTTTGAATAGGTAAAATGCTATTTTATTACATGCCAGTACAAAGGGATTGCTGATTTAAACAAACATCATCACATTTCACTTAGTGAAATTCACATGTTTTATTAACATAGTTTTATATCCTCCACTCCACATTTGAGGGGCTAATTTTCCAGTGCTATATGTGGTTAAGAGCTATGGCTGCTAACCAAAAAGTCGGCAGTTCAAATCCACCAGGTGCTTCTTAGAAGTTCTACGGGGCAGTTCTACTCTGTCCCATAGGGTAGCTATGAGTTGGAATTAACTCGATGGCAACAGGTTTTTTTTTTAATTAATTTTTATTAAGCTTCAAGTGAACATTTACCATTCCAATCAGTCTGTCACATGTAGGTTTACATACATCTTACTCCCTTTTCCCACTTGCTCTCCCCCTATTGAGTCAGCCCTTTCAGTCTCTCGTTTCGTGCCAATTTTGCCATCTTCCCTCTCTCTCTATCTTCCCATCCCCCCTCCAGTCAAGAGTTGTCAACACACTCTCCAGTGTCCACCTGATTTAATTGGCTCACTCTTCATCAGCATCTCTCTCCCCCCCACTGACCAGTCCTTTTCATGCCTGATGAGTTGTCTTTGGGGATGGTTCCTGTCCTGTGGCATCAGAAGTTCTGGGGAGCATTGTCTCTGGGATTCCTCTAGTCGCAGTCATACCATTAGGTATGGTCTTTTTATGAGAATTTGGGGTCTGTATCCCATTGGTCTCCTGCTCCCTCAGGAGTTGTCTGTTGTGCTCCCTGACAGGGCAGACATCGATTGTGGCCGGGCACCAACTAGTTCTTCTGGTCTCAGAATAATGTAGGTCTCTGGTTCATGTGGCCCTTTCTGTCTCTTGGGTTCTTAGTTGTCATGTGACCTTGGTGTTCTTCCTTTGCCTTTGCTCCAGGTGGGTTGAGACCAATTGATGTATCTTAGATGGCCGCTTGTTGGCATTTAGGACCCGAGGCACCACAATTCAAAGTGGGATGCAGAATGTTTTCATAATAGAATTATTTTGCCCATTGACTTAGAAGTCCCCACAAACCAAGTTCCCCCGACCCCAGCCCCTGCTCCGCTGACCTTTGAAGCTTTCATTTTATCCCGGAAACCTCTTAGCTTTTAGTCCAGTCCAATTAGGCTGACCTTCCTTGTATTGAGTGTTGTCTTTCCCTTCACCCAAAGCAGTTCTTATCTACTGATTGATCAATAAAAAGCCCTCTCTCTCCCTCCCTCCCTCCCCTCTTTGTAACCACAAAAGTATGTGTTCTTCTCCGTTTTTTCTATTTCTCAAGATCTTATGATAGTGGTCTTATACAATATTTGTCCTTTTGCCTCTGACTCATTTCGCTCAGCATAATGCCTTCCAGATTCCTCCATGTTATGAAATGTTTCAGAGATTCGTCACTGTTCTTTATCGAGGCGTAGTATTCCATTGTGTGAATATACCACAATTTATTTACCCATTCATCCGTTGATGGACACCTTGGTTGCTTCCAGCTTTTTGCTATTGTAAACAGAGCTGCAATAAACATGGGTACGCATATATCTGTTTGTGTGAAGGCTCTTGTATCTCTAGGGTATATTCCTAGGAGTGGGATTTCTGGGTTGTATGGTAGTTCTATTTCTAACTGTTTAAGATAACGCCAGATGGATTTCCAAAGTGGCTGTACCATTTTACAATCCCACCAGCAGTGTATGAGAGTTCCAATCTCTCCGCAGCCTCGCCAACATTTATTATTTTGTGTTTTTTGGATTAATGCCAGTCTAGTTGGTGTGAGATGGAATCTCATTGTAGTTTTAATTTGCATTTCTCTAATGGCTAATGATCGGGAGCATTTTCTCAGGTTTTTCTTTTTTAATATTAGACTATGTTCCACCACTATTCATAAGGTTTTCATTGGCCGATTTTTTCAGAAGTAGATTGCCAGGTCCTTCTTCCTATTCTGTCTTATCCTGGAAGTTCCACTGAAACTATGCAGCATGGTTGACTCTTCTGGTATTTGAAATACTGACAGCAGAGCTTCCAGCATCACAGCAACACGTAAGCCACCACAGTATGACAAACTGACAGACAAGTGGTGGAATGCCGAAAGTAGAGAGGACTTGAAGCACTTACTGATGAAGATCAAAGGTTACAGCCTTTACTGTGGATTATACCTCAACATAAAGAAAACAAAAATCCTCACAACTAGACCAATAAGCAACATCATGATAAATGGAGAAAAGATTGAAGTTGTCAAGAATTTCATTTTACTTGGATTCACAATCAATGCTCATGGATGCAGCAGTCAAGAAATCAAAAGATGCATTGTGTTGGGCAAATCTGTTGCAAAAGACTGTTTAAGGTGTTCAAAAGCAAAGATGTCACTTTGAAGACTAAGGTGCACCTGATCCAAGCCATGGTATTTTCAATCACCTCATATGCATGTGAAAGCTGGACAATGTATAAGGAAAACAGAAGAAGAATTGATGCCTTTGAATTATGGTGTTGGCAAAGAATATTAAATATACCATGGACTACCAGAAGAATGAACAAATCTGTCTTGGAAGGAGTATAACTAGAATGCTCCTTAGAAGCAAGGATGGCGAGACTCCATTTCAGGTACTTTGGACATGTTATCAGGAGGGCCTAGTGCCTGGAGAAGGATGTCATGCCTGGTAGAGGGTCAGCATAAAATAGGAAGACCCTCAACAAGATGTATTGACACAATCACTGCAATAATGGGCTCAAGCATAACAACATTTGTGAGGATGGCCCAGAACCAGGAAGTGTTTCATTCTGTCATGTCAAATCTGGTTCCAAACTCGAACCAATAAAATCAGCAGAATTTTCAATGTTAACCAGTACTGTGGCTCTTCCCACATCCAAATGATGTGCAAGAGTCCTCAGACTTTTATGGTTCTAGAAAAATGGAGAAAGGATCAAAGTTGTTGCTCTCAGTACTGTTGCTTTTTCTGCTATAGAATTTCATGGCTGAATGCAGCATGTTTCACCATCTATTGGGTGAAAATTCTCACCATGATTTGGGCACACGTTTCTCTCCACTAAAAAACCCATTGCTGCCAAGTTGATTCCGACTCCTAGCAACCCTATAGGACAGAGCAGAACTGTCCCATAGGGTTTCCAAGGTACAGCTGCTGGATTTGAACTGCCGACCTTTTTGTTAGCACCTGAATGCCTAACCACAATGCCACTAGGGCTCCACTAGTCCCAGGGTAATGACCATGGTTAACATGCTGGGCTGCCAGTCAAAAGGATGGAGGTTTGCGTTCATCCAGAAGTGCCTCTAAATAGAGAAAGGTTGGTTATCTACTTCCGAAAAATCAGCCATTGAAAAACCCTGTGGAGTATAGTTCTACTCTGACACATATGGGATCACCATGATTAGGAATTGACTGGATGGTAATTGGCTTTTAGCTCTCTCCACTACCACAGCATTGAGCATGGAGACTTTCACCAGGTACTAAAGCTGGAGATTTATGTATTAGTTCTACCAGTTTCCTCTAAACCAAGTCCCGTTCACTGTCTCCAGAGCATTACATCTAAGCGCCTTTTCAATTTCCACAACCCGAAGAAACTTACAACCTCATTTCCATGCCTCCTTTCGGGGAAACTACCTAGAATGTAAGACCCTCACCTTTTATTTCTCAAAGCTAACACTTTTATTTCTCTTTGAAAGGCCTAAATTTTTGAAAATAAGTTCTGTTAACTCTCTTCTATACATAAACAAAGCTTCTATCTTCAGAAAGCAAAATAGTACTGTTTCCTCTCTCCAGGCATTACCTGTCATTCTTCCATGACTACATTGTTGTTGTTGTTGTTGGTGTTGTGTACCATCCAGTTGATTCCAACTCATAGTGATCCTATAGGACAGAGTAGAACTACCCCACAGAGCTTCTAAGCCTGAAATCTTTACAGTAGTAGATCACCATGTCTTTTCTCCTGAGGAGCCTTTGGTAAGTTTGAATTGACTACATTACAGCTGAGAAAACAGTTAATTTCATAACAGATGATTCAGCTACATTAACTTCTCAATATATTGCTGTTTTTTATGTATTTATTTCTATAGCAAAGGGTGTATTTTTAGTTACAAAGGTAAAATTTTAAGTAACAACACAATATTATATACTATAGACATCATCAAAACTCAGAATGAAAACCATAGTGGTACTTCTTTGTGAATACTGAAGACCACTGGTTTTAACACTTTGCTGCCAAAACCTCATTGGTGACAAAGTGTTAAACCACGTGGTCTTCAATATTCACAAAGAAACGTTGAAACAAGATAATCATGAGGTTAATTCCAGGGTAAAAGAAATGTACAAATACACATGCTTATCCTGATGCCTCTAAATCAGTGCCGTTCAGCCCCTCAAACCATGAGGTAAAATGGAAGCCATCAAAAAAAGATGAAGCAAAGATGAATTCAAATAAATTGATCAATATTTCAAATCATACAGGTTCTGATATTGGATTATTATAGAACATGTTCTCCCCTATAATACTTTACGAAATTATCTTGTAATCTAAATATTCAATCAGCTAATAACCGTTGGTTTGGAGGGGGTAGATGGTGGGTGGATTTTTCATGTTACCAATAATGAACCTAAATTTCAGGCAAGATGTAGGGTCAGGGAGGTGATTACAAAGTCTAGGAAATAGATAATGCTGGCTTTGAGTTGTGGACAGATGAAGTTGATCTGTAGAACAGAACTCACTTATGGAATGGGTATGGGGAAAAGAAATGGGAAGGTGTAGGTAAATAGTAGGGAGGTAGCTGAGCTGATGGCCATTTACCCCAGGGAGTTATTTACTTCTTTCAAGGACTCTGGGGGTTTCATATCATTGTTTATTTTCAGGTGAAGAAATCAAAGCCCACACATTAATTTGACCATTTTAGTTATCACCATTTTAATTCCAAAATTTATGCTTGTAACAATGTGGTACCTCTTGGCTGCACGTGTGTGGGAAGGGCAGGATGGATGTGAGAGCCTATTTTGCATGTGTGCGTATTTGAATTTAGAAAAGAGATGTCAGGCTATACTATTAAATGGATTTTTTTAATGATTCCAATTTTGTGGATTTACCTACATTAACTACATAATAAATGCAGACGTAACAATTTAAAGTAATAACTTGAGGCCTAAGGAAGACAATGTGAGATGAAATTAGCCTTAATGTCACAATGGTAATAACTGTTAGATAAGAGTGGAGAATTCTGAACTAACAATATCAACAGGGTGAAACTACTTATAGCCAATTAAGCTGAGTTATGAATACTGGCCTTTAGTTGAGTCCAGTTGTCTGTGACTACTAAAACTTGGACCTAGTTAGAATATAAGCTGGTATCATCTTTAGAAGATTTGGTTACTCTATTAGTACAGATTTATATAAACTATAACTGTTTCATCAATGCAGGCTCGACAATTTAAGAAAAGCTAGCTAAGTCTGTCATGAAAATTGCAAAATTAAAACTGAAGGAAAATATTCAATGTCTCTTCATTCTAAATTATTTCATGTGAACTTCCAAGAACTTCGAGAATTTTCAAAACTTGAGAAATGAAAGCTTTCAGAAACCTATGTGTTTTATGAACAATTTATCAAATATATATACTACATCTATACTTATATGTGTGTATTAAATAATTATGTGATTTGTTTTGTTCTGGTTACTTTTTAAAATACAATTTTAATTTTAGAATAGTTTGAGATTTACAAGAAAATTGCAAAGATAATATGGAGTTTCTGTATACCTTACACTCAATTTTTCCAAGTTTTAACATCTTACATTAACATGCTACATTTGTCAAAATTAATGAACTAATACCAATGAATTATTTTTAACTAAAGCCCACACTTTAGCTTACTGATTTCATTAGTTTTTATCTAATGTCCTTTTTCTGTTCTAGGATCCCATCCAGGATACTATATTACATTTAATAGTCATTTCTCCATAGACTCTGCTTAGTTGTGACAGTTTGCAGGCATTCTTTTAAGCCCTATCTATCTATATTTATATATTCATCTATATCTATCTATCAACCGATATCTATTATCTATATCTTTATCTTCAAAAAAGCTCTATATTTTTGAGTCCTGTTTTACAAATTAGAAATTTATGACTCAGGAGCATTAAGTAAGAAGAGATCTAAATTGAATTTATGCCTATCTGATTTTTGAAACCAATTTTTTTTTTTTTTTTTTTACTATACCCCAGTAATTTTTATTTATGTAATTTTACTCAAGCTCAATATCATCAGTCAGAACAAGTCCAGGGGCTGACTGTGGGACAGATTATCAATTGCTCATATGCAAGTTCAAGTTGAAGTAGAAAAAAATTAGAACATGCCCACAAGAGCCAAAATATAACACTGAGTATTAAAAAAAAAAAAAAAAAAAAAAAATTTGTTACCATCAAGTCAATTCTGACATCCCACCTGAATTTAGAGGCCATCACAATAACACATTTGACAGACTGAACACTAATAACTGAAGACCAGATGAGTTATGGAATGACATCAAGGACATCATCTATGAAGAAAGCAAGAGGTCATCAGTTCCACAGATGAAGCAAAAGACTTGAACAGAAGATTTCAAAGGTCGGGTTGAGAAGACCAAGTATCATAATGACATGTGCAAAGACCTGGAGATAGAAAACCAAAAGGGAAGAGCATACTCGGCATTTCTCAAGCTGAAAGAACTGAAGAAAAAATTCAAGTTTCCAGGTGTAATAGTGAAGGTTTCTACAGGGAAAATATTAAATGACACAGGAAGCATCAAAAGAAGATAGAAGGAATACACGGAGTCACTTTACCAAAAAGAATTGGTCAACGTTCAACCATTTCAGGAAGTAGCATATGATCAGGAACCGATTGTACAGACGGAAGAATTCCAAGCTGCACTGAAGGCATTGGTGAAAAACAAGGCTCCAGGAACTGACGGAATATCACTTGAGATCTTTCAGCAAACGGATGAAGAGCTGGAAGTGCTCACTTGTCTATGACAAGAAATTTGGAAGACAGCTACCTGGCCAATGACTGGAGGAGATCCATATTTGTACCCATTCCAAAGAAAGTTGATTCAACAGAACGTGGAAATTATAGAACAATGTCATTAATATCACACACAAGTAAAATTTTGCTGTAGATCATTCAAAAGCAGTTGCAGGAGTACATCAATAGGGAACTGCCAGAAATTCAAACCAGATTCAGAAGAGGACATGCAAGAAGGGATATCATTGCTGATGTTGGATATATCATGGTTGAAAGCAGAGAATATCAGAAAGATATTTACCTGTGTTTTACTGACTATAAAGTGCATTCGACTGTGTGAATCATAGAAAATTATGGATAACACTACAAAGAATGGAATGCCAGAACACTTAATTGTGCTCATGCGGAATCTGTATGTACACCAAGAGGCAGTCATTTGAACAGAACAAGGGAATACTGAGTGGTTTAAAATTAAGAAAGATGTGCATCAGGATTGCATCCTTTCACCATACTTATTCAATCTGTATGCTGAGCAAATACTTCGAGAATCTGGACTCTATGAAGAAGAACAGGGCATCGGGATTGGAGAAAGGCTCATTAACATCCTGTGCTATGTAGATGACACCAACTTACTTGCTGAAAGTTAAGAAGACTTGAAGCACTTACTGATGAATGTCAAAGACTGCAACCTTCGGTATGGATTGCATCTCAACATAAAGAAAACAAAAATCCTCACAACTGTACCAATACGCAACTTCATGATAAATGGAGAAACTATTGAAGTTGTCCAGGATTTCATTTTATTTGAATCCATAATTAACGCCCATGGAAGCAGCAGTCAAGAAATCAAAGAATGCATTGCATTAGGCAACTCTGCTGCAAAAAGCCTCTTTAAAGTGTTAAAAAGTGAAGATGTCACTTTAATGACTAAGGTGCACTTGACCCAAGCCAGTCACCTCAGATGCATGCGAAAGGACAATGAATAAGGAAGACTGAAGAAGAATTGATGCCTTTGAATTGTGGTGTTGGTGAAGAATATTGAATATACCATGGACTGACAAAAGAATGAACAAATCTGACTTGGAAGAGGTACAGCCACAATGCTCCTTATAAGCAAGGATGACATGACTTTGTCTCTCATACTTTAGACATGTTATCAGGGAGGAACAGTCCCTGGAGAAGGATATCATGCTTGGTAAAGTAGAGGGTCAATGAAAAAGAGGAAGACTTTCAAGGAGATAGATTGACACATTGGCTGCAACAAAGGGCTCAAGTATTACGACAATTGTGAGGATGGAGCAGGACCAGGCAGTGTTTGTTCTGTCGTTTTATATAGGGTTGTTGTGTGTCAGAACTTACTCGAAGGCACCTAACAACAACAATTTTACCCAAACTGGCTAAGATTTAATAAAACGAAGGGATATTGGACCATTCAAAATGTAAAATTTAAGGACGTAAGCAAAAACCAAGTAGAAGTTTGACAAATTTTTGTCACGTTTGATTTCACTTGTATTTTAAGATGTGAAGGTTTTCTTTTTCCCATCAGTATGTTGTGTACTAATGTTTTATATGAAAGAATCGTAAGATTGAAAGAGATATAAGAGGGTATTAATCTAGTGTTTTTCAAAGTTATGTTGGGAAAATTGGTAACGTATAAAATCAGTTTTGAAGGCCATGACAATTAGTTGTTTTCTTTTTTTTTTTAATAAAATAGGATAAGACAATATCATAATGCATGACATGTATTAATGATGAGTACTGTTTTGTGAATCATATATGTGTTTACTAGGAAATAATGTTAAAGATGTTTCATAATATGGGACATGATCAAAACATGTTCGAAAGCCACTGTTTTAATCCAGTTGGCTATATCTTTGCTTAGACATCTCCAGAGAAGAAAATTCACTATTCTCTCCAATAATCAAATGAATATTGAACTAATTCTAAATGAACATGAGAACATCTTCCCTTTTTACGAGATGAATTATACCTGCCTGTTTTAGTCATTTATATGCTTATATTGCCTTTCAGGCGTAACGCAATGCACCTAATTTTCCTTCCACATTTTAGTTTTTTTTAAAACTATTTTAAAAATTATTTTGCACAAAGTCTTATCTTGACTATTTGTGTTTCATTCAGCAACTCATACGACCAAAATATTCCCATTTCCATTACTCCTAAATCTTTTTCCTCTTATTCCATAAATTAATAATTGCAGAAAAATCTGACATGATTTACAAGCTAAATGTGTTGTGATATCTACGAAGATCTATAATTGTAGAAGCATGCACCCAGTGTTATAACAGTGGTTATTATCTGTAGCTAGTCATCAGTCCTGGCATCTCAGGAGAAGGACGTATTCTCTGGAAAGTAGCGTGAACGCAGCACCTTGTGGAAATTACATTTGTCAACATTTTCATTTGCTGTCTGGGCCAGGCAGTTGATCCTATAGAATTTGAAGCTTAGAGTGCCTTTAATGAATACACTGTATATACCTGAAGGCTGAGTACAAAGAGAAGCAGGAGCAAATAGAGAATTACCATACAAAACCAGCCTGTCAGTTCCCATTTAGTTCTCTCTGCTGCTTTTTACTCAAGGTTAAGCAGATACACGTCAGAGCCACTGCTCCAGGCAGGCAATTCCAGGAGTGGTAAGTAGCTTAGTCTCTCGGTTTCTCAAATATCTTTCTTTTGCTGCTGATGGGGCATGGCCCGCTTTTCCATAGACAAGTTTATTTCTGTGGTAAGACATCAATACCATTTAGCATCAAAGGGAATTTGTATCAGTTCAGTTGCATGCTGGCTTAATAGAGCAGAAGTTTTGGCATTATTATGAAACATTTACATCATAAATGCTATGAAAAATCCTGTCTGTAGGCCTAAAATAATTTGACATTATACTCTGCTGTCTAGAAGAGGCCAAATTATAGATTTTCTTTTTAACGTTGAAAGTTTGATTCACTTCTCATTAATTCAAATGTCCAGAGCATCTGGAATTAAGCTGTCAGGTTTTTTAAATGAAGCAAAAGATATTCTAATTTCTCATTCTAAGTATCCCAGAATTTAAATTACACCTCTGTGGGAAGAACAGAGTATGATGATTGTGCCTTGACATTTGGGCATCGTTGCAGAAAGGAGGGAAGAACGTATTTCCATTACTTTGAGATAAATAGCAATGGCGTGGAGTATTGGTAGCAAAGCATCCCTCAGTGAAAGCAGTGCAATGGACCTGTATGTTCAGAGGACTCTAGAGGGAGATCCTGGGCATGCCCATTAAAGGAAGTGTTATTCTATGTTGTGAATTCAAATGAAGTCCCCTAGAACGAAGAATGCTTTCATAAGTGCACGGTGAGACTGCGTCTTACGTAACTTTGGACATGTTATCAGGAGGGATCAGTCCCTGGAGAAGGACACCATGCTTGGCAGAGTACAGGGTCAGCGGAAAAGAGGAAGACCCTCAATGAAGTGGATTGACACAGTGGCTGCAACAATGAGCTCAAGCATAACAACGATTGTAAGGATGGCGCAGGACTGGGCAGTGTTTCGTTCTGTTGTGCATAGGGTCGCTATGAGTCGGAACCGACTCGACGGCACCTAACAACAACAACAACTGCCAAGGAGTTGGCTCCTGACTCAAGAAGACCCCGTGCTCAAGATCGAACCATTGTGATTCACAAAATATTCATTGGCTGATTTTTGGAATTAGACCACCAGGCCTTTTTTACTAGTCTGTCTTAGTCTGGAAGCTTCCGTGAAAACTATTCAGCATCATGTTGTTGTTGTTGTTAGGTGCCATTGAGTTCATTCCAACTCATAGTGAACCTATGTACAACAGAAAGAAACACTGCCTTGTCCTGAGCCACCCTCACAATGGTTGCTATGTTTGAGCCCATTACCCATCTTCTTTTGGTGCTTCCTGCGTCATTCAAATTTTTGCCCATGGAATCCTTCAATATTGCAACTTGAGGATTGGATTTTTTCTTCAGTTCTTTCACCTTGAGAAATACTGAATGTGTTCTGTCCTTTTGGTTTTCAAACTCTAGGACTTTACACATTTCCTTTTATTTTACTTTGTCTTCTTAGGCCACTCTTTGAAATCTTCTGTTCAGCTCTTTTACTTCATCAATTCTTCCATTCTCTTTAGCTACTCTACATTCAAGAGCAAGATTCAGAGTCTCTTCTGACACCCATTTTGGTGCTTTCTTTCTTTTTTGTCTTTTTTAGTGACCTCTTGCTTTCTTCATGTTTGATGTCATCCCACAACCCTTCTGGTCTTCCATCATTAGTTTCCAGTGTGTCAAATCTGTTCTTGAGATGGTCTCTGAATTCAAGGGGGATATACTGAAGGTCATATTTTGGTTCTTGCGGATTTATTTTAATTTTCTTAAGCTTCAGCTTAAACTTGCATATGAGCAACTGATGGTCTGTTCCACAACCAGCTCTTGACCTTGTTCTGACTGATGATATTGAGCTTCTCCATCTTCTCTTTTCACACATGTAGTTGATTTGATTCCTGTGTACTCCATCTGGTGAGATCCACATGTATAGCCATTGTTTATGTTGTGGTAAAGAGATATCTGCAATGAAGGAGTCATAGGTCTTGCAAAATTCTATCATGTGATCTTCAGTTTTGTTTCTGTCACCAAGACCATATTTTCCACAATCAATCCTTCTTCTTGATTTTTAACTTTTGCCTTCCAGTCACCAGTAATTATTAATGCTCCTTGATTGTATGTGTAATCAATTTCAGACTGCAGAAATTGGTCAAAATCGTCAATTTCTTCAATTTTGGCTTTAGTGGTTGGTACATAAATTTGAATAATACTTGTATTAAATGGTCTTCCTTGTGTTGTTGTTGTTAGGTGCTGTCTAGTTGGTTCTGACTCATAGCAACCCTAGATACAACAGAACAAAATGTTGCCCAGTCGTGTGTCATCTTCACAATCATTTTTATGCTTGAGCCCATTGTTGTAGGGATTGTGTCAATCCATTTCACTGAGGGTCTTTCTGTTTTTTGCTGACCAAGCATGATAGTCTTCTCAAGAAAATATTCCCTCCTGATAACAGGTCCAAAGTACATGAGATGGAGTCTTGCCAACCTTGCTTCTGAGGGGCTTTCTGGCTGTACATCTTTCAAGACAGGTTTGTTCCTTTTTCTGGTAGTTCATGGTATTTTCAACATTCTTCACCAACACCATAATTCAAAGGTATCAGTTCTTCTTCGGTCTTTTTTATTCATTGTCCAGATTTTGCATGCATATGAGACAACTGAAAACACCATGGCTTGGATCAGGTGCACCTTATATCTTTGCTTTTTGACATTTGAAAGAGGTCTTTTGCAGCAGATTTGTCCAATGCAATGTGTCCTTTTATTGCTTGACTGATGCTTCCGTATGTGTTGATTGTGGATCCAAATACAATGAAATCCTTGACAACACTAATATTTTCTCTGTTTATCAGAATGTTACTTATTGGTCCAGTTGAGAATATATTTGTTTTCTTTATGTTGATGTGCAATACATACCAAAGGCTGTAGTCTTTGATATTCATCAGTAAATGCTTCAAGCCCTCTTCACTTTCAGCAAGCAAGGTTGTATCGTCTACATATTGCAGGTTGTTAGAGTCTTCCTCCAATCCTGATGCCGTGTTCTTCTTCATACAGCCCAGCTTATCCGATTATTTGCTCAGCATACAGATTGTATAAGTATGGTGAAATGATGTAACCCTGAAGCACAACTTTCCTGACTTAAAACCACGCAGTATCCCCTTGTTCTTTTCCAACAAGTGCCTCTTGGTGCAAGTACAGGTTCCTCATGAGCACAATTAAGTGTTCTGGAATTCCCATTCTTTGAAATGTTAGCTATAATTTGTTATGATCCACACAGTCAAATACCTTACCATAGTCAATAAAACACAGCTAAACAACTTTTTGGTATTCTCTGTTTTCAGTCAAGATACATCTGACATCAGCAAGAACATCCCTTGTTCCACGTCCTTTTCTGAACCCAGCTTGAGTTTCTGGCAGTTTCCTGTCGACATAGTGCTGCAACCACTTTTGAATAATCTACAGCAAACTTTTATTTATGTGTGATATTAATGATATTGTTTGATAATTTTCACATTCTGTAGGATCGCCTTTCTTTGGAATGGGCGCAAATATGGATCTCTTCTAGTTGGTTGGCCAGGTAGCTGTCTTCTAAATTTCTTGGCAGAGAAAAGTGAGCACTTCCAGTGTTGTATCTGTTTATTGAAACATCTCAATTGGTAGTCCATCTACTCCAGGAGCCTTGTTTTTGCCAATGCCTTCAGTGCTGCTTGGACCTCTTCCTTCAGTACCATTTGTTCCTGATCATATGCTACCTCGTGAAATGGTTGAGCATCAATCATTTCTTTCTGGTACGGTGACTATGTGTATTCTTTCCATCTTCTTTTGATGTTTCCTGTGTTGTTTAATATTCCCCCCCTAGAATTCTTTATTATTGCAAGTCAAGGGTTGAATTTTTTTCTTCAGTTCCTTCAGCTTGAGAAATGCCAAGTGTATTCTTCTCTTTTGATTTTCTATCTCCAGGTCTTTGCACATTTCATTATAATACTCTGTGTTCTCAAGCCACCCTTTGGAATCTTCTGTTCGGGTCTTTGACTTCATAATTTCTTCCTTTTGTTTTAACTCTCGTACATTCAAGAGCAAGTTTCAGAGTCTCTTCTGACATTCATTTGGATCTTTTCTTTCTTTTTAATAATCTTTTGCTTTCTTCATGTATAGCGTCCTTGACGTCATTCCATCCACAACTTGTCTGGTCTTCCTTGTAGGCGTACGGATATTATCCTATCACTGACAGCATTGTACTTCAAGATAGATCTTGAAATGTTCTTTTTGAGGATGAATGTGATGCCATTCGTCTTCAATTTGTCATTCCCAGGATAGAAAACTATATGATTTTCTGATTCAAAATAGCCAATACCAGTCAATTTTTGCTCACTCATGCCTGGGATAATGATCTTTATGGGTTCCATTTTATTTTGACGACTTCCAATTTCCCTAGATTCATACTCTGTACATTATAAGTTCCAAGTATTAATGTATGTTTGCAACTGTTCCTTCTCATTTTAAGTCATACCACATAAGCAAATGAAGGTCCTGAAGTCTTGACTCCATCCACATCATTAAGTCTGACTCCATTTTGAGGAGGCAACTCTTCCCCAGTCATATTTTGAGTGCCTTCCAATCTGAGGGCTCATTTTCCAGCACGATATCAGACAGTGTTCTACTGTTATTCATAATGTTTTTGCTGGCCAGTTTTTTTAGAAGTAGATAGCCAGATCGTTCCTCCTAGTCTGTCTTAGTTTAAAAGTTTTGCTGAAATCTGTCCATCATGGGTTATTCTGCTGGTAATTTAAATACTGGGGGCATAGCTTCCAGCATCATTGCAACATGTAATCCACCATTGAAAGATGGTTGGTAACTGCATAAAGTGCATTGGCTGGGGATCCAATCTGGATCTCCTGCATTGGAGGCGAGAATTCTATTAATCTACTGATTCTACTAATGAATTCTACTAATGGCTATTGCCCTAGCAAACATTTAGCAAATATCATATACATACACACACACACACACACACATACACACACACACACAGTCATGTGCCACATAATGTCCTATTGGGCAGTGTCTGACTGTTTATATTTCCATGGTCCCATAAGGTTTTTTATATTTTAAAGGAAAAGTGGCTCTCCTTTTGTTTACTATTTCCCCCTAATTGTTTAAAAGACCCCAAAACCCCAGAGTGAACTAGGGGTGGAGCTGCAGGGTGCATCTCAATCACCACAGCACCTCCTCCTCCCTTCCCTCCTCCTTCTTTCTGTTCTTCTGGCCTCATCCTCCTAGCAGCCATGCAGCCATTTGTAGGACAGTGCTTGTGTGGCTCCTCTGCTCCTGCTACATGTGCTGGCAGAGGCATTGGTCTCTCGCGGGCACTCTGGCTCCTGGCTCCAGAATGCAGTGGTGACTGCAAATGATCAGGAAGCAGCTGCTAACAAGGCAGTGGTAGCCAGGGCCACTACTGCCAGGCCAGATCCTGGCACCCGCACACCTGCTCCCTGCTCATTCCACATGGTGGCTGCCTCTCCACACCCCCCTTTCATCTCTCTTTGCACCCAGAGTTGTGCAAAGTCTTGATCCAGCTTTTGGAGTAGCCTCTACCTAGCCTGCAGTGGCACACTCAGCAAGGTCAGCCTCCAGTATTAAGTGTATACAGCTCTTGGGCTTTGTTCAGTGGGCAGGCTGCAGCAGGGACTGCTTCTGCTGTTCAGGTGAGCACAACAGTGGACAGAGCTTTCCACATCATCTGGGAACTGCCTGTATATAATATGGTGTTCACACAACGTCCAGATCACATAACGTCCTGTTTCATAGAACATATCATGGATGTTAATTGACACAAAGAATGTTTTTAGGTGCCATGGAGTCTGGTCTGACTCATAGTGACCTTATGTACAACAGAACAAAATACTACCCACTCTTGTGCTGTCCTCACAATCGTTGTTCCCATTGTTGATAGAAGTTAGTACTCAATAAAGGCTATAGTTTGAATTATCCTAGAACAAAAAAACTTATATTATTGTAAAAATTATGTGCTCCAAATTATTTATTACACCTTGATTAAATTAAAATTGAAACATGGTTCCTGAATATCCCTAAGCAATTTTTTATATTGAATGTAGTAAATGAAGAAGCTCTTGACCCATACTTTCAGAGGATTCAAACTGAATTAACCACTAGCTTTTCTTTAGATGAATATGAAAGCAGATTAGAATTTTTCTTTATTTATCAAACTGCTTAAAATAAATCTATATTCTCTTTTAGATGATATTGAGTTTCTAATTAAACTTATTAAAAAAGAAAATATCTTCTATGATTTCTAAAATTTTATAATTTTACTCTGAGAACTACTGATGTTTAGCATTAAAACTGTGACTGTTTATTACAGGTATTGAATGCTGCAAAAAACAATATTTTTATACTCGATATTGTGAGCCATGTTAGTCATAGAAAATTAATTTTATCACCAACCTTGTGATTATTATCACAGTGAAGAATATTTTTTTTAATTAGTTCACCTTTTTGTAATACTTTAGGATACATTCTTTCCTCCTTAAAATAAATTTTATTTTATTTTATTTTACTTGATGCCAACTGACAACTTTTGTACATGAGGGGAAATTATGATTTTCCATGAAAATAATGAGATCCCTGAAATAAGAATCCAATATTCAAATAATCAAACATTAATTGATTTTCACACTCTGAGTCCTAGGAAGAAGCCATGTGTTAACGAAAATGTGATATATACAGAGATAAATATTTAAGACTAAATTTACACAGTGATCTGTGTAATCTGGCTAGAGATTACTGTAAGTTTGCTAGTGGTAAGAAATTGAAAATCCAAATCACTCTATATTGTTTATATTTTATTTTATTTTATATAAATGCATTAAGAATGAAATGAGATAAATATATTATTTGGCAGTAGGGCATCAGAAATATTTGAATCTTGTTCTCAAAGTGTTTTCCTTAGAGTTGTCTGAGAAGAATATATGAAGATAGAACCATGATTTGCAAAAGTGCATGCTTTTTATTGCTAAATGTTGACCCCAAAGTTCATGGTAAGACCCAGAAAGATAAAATAAATCTTGAAGACAATCCTGTTAGCCCAGGATAAAAAGAAACCAAGGTAGGTAAAACTGCTTACCTTTTTTTACTGAGCTTTTAACTAATTGTCAAATAAAACTAGGTCTAGAACATCTCAAGTTACCTTACCACTGTTTTAGCCATCTAGTGCTGCTATAACAGAAATACCACAAGTAGATGGCTTTAACAAAGAGAAATTTATTTCTTCACAGTAAAGTAGGCTCAAAGTCCAAATTCAGGGCGTCAGCTCCAGGGGAAGGCTTTCTTTCTCAGTTGGACTTCTCATCAATCTTCCCCTGGACTAGGAGCTTCTGTGCACAGGGACCCTGGATCCAAAGGACATACTCTGCTCCTGATACCTCTTTCTTGATGGTATGAGGTCCGCAACTCTCTGCTTGCTTCCCTTTCCTTTTATCTCATGGGAGATAAAATGTGGTGCAGGCCACGCCCCAGGGAAGCTCCGTTTACATTGGATCAGGGATATGACCTGGGTAAGGGTGGTATTACAATTCCACCCTAATCCTTTTTATCATAAAGTTACAATCACAAAATGGAGGACAACCACACAATGCTGTAAATCGTGGCCCAGCCAAATTGATACACACATTTTTGGGGGGATATAATTCAACCCATGATACCCACTTTGTAGAAAAGAGGCATTTTGGTGGCGAAGATTATGGGACATTTCCAGTTTGTTTTCCAGCCTCTGTTAGCATAGATGCAAAATTACATTGTCTGGGATTTAGATGATTTAGCATAACAGGAGAGATACAAACTATCCCTGCTCCATGAAATATCCTTCTCTTGATTGGCTATAACAGAGCTCCTTCTTGGGATAGAAGAGATAACTTTTACTGACTTGTCACTGGAAGAAGAAGACATGCAGCAGTGCAGAGAGAAACAGCACTTTCTTTTGTCTAAAGGCCAACTGCATGTAAAGTGAAATATTTATAGCTCTTTTTAGAGTGTGGATTCAGTCACACAACAATCCTCTTTGTTATCTTTATAAAGCTCTGATGGAAGGAAGAATTCATGTGCTGTTAAATATAGCTATTTGAACTAAATGGGCCCAATCTGCCTATTAGAATCAGGGCTCTATTTCCAAGAGTAGGGAAACCTAGGTACTGATGAAGTTGATGATTGACATAACAATAACATTTATTAAGCTGTATCTATGTGCAAGAAAATGTGATAAAGAGAATAAGAAACATGTCCCATGTGATACAACCAATAAATACAGAGATGGGACTTAAAAATAAAAATTTATTTCTGATCACTGTACTATATTCCAGCAGCATTCCTGTCCTTTCAGAGCCCTATTTAACCAAGGTCTGTATTTGTTCAGGAATGCTACGAAATCTACTAATTATAGTCAAACTCACATATAGATTATAGAAGGTAAAAGGAAATCATTTAGGGAAAAGAATATAATCAGAAGATGTGTCCAGACACTTTATTTGATACACGGTTTCAATCCCACCTTCTAAAATTCCCTCTCTGTCAAAATATTTGAGAGTTTGGTTATTAATTTCCCTGGTCTCTGTCCTGCAGGGTTTCATTTAGAGTTAGTTGGTGAGAAGATCTTGTATGAGACAGAAAGCAGAATAAAACAAGCCATTATCTTTGGTGAAAGTTTAAATAGGTATGTGGGCATTTGTATATGATAGATGGGGGTGTTTACAGGGTCCAGGCATCTCTCTAAGGATTATCTACTTTGTGGCTTAAGAAACCATCATCTCCTGTGGTCCCTTTTTTGAGATTCTTTTACTTTTCGGAAACCAGATAGAACCTCCCTAAGCTTTGGTATCCCAACCCTTCTAATTGTAAACTTCAAATTCTTACTTAAAACACATAGAGTATACCCCCCAAAATCCTAAGTGCCACAGATGAAAACTAGAATAATATGATGTCAGAAGGTCAACACTGAATAAAAAGTGATGGCATATAAGAGACAAGAACCAAAAAAAAAAAAATCATAGAAAGAGACTTGTAGGAATTTCATATAATGGAATAAAAAAATAGAGTCACAATAATATTTAAAATAACGTTATCTAGAAAGAGATAAAAGAAAAGATTGAGAATGTTGATCTGAAAGTTTGTATTTCTAGCAAGTTCCCAGGAGTTGTTGATGCTGCTGGTCTGGATATAACCCTTTGAGAAGCACTGCTTTAGTGGGTGCTGCTGGTGACCATATCCCCTTTCTGCTGTAGAGGTTGCTGTCTATGCTCAAGTACCAGCTTAGTCCAATTCTCTGTGTCAACTCTCAGCTTCCCTGTGCTGCAATCTCAATCACTCATATTGTAACTTCGTAAGATTACTTTGCCCAAACTTGGAGAAAACCAGAATTATCTGGTAATTTCTGTCCTCCAAGGTCAGTCTGTAGCCACTGACAGATGGGTAAAGGAAAGTAACAGCTCTTGCTTTGAGACAGGATAAATTCTTCAGTGTAATTTATATGCCAGAGCTTCTTGTGGTACCAACATGAGAACACTTGAAATTATACCCTTACTTGATGCTTTTCTCTTCTCTATCCTGCTTTTTTCCATGTTCTTATTTCTCCTTGGCTAACTTCGTTAATAAAAGTGTCATTGTATTTGAAAACTCTGGAAACTCGATTATCTCTTGGTCAGCTTTCATTTTATGTTCTATTTTTATCTTTCTTTTAAAACATAATTTATTCTTATTTCTGATAATTTTCAATTGAATGTTGGACATTGTTAAAGAAAAATTTGAGAGCTGAACTGTCTAATACAGTATCCACTACCTGTGGCTATTGAAATGGAAATTTAAAATAAGTAAAATAAAAAATTCAGGTCCTCAATTATACCAGCCAGTTTTCAAGTGTTCAATAGACACATGTGACCAATGGCTGCCCTTTTGGGCAGAAAGTTTTATTGGAAAGCTCTGTTTTCAGTCAACTCTTTAAACACATTGTGGTACAGAAATGGTTAACAAAACTATTCCGAAAATCTTTTATTTACCTATAACAATGTTAAACAAAGTTTTAGCTGTGAAACAGTTATTCAGTAAAATAGGATTTGTTTCTGACCCAGCAATGCATTCCAATATATTCTTAATTTGTTCAGTTTCTTTAATTCTGCTTCTTACGGTCTTAAAGTTTTAGAAAGGGATTGATTTTGACAAAAAGCTATTAAACTTTATTATAAAAATGATAATATAAATGTTTTATTTTTTTGGTCCTCTTCTTGGACCTATATCTGCCTAGTAAAAAATGTATACATATGTGTTCCCAAAGGAAGACCAGCTACTCATGCATTCAACCTTCCTCAAGGATATTAGTGGAAAATTAACTTCAGTTAACACTACTAGAAATGTGTTAAATGAGAATATGTGTCTAAAAATTTTCTTAGCATTCACAGTTATGATGACTTAATTAGAAATAATATAACAAGTATGCACTTCTGATATCAAACCTTGTTATGGATTGAATTGTATCCCCCCAAAATGTGTATCAACTTTGTTAGGCCATGATACCCAGTATTCTTTGATTGTCCACCATTTTGTCATCTGATGTGATTTCCTTACGTGTTGTAAATCATACCCCTAAGATGATAATGAGCTGGGATTAATGGTCATATGTTAATGAAGAAGGACTCAATCTACAAGATTAGGTTGTGTTTTTCCAGACATAAAAAAGAGAAGAGAGAAGAGAGACTTAGGGAACTCATACCACCAAGAAACCAGAGCCATGAGAATTGTGTGTCCTTTGAACCCAGGGTCTCTGCTCCGAGAATCTCCTCTAACAGGGGAAATGATGACAAGGACCTTTCCCCAGAACCAACAGAGAGAGAAAGCCTTCCCTGAGATCCAGCACCATGAATTTTGACCTTCTAGCCTCCTAGACTGTGAGAGAATAAATATCTGTTTGTTAAAGCGATCCACTGGTAGTATTTATGTTATAACAGCACTAGATGACCAAGACAAAACTATTTTAGAAGAAAGAGATTAAATATAGCCACACAGATTTGGAAATTATGGTTGGATTAGCCACCATAATATTAAGTTTCATAATTCACCATTTTTATTTGCTTCTCTGAAATAGGTCATTAACTGACAGAGAAAAGATACAAGGTTAGAGAGATATGACACAATAAAGATTGAGAATAAAAGAACTTTGTTGAAAATGCACTTTCATTCTAAAAGTATACGCAGCTAAATTTGACCTTTTTTTTTTTTTTGGTCACAATTCTCTATAGTCCTTTATATTTCAAGTACGTTTCAATGGAATGTTTTATACAAGGACACATTGATAGAATCATTTATATTTTCTGTTGTTCTCTTTAGAGTCTGGCATTTGGTGAAATACTGGGGAATACCTCTGGACCTCAGAGTTACACTTGAATAAATGATAACTCTTGCTTTATGGATGTAGCTTCTTATCCTTATATATGCTTGAATGTTTAAACAGTTCTTTCTTGGCAAGCTTGTTCCAGCACAATGCTGTTTCGTTTTTACAGTCTTGTTTCACAGCCTTCCTCATTGTCTTTGTTGTGATATAAATACTTTAGCCCTTTTCCTTTCTACACAAATTTTATTCCTCAATAATGTGTTTATTCAATGAATACTTTTAGTTGACTAGGAAAATCTTCTTTAATATGAAACTATTTTTTCTCTTCCTTCACAAACTGGCAGTTGGAGAAAACAGCATTATGTCCCCCACCGAAAATCACTTGATTAGAGAATTCAAGACTGTCAAACGCTAAGAAATTATTTTCTTTCATTTTATTGAATCATTATTTCTTTGTGTTGTAGTCTTAAGCCTTGATAATGGGAAGTCTAATATCAATTTGACTCTTGTAACTTACACCACACTTAAACTTTCTTTCTGTCTCTATTCTCCAAATTTTATAACTTTTTTCTTTATCCTGGGATTAAAAAAAAAAATTTACAAGGACACGTCTTTGCATTAATTTCTTTTCTATCGATTCATCCTGATATTCAGAAAATAGTAATTTTCTTTAGCTAAGAAACAAGAATTTTAAATTTTACTTTGAATTTTGGTAGTTAACTCTACAATTCTAAATAATATAATTACATATTTAGTTCTTGATTTGTTGAATACAGATACAGTCTATTTAGCACTATGAAACATGAAAAATTTATGTCACTGACAATTTTCTCATCTCCATTTATCATCCTATTTTGTGGCCTTACCTAATAAACTTACCATTTTCATGACCTATTAGTTTTAGACACTATCTGAACTTTCCACCTTGTAAAATGAGAAAATAAACATTCCCACCTCCAAAAACTATTTCCACACTTGCCATTCCCAGCTTCTACCCACCCTACCACTTCCTCTATATTGAAAAATTCATAGAACTGGTAGCCATGAGTCCGAATTGACTTGATAGCAAAGATTTTCTTTTTATTTTTTTATATGTAATCAAATCTTCCAGAATATGTTTATGGGTTGATTCCAATTTTCAAATCCAACATTATGTTAGTTGATATTATGTTAATGAGATGGGATTAGCATAGAGATAAATATGTAATTCTATGCCATTATAATTCTTCTTCCCAAAGAATGAAGATAACTAATAAAAATCAGAAGGGGAAGTATGGTAAAAAAGAAAACATGGACAAGATTTTTTTTTTTAATTTTAACTTTATTAAATTGTCAACTCACTAAGATCAACTAGTATTGTCACAATATCATGTGTAACAGGTATTTAAGTTTTCTCTTAAAATCATTATCTTTAGCATTCTCTAATTTTTTTGCATTAATTTGGACTGATTACTTTCTAGGCTTGATACCTAGCTGGCCACTTGGAATTTTTATATCTTTATTTACAAGATGGTTTATTTTTTGTTAAGTCTTGGCATTTATTTATAATTTTATTTAATTATGATCAGAGGATATGTACAATTTTTAATGGCTGGAAAGTAGAGCCCTGGTGGCAAAGTGGTCAAGAGCTCAGGCTGCTAACCAAAAGGTCAGCAGTTCAAATTCACCAGCCACTCCTTGAAAAGCCTATGGGGCAGTTCTACTCTGTCCTGTAGGGTCGCTGTGTGTCAGAGTCGACTCAATGTCATACAACAACAACACATAGTGGTGAGTGTTCCTTTGTGGTATATTATGTAAAGTATTGCAGGGTCATTGAATAAAAAGTTTGTCTATATTTCTAATCATTTTTGTTGTGTAATTTTAATCAAGTTACAAACTAATTCCAGGGACTTTTTTCCTGACATGAAAGAGTAATGTGCATCAGACTCACCAGCTTACTCTAAATAATTATGAACTGAAAAATATTACTTTTACAACAGAGCATGGGCTCTGGCCTTTGTAGGAAGGGAAATGCACAAAAATGATCTCTGCATCAAGTCCAGCTTTCTGTTTAGGGACATTTTATAAACTATACACAGAAAAGCGAAGCCCAGACAAAAAGTAGCAGTATTATGACAGAGAAATTCCATCAGAGTTTGGAGTTACACAAGCAAAAAAAACCTGTTGGTGATGAGTCAATTCTGACTCATACAGGCCATATAGGACAGAGTAGAACTGCTCCATAGGGTTTCCAAGGTGGTAATCTTTACCAGAGTGCCACAAAGATTGCCTGATCTTTCTCCTGTGGAGCGGTTGGTGGGTTTGAACTGCTGACCTTTAGGTTAGCAGCCTAGAGCTTAACCACTGCACCACCAGGGCTCATAGAGAGCCAGAATTTTCATGCAAGGTACTAGAAGGGAGGGATCTGCATAGAGAAGGAACTGCATAGGGGTTCCCCTGAGATTGTTGCCAAATACTTGGCTAAAAAATGCAGGCCAGTGATTCTGAGGTCATTTAGTACTGGAAGGCATTGACTTCTGACCAGGCAGAGTGAGAACTTGCTGAGTAACATGGATATTCAGTCGATCCCTGGAACTGCAAAACCTTAAGAGCAGGATTACTCAAATCCTAGAGAAAGGATTACACTAAATTCTCTGTAACAAAGCCTAAAAGTAAGCAGTCTCTTCAAATTCTCATCAGATAAGAAACAGAGGTATGAATGTATCTTACAAGATTTCCTAGGGATTAAATTAAATAATGGTAGTTCGTTCCCAGAAGGTAAATGACTCATAAAGGCTAGTTGTTTTCATTTATGATTATCATCTTTATCATTCCGGGTTTCTTCCGCTGAAAACTCAGGATCCTTAGATAGGATTTCTATTACCTTCTTCTTAGATAAAGTCTCCATCACCATTATCACTCATTCATCTATTATTTTCTTTTTATATTTTTTTCAGTTTCTTGTGTATTTTCAATGAAATTATTAAATGTCTTCTCCAGTAATTTTTTTTTACTTCAAATTTTAATTGGCACCAAAGAAGATTCTAATATTTATTTTGTATTTTAGGTTTTCCCTCTCCCTCCATTTTTTCTTCTTTTTGTCCTTTCTTTCTTCCTGCCTGCCTCCTTGCCAGCTCTCATTACCTTTATCTCTCACTATTCATTCTTTGTGGCTCCCTACTTATAGAGAACAAAATTTTTAAAAACATTTTAATGTTCCAACCAGGTAATTTATAATAAATTCCTGTATCTTATAAAACAAAATTTTTAAAGAAATGAATTATCTCAAACTTATCAAAGCTTTGTCTCCTTTATGTAGCTGCTATTCATGCTGTGGTCACTTGTCTTCAGGTTGGCGCTAACTCATGACGACGCCACGTACAACCAAAGGAAGCACTGACCAGTCCATGATTGGTTGTGGATGGGACTGTTGTGATCCATAGAATTTACGTTGACTGATTTTGGAAGTAGGTTGCCAGGCTTTTGTTCCTGGTCTTTCATAGTCTGGAAGCTCTGCTGAAACCTCTTTGGCTTCATAGCAATATGAGAGCTTCCACTGAACAGCCTCCGAGTGCAAGTGGCTGACATGAGATGCCTTGGAAGGTGAGAATTCTAACACTGAACCACAAGGCCTCTTTCTATTCATAGACCTGCTGCTTTACCTATTTTTATTCTCAAGTTCAGGAGATCAGTCTAGTCCAGAAGTAATGTTTTGTCTGTACTCACCACCATCCATGTGGGTGCAGGCAACTTCCACTTTCCAGATATCAGTAAGAGGGTCAGGTTGACATACCAAATTGTCAACTCAGGTTAATTTGGAAATTGTGTTCAGAGTCTTTTGGTGCCGCTTTACTGACCTGTGATTAGGTCTCACCCTCTCCTATCTTTCTGAATCTTTGATTGAACTACAAAGTCGGATGCAGTTTGAAGCTCTCTATGAGCTCTGCAGTTCAGGAACACCTGGCTCTCAGCACGCAGGGCTTCATGTCAGCACTTTTCATGGTGCTCTCCCTAAGATGTGTGATCATTCTAGGGAGTGAAGAAGCTCTGCACATGACGGGTTTTTGCAGTGACATATGCTGGCAGAGATGCTCCCAGGGCAAGTGAGAAAAGAGCTGTCAACAAAGGCTGGAGACAGAACTTTTAGCTCTGACTCTGAGAAATGATAACTTCTGTGCACTTGAGGGAAATCTGCCTGCCTATTTTACTCTTCGTTTTCGCACCTAGTTCACAGTTAGTCAAAGTCAGAGGAATTGCCGTTGTCTTTTCTTATTTTATATTCACCATCCCATTCTGGTGTGTTAAGATTATAGTTGAATGTGGTACGTTACGGGTATCATGCTTTTGTGTGCGCGTGTTTTTCTGTTTTGTTTTTGGCTGCCTGTTTTGATTCGTAAGATTGCAGTTGCATGAGAGATGTGGCTCAAGAATACACTTTGAAGTCCATCTCCATCAGCAATGCCATTTGTTTAAAATCTGATTGAAATTTTACATATGTTCTTTCTTTCTTTTTTTAAAATTAATCACACTAACACAAATCTTCTGTTTTGGTGTGTCTGTGTATATGTTTTGAAGAATACTTAGTAAGAAACATACCAAGCCTATATAGTCAGCCCCACTCATTCAGTTTGCCTGTCTCTCTCTTCAACATTCTAGACTACTGAAACTTGACATCCACAACTAAATAT
Source organism: Elephas maximus indicus (assembly GCF_024166365.1). Classification (NCBI taxonomy): domain Eukaryota; kingdom Metazoa; phylum Chordata; class Mammalia; order Proboscidea; family Elephantidae; genus Elephas; species Elephas maximus. Next base: position 22,273,403 of record NC_064827.1, on the reverse strand, counting down.
TCCTTGAACAGCCCTAATTTCCTAGGCTAGTCTCCCAGACCATAGTCATGATAAAGGCTGTCAGATGTCATCCAGTATTCATTCTCATCTTTTCCTTTTTAGTAATACGACACTCCTGCCCTACCTCTCTGGTTAAGATTTTGCTGAGACTGTGTCTCTCCAATAGATTTTGTTTCTCAGATTTCCTTGCAGCTTACTGAAGACATGTGAATAATGTAGGGCTAATGGGGTATGGTAGTTCCTGGGCAGTACAAATGGTTAAGCTCTTGACTAATAACTGAAAGGTTGGCCGTTCAAACTCACACAAAGGAGCCTTGGGATAAGATCTGGAGATCTGCTTCTGAAAGGTCATGGCCTTTAAAACCCCATGGAGCATAGTTCTACTCTGACACACATAGGGATGCCATGAGTTGAAATTGACTTGAAGGCAACTGTTTTTTTTGTTTATCTTTTGGTTTAGAGGGGTATGAACAAAAGTGTGAACTTTATGAACATAGCTCTTGGCTCTAGTATTTCTTTTCCCCACCTACATTATTAGAACTCAACTGTGGAGGCTGCGAGCCTCATCCACACACAAATCTAACATGCTGTGCAATAGCAGAGCAGAAACATGGGAAGAAAATGGGTTCCTAAATGACCTCAAGCTTCCAAGACCCCCTGCCACTATTGTGGAATCATCCCTGCACTTTTTTATGAAAGAAAGAATCTTTGATCTTATTTATTTTTATTATTGTACTTTAGGTGAAGGTTTAACAAAACAAACTAGCTTCTCATTAAAAATTAGTGCACATATTGTTTTGTGACATTGGTTACCGACACCAAGACATGTCAACACTCTCCCCTTCTCGACCTTGAGTTTTCTATTACAAGCTTTCCTGTCCCCTCCTGCCCTCTAGTCCTTGCCCCTGGGCTGGTGTGCCCCTTTAGTCTTATTTTGTTTTATGGGCCTATCTAATCTTTGGCTAAAGGGTGAACCTCAGAAGTGAATTCATTACTGAGCTAAAAGGGTGTCTGGGAACCATACTCCTGGGGATCTCCAGTCTTCGTCAGACCAGCAAGTATGGCCTCTTTTTTTTTTTTTTAGTTAGAATTTTGTTCTACATTTTCCCCAGCTCTTTTTGGGACCCTCTGTTGTGATTCCTGTCAGAGCAGACTGTGGTAGTAGCCAAGTACCATCTAGTTGTGCTGGACTCAGTCTGGTGGAAGCTGTAGTACTTGTGGTCCATCAGTCATTTGTACTAATCTTTCACTTGTATCTTTAGTTTTCTTCATTCTCCCTTGTTCCAGATGGGATAAGACTAGTAGACTACCTTAGGTGACCACTCACAAGCTTTTAAGACCCCAGACACTACTCACCGAAGTAGAATGTAGAACATTTTCTTTATACACTATGCTATGCTAATTGAGCTAGATGTTCCCCGAGGCAGTGTTTCCCAGAACGCTCAACCCAGTAAAATCAGTCCCTCTGGGAGTTTGGATGTGTCTATAGAACTTCCATGACTTTGCCTTGGACAAGTTGTGCTAGCTTTCCCAGTATTGTGTACTGCCTTATTTAAACCTCAACTTTTTGGTGCTTTTTTTATTGTAGCCACTTCCTCTATGCCCTAATACAAAGAAAAAAAAATCTTAAAGTACATCTACACTGTACTGTCAGTTGGAAAGAAAGACCACAGTGAGTGATTCATAAGCTTCTATGTAGTGCCCTCATAAGATTTGGCTCAGGAGTACAAAAATTTCTCCAAAGTAAAGTTCTAAGGGTTTCCTGGAATTTCTGTTGCTTTCAAGGCTTTTATAAGTGGGGAAGAAAAATATGGAATATAGTTCCAGTTGGTTCTTTTTTAGTAGGAAGCCCATCTGCTTTTATATTTTGGGAAAAGGATAGATGATAGAACACCACTAAACCAAACTCACATCCTGCCAGAAGAGCTTACGGCAGTATGATACTACCTTTCGGGAAAAAGTGTAAAGGAATTAAACAAACCAGAAAGAGCTTGTACCTTCCTTAAAGGAATCTTCCACTCTTTAACAGAGCTATCATGCCTGGACTAGGATATTTTAAAAGCTGAATTCTTACCCCTATGTAAGAGCATTTTAGTTACGTGTTATTAGGTGCTGTCAAGTTGGTTCTGACTCATAAAGACCCTATGTGCAACAGAATGAAACACTGCCTAGTTCTGTGCCACCCTCACAATTGTTGCTATTTTGAGCCCATTGTTGCAACCATAGTGTCAATTCATCTCATTGAGGGTCTTCTTTTTTGCTGACCCTTTACTTTACCAAGCATGATGTCCTTCTCCAGGGACTGTTTTCTCCTAATAACGTGTCCAAAGTAAGTGAAATGAAGTCTCGCCATCTTCATTTCTAAGGAGCATTCTGGGTGTACGTCTTCTAAGATAGATTTGTTTGTTTTTTTCTGGCAGCCCATAGCATATTCAAGATGCATTGATAAGTACTGGCGACTGGAATGTGAAAGTTGGAAACAAAGAAGAAGGATCAGTAGTTGGAAAATATGGTCTTGGTGATAGAAACAATGCTTGAGATTGAATGATAGAATTTTGCAAGACTGACTTCTTCATTGCAAATACCTTCTTTACCAGTATAAATGGTGACTATACACATGGACCTCACCAGACGGAACACACAGAAATCAAATTGACTACATCTGTGGAAAGAGACAATGGAAAAGCTCAATATCAGCAGTCAGAACAAGGCCAGGGGTTGACTGTGGAACAGGCCATCAGTTGTTCATATGCAAGTTCAAGCTGAAACTGAAGAAAATCAGGGCAAGTCCACAAGAGCCAAAATATGACCTGGAATATATCCCACCTGAATTTAGGGAACATCTCAAGAATAGATTTGATGCATTGGACACTAGTGACCGAAGACCAGATGAGTTGTGGAATGACATCAAAGATATCACCCATGAAGAAAGCAAGAGGTCACTGAAAAGACAGGAAAGAAAGAAAAGACCAAGGTGGATGTCAGAGGAGGCTCTGAAACTTGCTCTTCAGCATCAAGCAGCTAAAGCAAAAGAAAGAATTGATGAAGTAAAAGAACTGAACAGAAAACTTCAAAGGGCCTCTTGAGAAGACAAAGTAAAGTATTATAATGACATGTGCAAAGAGCTGGAGATGGAAAACTAAAAGGGAAGAACACACTCGGTGTTTCTCAAGCTGAAAGAACTGAAGAAAAAATTCAAGCCTTGAGTTGCAGTAGTGAAGGATTCCATGGGGAAAATATCAAATGATGCAGGAAGCATCAAAAGAAGGTGGAAGGAATACACAGAGTCATTATACCAAAAAGAACTAGTTGATATACAAACATTTCAAGAGGTGGCATAGGATCAGGAACTGAAGGTACTGAAGGAAGAAGTCCAAGCTGCTCTGAAGGCATTGGTGAAAAACACGGCTCCAGGAATTGATGGAATATCAATTGAGATGTTTCAACAAACAGATGCAACGCTGGACGTGCTTACTCGTCTATGCCAAGAAATATGGAAGACACCTTCCTAGCCAACTGACAGGAAGAGATCCATATTTATGCCTAGTTCCAAGAAAGGTGATCCAACCAAGGTGGAAATTACAGAACAATATTATTAATATCACACGCAAGCAAAATTCTGCTGAAGATCATTCAAAAATGGCTGCAGCAGTATATCGACAGGGAACTGCCAGAAATTCAGGCCGGTTTCAGAAGAGGACGTGGAACCCGGGATATCATTGCTGATGTCAGATGGATCCTGGCTGAAAGCAGAGAATACCGGAAGGTTGTTTACCTGTGTTTTATTGACTATGCAAAGGCATTCGACTGTGTGGATCATAACAAACTATGGATAACACAGTGAAGAATGGGAATTCCAGAACACTTAATTGTGCTCATGAGGAACCTTTACATAGACCAAGAGGCAGTTGTTCAGACAGAACAAGGGGATACTGATTGGTTTAAAGTCAGGAAAGGTGTGTGTCAGGGTTGTATTCTTTCACCATTATCTGTTTAATCTGTATGCTGAACAAATAATACGAGAAGCTGGACTATATGAAGAAGAACAGGGCATCGAGATTGGAGGAAGACTCATTAACAACTTGTGTTATGCAAATGACACAACCTTGCTTGCTGAAAGTGAAGAGAACTTGAAGCACTTACTCATGAAGATCAAAGATCACAGCCTTCAGTATGGATTGCACCTCAACATAAAGAAAAAATTCCTCACAACTGGACCAATGAGCAACACCATGATAAACAGAGGAAAGATTGAAGTTGTCAAGAGTTTCATTTTACTTGGATCCACAATCAACAGCCATGGAAGCAGCCGTCAAGAAATCAAAAGACACATTGCATTGGGCAAATCTGCTGCAAAGGACCTCTTCAAAGTATTGAAGAGCAAAGATGTCGCCTTGAAGACTATGGTGCACCTGACCCAAGCCATGGTATTTTCAATTGCATAATATGTGTGTGAAAGCTGGACAATGAATAAGCAAGACCGAAGAAGAGTTGACGCCTTTGAATTGTGGTGTTGGCGAAGAATATTGAATATACCATGGGCTGCCAAAAGAACAAACAAATCTGTCTTAGAAGAAGTACAACCAGAATGCTCCTTAGAAGCAAGGATGGCGAGACTGCGTCTTATATACTTTGGACATGTTGTCAAGAGGGATCAGTCCCTGGAGAAGGACACCATGCTTGGCAGAGTACAGGGTCAATGGAAAAGAGGAAGACCCTCAATGAGGTGGGCTGACACAGTAGCTGCAACAATGAGCTCAAGCGTAACAACGATTGTAAGGATGGCACAGGAGTGGGCAGTGTTAAGTTCTGTTGTGCATAAGGTCGCTATGAGTTGGAACCGACTCAATGGCACCTAACAACAACAATAGCATATTCAATATTCTTGGTCAACACCATAATTAAAAGGCATCAATTCTTCTCCATTCTTCCTTATTTATCATCCAGCTTTCGCATGCATATGAGGCCTTTGAAAATACCATGGCTTGGATCAAGTACACCTTAGTTTTCAAGGTGACATCTCTGATTATTAACAAAGGTCTTCTGCAACATATTTGCCCAATGCCATATCATTTGGTTTCTTCACTGCTGCTTCCATGGGTGTTGATTGTGGATCAAAGTAAAATGAAATTCTTGACAACTCCAGTATTTTCTCCATTTATCATGATGTTGTTTATCTGGTCCAGTTGTAAGGATTTTTGCTTTCTTTATGTTGAGGTGTAATCCATATTCAAGGCTGGAGTCTTTGATCTTCATCAATGAATACTTCAAGTCCTCTTCACTTTCAGCAAGCAAGGTTGTGTCATCTGCATCACGCAGGTTGTTAATGAGTCTTCCTCCAAGTAGCCCAGCTACTCAGATTATTTGCTCAGCATTCAGATTGAATAACCATGGTGAAAGGATACAACTTTGCTGAACACCTTCCCTGATTTTAGACCACATAGTATCCCCTTGTTATGGTTGAACAAACACTTCTTGGTCTATGTACAGATTCCTCATGAGCACAATTAAGTGTTCTGGCGTTCCCGTTCTTCTCGAGGTTGTCCATAATTTGACCCATGCAGTCAAATACCTTTGTGTAGTCAATAAAAGGCATGAACATCTTTCTGGTATTCTGTGCTTTCAGCGAAGAGCCATCTGACATCAGCAATGATATCCTTTGTTCCACACCCCCTCCTGAATCTGGCTTGAATTTCTGGCAGTTCCCTGTTGATGTGCTGCTGCAACTGCTTTTGAATGATCTTCAGCAAAATTTTACTTGTTTGTGACATTAATGAAATTGTTTTGAATAATTTCCACACCTTTCTTTGGAATGGAAATGAATATGGATCTCTTCCAGCCAGTTTGTCAGGTAGGTATCTTCCAAACTTCTTGGCATGGACAAGTGAGTACTTTCAGTGCTGCGTCTGTTTGTTAAAGCATCTCAATTGTTATTCTGTCAATTCCTGGAGCCTTGTTTTTCACCAACGCCTCTGGTGCACCTTGGACTTCTCCTTCGATACCATTGTTTCTTGCTCATATGCTACCTTAATTCTTTTTGATACAATGACTGTATATTCTTTCCATCTTCTTCTGATGCTTTCTTGATCATTTAATTTTTTGTCCATAGAATCCTTCATTATTGTAACTCAGGGTTTGAGTTTTTTCTTCAGTCCTTTTAGCTTAAGAAATGCTGAATGTGTTCTTCCCTTTTGATTTTCTAACTCCAGGTCTTATGCAGGAGCAAAAGCATAGATTTTTAAGCTGGCCTGCCATCCTGAAACTATTATTTTTTTTCCTCCAGTGGAGATAAGAAGTAATTGGTGGTCTCATAGCTTTTTACTGGATGTCTTTTGAGCATAGGCTACATCAGTTTCCTATGGAGCTTGACAAAGGAGAAATTTTGGCAATGAGGAGTGCCTCAGGCCATTAAGCGAGGGTGTTAGAAACAGAAAGAAAATACGTGCTTCAGAAAAAGCAAACGGCTCAACTGCCAAACCAACCCTGTGGTGCACATGCTTCTGTATCACAGGCCCACCTTCCTCTAAACTCAAGCAAGGGCAAAACCAGTGAAGTCCTCTCTGTTTCTACTGAATCTACACTAACAGAAAACCTGTGACCTTCTTCTCTTAGGAAAAAAACATTAAGCCTCACTGATTCTCATTTTATACCAGTTTCTGTGTCCTTGCACATAAAAGCACTACTTAGAAGGCTGTAAGAAACAAATAAGGATTTGGAGTTAAATGTTTAAGTGTGAGTGGTTATTTATTTGGAATAATAAACTTGAATAGTATGTAGTAAAGCAATTGATTTTAAGAATAATAACTGAGAACTAGGTGGCATGTACTGCACTAAGCATTTAATATGTTGTCCTTAATTCTTAGTAATTCCACGAGATACATAACATTATCTCCACTTCACAGATGAGAAAACCGGAAGTTAAGTAACAGTCTCAAGGGAATACAGTTTGTAAATGGTGGATTTGGGCTGCTAATTCAGGTCTACCTAATTCCCAAGTCCATGTCATCTCCACTACTTTGTTTTCCAGATGTTAATTACTATGTGAAACCATACAAATGCTTTGGTACCTGGGGATTCATTAAAGACCAGTGTCAGAGAAGAGATGCAAGTGTTACATTTACTTTGTATTAAAGGAATATGATCAAAAGGTATACAATTCAACATATTCACCCCTCACCCTTTTGTCTTTTGAGTCTTATCTAATGGTATTGAACTGAGTTCACAGAGGTCACACCAGCCTTAATAGATTAATATCGTGCATAATCTATTGTCTTAGACATGACAGTAAGTACTATCTTTGGCAATTGTAATACCCCTTTATACTTTATGTCTTATTTCTCTCTTAAAATCCCCAGAATACCCAAATTAAAAAGAAGAAGAAAAAAAAAAAAAACACAAGGAAAAAAAAGTGACAAAATACATCATTATGACAAGAAACGGGGCGGGGGGGAACCTGAAATAACACATTTCAAAATTTTTTTTGGCTTTTCAAAAGAAAGATGAGTTGCCAAGCTTAAGAACACAATGCCGATCAAAAAACAAAAACAATAACAACAAAAGAATGAGGACTATTTGCTTTTATAAAAGAAATGTAGGGAACAGAACCTTGGAAGCTTCTTGAGTCATTTTTTGTTTCTCTTGATTTTCCTAGCAACAGAGCAAATGCATCTAAAACTGCCTAGCCAAAACTCATGCTTATTTGAGTCAAAGCCCAGGTCTCAGAAAACTGATTTGGGTTTCAGCTAATTACCTTGCATTTGAGGCACATGAAAGTATAACAAGCCTTTGTTCTGTGGCTATTGGGTCTAATTCTATACATAGATATGTTCTTCTATTTTACTCATCTTTCCGGAGTAAATACGATATTTTGTCATTTTGGGGGCAGCCTTCTTAACATTTAAACCACACAACGACCCTTTGTTGGGTGTGGTTTAAAATCAAGAATGGTTTGCATTAGAATTATATCCATTCACCATACTTATTCAAACCGTATGCTGAGCAAATAACCAAAGAAGATAGACTACATGAAGAAGAGTGTGGCATCAGAATAGGAGGAAGACTCATTAACAACCTGCATTATGCAGATGACACGACCTTGCTTGCTGAAAGTGAAGAGGACTTGAAGCATTTACTGATGAAGATCAAAGACTACAGCCTTCAGTATGGAATACACTTCAACATAAAGAAAACAAAAATCCTCACAACTGGACCAATAAGCAACATCATGATAAACGGAGAAAAGATTGAAGTTGTCAGGGATTTCATTTTACTTGGATCCACAATCAACACACATGGAAGTAGCAGTGAGGAAATCAAAAGACACATTACACTGGGCAAATTTGCTGCAAAAGACCTCTTTAAAATGTTAAAAAGCAAGATGTTATTCTGAGAATTAAGGTGCACCAGATCCAAGCCATGGATCAGTTACCTTATACACATGTGAAATGTGGACAAAGAATAAAGAAGAATGAAGAAGAATTGATGCCTTCGAATTACACTGTTGGCAAACCCATTGCTGCCCAGTCAATTCTAACTCATAGCAACACTATAGGACAGAGTAGAACTAACCTATGGGATTTCCAAGGGGCAAGTGGTGGATTTGAACTGCTGACCTTTTGGCTAGCAGCCGAACTCTTAACTACTGCACCACCAGGGTTTCATTCATGGGCTGCTAGAAGAACAAATCTATCTTGGGGGAAGTACAGCCAGAATTCTCCTTAGAAGCAAGGATGGTGAGATTTCATCTCACGTACATTGGGTATGTTATCAGAAGAAAACAGTCCCTGGAGAAGGACATCATGCTTGGTAAAGTAGAGGGTCAGCAATAAAGAAAAAGACCCTCATCGAGATGAACTGACACAGTGGCTGCGACAATGGGCTGAAACAGCAAAATTTGTGAAGAGGGAACAAGACTCTGTAATGTTCCATTTTGTTGTATATAATGTCTCTATCAGTCAGAATTGACTCCATGGCACCTAATAACAGCAACAAAAACCTCTCAATATATTTGAAAGTCTCCTGGAACCTCTCACCCAAATATCCAATTTCTTTATTTTCCTTCTTGATCACCTGCTTCTTTTTCGCTTGTGCACTAAACAATCTAAAGTAGGCCTTCTAGGAATGTAATGGCCCATATTACCAACATTTCTTCTCACTGTTCTATTAACATACACTTTTTCTGAGTAATAAAATATGATGGTTCTTACTGTTTATAGGTGTTGATACAATAATTATCGAATCTCATTGTGGTTATATGTTTTACTACAGAGATAGCTGTCTGGTTGTATAAAGAATATCAGACATGGAGTAAGGAGGCCTGTACTTCAGCAAAACTTGCCACTTTAGCTATTTTAATTTTTTGATAAAATCTTGTAACTTTTCATGATTTTACTTCGATTTTCATGGCTTCTTTTTCTCATTCCTTTTTCCTAGCTTTTTACACTCTACCATAATTAAATTTTTCTTTTCTTTCCATATTCCATTCTAAGCCTTGTTCTCTTAATATCCAGTTTTTCTCCCTCAGAAAAATCATACATATTCATGACTAAAATTGCCATATGTATACTGCAAATGTATATGTAAGACAAGACTTTATCCTTGAGCAGGGGTCTCATCTGAGACGCTTATTTCCGGTTGCAAATTTACAATTTGATATCCCAAAATATCCTTACATTTAAAATTTATGGAAGTAAATTTTTTATCCTTTTGCTAAGCCTGGTCATTTTCTGTGTTCTCTATCTTAATAATGCATACCGTTAGGCAATACAGAAACTTTGATTTCTTTCCTGTCCTTTGGTTCTCATACTCATTCACTGATCTATCATTCCTTTCTCCCATCTATCTATGTACCTGTTAATCCATTCATTTATTAATTCACTCATTCCAAAAATAAATATTGAGCTGCTAGTTACTATTATAGGTGCTGGAGCTACAACAGCAAAACAACAATGTAAACAAACACTAAACAAACAATGATGGTCCTGCCTTCACAAAACTTATATTTTAATGTATAAAATAGAAAAATTTACGACAAAAAAAGTGAATGTACAATATGATGTATAATAATGAATGCTGTGAAGAAGGATAAACCAAATTAAGGGAGTATTGCGGAGTGGTAAGGCTATTTTTTTATGGTGGTCAGGGAAGAGTTTTTTAATAAGATGCCATTTGAACAGAGCAATGAAAGGAGTAGGAAGCCAGCATACAGATATCTATCTGGAGGAAGAACATTAAAGTCAGCAGAAAGAACAAGTTATAAAGTCCTAAGAACATGGTGCTTGGCATGTCCAAGGAATATTAAGGCAGTCTGCATGAGTAGAACAAAGTGGGTGAAATAAAAAGTGGTAAGACACGAAATGAAATCATGGAGCTAATTGTAGATAAAGTCAAGTAGGGTTTTATAGGTTATGGTAAATATCATTTCTTATCTACTGTTGTACAATAAACCACCTCAAAATGTAATGGCTAAAAAAAAATTTATTATTATTATCTCCCATGGTTCAAATGGCTGACTAAGCTAGGAAGGAAAGCATCTTGCTTGCAGTCTCTTATGGGATTGCAGTCAGATCTCAGCTGGGACTGCATTCAAAGGAAGGTTCATCTGAGCTGTGTATCCATGATGCTTGGCTAGGTTAGTGTTGGCTGTTGATTAGATCCAACACTCGTCTGTCATGTGGTTGTACCGTGGTGGCCCATGTGTTGCTCTGATTCTGGAAGCTATTTCACCAGTATTTCAAATACTGCCAGAGTCACCCATGGTGAATAGTTTTCAGCGGAGCCTCCAGAATAAGACAGACTAGGAAGAAGGACACGATGATCTACTTCTAAAAAAAATTGATCTGTGAAAACCTTATGGATAGCAGCGGAATATTGTCTGGTATAGTGCCAGAAGGTGAGCCTCTCAGGTTGGAAGGCATTCAAAATACGACCGGGGAAGAGCTGCCTCCTCAAAGTAAAGTTGGCCTCGATAATGTAGATGGAGTACAGATTTTGAGATCTTATTTACTCATGCAGCATGTCTCAAAATAAGAAGAAACAGTTGCAAACATCCATTAATAATCAGAATATGGAATCTACAAAGTATGAATATAGGAAAATGGGAAGTTTCAAAAATGAAATGGAATGTGTAAAGATCAACTTCCTAAGCATTAATACGGTAAAATGGACTGGCATTCATCATTTCAAATCAGACAGTCATATGGTCTTCTACACAGCGAATAACAAATTGAAAAGGAATGGTGTCGCATTCATTATCAAAAAGAACATTTCAAGATATATCCTGAAATGTAACACTGTCAGTGATAGAGTAGGATGTTATCCATGTGCCTACAAGGAAGACCAGTTAATACAACTATTCAAGTTTATGCACAAACCACTAAGGCCAAAAATGAAGAAATTGGAGATTTTTACCAACGTCTGCAGTCTGAAATTGACCAAAAGTGCAACCAAGATGCGTTGATAGTTACTGATGTTTGGAATACAAAAGTAGGAAACAGGAAGCAGGATAGATAGGTAGTTGAAAATACGTCCTTGGTGTTAGAAACGATTCTAGAGATACCACGATAGAATTTTGCAAGACCAACAACTTCTTCATTGCTAATACCTTTGAGATGGGCAACCGCTAGATGGTAACCAGGTAGGGCTAAACTTAATATCCTGGCTTCCTCATTCTAGCTCCAAGGGAAACCATAAGAATGAAAATGAGGGGTAAATACCAGGCATAACCAGTCTGAGGTGCCCTCATAGGTGCAGAACAGTGCATGTATGCACAAGGAACCTCAACTTGTCCCCCCTGTGATATGGAGGGGGGGGACTGGTAGGAGCTAAGCCACCATTTTCCCTTTGCTGTGGCCATTTTGTGAATCCTGGACTCCAGTGCAACTGTGCCAACCACACCAAACAAACAATTCTCCTATCCCAGCGGGACACGTTTCTAAATGCGCCCCAAAGAAAAACCCCTCCCCAGCTTTCCCAGCCCCATATAAACTCTGGTGTCTGTCGATTGGGGAGCCATTTTGGTGACACAGGTCCCAGTGTGCTCCATTGCTTTACCAACCAAATAAAGCTTTCTTCTTTTGCTTTCACCTGACCTGTGTCCTAGAGGTCTGGTTACACATTTTTCTAGCAACATAAAGGGCGACTATACATGTGGACATTGCCAGGTGAAATACACAGGAATCAAATTGACTATATCTGTGGAAAGAGATGGTGGAGAAGCTCAATAGCACCACTCAGAACAAGGCCAAGCTCCAACTTAAGAACAGACCATCAATTGCTCAAATGTAAGTTCAAGTCGAAGCTGAAGAAAATTAAAACAAGTCCAAAAGAGCCAAAATACAACGCTGAGTCTATCCCCTCAAATTTAGAGACCATCTCAAGAATAGATTTGACACATCGAACACTAATGACCAAACATCAGACAAGTTGTGGAATGACATGAGTGACATCATACATGAAGAAAGCAAATATCATTAAAAAGATAGGAAAGAAAGAAAAGACCAAAGTGGATGTCAGAAAAGACTCTGAAACTTGCTCTTGAATGGAGAATAGCTAAACCAATAAGACAAAATGATCATATAAAACAGCTGGACAGAAGGTTTCAAAAGATAGCTCGAGAAGACAAACTGAAGTATTGTAATGAAATGTGCAAAATCTGGAGTTAGACAACCAAAAGAGAAGACCATGCTTTGCATTTCTAAAGCTGAAAGAATTGAAGAAAAAATTCAAGCCTCCAGTTGCAATATTGAAGGATTCTATGGGCAAAATATTGTACAATTCAGGAAGCATCTGAAGAAGATGGAAGGACTACACAGTGTCACAGTACCAAAAAGAATTGGTAAACATTCCGCCATTTCAAGATGCACCATATGATCAAGAACCAATAGTACTGAAGGTAGAAGTCCAAGCTGCACAGAAGACACTGGTGAAAAACAAGGCTCTAGGAATGGATGGAATACCAGTTGAGATGTTTCAACAAATGGATGCAATGCTGGAAGTACTTATTCATCTATGCCAAGAAATTTGGAAGACAGTTACGTGGCTCACAGACTGGAAGAGATCCACATTTGTGTTCATTCCAAAGGGGATCCAGCAGAATGCTGAATTTATTGAACAATGGCATTAAAATCACACAAAGTAAAATTTTGCGAAAGATAATTAAAAAATCATTGCAGCAGTACACTCACAGGCAACTGCCAGGAATTCAAGCCAGATTTAGAAGAGGGCTTGGAACAAAGGGTATCACTGCTGATGTCAGATTAATCTTGGTTGAAAGCAGAGAATACCAGAAAGATGTTAACTGTATTTTACTGACTACCCAAAGGCATTTGACTGTGTGGATCTTAACAAATTATGCACAGAACTGTGAAGAATGGGTATACCAGAACATGTAATTATGCTCATGTGGATCCTGTATGTAGACCAAGAGGCAGTCTTTTGAACAAAACAAGAGGATACTGAATAGTTTAAAGTCAGGAAATGTTTGTGTCATGGTTATATCCTTTCGCCATCCTTATTCAGTCTGTATGCTGAACAAATAATCTGAGAAGATGGAATATATGAAGAAAAATGTGGCATCAGGATTGGAGGAAGACTCATTAACAACCTGTGATATGTAGATGAAATAACCTTACTTGCCGAAAGGGAAGAAGACTTGAAGCACTTACTGATGAAGATCAAAGACTGTAGCCTTCTGTATGAATTACATCTCAAAATAAAGAAAACAAAAATCTTCATGACCAATAAGCAACATCATGATAAACAGAGAAAATATTGAAGTTGTCAGGGATTTCATTGGATTGATTAACAATCAATGCCCATGAATGCAGCCATCAAGAAATCAAATGATGTATTGCATTGGGCAAATCTGCTGCAAGAGACTTCTTTAAAGTGTTGAAAAGCAAAGATGTCACTTTGAGGACTAAGGTGGGTCTAGCCTAAAACAGGATATTTTCAATTGCCTCATATGCATGAGAAAGCTGGGGTATGAATAAGGAATACAGAAGAAGAATTGATACATTTGAATCACGCTGTTGGCAAAGAATATTGAATATACCATGGACCTCCAGAAGAAGGAACAAATCTGTCTTGGAAGAAGTACAGCCAGAATGCTCCTTAGAAGGGAGGGTGGTGAGACTTTATCTCACATAATTTGGACATGTTATCAGGAGGGGCCAGTCCTTGGAGGAGGACACCATGCTTGGTAAAGTAGAGGGTCAGCAAAAAAGTGGAAGACCTGGAGGAGATGGACTAACACAGTGGCTGCAACAGTAGGCTAAAACATAGTCAGGATTGCAAGGATGGTGCAGGACCAGGCAGTGTTTTGTTTGTTGTCCATAGGGTCACTATGAGCTGGAACTGACTCAGGGGCACCTAATGACAAACAAAAAGAGAGCTTATGGTTGTTTTCTCTAGGTATTTTTAGCTTTCCCTAGGATGGTGGCTTGGTTTTGAGAAGGACTGTTGCAATAACAAGAGTTTCAATATCGAGTATTTCACGAAACAGCAAGGGCATTCTGCCAAGCCATTTAAAGTCTGTTCCTGAAACTGACACAACATCACTTTTGCCACGTTGTCTTGGTCAAAATAATCATAGAGTCATCCGGATTCAAAGGAGTGGAAAGATGGCCTCTACCTCTTGTTGAGTGAATGGAATTATCACGTTGCTCAAGAGCACGTGGCATAGTGGATATTGTTGCAGCCACACTTAGAAAATGTAATCTGTCTTTGTATGGATATTGTATCTTATTTGGAATATATTGCAAAGCTACTGAGAGGTTTTGAGAAGTCCTATAAGATGACCTGAAGCCCTCGTGGTGCAGTCATTAAAGTGCTCAGCTGCTAATGGAAAGATCGGCGTTTTGAACTCCCCAGCTGCTCTGCGAGAGAAAGATGTGGCAGCCTGCTTCCTTAAGGATTTATAGCCTTGGAAATCTTATGGAGCAGTTTGACCCTGTCCTACAAGGTTGCTCTGAGTTGGAATCGCCTCAACAACAATGGTTGGGTTACCAGGTGACTTAGAGTTTTCCTGAGATATATTCTAGTGGTGCAAGGACAGAAAATTTGAGATTAATTAAGGAGATATTGGAAAAATCAGAGTGAGAGAAGCTAATGGCTCGGATCACAGTGTTGGAAGCTGAAATGTTTAAATGGGGCTGGGTTCTGCATTTATTGAGAATAAAATTTGCTGATGGTTTAGATGCAGGCTGTGAGAAAAAGAGTAGTCGAGCATTCTATCAACAATTTGGCTTAGTAATTTAGAAAATAAAGATCCCAATCACTGAGTTTAGGGAAATTGCAGGAAGAGAAAGGGTAGAACTGTCCCATAGGGCTTCCAAGGCTGTAATCTTTATGGAAGCAGGCTGCCACATCTTTCTCCTGCAGAGCAGCTGGTGGGCTCGAACTGCCGACCTTTCATTTAGCAGTCGAGCGCTTAAGCCACTGCACTGTTCTAGTCTCAGGGTATTTGGCCACTAATTCCTCTGCCTAGAATTTTTCCCTGCTTTATCCCTTTACCAATTTAACTCTTATACTTCCATCACTTTTCCATTTAAATGCCATATGCCCTGAGAGTTAATTAGATTCCTTTGTTTTAGCCCCAGAGCTCTCTATACAATGCTTTATAGGAATTAAAAATTCTATTATTCTATGATTCTATTGAATCAATACATATATGGTCATACTCATTAGACTGTAAATTTCAATAAAATAGGTGTCAGGTTTTTTGACCCTAACTTTTGTCCAGGGTCTATCTAGTACAGTGTCTGGCACATAGAAATCACTATTCGTTAAATAAATAAATTAACCTTTGTGCAAAATCTCTTAATCTCTCAAATGGTTATTGGGAGATCAGGAATAAATAGCCTGGGTTATGTGAAGACATACTTTACAAGGAACAAAGAAACATAAGTTATAGTTTAACTCAGTTTGACAATTCATTAACTTAGGATGCTACCTCCACCTATGAAGCTTTCTAGTGTTTTAGCATGGCGTGTAAAAGAAATTTCAGGGACATCACGTTCCACTTCATTGGCTGCTAGCTAATCCACTTATGTATAAAGCTATGTTTGGTGGACAGACAACGGTAGCTGGTCCAGATTGGCAGGTACAGAGTCCCTGGGCCCATTTTCAAGGTCCCATAAGCTTCCTTTTGTGAACAGAGTTCATGCTTTTGATCAAAGGCGAATTCTCTGTATTTTTCATTATATTATCCTGAATTCTTTGTGCCTTCTTACCGCTTCCATTTCCAAGACATCTCTCCCTTTTCCACGTTTCTCATCTACAAGAGTTGCAAGTATTTTCTTAATGCCTCTAGTAAGTGAAATCTTTTTTTCCCGACCCATTTGCACATGTGGTAATATTTTCTTCTAGGGCTGTTAGCCTTCTAGTGTTGCAGTTGGAGACAGAGGTAACTTTACTGCACAGTTTCTCAGTATTGAAAACATAATGGATGCCTTGTTTGTCTTGCTTGTACCTGGCTTCTGTTTCAGGCATGCACCATAGAGTTGGCTTTACTGATGACTACGACTCGAGTCCCTAACTCACAACAGGAGCAGCTCAGCGTCTCCAGCTTTCACTTTCCTACCATTCCTCCCTTGCTGAATTCCAAAATGACTATTTCTTGTATTTTTATTGAATGTGTTTCTATTCAACTCTCAAATATTTTCTGAGGAACCTTAGTATCTGTTTAAAATGGGATATGTTCTTTGACCTGATAGTAATGCTATATTTTCTCATTCTCATTCATATTGATTTTATTGAAACACAATGAATTGCAATCATTTACTTCATAGACACCATCTCATATTTTTACTATTGCCTATATATGAGATAAAAAATACTATCCTCATTTTACCTTTCAATCAACCACATTTCTAAGCAAAGTTTTATCAGTGTTTATTCATATTTGAAAGATTCTTATGAACATTAGAACCTGGAAGTAAAATGGTATAAGTAGATATATCTAGTTTCATGATTGTTGTCTATAGAATATGTTATGATTTTTATCCGTGTGTATCTATGTCTACCTACCTACCTATCTATCTAATGATGTTTAACATTTAGTATGACAAATTTAAATCATAACACGATTTTTAGAAGCATCTTTTGGTGCTTGGGGCCCTGGTGGCGCAGTGGTTAAGAGCTCAGCTGCTAACCAAAAGGACTGCAGTTTGAATCCACCAACTGCTCCTTGAAAACTCTATAGGGCAATTCTACTCTGTCTTATCTATCACTGTGAGTCAGAATCAACTCGATAGCAATGGGTTAAGGTTTTTTGATTTTTGATCCATAGCAGGAATGTAGGTTCAGAATGTATTTAAATGTGATGCCAAGTGACGTATCTTTAACATATGTGAAGAATCAGATCTACAAAATATTAGTTGTGATACCACGCTTTCTCACAATTACACATTATTAGAAATTTTAGGCATAACTGGTGAATTTAAATTCAGTTTTTTCTAAGGTAACATTCTCACAATGGATTAAATAGAGGAAGGGATAGTTTTAAAGTCAGAATTTGCAACTATTTATAGTCTACAGAACCAGCAGTTTTCAAATGAGCGCTAACTGGTGTCAGTACTTTATTTTGCTCATTGAAAGGAGAAGAATCATTTTTTTAAAGATGATTTTCTAAAGAGTTTCTGAATAGGTATCTTTAAGTAGCCATTGCATAATGATGAGTGCTAATGGTAGAGTAATAAGATATTTCATTTATAGTCAAAAGCCGTATCTTCAAAAAGGTAATAATGCTGTCAAAATGGTTTGTGACTGTGGGTTTGTGACTAGGACAAAGCTAGTTTCATCATAGCAAATGCCACCAGCTTACAAGCAAAGAAGTACCAATATAGGATCTTTTACTTCTTCCATTTTAGTTCTTCTACTTTTTTATACCCAATATAATTAACAAGTGAGAATCTGCCCACGTTACACCAGCAGAGAACAGAATAACAGAGCTTTAAAAGTATTTCAACACCTGACTTTTCAGTTAATAAAGCCATCCAAATGGTAAAATCCTGCACTCTTACTTCATGTTTCAGCCAATTAATTTACATAAGTTAAATTAACAGATCTTAAAAAAGCACCTCCCTCCCCCACACACACGGTGCTGGTGGGTGTCAATCTCGCAGCTGAGAAGAGCAACAGTTTTGGGTAACAAATTTTAAATGTGATAATTCATTTCAAGAAACCAGGTCCCTAATAACCAGCTCTCAATAATTTAAAAAATAGTTGTGTGTGTGTTTACAACTGATATTCCCCCCCCACTGCTTACAGTAATTGCTGAAAATTATAAAAAAAAAAAAAGTTTTTTTTTTTTATGTGTGTAAGTACATTGTTTAGGATCACACGAAAATGTTTACCACAGAAACACTGATACATTTACTCTTGTTATACATCAATATTTAAAGATGCATTTTCAGGACTCTGAAGAACAAATGAAATAATTGGGTGGAAACTCTTATGTGATATTTTTCCTATCTTCATAAGCTACTTTTTTAGCGAAGTGATTCTCAAGTGATTACTCTGTACAATTATTAGTCAATTTTTATTTGTGATATAGTCCAGTGACAAGTTTTACTTTACTGGGGTGGAGACATTTTTTAATATCTTCAAAAGCAAGAAGAATTTAACTTTATTGTCTATGCGATTGGCAGTTGTCATTAGTAATTAACCTTTATGTTTAGCTACCCTCCTTTTTGTTCCCATTGGCTTTCTAAGACTTACACTGGACTGGGACTCAGATAAAGTTCCTTATATGAATAATCATTCTCAGGAGCTTTAAATTTGTTCATACTTTAACTTTTTTTAACTTTAGAGGACACAGATTTTTTTTTTTTTTTTAAGTAGAGGTAGCTATAAACATGAGCCTAAAGTTTAGCATATTTATGAGGTTCAAAATCCCCATTCTTTGTGGCATCAGAAAGCTTAAAACCAAAAGGAATAAGCATAGATTGTGACCCCATGATTGGCAATTGATTTTAACCATTTTATCTCTCTCTTTCTCTTTTTTTATGAGCTAAGGAAATAGTAAGACAAATCTTGTGATTGATTGAGATAAATACCCCTCTCATGCTCTGAACCTTATTTATCGTACTTAGGGGAGAGTTATAATTTTTTAGCAGTGCTTAAAAGATCATGATTTTCTTTTTAGTCTTACCTCACACCATTCTTTTTATTTTTCCCCAACTTCCTTCCAGTACTCTATTTTTCAGTCACCCTGATGTGTGTAGTTTACCAACTGTTTGATATTCTCTCTTACCTGACATCAGGGCCCTCCTCCTCCATCTCCACCTCCATTTCTCCAGGTGAATGCCTACTTATTCCTCTAGAAGCAGGGTTTTTGATACCAAGTTGTCTCCTCTGAGAAGCCTTAGGTGCCCTTCACAAACCAGGCTGGCTGTCCTTATATGAGCTCTCACAACTCATTGGTCTCCACTGTTGTGGTATCACAGTGGTTGTGTTCAAGTAATCCTTATTTTACTTAATAATGGCCCCAAAGAGCAAGAGTAGTAATGCTGGCAATTCAGATATGCCAAAGAAAAACTGTAAAGTGTTTCCTTTAAGTGAAAAGGTAGAAGTTCTCAACTTAATAAGGAAGAAAAAAAACCGTATACTGAGATTGCTAAGACCACATTAACATAACTTTTATTACAGTATAGTCTTATAATTGTTCTACTTTATTATTAGTTATTGTTAATCTCTTGCTCGGCCTAATTTAAAAGTTTAACTTTATCATAGGAAAAAACGTAGTATATATAGAGTTCTACACTATCCACGGAAACCCTGGTGTCGTAGTGGTTAAGTGCTATGGCTGCTAACCTAAAGGTCAGCAGTTCAAATCCTCCAGGCGCTCCTTGGAAACTCTATGGGGCAGTTCTACTCCATCCTATAGGGTCGCTATGAGTCAGAATCAACTCTATGGCAATGGGTTTTTATACTATCCACAGTTTCAGGTATTCACTGGGGGTCCTGGAACGCATCCCTCATGGATAAGGGAGAACTACTGTACCTCTCATCATTGCCTTTCAGTCTTTAAACCAGCCTTACTCATTTATTCAGCTTACCTCTTTGTATTCTATATTTTTTTATTTTAGGATTTTTTTGTACTATTTGCTCAAGCTGAAAATGTATTTACTGTCCTCTCTGTTTATTTTATTCTTTAAATATTGAGTTTAGTAACTTTGTTTATGAAAGTTTCAGAGTTTATTTTCAGATTACAGCCCACACATAATACACTTTGAGGCAAGAGATCATGATATATTGCCTGTATTTTATTCCAGTGGAAACCTAGTCCAGCTTATCTATGTTGTATTACTGTTATTAAAAAACAAACAAAAAAAAAAGAAAACTGGAAATGTTGTATTGTTGTTATTAGGTGTGGTCAAATGAGTTCTTACTCCTAGTGACCCTACCCCTATGTATAACAGAAAGAAACACTGCCTGGTCCTGCCCCATCCTCACAATCATTGTTATGTTGACCTAATTGTTGCAGCCACTGTGTCAGTCCATCTCATTGAGAGCCTTCCTCTTTTTCACTGACTTTCTACTTTACCAAGCATGATATCCTTCTCCAGGGAATGCTCCCTCCTGATAACATGTTCAAAGTACGTGAGACAATGTCTCGCCATTCTTACTTCTAAGGAGCCTTCTGGCTGTCCTTCTTCCAAGACAGATTTATTCATTCTTTTGATAATTCACAGTATATTCAATATTCTTTGCCAACACCATAATTCAAAGGTGTCAATTCTTCAATCTTCCTTATTCATTGTCCACCTTATGATGCATATGAGGTGACTGAAAATACTGTCACTTAGGTCAGGTTCATCTTAGTCCTTAAAGTGACATCTTTACTATTTGAGACTTTAAAGAGGCCTTCAGCAGCAGATTTGTCCAATGCAATGTGTCTATTGATTTCTTGACTGCTGCTTCCTTGGCTGTTGATTGTGGATCCAAATAAAATGAAATCCTTGACAGCGTCAATCTTCTCTCTGTTTTATCATGATGTTGCTTACCGGCTGAGTTGTGAGGATTTTTGCTTTCTTAATGTAGAGGTGCAAACCATACTGAAGGCTGTAGTCTTTGATCTTCATCAGTAAGTGCTTCAAGTTCTCCTCACTTTCAGCAAACAAGGTTGTATGATCTGCATATCAAAAGTTGTTAATGAGCCTTCCTCCAATCCTGATGCCCCATTCTTCTTCACATAGTCCAGCTTCTCGGATTATTTGCTCAACATACAGATAGAATTATTTATGGCAAAAGGATACAACCCTAACACACACCTTTCCTGACTTTAAACCACACAGCATCCCTTTGTTCGGTTCAAATGACTACCTCTTGGTCTATGTACAGATTCCACATAAGCACAATTAAGTGTTCTGAAAATCGCATTCTTGACAACGTTATCCATAATTTGTTATGATCCATGCAGTTGATTGCCTTTGCACAGTCAATAAAACACAGGTAAACATCTTTCTGGTATTCACTGCTTTCAGCCAAGATCCATCTGATAACATGTCCTCTTCTAAATCCGGCTTGAATTTCTGGCAGTTCCCTGTGGCTGTGCTGCTGTGACCACTTTTGAATTATCTGTAGCATAATTTTACTTGCATGTGTGTCATGGATAGAATCATATCCCCCCAAAATATCTGTCAACTTGGCTGTGCCATGATTCCCAGTATTGTGTGATTGTTTACCATTTTGTCATCTGATGTGATTTTCCTACGTGTTGTAAATCCTACCTCTTTGATGTTAATAATGTGGGATAGGTGGCAGTTATGTTAATAAGGCAGGACTCAATCAATCTGTAAGATTAGATTATGTCTTGAGCCGATCTCTTTTGAGATATAAAACAGAGAAGCGAGCAGAGACAGGGAGCCTTATACCACCCAGAAAGCAGCTCCAGGAGAAGAGCATGTTCTTTGAACCTGGGGTTTTTGTGCAGAGAAGGTTATGGTCCAGGAAAAGATTGATGACAAGGACCTTCCTACAGAGCCGACAGAGAAAGCCTTCCCCTGGAGCTGATGGCTTTTATTTGGACTTCTAGCCTACTAGACTGTGAACGAATAAACTTCGGTTTGTTAAAATCATCCACTTGTGGTATTTCTATCACAGCAGCACTAGATGACTAAGACAATGTGATATTAATGATAATGTTTTGAATAATTTCTACTTTTCATTGGATCACTTTTCATTGGAATGAGTGCAAATATGGATCTCTTCCAGTTTCTTGGCCTGGTAGCTGTCTTCCAAATTTCTTGACATAAACAAGCGAGCACCTCCAGTGCTGCATCCCTTTGTTGAAACATCTCAACTGGCACTCCACCAATTCCTTGAATCTTATTTTTCACCAATGCCTCTAGTGCACCTTGGGCTTCTCCCCTCAGTACCATCAGTTCTTGATTATATACTACCTCCTGAAATGGTTGATCATCGACCAATTTCTTTCTGGTACGGTGACTCTGTGTATTCCTTCCATCTTCTTCTGATGCTTCCTGCGTCGTTTAATATTTTCCCTGTAGAATCCTTCAGCATTGCAACTCGAGGCTTGAATTTTTTCTTCAGTTCTTTCAGCTTCTGAAATGCTGAGTGTGTTCTTCCCTTTTGATTTTCTATCTCCAGGTCTTTGCACATTTCATTATAATACTGTACTTTGACTTCTCGAGCCACCCTTTGAAATCTTTTATTCAGCTCTTTTGCTTCATCACTTCCTCCATTTGATTTCCCTACTCAATGTTCATGAGCAAGTTTCAGTCTCTTCTGACACCCATTTTGGTCTTTTCTTTCTTTCCTGTCTTTTTAATGGCCTTTTGCTTTCTTCATTTATAATGTCCTTGATGTCATTCCACAACTTGCCTGGTCTTTGACAATGCTTCAAATCTACTCTTCTGATGACCACTAAATTTGGGCAGGATATGCTCAAGGTTGTACTTTGGCTCTCCTGAACTTGTTGTAATTTTCTTCAGCTTCAAGTTGAACTTGGACATGAGCAATTGATCATCTGTTCAGCAGTCAGACCCTGGCCCTGTTCCAACTGATGATATTGAGCTTCTCCATCATCTCTTTCCACAAATGTAGTAGATTTGATTCCTGTGTAGTCATCTGGCAAGATCCATGTGTACAGTCACTGTTTATGTTGTTAAAAAAAGATATTTGCAATGAGTAAGTCATTTGTCTTACAAAATTCTATCATGAGATCTCTGGTGTGTTTTCTATCACCAAGGCCATATTTTCTAACTACTAATTCTTCTCCTTTGTTTCCAATTTTTGCATTCCAATTACCAGTAATTATCAATGTATCCTGATTGCATGTTCGATCAATTTCAGACTGCAGACGCTGGTAAAAATCTTCAGTCTTTTCATCTGTGGCAGTGGTTGGGGTGTAGATTTGAATAATAGTCTTTTACCTGGTCTTTCTTGTAGTCATCTTGGTATTATCCTATCACTGACAGCATTTTACATCAGGATAGATCTTGAAATGTTCTTTTTGATGACGACTGTGATACTATTGCCTCTTCAGTTTGTCATTAACGACATAGTAGACCATATGATTGTCAGATACAAAATGGCCAATACCAGTCCACTTCAGCTTACCAATGCTTAGGATATCGATCTTTATGCATTCCATTTAATTTTTTTGATTGATTGTGCAATAAGTGAAAGTTTACCAAACAAGCCAACCTCTCATACAAAAACGTATACATATTTTGTTATGTTCTCCTAGCTGCTCTCTCCCTCATAAGACAGCACACTCCTCCTCTCCAACCTGTATTCCCCTTGTCTGTTCAACCAGCTCCTGTCCCCCTCTGGCCTCTCACCTCACCTCCAGACAGGCACTGCCCTCATAACCTCATGTGTCTACTTGAGCCGAGAAGCTCACTCCTCACCAGTATCATATTCTGTCTTTTAGTCCAGTCCAATCTGTGTCTGAAGAGTTGGCTTTGGGAAAGGTTCCAGTCTTGGGCTAACAAAGGGCCCAGGACCATGACATCTGGGGTCCCTCCAGTCTCATTAAGTCTGGTCTTCTTACAAGAATTTGAGATCTGCATCCCACTGTCCGTTTTATTTTTGATGACTTCTAATTTTTCTAGATTCATACCTCATACATTTCATGTTCAAATTACTAATGAATATTTGAAGTTGTTTCTTGTCATTTTGTGTTGTGCTATATTAGCAAATGAAGGTCCTGAAATCTTGACTCCATCCACATCATTAAGGTTGACTGTATTTGAGGAGGCAGCTCTTCCCCAGTTGTATTTTGAGTGCCTTCCAAACTGAGGAGCTCATTTTCTGGCACTATATCAGACAATGTTCTGCTGCTATTCTTAAGGTTTTCACTGGCCATTATTTCAAAAGTAGGCTGGAAAGTCCTTCTTTCTAGTCTGTCTTAGTGTGGAGGCTCTGCTGAAACCTGTCCATCATGGGTGACCCTGCTGGTATTTGAAATACGGTTGGCATAGCTCCCAGCATCAAAGCCACATGCAGGCCACCACAGTACAACAAACTAACAGACTAGTGGAAATTTATATATGAGCACTCATTAAATACTGTTTGATTTGACTTTGCTACCAATGAACGTCAGTAACTTTATTGATTACTGTTTTAATTGGAAAAGCATACCTGTTTGGGAATTCAGAATCATTATTAAATGACCTAATATAAGAAACTAAATCTTAATCTCTACCATATAAGATTTAAGAGTAAAAATGCAGACTAAATGCTTTTGTGAACAATAATATCAAGTGTATCCAAATTAGCTGTTTCTAAAATGTTTTTTCTACATCAGTGTTTACTAGGCATTTAATGAAACATAAGGATAAGGTCTATACTTTTCCTAAATATTTTCTTATTGTCTCAGTAGTTTGGGTCACTCTGAAATAATAGGATATTATTTTATCATTTTGAGCTACTTAGTTAGAAAATCATGAAGATTCAACTAACGTCCCTATAATGGCTATTATTGTTATCTAAAAAAAGCACTGTGCAATTACAACCTTTCACTTAAAATACATTACCTGCATCAGAATATAATTAAAGAAGTGAAATTTTCTTTATTTTTTATTATTTATGGTGTTTTAAGTAATCGAGCCGCTAAGCAGTTCAAATGGTTAAGCACACAGCTACTAAAGGAAAGGCTGGCAACTGGAATCCACCCAGAGGTGCCTCGAAGGAAGGCCTGGTGATCTGCTTCCAATAGGTCACAGTTATGAAAACCTTATGTAGCAAGACCTACTGTGCAACACACGGGATCACCATGTGACAGAGGGGGTAATTGGTTTGGTTTTGGTATTTTAAGTAACTGGGATGCTACTGATATGTATGGTATATATGTCTCTTTAAACATTGGGATTACTAAAAAAACAGAACCAAAAAAAAAAAAAGCAAGTAAAACATAACTTTTTATTTGTAATTGCTAATTCTTTCTTATTTATTATCTATGATACTCTTTACAGTATTGTGAGGTAAGAATTTTATTGCACCATGTTAAAGGAATAAAATGGGATTTGGAGAGATTCCATGATTTGTCTAAGGTGGCAAAGTCATTAAATGGCTGACACATATATGCATAAATATCCATTAATCCTGCATCAAACTTTCCGTGCCTTTGCCATTTAGTGCCCCTTTATGCTCATATTCTACCCTTTCCAGTCATATTTTCCACCTTTAGAATGGAGAACTCTAAGCTCTATTCTTACCACTAGGGGAAAAAGAAAAAAACACGCAACTGAAATAATATTGTTAAATGGAAAGCAAATTCATCATAACACTTGAGTAAAACATTTTTTCCAGAACTATTACTTCTTTAAAAACAAAACAAACAACAGTAGCAGCAGCAACAACAAACCTATTATTTGCAAAAGCTGGGTTAAAAAAAAAAAAAAACTCACCACTCCCTTTACTCAAAACCAAAAACAAAAAAAAATTCCAAGGAGGCGGAGCCGACATGGCACCATGCTGTCTTTCTGCAGCAAAGACCCGAAAAAGTAAGTAAAACAGATACAAACGTGAATTCTCCAACCCTAAGTAGCAAATGAAGCAATAACAAACTCAATTAAGCAAACTTGAATGGAAAAGGAATTGACAGAGAACAGAGAATGAGAGCTAAGGAGTAGAGGTCCCATACCGGCTAACATGACCAGGCTTGCTATCTTGGGCTCTAGCCACCAAAGAACTCCAGACAGGGAGTTCAGGAAGGCAACTTCATAGAACTCCCAGCAGAAGACAGAGGACCTGGTAACCAGGGATAAAAGCTTTCCCATCCCCCCATCCTGCTTACATCTATGAGGCCTCCACTGCTTGCCAACAGGCCATGGTTGCTTGGCTGGTCTGCCCTGCCCCCACCAGCTGGCCCCTTGAGCCCCAATTTTTGTTTGCTTGCTTTTTTGGGTTTGTATTTTTATTTGCTTATTTATTTTTGGCTTCTTTTTTTTTTTTGCTCCTCTATCCCCATGCACCATTTCCTCCCCTTCTTGACAGGCTGTGATTGGTTTGGTTGTTTTTTTCTTTCTTTCTTTTTTTTTTTTTTTTTTTGATGTTGTTTTATTTGTTTGCTTTTTGAGATTTTTTTTTCTGGGATTTTTTGGTTTCTTTTCTCTCTCTCCCTTCCTTGCTAGTCTTTCCCCCTTCCAGCTAGCCCTGTGTGCCATCCCCTCTCCTTATTGATACACTATGATTGTTTGGTTTCTTTGCTTTGTTCTTTTTTTTGTTTGTTTTTTGGGTTTGTTGTTGTTGTTGTTATTGTTGCTTTTCTCTCTCTCCCTTCCTTCCTGTTCCTTCTCCTCCCCAGCTAGCCCCATGTGCCATCACCTCCCCTTCTTGATGAGCTGTAATTTTTTTGGTTTGTTTGCTTTGTTCTTTTTGTTTGTTTGTTTATTTTTTTAATTTATTCTTATTTTTAGGTTTTTGTGTTGTTTCTCTCACTCTCCCTTCCTTGTTTTCTTTTCTTCCAGCCAGCTAGCCTGGTGTACCATTCCCTCCCTTCTTGATGGGCTGTGACTTTTTTTTTTATTTGTTTGCTTTTTTCTTTTTTTTTCTCTTTTGTTCTTTTTTTTCTGTTTCTTTTCTCTCTCTCCTTTTAATCCTTTCCTTTCACCCCACACACCCAGCATTGTACACCACTCCCATCCTTTCTGGTGGTGTCATGCTGCACAGCTCAGTTGGAGAGTCATTGTGCTCAGCCTCCTCAGGTCTGCACTACCATCACCAGCCATTATGTTTGTTTATTGGTCTTTTTTTGTTTTTGTCATTGCTTTTGTTTCTCCTCTCTCTCTCCCTTCCTTCCTTTCCTCTCTCCCATCCATCTAGCCACGTGCATCACCCCCAACTTTTTGGTGGGCTGTGCTGTACCACTCAGCTGGAGAGCCTCTGGCACACAGCCTCCCAGGATCTGTGTTGCCCCCACAGGCCAGCTCCCTCAGTGTCATACTCTGTAATTTTCTTTATCTTTTCCTCTCTCCTTTTTCTTCTCCCTTCCACCTATGCCCTTTGCTGCCTCCACTCCTGCCTGATGGGCCATGCCATGCCACCCAGTGAGAAAGACATCAGCTTGCTGCCACCCCAATTCCACCTTGCCCCAAACAGCCTGCACACAAACTGCCATATTTTGTTGCTGTTGTCATTTTTATTTGTTGGTTTCTTCTATTTCCACTCTTTCCTTTCTCCCTACCACTTAGCCATGTGTGCCATCCACTCTGCTCCTTGACAGGCTGAGCCACAGCTCTTGACTAGAGAGCCACCAGCACACAGCCTTGCTGGGTCTGCCTCACCCCATCCACTGAATCCTACTGCATCAACATCTTATTTACTTTCTTTTTATTTTTTTTACTTTATTTGGCCTTTTTTCTTTTCTTTTTGCTGTTGTTTCTTTCTTCTTTCTTTTCTTTCACCCACTCACTTAGCTCTGTAAATCACATCCTCTCCTGTCCCTCCTGCTTATCTGCACCATGTCCTAGGTGCCACACCCCCAAGCAGTACCAGTGCAGTCCCCTAGACCCTGTCTTGCACTGCTACCCAGCCCTGCCCCGTTGCTCCCAGTTTGTAATGCAAACTATCCATCCCTGCCTCTCTACCCCTGCTGGACCTGACCTTCTGCACCATAACTGAGTGACCAACCCTGTCCACTTAGACAAGATGGTGAGAAAATTATGCCTATAACCAAATAAAACAAAAAAGCAGGAGGAAACAATCAAACGCACAATCAATATATGAAGAAAACAATTTTTGAATGTTCTGGAGACAGCAGATAATATCAAAACACACAAAAAATAATAACAGGAGAAGGTGGCTCCAGAAAGTGAGCAAAATAAAATACCAGATGATCTTTTGATAGAAGAAAAGGCATTAAAACTGATAGGGAATTTAGAACTCTAATATTCAGAGTTCTTCAACAGGTGAAGGAAAACGCAGACAAAGATAAAGGAAACAGACAAAATCATGGGAAAGACTGATAAAACAATGCAAGAAATCAAGAAAATAATACAGGAACAAAATATCAAAATGAATAAACTGGAAATCACAAAATAACAGCAATTAGAAATCCAAAAGATAAACAACAAGATTTCAGAAATGAACAGTGCAATAGGTTTTAGGTGCAAATTTGAAATAATGGAAGACAGGATCAGTGAAATTGAAGACAAATCATTGGATACCACTTTGAGGAAAATAAGAGAAAAGAATGAAGAAACCTTGAGAATGATGTGGGATACAATAAAAAGCTAAAATTTGCATGTAATTGCAGTCCCAGAACAGGGAGAGAAAACAGAAGACACAGAATCGTGGAAGTTTTATTGACAGAAAACTTCCCTAATAGCATGAAAGATGAAGAGCCAAGTATCCAAGAAGTTCAGTGAACCCTATGTAGGATAAATCCCAGAAGGAAAACACCAAGACATGTCGTAATCACACTCATTAAAACCAAAGACAAAGTAAAAATCCTGAGGGCAGCTCAAGAAAAAGGAAAAGTCACATACAGAGAAGAAATAATAAGACTAAACTCTGATTACTTGGCAGAAACCATGCAATCAAGAAGGCAATGGGATGACATATGTAAAGTCTTGAAAGAAAAAAACTGCCAACCAAGAATAATATATACTGCAAAACTCTCACTGAAATATGATAGCAAATTTAGGACTTTTCCAAATAAACAGAAATTAAGTGAATATGTAAGAATCAAAACAAACTAACAAGAATTATTAAAGGGAGTCCTTCAGTTAAAGAATCAACAACATCAGACAACAACCTCAATCTATCACATAAGAGCAATATTGGCCAGATACCAACCTAGATAATGAACTCTCAAGGATAAAACAAAACTAAAAAATTTACAACAGGCAATCAAAGAGGTCAATCTGTAAATGACATCAATGTCAGAACAATAAAAGAGGGAATAAATGCTGTAGTTGTAAAACTTTCAAATGGAGAGGAAGT
The DNA here is from genome assembly GCF_024166365.1 of Elephas maximus indicus. Lineage (NCBI taxonomy): Eukaryota > Metazoa > Chordata > Mammalia > Proboscidea > Elephantidae > Elephas > Elephas maximus. The sequence goes on along the minus strand of NC_064827.1, from coordinate 22,243,985 downwards.
CAAGGTGTTATCAAGTAATAAAAGACTGGTTTAAACTTAGGAAGATAAGGGTAAATTTCAAGGTAACCACAAAGAAAGTTAACAAACCTACTCATCAAAATAAAGAAGAAAAACATTGTCTCAGTAAACACAAAATCTACAAAAACAAAAGAACTGAAAAAAAATCACAAAAGAAATTCAGCACAGAAGAGTAAGAGGAACAAAGAAAACATCAGCATCACAAAAAAAGCTCTACAGAATGACAACAATAAACTCATGTGTATCAATAGTCACACTGAATGTAAGTGGCTTAAATACACCCAAAAATAGACAGACATAGAATGGATTAAAAAAACAGAACCCATCAATATGCTGTCTACAGGAGACACACCTTAGAAATAAAGACATATAAATATATTAAAAATCAAAGAATGGAAAAAAAAATATCGAGGAAACAGCTACCAAAAAAGAGCAGGAGTAGCAACACTAACTTCAGACAAAATAGACTTTAAAACAAACAAAAAAAAAGACAAAGAAGGGCATTATAGAATGATTAAAGGGACAATCCACCATGAAGACATAACCATAATAAGTATCCATCTAATGTCTGGGCTCTAAAATATACACACACACAAAACTCTTAACAACACTGAACAGATAAATTGATAGTTTCATAATAATAGTAGGAGGTTTTAACACAACACTCTTGGTAAAGACTAGGGTATCTAGAAAGAAACTCAGCAAAGATACAGAAGATCTAAAGGGCACAATCAACCAGTTTGACCTCAAAGACATATATAGAACACTCCAGTTAACAGCAGCAAAGTACATATTCTTTTCCAAACCACATGGACCATTCCCCATAATAGACCACATTTTAGGCCCAAAGCAACCTTTAACAAAACCCAAAACATTGAGATAATACAAAGTATCTCCTCTGATAACAATGCTGTCAAAGTAGAAATTGACAACAAGAAGAGCAAGGAAAAAAAAAAAAACATGGAAACTGAATAACACCATGCTTAAAAGCCACTGGGTAATAGATGAAATCAAATATAGAATAAAAAAATTCCTAGAATATAATGAGAATGCAAGTACATCATACCAAAACATTTGGGATACAGGAAAGGCAGTGCTCAGAGGTCAATCTATAGCAATAGATGCACACATCAAAAAAGAAAAAAGGGACAAAATCAAACCATTAGCTACATAACTCAAAACAATGAAGAACAGCAAAAGAAGCTCACAGGTATAAGAAGAAAGGAAATAATAAAGATCAGAGCAGAAATAAATGAAATAGAGAATAGAAAAACAGTAGAAAGAATCAACAAGACCAAAAGTTGGTTCATTGCACGGATCAACAAAATCAACAAACCATAGGCCAAATTAACAAAAGAAAAATAAGAGAGGATGCAAATAACCCAAATATGAAATGAAATGGGAAACATTACAACAGACCCAACTGAAATGAAAAGGATCATAACAGAGTACTATGAAAAACTATACTCCAACAAATTTGAATATCTAGAGGAAATGGACAAATTTCTAGAAACACACTACCTACCCAAACTAACACAAATTGATGTTGAAAATCTGAACAGACCCATAACAAGAGAAGAGACTGAAAAGCAATAATAATAATAATAATAATAATAAATTCCCAACAAAAAAATTCCTGCACGAAACTAATTCAAAATCAATCAAAAACCTAAATATAAAACCAAAAACTGTAAATGTCATAGAAAAAAAAAATGGGGTCAATGATAGAGGCCCTAATAAACAGCACTAACTGGATAAAAAAAAAAAAAAACTGGATACAAACCATAATTAATGATACACAATACACAAACATCAGCAAGGTGACTGGGTCTTCTAAAAATTAAACAGTTATACTCGTCAAAAAACTTCAACAAAAGAGTCAAAGGAAAACCTGCAGACTGGGAAAACATTTTTGGCTACGACAAATCCAACAAAAGCCTAATCTCTAAAATCTACAGGAAAGCTCGACACCTCTACAAGAAAAACAAGCCAAGCAAAAAATAGGCAAAGGATATGAACAGACACTTAACCAAAGAAGACATTCAAATGGCTAACATACCTGCAGAAATGCTCACAATCACTAGCATTAGAGAAATGCACATCAAAACAATGAGATATCATCTCGCCCTGACATTGCTAGCACGAATTAAAAAAAAAACAAAACAGAAAATAACAAATGTTGAAGAGGCTGCAGGGAGTTTGGGACTGTTATGCACTGCTGGTGGGAATGCAAAATGGTACAAATGTTTTGGAAAATGATACGGTGCTTTCTTAAAAAGTTAAAAATATAAATACTGTATGGTCCAGCAATCCCACTTCTAGGAATATATCCTAGAGAAATAAGAGTCATCACACAAATAGACATAAGCCCGCCCATGTTCACTACAGTATTGTTCATAATAGCAAAAGGATGGAAACACCGTAGGTGCCCATCAACAGATGAATGGATAAACAAATTATGGTAAACATACAATGGAATGTTTCACAATGATAAAGAACAATAATGAATCTGTGAAGTATCTCACAGCATGGATAAATCTGAAGGGGATTATGCTGAGTAAAATAAGTCAATCGCAAAAGGCCAAATATTGTATGAGACCACTACTACAGGAAGCTCATGAAAAGGTTTACACACAAAAAGAAACAATCTTTGATAGTTAAGAGTGAGGGGAGGGGCAGGAGGGAAAACACTAAATAGAAAATAAAAAAGTGGTAACTTTGGCGAGGGGCAAGACAGTACACAGTACAGGCGAAGCTAACACAACTTGTCCAAGGCAAGACCAGGGAAGCTCCATAGACACATCCAAACTCCCTGAAGGACTAAATTACTGGGTTGAGGTCTCTGAGGACCATGGTCTTGGGGGACATCTAGCTCAATTGGCATACCATAGTATATAAAGAAAATGTTCTACATTCTGCTATGGTAAGTAGCCTCTAGGGTCTTAAAAGCTTGTGAGGAGCTATCTAAGATATTCTACTGGTCTCACTCTGTCTGGAGCAAGAGAGAAAGAAGAAAGCTAAAGACACAAGGGAAAGATTAACCCAAAAGGACAAACAGACCAAAACTACCACAGCCTCCACCAGACTGAGTCCAGCACAACTAGATGATGCATGGCTACCACCACAGAATTCCCTGATAGGGATCACAATAGAGGTTCCCGGACAGAGCTGCAGAGAAATGTAGAACAGAATTCTAACTAACAACAACAAAACAGACTTGCTGGTCTGACAGAGACTGGAGAAACCCTGAAAGTATGGCCCCTAGACACCCTTATAGCTCAGTAATCAAGTCACTCCTGAGGTTCACCTTTCAGCTAAAGATTGGACAGGCCCTTAAAACAAAATGAGGCTAAATGGGCACATCAGCCCAGGGGCAAGGACCAGAAGGCAGGACGAGATAGGAAAGGTAGTAATTGGGAAATCAAGGTGGAGAGAGGTAGAGTGTTGACATGTCATGGGGTTGGCAACCAATGTCACAAAACAATATGTGTAATAATAGTTTAATGAGGAACTTGTTTGCTCTGTAATATGCCATCTAAAGTACAGCAAAAAATAAAGAAAAAAATTTCCAACAAACAAATATAAGGAATAATAGCCTTTTAAATTAAACCAAATCTTTTAAAAACTTAAGCTTTGGCTGTAACTGCTGTAACCCCACAATTCTTGTTCTGGACATATATGTTTGGTAGATAAGAAAAATACTTTAGGAGAGATAGTATATGGAAACCATACAAATCTATATGTGTATTTATAGCTTGTATTTTTTTTAATGTAGTGTTGTTTCCATAGCTGTTAAAGTTAGCATTGTGTTAACGTCTCTAATTTTGAACAGAAATATTTTTAAAGGGAAATGATAGAGAAGGGTGAGAACATACACATAAAAAAAACCCAAAAAACCAAACCCAGTGCCATCGAGTCGATTCCAACTCATAGCGACCCTATAGGAGAGGGTAGAACTGCCCAATAGAGTTTCCAAGGACATATGCAATTAAAAAAAAAAAAAAAGATACCCCCTTAAATGTCTTGCTACACTATTTCAAGTTTTTCTTAAAATTAGCTAAAGACAAGCTAAGCATCTGATTCATGTTGGATATATTCTTTGTAAAATATGTTTCTGGACCTCATCCTCTTTGGTTTCCTGCTTTGCAAAATTCTCCAGCCAGTATCGTCTAAAAAAGCTCGCATAATAAATTGAAAGCAATTGACATAATAACGTGCCAGGCAGAATTTGCTTGAACATAGTAAAGCATTCATGACTGAAAAGAATTTAATGATACCTTATGAAACATTGCACGTTTTTTGTTGTGTAAAATATATATTCTATTACCGAGTACAATTTTGCATAAGCGATTTCCTTGTGTGATTGCAAAACTGTGCAGTTGTTTTTCAGACACACACACAATATATAAATAACCTACTCATATCTAATCTAGGTTGACAATTTCTGGGGAAGGAGTTTGACTTTTACTCAGAGTGCACTGGGAAATCATGGGTTGGAGCAAGGGAACAACAGGACCGGATATGTTTTAACAGGATTAATGTGGCTGCTGTTTCGAGTAAAAATCAAGTGGGGCAAAAGTAAGAAAAAGCCAGGGAAGAGATGATAGTAGTTTGCACAACGATGACAGCAGTGAAAAAGATGAGAAGTGATGAGATTCTGTGTTTGGAAGGAAGGGCCAACTGGATTTTCTAATGGATTAGCTAAGAGTTTGGAAAACCTGGTGGTGTAGTGGTTAAGTGCTACAGCTGCAAACCAAAAGGTCAGCAGTTGGAATCCACCAAGAGCCCCTTGGAAGCTCTACAGGGTAGTTCTACTCTGTCTTAGACGGTCACTACGAGTCAGAATTGACTTTAAGGCAATGAGTTTGTTTGCTTGCTTTTCTTTTTTTTTTTTTTTTGGTTTCCTACCTGAATACTTGAAAACACTCAACAGACAGCCAGCACACAGTAGGCACTGAAGTGATAATTGACACTGTACATCCCCTGGGCAAACTGAGGTGCAAAGCTTTTAAGTCACTCACCTAACTTGACCAAGTTACTTGATGCCATTCTATGATGCCAATCAAGTTGAATGGTCAAAGTCTATGTTAATGGCTTTGTCATTTTTTATCATTCCATAATGTGTTTTTGATTTGAATAAAGAAAGGTAGAATGCAGTGGAAGGGGCTGTATAATCAGAGACAACTTTTTTTTTTCTTTCTCGACACTTAAGTCAATTGTAGCAACCCAGGGCAATCCTGTATTAACAGCAGGTTACCTAATAATCAGACTTCTTAAGCAAACAATGCATCCAATTAACTTTCTTAAATAGATATTTACCCATTAATGTGGCACAAGCTGAAATTATTTATTGCACTTAAACTCACATTAATAGAGAATAAAGTAATAGAACCATGGGAAATGTATTTATTTGGCAGCCTTTAGACTGCTTCTTTAGAAATTGTTGTGTTTTGGAAATGGTTGGACAGTTCTTCAGAATCCATTTTGTTACTGAGGATATAAGAAGAAAAAGAGAAAAGAAGGAAAAAATCAACAAAATCTCTATCAGATGCATTCGAATTATTAATTTTAATGAAAATGTTCTTACCCTGTCTCCTTTCTTTCACCACTTTGCTATGAACTGTTCTCTGCTCAGATAAACAATACACTAATTCATGTAATGGCCAGGGAAGTGACTGAGATACTCCATATTTTTTTCATCTTGTCTAGCTTTGCTTGAGAAAGAACCTGGTGGAAAAAGAATAGAATGTTTCATTTATTGACTCAGTTTCATTGTGTTTTTCTTACTGGTACCATGGAAGAAATCCTTAGCAATCTACTTCCTTAAGATTACAGCCATAGTAAACACTATGGAGTGAAGTTCTATTCTGAAACTCACAGGATCACCATGAGTCAGAATTGACTTGATGGAAAAGGGTAATCCATCTATTGCTGTGTAGTAAACCCTGCGGAAGCTGGAACCTGTGTAAAAAAGAAACCTGTCAGAGAAAGAAAATTAAAATATTTTCCACTAAAATGAGTGATAGAAATGTAGTAAGACTACACTCTGTCAAAGGCAGAAAACTTGTGAGACCTGGAAAAACAAGGCAGTCCCATGGAGTTCCGGCACTGTCAGGTTTCACTGTAGTATCCTTTTCATGAGTGTTGGAATACACCGTTGCCCATCAACATTGTATGCCTCTCAGGTTTTTTGGGAAGCTGCTTTCCCACTGACAGTGTGTGCTGCTGCAAGGTGGGGGGCTTTATGACTGTTTAAGGCTGTTTGAAACTGAAGAAATGGGCGTGTGCCACATATTACTCTTTTTACAGGTATCGTATGAGGTGTCTGAAATTTTGGTAGGAAAAATAGAAATTTTGAAAATTTTTTGAGGACATATATGTTCCAGTGGACTCTGTTAATGCTGGGGGTAGAAGTAGTGGGACAACTTTTGTCCCACTGGATTCTAAGGGTAGGCTTGAGGGAGGGACAAAAAAATCTATACTACCTACCAAAAATTCAGACACGGTCAATGATTCAGCAGCTTCCATTAATGAAAACATATGTTATCAACAAAAAAATTCAAAGCAGAAAATAACTGGATCTTGAAAGGTGCATGCAACTGAGACTGGCTTATTTCATTTAGCAATGCCTTTGAGCTACATCTAAGTTATTCTGTGCAATAACAGCTCATTTATTTTTAATTGCTGAAGAGTATTGTATTGTAGTAATAAGGTGAACCTGACCCAAGTATGGTGTTTTTAATAGCCTCATATGCATGGGAATGCTAGACAATGAATAAGGAAGACCAAACAATAATCGATCCTTTTGAATTATCGTGTTGGCAAAGAACATTGAATGTACCACGGACTGCCAGAAGAACAAATCTGTCTTGGAAAAAGTATAGCCAGAATGCCCCTTAGAGGCAAGGATGGTGAGACTTTGTCTCATATACTTTCCACATGTTATCAGGAGGGAACAGTTCCTAGAGAAGGACATCATGGTCGGTAAAGTAGAGGATCAGCAAAAGAGATGAAGACCCCCAACATGATGGATTGACATAGTGGCTGCAACAATGGGCTCAAACATAACAATGATTGTGAAGATGGTGCAGGACCTGACACTGTTTCCTTCTGCTGTACTTAGGGTCACTACGAGTCAGAACCAACTCAGTGGCACCTAACAATAACAACAGCAACAGCAACAGCAACAGCAATTCTATTGTATGGATACCCCACAGCTTGCTTGCCTATTCACCCAGTGAAGGACATTTGGGTTGTTTCCAATTTTTTGAAATGATGAATAGAGCTGATATAAACTTTTATGTACAGATTTTTGTGTGAAATGAGTTTTTATTTTTCTGGGATAAACAGCTATTTGTGGGATTGCTTGGCCATATGATAAGTATATGTTTAACTTGATGAAACTGCCAAACCAATTTCCAAAGTGAGTGTACCATTTGATATTGGCTGTATGTGTGTGTGTGTGTATTTGTGTATATTTGAATTAATGGTTAAGAATGTTGAACATCACTTCAAGTGCTTGTTTGGACCATACTGTGACTTTTCTGAATTTGTTTCTTATTCCATATATAGAAGTTATTAGAGCATGTGTGGATGAAAGATTGGGAGAGAGTCAAATTACTTCATAAACAAATGATAAAAAGTGGTAGAAATTTTAGCTACTGACAATGGATATACATAGGGTCAATAGCTTGAGTTATATTTGCTGACAAAAGCCTGAGAAAGCAATATATTTGGGACCAAATAATTAAATGCAATTTGAAAATTTTTGCTTACTAGAAACATATTTGATACTGTACTGGCTTCTCTAATATAAAAAGCAATTCTTAAATGCCAAAAGTGCGTTTATCAATTTTGTTAGGGAATAAGAAAAATCCAGTAGAAATAGGAAAAACAGTCCGTATGTTAAAACCATGGCACCCAACTGGGGAACTAAAGTATACTATATATATGAAGATTTAGAGAATGACATAAGGATATATGGAAAAGAGTATGTTATTTTATTACGTGCACAGCATAAGAGAATGGAAATGTCATTTGAGGATGAGATTACTAGAGAAGGCATGAAACCTTAAAATGAAATTTGAGGGATATGGGGAATTTGAAGGAGGGGGTAGGATTCTGCTCAGAAACCCCTAACCATTGGGTTACATTACAGTACTTGGAAACGTACTTCCTCACTTTTATGATGCACTTAATTTCTCTAAAAGCTAAATCATAAAAGGTATGATTTACTGGAATTTTATTCCACAGAATGAGTTGTATCCAAGCAGATAATAGTGCATGTCAAAATGCTTAAAAATTGTATATGTACTCAGTTGGGCAGTAAAATGTATAGGTATTGGGTATTCAAGAGAAACTTCTGCAACTGATATAACACTACTTCAGTCAGTACCTACGGATACATGATAGCTAGCTGGCTAGCCATCTAGATAGATTGATAGAGCAATAGATAGATGGAGCAATAGGTAGATTACCCTTTGCCATGGAGTCAGTTTTGACTCACCAGGACCCTTTGTCTTTCAGAGTAATACTGCGATTCATAGGGTTTAGAGTGGTTGTAATCTTACAGAATTCGATTGCTAAGACTTTCTTCCATGGCACAACTGGATGGATTTGAACTGCCCACCTTTTGGTTAGTAGTCAAGTGTAAACTATTTGTGCAACCCAGGCATCTAGGTAGATAAATAAAGAAGATAAAATAAGGTATACTTTGAGAGAATAAAAAGGAGTAAAGGATTATTTAGCATTTCACTTCATTTTACAGAATAAAAACTTGAGGGGAAAATTATCGCTGTCCGGAAAAATATGCATCGGTATCACTTTCCTTTAATTTTTATAAGGAAATATCAAAATATCGATTTTTAACTTTTAATATAGTGAAAAAAGATATTTTTATTGTTCTGAAACTATTTTTCAATTTATCATTAGTTTTTTTTTAATAAGTGAGAACATTTCAAATTTCCTTACTGTTTTTAATACTTGCATTCTATGACATTTTATGGTAATACCACAATTTTTTTAACTAGTTTCTTTTTTATTGTGCTTTAGATGAAGGTTTACAGAGCAAATTAGTTTCTCATTAGACAATACACATATTGTTTTGTGACACTGGTTGCCAACCTTGTGACTTGTCAACACTCTCCCTTGCTCGACTTTGGTTTCCCCATTTCCATTCATCCAGCTTCCCGTCCCCTCCTGCCTTCTCGTCCTTGCCCCTGGGCTGGTGTGCCCATTTAGTTTCGTATACATGGTTGAACTACTTGTGTTATTGTTTGTTTTATGGACCTGTCTAATCTTTGGCTGAAAGGAGATAAACCTCAGGAAATAAAAATATTATTAAAGCACTCAATTTAGAACTTTCTACTTTTGCTTTGGATCACCTAAGGAATATATTTGCCTGTCTAAAAACCAAAAATATTTTATAAACTTGAAGCTATACAGCAATAACAACTATTCCTATCACTACAAGTTGTACTTCAAAATTCTTGATAATGAAGTATTTATTCCAAATTCTATTAGAGGAAAAAATTAGTTTGATAATATTTTAATTCAGTCTCTCAAAATCATAGTCAAACTCTCTGTTTTTAAAGTGTATGACTGGTTTTTTAGCAATGTTTAAAATAGCATAAAATATTATCATAATATATGGATATGTATTATGGCAGACATTGAATATTACAAAAGAACACTTTGGAATATTACACATGAACACTAAAAGCAATGCCAATGGAAACAGCAGTCAAGAAATCAAACAATGCATTCCATCGGGCAAATCTGCTGTAAAAGACCTCTTAAAGTGTTAAAAAAGCAAATATGTTACTTTGAGGACTCAGATATGCCTGACTCAAACTATGGTTTTTCAATCCCTCATATGCATGCAAAAACTGGACAGTGAATAAGGAAGACCAGAGAATTTATGCCTTTGAATTACAGTGCTGGCGAAGCATATTCAATATGCTTCATGGACAGCCAGAAGAACAAACAAATCTGTCTTGGGAGAAGTGCTCCTTAGAAGTGAGGATAGCAAGTCTTTGTCTCACATACTTTGGACATGTTATCAGGAGGGACCAGCCCTGGGAGGAGGACATCATGCTTGGTAACATAGAGGGTCAGCCAGAAAAGAGGAAGACCCTCAAGAAGATGGATTGACACAGTGGCTGCAGCAATGGGCTCAAGCACAGCAATGATTGTGAGGATGGTGCAGGACCCGGCAGTGTTTCGTTCTGTTGCGTATAGGTTCCCTATGAGTTGGAACCGATACCATAGCTCCTAACAAAAATAAAGTTTCCTCCTAAATTGCTTTTATGTGATTTCATCTTAAGACGGTATATTTATGTTTTCTGTGCTTTGAAAACTGAATAAATACCTCTCTAGATTATGATTTGATATAACACTTTACTGAATAAATGTATTACATATTCCATTTTCCTAGTGCTTTCTCCCTGAAGAATCTAAATTGTATTTACAGAAGTACAACTAATTTTCAAAGTGCTCCTTTGAGGGAGAAGAATAGGCTGAAATAAAATGCTAGAGAAGAAAAACTTTAGCAATGGACTAAAAGCAAAATAACATTAAATACACTGTGCCACATTCTACAGTTAAGCGACACGGGTTATGGGATTTAATCTTATTTTTATCTAAAATTAAAATTTAATAGAGATTAAGGATAGGCCTATAATGTAGGAATAGTGTAAGACTAAAAGGAAAAAATCAAACATCCTGAGGGATCAGTAGGCTTTAGTTTTCCAAAACACCGTGTATTGTAATTCATGGCCTATGTGAATACACTTAGGAACAAATTTGACTCTCTTAGCTGTAAGTAGCAAAGTTGCAATCATTTCTGCAGCCCACCACCTATTTATTGGAGTTGTATTTTGTGCTCAGCCTAGTGCTTATTGCTAGATTCATAGGCACAGGACTCAAGGTCCTTGAAACTCTGTGCAAAAGGTGAAAGCATTTGATAAGGAATGACCACTATTGAACCGCCAAAACCAGCATACACTTCATTCCTCTCGTGCATCTGTCTGCAAATAATCAAGCACCTACAAGGAGCTTCAGATGAGACTAGAGCAGGGAATGTGCCTTCTTCCTGCAACTGGAAAATGTTGATTTTTGGTGACCAAAACAAACAAACAAACTTATTTACTCTAATGCATTTAGTTAGATGATAGTAGAAATTAATACATAATTGCCTAAGTGAATCTGTGATATGTAAAAAAAAGAAAAGAAAAACAAAAAACAGAAATCTTTTTTGTTAAAGTCACTTCTAAAAGGTAGTCACTTACCTGGTAATGCAAATAAGAAGCTGCAATGAAGGTAGATTTTCCCTGTCCAGGTATGTTTCAATAAACGTATGTTTCTCTCAGGACTTTATGAAGACAACATGTCAATAACAACAACAGCAACAAACACCTGACATGTCTTGAATATCAGTGTGCTGGTCACTCGATAGAAAGCTGAGAAAAGAGTTCTTTATGATACCAAGGTACCCAGTCTACTTAATCCAATACATTGTCTTAAGGGCGAGATAGAGTTATTCATAAAGAGTTATATATCTTCACAGGAAGTAAAAATAGCTAGCCTTTGGAGATCAGGGAATGATTCTCAGATGAGATGAAATGTGCACTGAATTATGAATTCTAAATGGGAATTTCCATAGGTCAAAAGAAGTGAGGAAGCACATAATATATAAATATCAATCAACAATCATAGTTCCTTTCCAGACTATTCTTTAAGTTGCTATTCTTTACTCCCTATTTTCTCCATCACTCTTCCTTTCTTGATTATTTGTATCGTATTTGAATAGGAGAGCCACACTTTTTTTCTCCTTTACCCACTTCGCCACTTTAAAGGAATTACCAGTCACCACGTCCTTGGTCACCTATTCAGATATTTTCAACAATGGGTGATGAATATATATACCCTTAATTTTACACTTGCCACATGGCTGATTTTTTTGTCTTTTCTTTCTTTTTTACTTCTATATTTTATTGTTTTGTTTTTAAATTCATACAGCTTTTCCAAAATTCAAGTCCCTGAATTTCTGGATTCAATTTTCTTTTATTTGTGCTTGCAAGCCTACCATTTCTTTCCTGAACTGGTCTCCTTATTGAAATACCAAATTCAATCAGCAGGAACCCACATGCAACTGCTCACATGCCACCAATATTTTAAATACAGCAGGGTCATCCATGGTAGGACAGGTTTCAGTGGAGCTTCCAGACTAAGACAGACAAGAAGATCTGTAGCCTGGTGATCTACTTTAGAAAATTTGCTGGTGAAAGCTCTACGGATCACAAAAAAATATTTTCTGAAGGTGAATAACCTAGGTTGGAAGGCACTCAAAATACACAGTGGCTGCAACAATGGACTTGCACGTACCAATGATTGTGAAGATGGCATAGGACTGGCACCATTTTATTCTGTTTTATATGGGGTTGCTATAAGTCAGAGCCAACTTGACAGCAACTGACAATAACATACAAAAATAATTATTTCTTATCATTGTGTGTTTTGGCTGAGTGTTTTCTCTGTTGATTTCATCTGGGCTCATAGTTGCAGTTGTATTAAGCTGGAGGATCTGCTGGGTAAAGCTGCGTAGAGAATCCAAATAGGCCTTCTTGATATGTTTAGCAGTTGCTGTCAGCAATTAACTGGCATGCCTCAATGTTCCTGTGCATAACGTCTCATTTTTTGTAGATCAAATGAACTTTCTATGTAAATTCCAAGGCAGATGGTGAAAGACCTATTAGGGTTTAAACTTTGGAATTCTCACAATGCCCTTTCCACTGTATTCTATTGGTCAAAGTTAGTCACAATGCCAGTCCAAAGGAATGGGGAAAGACTATAACACTTAATGAAATTGCTCCAAAGAATTTGGCCATATTTAATTTACCATATATTTTTACTTGTTAAGGAAATGTATTAAACAAAATTAATAGATAAACGGCTGCATTGCTATTATAGGTCCCTTTCCCTCCAATATTCTCAGCAAGATAATATTTACTTACTTTAAATATTATTCCAGCTACAGTTTCTGTCTCTGTCTGGCCAATTATGTATCTTTATTTTTAAATCTTTGTACTTTGTACTCCATTGGTCCAAAGGTATTCTCATTTGTCAACTGTATATTTTCTGACTAACTTTGCTTTACACAGAAGATATTTTTCTCTACACTGTTCAACAAGGATAGGATCATTACAGGCTTCTTACCTGAAAATGGATTGCTCATCCATCCTTGGTATACCCACTTTGATTTATTTATGTTATATTTTAGCTACACTTTTCTACCTGCCACCATCAGGCCTCAGATTATCATTTGTTTGTCTTCCTAGGTGGTATCAAAATGAATTTCTTGGTGGCAGGCTCAAGGTGGTGGAGTAGTCAGATGTTTCTGGTGAGCCCTGTTACAACAAAGAACCCCCCAAAAAGTGAAACAATTATATTTATGACAAGCTAGGAGCCCTGAACATCAAAGGCAAAGTTAGAAAATGGACTGAGCAGTGGGGGAAGGAGAGAAGATTCAGAAGCAGAGAGGATTTGCCGGACCTGAATCTCCAGGAACCCTCAGGCTGTGGTGGGCTGGTGGTAGCATTTGGCTACAGTTTCCTCAGGGAGAAACAGCCAGCCACATAGCCTACTCACACCTCCAGGACCAGAGAAGAATGGTGCCCTCGCAAAAGCTAAGTACTTGTGTATATTTTACCTCGCCCCCAGCCCCCAAGCTGGCTTCAGTGGCTGTTCATATCCCCAGGCCTGAGATAGGTTCTGCTGTGTGCTCTGAGCCATTCTCCTGGCCATGGAGAAGGAATAAATTCACAACTGAGGGAAAGATAATCTGCAAGCTCCACTAACCTGGGGAACTCAGGATAGAAGCAGCTCCTGTCTGGGCATAAATGGTCTGTGGACTTTGAATGCCTTTCCCCTCTGCATGGACCTGTGGTGGCCTATTTCAGGGGAATAACCTCTTGTTGACAGACTGCAACTGTTTCAGCTGTGCGATAAAGAGGTGGGCGTTTGATGTTTGACACCACTTTGGCTTTTAAACAGGGACCTCACCTACCTACATCAGAGAACTAAAGACTGGTGGCTCCACTCAGGTCACCCAGCCACCCACAACAGGAGTCCAAGGATAACTGGCACCTCCCAGTCCTTACAACCAAAAGCATTGGGTGCCCATGATCCATCTGCAGAACCCCCCCCCCCGCCCCGTGTGCTCTAGGGAATAGGGGCACACTTTCCTCACAGACACTTGGGGGATGGTTGTCAGCCCCCTGCCTTGTTCAGAGCATGACCCCCTGCTGCAACCAGATACTGGTACCTACACCAATCGCCCCTGCCCCTCTAAGACTGTAGGACAGAGCGTGTACCACACACTTGATGACCAACTACCTGGACACTAGAGCTGAATCCATACAAGAAAAGTGAATGGACTCCTAGACTGATATACCTGATCATAGTTCTACCCACCTGGCGACAGGACCTTAGAGCTTCAAAGGCACAAATAATCAAGCTAGCTCAATCAAGCAACCTATTTGGACATATCAAAAAAAAAAAAAAAAAAGAAGCTAGGATACAGTAAGCAAACATAAAATAAACTAATACAATAACTTATAGATGGCTCGGAGAAAACAGTCAATATCAAATCACATAAAGAAGCAGACCATGATCACTTCAACAAGCTCTCAGAACAAAGTATCAAGGGATCTTCTGGATGTAGATGCATTCCTGGAATTACCAGATGACGAATACAAAAGATTAATATACAGAACTCTTCAAAACATCAGGAAAGAGATCAGGCAATATGCAGAACAAGCTAAGAAACACACAGATAAAGCAGCTGAAGAGATTAAAAAGGTTATTCAAGAACATAGAGCAAAATTTAATAAGGTGCAAGAATCCATAGAAAGACAGCAACCAGAAATTCAGAAGAATAACAATAAAATTACAAAATTAGACAACTCAATAGAAAGTCAGAGGAGCAGAACTGAGCAAGTGGAAGGCAGAATTGGTGAGATTGAAGATAAAGCACTTGGCACCAATATATTTGAAGAAATGTCAGATAAAAGAATTAAAAAAAATGAAGAAACCTTAAGAATCATGTGGGACTCTATCAAGAGAAATAACCTATGAGTGATTGGAGTACCAGAACAGGGAGGGATAACAGAAAATACAGAGAGAATTGTTGAAGATTTGTTGGCAGAAAACTTCCCTGATATCATGAAAGATAAGAAGATAGCTATTCAAGATGCTCATCAAACTCCACATACTGTAGATTCTAAAAGAAAGTCACCAAGACATATTCTAACCAAACTTGCCAAAACTGAAGATAAAGAGAGAATTTTACAAGCAGCTAGGAATAAATGAAAAGTCACCTACAAAGGACAGTCAATAAGAATAAGCTCAGACTACTCAGTAGAAACCACGCAGGCAAGAAGGCAATGGGATGACTTATATAAAGCGCTGAGGGGGAAAAAAAAAAAAAATGCCAGCCAAGAATCACATACCCAGCAAAATTTTCTCTCAAATAGAAAGGTAAAATTAGGACATTTCCAAATAAACAGAAGTTTAGGGAATTGATGAAAACCAAACTAAAGCTACAAGAAATACTAAAGGGAGTTCCCTGGTTAGAAAATCAACAATATCAGGTATCAACCCAAGACTAGAACACTGGCCAGAGCAATCAGATATGAACCCAGATAGGGAAATCACAAAAATAAATCAAGAAAAAAAAAAAAAAAACGCTCACAGCAGGGAAACAGTGATGTCATTATGTAAAAGAAGACAAAATTAAAACAATAAAGGGAGACTAAGAAATGTAGTGATAGATCTTTCATACTGAGAGGAAGACAAGGCAATACAAAGAAATAAAAGTGGGGTTTAAGCTTAGAAAAATAAGGGTAAATATTAAGGTAACCACAAAGGAGACTAACAATCCTGTGCATCAAAATAAAATACAAGAAAAAAATAGAGACTCAACAGAAACAAAATTAACAACAATGAATATGAGGAAAAGACGATATGTAAAGATAAACTACTCAGCTCAGCACAAAAAATTAAGTGGGAAAAAGAAACTGTCAATAACACACAAAAAAAGACATCAAAATGACAGCACTAAACTCATACCTATCCATAATTATGCTGAATGTAAATGGACTAAATGCACCAATAAAGAGACAGAGAGTGGCAGAATGGATTAAAAAAATGTGAAACGTCTATATGCTGCCTACAAGAGACACACCTTAGACTTAGAGACGAAAACAAACTAAAACCCAAAGGATGGAAAAAATATATATCAAGCAAACAACAATCAAAACAGAACAGGAGTGGAATATTAATTTCTGACAAAATAGACTTTAAAGTTAAATCCACCACAAAGGATAAGGAAGGATACCATATAATGATTAAGGGGACAATATACCAGGAGGCTATAACCATATTAAATATTTATGCACTCAATGGTAGGGCTACAAGATACATAAAACAAACTCTAACAGCATTGAAAGTGTGATAGACAGGGCCACAATTATAGTAGGAGACTTCAACACACCACTTTCAGTGAAGGACAAGACATCCAGAAGGAAGCTCAGTAAAGACACGGAAGATCTAAATGGCACAATCAACCAACTTGACCTCATAGACAAGACCTATACAGAACACTCCACCCAAAAGCAGCCAAGTATACTTTCTTTTCTAGTGCACATGGAACATTCTCTAGAACAGACCACGTATTAGGTCATAAAGCAAGCCTTAACAGAACCCAAAACACTGAAATATTACAAAGCATCTTCTCTGACCATAAGGCTATAAAAGTAGAAATCAATAACAGAAAAATCAGGGAAAAGAAATCAAACACTTGGAAACTGAACAATACCCTGCTCGAAAATGACTGGGATATAGAAGACATCAAGGATGGAAAAAAGAAATTCATAGAATCCAATGGGAATGAAAACACTTCCTATCAGAACCTTTGGGACAAAGTGAAAGCAGTACTCAGAGGTCAATTTATGTCAATAAATGCACACATACAAAAAGAAGAGAGGGCCAAAATCAAATAATTATCCCTCCAACTTGAATAAATAGAGAGCAACAAGAGAAACCCTCAGGCACCAGAAGAAAGCAAATAATAAAAATTAGAGAAGAATTAAATGAAATAGAGGACGGAAAAATAATTGAAAGAATTAACAAGACCAAAAGCTGGTTCTTTGAAAAAATTAACAAAACTGATAAACCATTGGCCAAACTGGAAAAGGAAAACAGGAGAGGAAGCAAATAATCCAAATATGAAACAAGATGGGCGATATTACGATAGATCCAACTGAAACTAAAAGAATCACATCAGTTTACTACGAAAAATTGTGCTTTAACAAATTTGAAAACATAGAAAAAACTGATCAATTTCTAGAAACTCACTATCTACCTAAACTAACACAAACAGAAGTAGAACACCTAAATAAACCCATAAAGAAAGAAGAGATTGAAAAGGTAATTTAAAAACTCCCACCAAAAAAAAAAAAAAAAAAAATCCGTGGTCCGGATGGCTTCACTGCAGAGTTCTACCAAACTTTCAGAGAAGAGTTAACATCACTACTACTAAAGGTATTTCAGAGCATAGAGAAGGATGAGATACTCCCAGACTTATTCTATGAAGCCAGCATATCCCTGATACCAAAACCAGGTAAAGGCAACACATAAAATGAAATTTACAGACCTATATGCCTCATGAACTTAGATGCAAAAATCATCAACAAAATTCTAGCCAATAGAATTCAACAACACACACACACAAAAAATTCACCATGACCAAGTGGGATTCATACCAGGTATGCAGGGATGATTCAGCATTAGAAAACAATCAGTGTAATCCATCATATTCATAAAATAAAAGACAGAACACATGATCTTATCAATTGATGCAGAAAAGGCATTCGATAAAGCCCAATACCCATTCGTGATAAAATGCTCAGCAAAATAGGAATAGAAGGAAATTCCTAAACATTATAAAGGACATTTATACAAAGCTAACAACCAACATCATCCCAAACGGAGAGAGAATGAAACCATTCCCAATGAGAACAGGAGCCAGACAAAGGATGCCCTTTATTACGACTCTTATTTAACATTGTGCTGGAGGTCCTAGCCAGAGCAATTAGGCAATTAGGCTAGATAAGAAATAAAGGGCATCCAGATTGGCAAGGAAGAAGTAGAAGTATCTCTCTTTGTAGATGACATGATCTTATACACAGAAAACCCTAAAGAATCCTCAAGAAAACTACTAAAACTAATAAAAGAGTTCAGCAGAGTATCAGGATACAAGATAAACATACAAAATTCAGTTGGATTCCTCTACACCAACAAAAAGAACATCGAAGAGGAAATCACCACATCAATACCATTTACGGTAGCCCCCAAGAAGATAAAATACTTAGGAGTAAATCTTACCAGAGATGTAAAAGACCCATACAAAGGAAACTGCAAGACACTACTGCAAGAAATCAAAAGAGACCCACCTAAGTGCAAAAACATACCTTGCTTATGGATAGGAAGACTTAACATTCTAAAAATATCTATTCTACCAAAAGCCATCTATAGATAAAATGCAATTCCGATTCAAATTCCAATGACATTTTGTAATGAAATGGAGAAACAAATCACCAACTTCATACGGAAGGGAAAGAGGCCCTGGATCAGTAAAGCGTTACTGAAATGGAAGAACAAAGTGGGAGGCCTCACTCTACCTGGTTTTAGAACCTATTATACTGCCACAGTAGTCAAAACAGCCTGGTACTGGTACAACAACAGATACATAGACCAGTGGAACAGAATCCAGACATAAATCCATCCACATATGAGCAGTTGATATTTGACAAAGGCCCAAAGTCAGTTAATTGGGGAAAAGACAGTCTTTTTAACAAATGGTGCTGGCATATCTAGATATCCATCTGCAAAATAAAAGAAACAAGACCCATACCTTACACCATTCACAAAAAACAAACTCAAAATGGATCAAAGACCTAAATATAAAATCTAAAACGATAAAGATCATGAAAGAAAAAATAGGGACAATGCTAGGAGCCCTGATACATGGCATAAAGAGTATACAAAACATTATTAACAATGCAGAAGAGAAACTACATAACTGGGAGCTCCTAAAAATCAAACACCTATGTTCATTGCCAAAAGAGTAAAAAGATTACCTACAGAATGGGAAAAAGTTTTTAGCTATGACATTTCCGATCAGCATCTGATCTCTAAAAGCTACATGATATTGCAAAAACTCAACTACAAAAAGATAAATAACCCAATTAAAAAATGGACAAAGAATGTGAACAGGCACTTCACTGAAGAAGACATTCAGGTAGCTAACAGGCACATGAGGAAATGCTCACGTTCATTAGCCATTAGAGAAATGCAAATCAAAACTACCATTAGAGTCCATCTCACTCCAACGAGGCTGGCATTAATCCAAAAAATACAAAATAATAAATGTTGGAAAAGTTTTGGAGAAGCTGGAGCACTTAAATACCGTTGGTGGGAATGTAAAATGGTATCACCACTTTGGAAATCGATTTGCTGCTTCTGTAAAAAGCTAGAAATAGAACTACCATACAATCCAGCAGTTGTACTCCTTGGAATATATCCTAGAGAAATAAGTGCCTTTACATGAACAGATATAAGCACAGCCATGTTCATTGCAGCATAGTTTACAATAGCAAAAAGATGGAAGCAACCAAGGTGTCCATCAACAGATGAATGAATAAATAAATTATGGTATATTCACACAATGGAATACTACACATAGATAAAGAACAATGACGAATCCGTGAAACATTTCATAACATGGAGGAATCTGGACAGCATTATGCTGAGTGAATGTAGCCAGTTGCAAAAGGACAAATATTGTATGAAACCACTATTATAAGAACTCAAGAAATAGTTTAAACAGAGAAGAAAATATTCTTTGATGGTTACAAGAGAGGGGAGGGAGGGAAAGAGAGAGCTTTTCACTAATTAGATAGGAGGTAAGAACTATTTTAGGCGAAGGGAAAGACAACACGCAATACAGGAGAGGCCAGCACAACTGGACTAAACCAAAAGCAGTTTCCTGAATAAAATGAACGCTTTGAAGGCCAGCATAGCAGGGGTGGGGGTTTGGGGACCATGGTTTTAGGGTACATGTAAGTCAATTGGCTTAGTGGTTAAGTTCTATGGCTGCTAACCAAGAGGTCAGCAGTTCGAATCCACCAGGTGCTCCTTGGCAACTCTATGGGGCAATTCTACTCTGTCCTATATGGTCGCTATGAGTTGGAATCGACTCAACGGCAGCGGGTTTGGTTTTTGTTTAAGTCAATTGTCATGATAAAATCTATTAAGAAAACATTCTGCATCCCACTTTGAAGAGTGGCGTCTGGGGTCTTAAATGCTAACAAGAAGCCATCTAAGATGCTTCAGTTGGTCTCAACCCACCTGGAGCAAAGGAGAATCAAGAACGCCAAAGACACAAGGTAATTATGAGCCCAAGAGACAGAAAGGGCCACATAAACCAGAGGCTATATCAGCCTGAGAGCAGAACTAGATGGTAACCGGCTACAACGGATGACTGCCCTGACAGGGAACATAACAGAGTAGCCCTGAGGGAGCAGGAGAGCAACGGGATGCAGACCTCAAATTCTAATAAAAAAGACCAGACTTAGTGGTCCTACTGAGACTAGAAGGACCCCAGGGGGCATGATCCCCAGATCCTCTGTTAGCCCAAGGCAGGAACCATTCCCAAAGCCAACTCTTCAGACAGGGATTGGACTGGACTGTGGGATAGAAAATGATACTGGTGAAGAGTGTGCTTCTTGGATCGAGTAGACACATGAGACTATGTGGGCAGCTACTGTCTGGAGAGGAGATGAGAGGGCAGAGGTGGTCAGAAGCTGGCAGAATGGACCCAAAAATAGAGAGTGGAGGGAAAGAGTATGCTGCCTCATTAGAGGGAGAGCATCTAGGAGTATATAGCAAGGCGTATGTAAGTTTTTGTATGATAGACTGACTTAATTTGTAAACTTTCACTTAAAGCAGAATAAAAAAAAAAGAACAAAGAAAAATAAAGATACAAGGGAAAGATTAGTCCAAAGGACTAATGGACGACGTCTACCACGGTCTTCACCAGAGTGAACCCAGTACAACTAGATGGTGCCCGGCTACTGCCACTGACTGCTCTGACAGGGATCACAATAGTCCCAGACAGAACTGGAGAAAAATGTAGAGCAAAATTCTAACTTAAAAACAAAGACTGGACTTGCTGGCCTGACAGAATCTAGAGAAACCCTGAGTGTATGGCCCCCAGACACCCTTATAGCTCAGTAGTGAAGTCACTCCTGAGGTTCACGCTTCAGAGTGGACAGGCTCATAAAAGAAAATGAGACTAAAGGGGCACACCAGCCCTGGGGCAAGGACTAGAAGGCAGGAGGGGACAGGAAAGCTGATGATAGGGAACTCAAGTTAGAGAAGGGAGAGCATTGATATGTCGTGAGGTTGTTAACTAATGTCATAAAACAGTATGTGTACTAACTGTTTAATAAGAAACTAGTTGGCTTTGTAAACCTTCATCTAAAGTACAATAAAAAAAAAGAAAAAAAAGAATTTCTCTGTTTTTCATATACACCAATACACACACACACACACCCCAGTCATTGGAAGGGAAAATACCAACATAAAATTTAGGATCTTGTTCTAGAACTTCTTTCTTTGTGATTTTAGATAATTTATATAAACTCACTAAGATTGATTTTCTTTACTTCTAAATAATGTAGTGACATATATTTATTTTACTGGATTCTTTGAACTTGCAAACATGTGAAAAAGTTAAACTTTATAAACTGTAAAAAACAAAATAACAAAAACCTGTTGCCATTGGGTTGATTACAACTTCATGGCAACACCTGACGTTACAGAGCAGAACTGCTCCATAGGGTTATCTTGGCTGTAACATTTAGGGACTTAGATAGCAAGGCCTCTCTTCTGCAGTGCCACTGCGTGGGTTCAAACTGCTAACCGTTAGATTAATAGTTGAATGCAACCTGTTTAAAAGGTCATGAAATATTTAATTTGAATAATGTGGACATGTTTATATACGAAGTACACAAAGTGGACAGAAATATATTTTCAAAATAATTTACTTCACTATTAGTCAACATTTATATAACTTGGTCAGTTCTTGTATTTAAAGGGATCAGCTGAGACACATTGTGATTTATTATTTTGTTTCTCCATTTATATGTTAGCTTTGCTCTGGTTGACTAGATATTTAGTAAACATAGAAGACATTTAGCATGTTATGAACCACGATTATGACCAGCATAGCTGAATTTTTGTTTGTCCTTGTTTTTTTGTTTGTTTTCCTTAATCTTCTTTTGATTAAAGTGAGACTATGCTCAAAATTTGTCTCTGATGTCTTTGGTAATACATATTTAGAAGAAAGTTTATTTTGCTCCTCTCAGGCATACTTAGAAATTTTATTAGAATAACAGCAATTTTTAGTTTTGCTGGTAACCCCAATGGGACACAAAATACTTGAGTGAATTGTGAAGAATATATATCAGCCTTAATGTTGTTGACCACGACGGGTGGACGTAAAACATTACAAACAGCGTTGCACACTTTTTCTCTCTCTGTGTCTTCCTCTCTCTCTCTTTATCCTCCCACTCCTCTCACTTTCTTTCTTTATTTTCCTCTCCCTCTTCCTTTCCCATATAGAATAAGGCAGGGGCCCTCGGTAAGTTGGGTAATTATGCAAATGAACTCTCTCTCAGGGACTCTGTCCTGTCCAGTGATTGCCCTCTTCCTTTAACATTCTCTGTTCTAGAATTCAATAATAAAGCTCATACAAATATCAATTTTTCTGATTCTCAATTAGGTCCAAATTCAAAGTTGGGGGAGATAAACAATAAATTCTACTAAAACTGAAAAGCCAGACTTCATATTAGCCTAATTGCTGGCCAGCCAAAAATTCAATGACAAGGAGACAAAAGCTCTCCCCTCACCAACAGTCTTACTGATTTAGAAAGTTCGTGAATTGTAAGGCATTAGAGAACTTTCTGGAGAAAACTTAGTTTGTCTTTCCTATTATATAACTATTACTGCCTTTATAGAGCACCACTGCTTCATCAGTTTACATGCTCTAATTTTCCATCCCTCCAAATGGATGACTCACACTCTGCTTTTTTTGGTGAATATCACTTCTCTTAGTGTTGTTTATTTTGTCACATCAGGTGTCACCTATCTAGTTCACAGAGAACTTTTTTTACACTGAGTTTATTTGGAAGAGCAGAGTTGAGAAAGTGAGAAATCTCAACTGATTCAGAAATCATAGCATAAGCTCTTTAAATCTTATTTTTAAACTATCACCAATTAATGTTCTTTCTTACTGAAGAATAATAATAACCACACGACCTCATCTGGAGCACTCACGTGCCAGCAAAGAGCTCCAGAGATGTTCACTCATTTAATCCGAAGAACAATCTAGTGATCCAGGTACTATTATTGTCCCCATTTGACTGAGGAGGAAGCTAAGCTCCAGAAGGGCTAAATGATTTGCTCAAGGTCACACATCTAGAAAGAAGCAAAGCCAGGTTTGAATCCAGGTAATCGGAAGCATGAATGCAATTTCTAAATGTTTCTTATGCATAATCAGAAGAGAAAACTTTTAGCATAAAAAAAGAGAAAGATTTAACTGAATAGCTCTTGTAGAAAAAAAGATAAATTACAATATACTGGATGAATTTAGTCCAACAGACACTTTCATTTTTCTTATACTGTATTTAAGGTTAAACAATATTCTCAAAGTCACAAAATTAATTGCTTCAAGCAACAGAGCCAGTGTCATGGTCTAGTGGCTAGAGATACAATAATGGCTGAAACAAAATCCTTGTCCTCACAGCACTCCTATTTTAGGGAGGGGAGACAAAAAATAAGATAAACACTTCTTGCAAGTAAGACAGTTTCATATAATGGTGAATGTTTTAAAGAAGACTAAAACAGCAAAATGTAAGAGAAAGTGAATGGAGTCCTTCGAGAATTTGGAGAGCCTAATTCAGTCATATTGTTTGGCAAAGGGTCTCATATTTACCTTTGAGGTGAAATCTGAATGATGAGATAGAGGAAATAAGAAATAATCAGTGAGAATAGTGTTCTAGATAATGGGACAGCCAATACAAGGTCCCTGGGAGAGAAAAGAGCACAAGACTAGAGTACCCTGAGCACAGTGAATGGGGGTGAGAGTAGGTGATGATGAGGCGGGAGAGAGAGCATTACACAGAATCCTGTGGACTGCAAAAAGCTTGGGTTTATCCCAATTTTAATAGGAAACTATAGAAAAATACCAAACAATAGAATGAAATGATCTGATTCATCCTTTAAAAATACCACTTTGGGTAAGTGTGGAGAATATATCCTGGGGAACAAAAGTGGAAACAAGTAGAAAATTTAGGAAACTATTTTAAGAGACCAAGCAAGGATGTGTATCTGAGGAAAAGGTGAGGATTGGTCAGTTTAGCGATTCTTATTTTCCTTTGGTTTCATCAGTTCTTTTAATGGATTGGACATCAGTTCTTGTAATGGATTGGATATGGGAGGAAGGGAAAGATAGCAAGCAACACTGACTCAGAGTTTTTTGGTCGTTCAACATGGTAGGATGGTAAATCAATAACTTAAATATTAAAAAAAGGAGGACATGAACGCTGTATTTTCATTTTCAAAGTATTTCAACTTTATGTTTGATTGATCCTCATAGTAACCAGGTGACATAGCATTATAGATTTTAATTTATAACAAAGGCTTCCCAATTGTACTGCAATTATAAATATAATTCAATCTAAAGTTTGGTTAAAAAAATTCAATTAAAAATATTTTTTAATTTTTAAAGAAAAAAAATTTTTAAAGAAAACTTTTTCATTGAGAAGCACATAAGTCATAAGTGTATAGGGGTGAATTTTTAAAAAGTGATATACACGAGTTACTATGATCCAGAATAAGAAGAGAACTTTGTTTTATTATATACAGTCCTAGAAATGAAATGCTTTTCACGCTGCTCTTGATGTTATTGGTTGCCCTTGAGTAGATTCCAACTCATGGCAATCCCATATGTGAAGATTAGAACTGCTCCATAAGTTTCAGGCTGTGACCTTTCGAAAGTAGATCACCAGGCTAGTCTTCTGAAGTGCCTCTGCATGGGTTCAAACTACCAAACTTTTGGAGCACTTAAGCATTTGCACTACCCAGAGAAGTTAAGTTATAATAAACTCACAGGAAGTAATAATATGTGACCAATTAAATCATGTTTTATAAAGGCTTTTGATGTGATTTTTTTTTAAATAAAAATGTAGAGAGTTAGTGGGTATAATGGTTAAGGTTGTGTGTCAATTTGGCTGGGCCATGTTTCTCAGTGATTGGGTAGTTGTGATGTAATTTGATAGTCTTGTGATGTTGTGATCACCTCCTTGATGAGATTTGATACTATGTGATCAACTTCATGATGGGATCTGCTGCGAATAGCCAATCAGCTGAAAGGGAGTTTCCCTGGGCATGTGGCCTGCATGGAATATAAGTGGACATCATGGCAAGGCTCTTGGGCTTTTACTGGCTCTGGATCCTGCAGCTATCTCCTGTTCATCTGACCTCCTGCTCTTGGGACTTGAGCTAACAGCTTACCTGTGGTCTTGCCTGCCGATCTTGGGATTCATTGATTTTTGTAGCCTGTGAGCAAGAGTTTGCTCTCTGACCTGCCAATCCTGGGTTCACCAGTCCCTGAGGTTACTTGAATCAGGAGAAGCCTCTAACCTGACCCAGGAAAGAGAAACTTTCCAGCCTCTACAACCACATGAGACATTTCCTTGATATAAATCTCTCTATATATTTATACACTTTACTGATTTGCTTCTCTAGAGAACCCAGCCTAAGACAGTGGGGAAAAGAGAGGAAAAAATATTTTTAATTTAATGTGAATAAATAGGGTAAATAAGGAGACCTAAGCGGTGCAGTGGTTAAGCCCTCAGCTGCTAACTGAAGGTCAGTGGTTAGAACCCACCAGCCGCTGCACAGGAGAAAGATGTGACAGCGTGCTTCCATAGAGTACAGCCTTGGCAACCCTATGGGGCAGCTCTACTCTGTCCTAAAAGGTTGCTATGAGTTCAAATCAACTCGACGGCAATGGGATTAGTTTTGGTTTTACATAGAGTAAAAGAGATTGAAGACCTACAAATCAAAATACAAACAATGCCTATTCACTTGGAATGTTATAGATAAATTGAATTTCCTTATACTTATTTGGGATTTTCAACAATCAGTATTTATACCATTTGATACTCAGGAAGTTTTCCTTTTCAAAAAATTAGATATAGCAAAAAAGGTGTTTCTATTACTTGTCATTTTGTTTGTTTTCTGGATTACTTTATAATTAAGACTTTTATCTCTCTCTATATTCACTATAAAACAGAGAAATATTTTTTGAAGAAAGGAGAACCAAAAGCCTTTATATCTCTAGCACAAACACCTTGGAATCATATGCTGAGAGATCATCTTTCTAGGCAATGTATACAGAGGAGAAAAGTTTAAATAACCATAAATATACATTAACATAAGCTTTGCTTTGACTGAGAGCAAGGTGTGGCTTTCCTAAGTCTCTTGTGTAAATAAAGCCTTTCTATTCGAGTTATGTAATATCTTTTTCATTTTCTTTCAATCATATAAACAAAAGCTTCCTGTCAAATAATGTCATTCCTGCCAGTTTACACTAACCAAATGATCCTTATATTATACCACAGGGTGCTTCTTTCTTGGTTCATTGTGTTTTTACAGTAGAACTGAGGATTTTCTAAGGAATTTGAATTAGCTATTTGCTGCCTTGTCTTTCATATTGGTTATTTTACATAACGGGTATTCACTGGAGAGCTATAAATGGCATTCTTCTACCACATTGAAAAAATCACCATTTTCAAAAGTTTCATGGATTCCTGATGGACAGCAGAAATCAGGATATGGATGAATAAATCAAATAGGATGTTTATAATTTTTTTTTCAGAAAAAGCCTGTTTGCATTTTCAAATTCCCACTTTTTCCTTGCAGAAAATCATTTTCTTGTATATATGTTTTTTTCATGGTGAAATAATCCCACTCATTTCAATAGTCTGCAGAGCAGATGAAGCATGTTGCTGTTGTAAGTGTTGTCAAGTTGATTACGACTCATAGCAACTCTGTAGGAAAGAATAGAACTGCCCCACAGGTTTCCTATGCGATAATCTGACTCATAGAAACTGTGTGTATAGCAGGATGAAATGTTGTCCAGTCCTTGAAATCCTCATGATTATGTTTGAGTTCATTGTTCTAGCTGCTATGTCAATGCATCTCATCCAGGGCCTCCCTCACCTTTGCTGACCCTCCACTTACCAACCAAGATGTCCTATTCTAAAGATTAGTCATTCCAGATGACATGTCCAGAGTAAGCTAGATGAGTTCTTGCCCTCCTTGCAAGCATTCTGGTTGCATGCTTCTAAGACTGACTTATTTGTTCTTCTGACAGTCCACAGTACATTCAATAATCTTTGCAAACATCAGTTGTTCTCCTGTTTTCCTTTTTCATTATCCAACTTTTGCATGCATATGAGGTGATTGAAAATACTATGGCTTGGGTCAGGCACACTTTAGTCATCAAAGTGACATCTTTGCTTTTTAAAAAACTTTAAAGTGGTCTTTTGCAGCAGATTTGCTCAATTCATTATGCTGTTTGATTTCTTGACCGTGGTTTCCATGGATATTGATTGCTGGTCCAAGTAAAATGAAATCCTTGAAAACTTCCATTTCTTCTTTATTTATCATGATGTTTATTGGTCCAGTTGTGAAGATTTTTGTTTTCTTCAGGATCAGGTGTAATCCTTCTGAAGGCTATAGTCTTTGATCTTCATCAGTAAGTGTGTCAAGTCATCTTGATTTTCTGTAAGCAAGATTGTGTTGTCTGCATATCCCATGTTGTTAATGAGTCCCCCTCCAATCTTGATGCTGCTTTCTTCTATTTATAGGTCAGTTTCATGGATTATTTGTTCAGCATACAGATTGACTAAGTAAGTGAAAGGATACAACTCAGATGCTCACTTTTTCGAATTCTGAACCACGTAATATCCCCCTTGTTCTGTTTGAACGACTACCTCTTGATCCATGTACAGGTTCCATGTAAGTACAATTAAGTGCTCAGAAATTCTAATTTTTTGAAATGTTATCCATAATTTAGTATGATCTACACAGGCAAATGCGTTTGGGCAGTTGATAAAACACGGGTAAACATCTTTCTGGTATTTTCTTCTTTTAGCCAAGATCTGACAACAGCAATGATGTCCCTCATTCCACAGCCTCTTCTAAACCCAGCTTAAATCTCTGCCAGTTCCCTGTTGATGTACAGGTACAGCCAATTTTGAGTAATTTTCAGCAAAGTTTTGCTCGCTTGTGACATTAATGATGTTATTTAACAATTTCCACATTCCATTTGTTTGCCTTTCTTTGCAATGGACACAAACATGGATCTTTTCCAGTCAATTGGCCAGGTAGTTGTCTTCCAAACCTTTTAACGTAGATGAATAAGTGTTTTAAGTGTTGCATCTGTTTGTTGAAGCATCTCAATTGATATTCCTTCAATTCTTGGAGCCTTGTTTTTCAACACTGCCTTCATTGCAGTTTGAACTTCTTTAGACCAGCGGTTCTTGATTATATGCTACTTCCTGAAATGTTTGAAGTGACCAATTCTTTTTATTAGAATGACTCTGTGGGTTCCTTCTATTTTCTTTTGATTCTTCCTGCATTATTCAACTTGGTACCTGCAGGATCCTTCAGTACTGCAACTTGAGGCTTGAATCTTCTCTTCAGTTCTTTCAGCTTGGGAATGATGGTGTAGGTCATTAAAAAGAGGGAAAGGTGGGTGAAAGTATATCTAGGAACTCACTGTAAAATTTTTGCAACTTTTCTTGTATGTATAATCTTATTTAAAAATAAAAAGTTAATACATGAAAAACAAAAAGTACATAGTATGTTATTTAGTGCTAATATTTCAAGATAATTTAACATGTATTATAACCAAAAACCCAGTGCCATTGAGTCAATTCCGACTCATAACAACCCTATAGGATAGAATAGAACTGCCCCCTAGGATTTCCAAGGAGCACCTAGTGGATTCGAACTGCTGACCTTTGTTTAGCAGCCGTAGTTCTTAACCACTATGCCTCCAGTGTTTCCAAACCAAATCTGTTGCAGGTCGATTCCAACCCATGGTGCCCCTATAGGACAGAGTAGAACTGCCCCATAGGGTTTCCAAGGCATCACTGGGGGCTTTGAACTGCCAACCTTTTGGTTAGCACCCATGTTGCTTGACAACTGCTGCACATTTTTTAAAAAAACAATGTTTTTAGGAATGTATAATTTACTGAAAATTAGATTTTCACACCACTGCATAGGTAATAAATCTGTAACTTTGATTGTAAACTTATTTTAGACTCCAATATTGCCCCTTTTATTATTAAAGTTTGAGATATACTTTTTTGTTTGTTTAAAACTCCCTGATTTCAGTTACAAATGCATAAGGAATTATTCTGTCTAGTTTCCAAAATAAAACTGCTAATGTTGTCACCATCAAATATTTGGCATACATCAGAGACACAGAGCTAACAGGGATTTATAGACGTCGATGGATCCATATACCAGAGTGATAAAGAGCATAGAGTGTGAGATATGCTGACTGGATTAATACCATTTTAATAGTGCACTTTAACAGCTGTGTTTTAAGGGGTAAATTATTTCTCTTTTGATAAAATGAAGACAGTTCCATTACCTACCTCACCTGTTGTGAGGATGAGAGGAGTTAATACTTGCAAAGGCCTTTGGTCTGTGCCTAGCATGTAAAAAAAATATATATATATACATATATATATATTTTTATGTAGTTAGTTCATATTCACTGTTGGCCACTCTTTATGTCTATCAAAATGCCTGATGTCAAAGTTATAGGCCTTCTCTCCATCTTTCTTTTAATCTCTGAAATTCCTTGAAGGCTATTTATCATCCAATTAACAGACAAGTACATAAGAACTGAAGTCCCTGGGTAGTGCAAACAGTTAACACAGTCAGCTGGTAACCAAAAGGTTGGAGGTTCAAGACCACCCAGAGGTGCCTTGGAGGAGTGACCTGTTTATCTACTTTCAGAAAATCAACCATTGAAAATCCTATGGAGCACGATTCTACGGTGACACACATGAGGTCACCCTGGGTCAGAATTGACTTGATGGTTAACTGGTTACATAAGAATTTAAACCACATGTGTGTCAAAAACAAATTATTAGGAAAAAAAAAATGCTATCAGCATTTAACAACACCAACAAAAAATGTGGCAAGTTATGGCTAGAGGCTTCTTATAACATTTCTTAGAAAACAAGGGTTTCTCAGAGCCTAGTAAGGAATATGCTGCTCTGCTAGTTAAGGGACATAAAAATGATGCATTTCGAAAAGTTTTGCCATATGGCATAAAAAGGGAAATAAAGGTAGAGTCCTTGGGCCTTTTTTTCTGTCTGTACAAAATGTTTCTTTCAGGACACAAGGCCTTGTCATTCAGTTGCATCTGGAGAGCGCCCAATTCTAAACATAACGTGAATTTTCCTTTGAATATAAAAGGGCCATTTAATTTACATTTTGTCATGTTTCTGTGTTTCTCAGCACATCAGGTTTCTATTCACCCAAGGAGGATAATTTTTCACATTGACCGTAGCAGAAAACAAGTATCGCTGTTACTGTCATTTCCATTACCTGACTCTAATCTCTCTTCAGCACACCCCTCCAGCATTATCAGCCTTAGCGGAGAATAAATTGAAAAATCAAAGAATGACTTTTAAATCTGTGCACAGCTGCACTGAAAACTGAATTCGAAAAAGGGACCTCCCTGCACTGTCTTCTCTCTGTTGTATGGCTTGGTGATAAAAGAATGTCTACCAGCGATAAAGGGACTCAAGCTTTCAGAGAGCAGAGCTCTCTATTCACACCAACACAGACCTCTGAATGATTGACTGGGGTTTCCACCTCTCTCTGATTTCCCAGCATCCAGCACCGCAGATGCAAGTCCCCCAGTCCCTAGCAGGCTGTCTGGGACTTTGTGTAGACCAGCAGTCTGTCAGCACAGACATTAAAGACACAATAGTGGGTCCACAGCTTGATCTTCTAGACTAGAAACATTTCTCAGCCTTGGACCTTCTTCTTATGCTCCAAGCCAAAAGACAAGGTATAATAAATATCCTTCTACAAAATTTTGCCAATGAAAATTGTCACAATACCTTTTTTTTCAGTGCACAGATTTTGGCATAGAGATAGCTAGCTAGATAGTTAGACAGCTAGACAGCTAGGCAGATAGAACAGACAGACAGACAGGTAGTCGATATTCTATGTCTTTAAATATTATTTTTTAGTTTAGCACTAAGATGCTACTGCTTTCTGTTACTCTTTTATGTCTTCTGATTTGTATTAATGTTCCCCCAATTTTTATGTATTTGAATACACTATTATTTGACTAAGAAAAATTCACAATTATTATGTATTTTGCCTTCCCTCATTCAGTGTCATCTATTAATGGTTTTGATATACTTATTTATGTAGTTGTTGCTTGTGATATTATTGAACGTTTCTTCTTATATATCCAACTTTTATGATATTACCAACTTTCCCTAATTTCTGTCTTGTGTATATTTCCCTGGTATTCCTTTACCCATTGTCTCACTTCCCAACTATGTACTGCACTCTGATTCATTGTGATCTTGTAGGTAGAATGAAGTGAGGATTGGAGTTTTGTTCGTGTGTGCTTGTTTATCCAAGCTGAACACATTCGAGAATGTTTTTTTCTGTCGCTAGTGCTCACTAACATCATGAGGTATAAGAAAGCCTTGTGTTACTGTCTTTTACCATTACATTTAGAACGCATTGATCCTTTGCTGGATTTATCCTTACTATGGGGAACCCTGGTGGCATAGTAGTTAAGAGCTGTGGGTGATAACCAAAAGGTCGGCAGTTCTAATCCCCCAGGCGCTCCTTAGAAACTCTATGGGCAGTTCCACTGTGTCCTATAGGGTCACTATGAGTCGGAGTCAACTCAATGGCAATGGTTTTGGTTGGTCAGGAGAAGTTTATCATGAACTTTTTTTTTTTTTTTTTTTTTCTGTTTAGGTAATTCAAATTGGATTTAGGTAACCTAGGTGTTTATAGAATATTTTCTTTGCTCTTGAAGTCCCATAACTTAATCAAAAGATGTTTGGGCTTTAGCTAATTTGTATAACTTTATTTTGGTCATCCTTTACAGACCAAGATTGACTAGTGGTTACCAGGAGAAGGTGGTAGATAGGGACAAAGGGAAACTTACTGCCTAGGGGACACAGGTGGAAAAACATGGAGGCAGATAATGGTGATGATTGCACAGTGTGATAAACACAATTAATGTCATTGAATTTTACATGAAAAGAATGGTAAGAAGGCATATGTTATGTTGCATATATATTTACCACAATAGAAAAATCTATCTTGAATTATTTTCTGTAATAAATTTCAGTTCTTCATGAACAGGAGAGAGCTAAATATTTGGTATCTAAGGTTTGTCTCTCATATCATCGTGGGCATGTCCTACATTTGCTCATATCACTGCTATTCAGTTTTGTTGATGTTTGCAAAGTAAGTTTCCAGATAATTAGTAATTATCTCTCTCTGTCTACTTTTCCTTCCTTCTATGCTATCTATCTAGTTTAGAAAATAAGATTGAGCTATTAGAAACTTTTCTAATATTAAACACAAAGTATCACTCACAATAGAACATAATATCTTATAAAACTTCAATTCTCGATTCTTAATGAGGAAAGGAAACCTAAATTACATTTTTAATGTTAAGCCTTCACCCATGCATACATTTTCTATCTGTATAAAATGAACCCAATAAAATATAATTTTCTTGCTAGATCAGGCTTTTTATACTCACTAAATAAAAATTAAAGGATTATGGAAATGAGAAATTAATTAAATGCATTACAATAGCCACCTTAGTTTTTCTGATTTTTTTTTTAACAGCCCAGAATTAAATATAACTATTTATGGGAATTAGTTCAAAGAATACATTTCATTTAATTTAGATTTGTCTCTTAGAAAACTTTAGTTTTATTAACAGAAAACTCAAGAATTGCAAAGATATTGAGAATATGGGGAAGATAAATGATGGTGGTCAAAAAAGTGCAACACAAAAATTCAAATCTAGAAGCATAGACTTATGTTGCAACTGCTCGCCCACCTACCATTTCATATGAATCTAAAGTGAGCCTTAGGTAAGGGGCTTAAATATTGTTACTTGTAGCATCTAAACATGTTTATAAAGGTACTTCATAGTCTATGGTTAACCAAGCTTTTTGGCAATGTCAGAACGCTTGCATTATTCCTCAATTTAATATGAAATTCATACAATTGCTCTAAAATACCTATAAATAATTTACAGCATTTTTGTGACATCAGTTTGGGTCTCTTTTTAACTTCTTTACATTTTCTCCAAATGCCAGTCAAATGACAGGCGCACTTTACTGCCCGCTGTGAACAAAACAAGTGGCAGTGGGGAACAGGAGCAAGGGGTTGGAGAACGTATAAAGCAAAAAGGGAGAAGAAGAAAAGCACATATGTTATTCAGCTTTTATCAATGTCTTAAATGCAGGAATGCAGCGTTAGCATCTCTACCTTGGCCAATAGAAAGAGGCTGCAAGACTTGAAAAGTGACAGTTTGTTAGATACTAAAGAAATAAAAGGTTAACTCTAATAGCTAGATCATGTATAATAATTTATAGGTACAAAATATTGCCCTCACATCCACACAGTCATTAGAAACTCACTCCTCAGACAGAAGTAGGTTTCTTAAATATACTTTCCCCATATGAGTGAACCAATCCAATAAAAAAAATTTGATCAAATTTACAAAATTATTATAAACTGTGGCTCTGATTGGAATTTAGTTTTTTTTCTTTTTGGCTCCAAATTTGATGGTCCTTGCACTAAATTATACTGACTTGCCAGTATCTTTCTGACTTGATGGCTTTCAAACTACCTATTATAGATAAAATTTAAACCATAATGAATAATATATCATCCATTTTTAAAAGACTTGTTCAGTACAGAAATCTATGATATAAGGTTTCTCCCAGAAGGAATTCTCTACATAGTTTACTCCAAAAGTATACTTTGCAATTCCACAAAAATTAGGCAAACAAATAATTTAAAATGTTAAGAAAGGAAAAATAATTTAAAATGTTAAGAAAGGATCAGTAAGATAGCCTGTTTCTAGTTGAAGGGCTTGAAAAGATGAGGAAATAAATGAGAATGGAGACTATATCTGTTAACCCAAAAATGCGATAAAGTCAAATTCTAATTTTAAAACTTTTATAGAACTGGAACAAATTAGACTATAAAAAAATTCACTTATGAAGGGTTTTTTTTTTTTTTAATTTGGTTTGAGAACTATCTAAAAAGTGGACACCAAGTTCTATATAGTCTTATTATGGTTTTTACTACATGGAAATCAGTGATTGGGGCAATATTCAGTTTTGTGGAGAACAGTTTTTAGGGCAAATAGACAATTTTGAGAACCCTCATCTAAACTGCGTAGAGGGGTACAAAAAGGGATGCCTTAGGTCTACGTTAAAGAGAAGCCTTTGATTTTCATTACTTCTCTATTTCATTTGAAACTATTTTATGCTTTAAATTAGTCTCAGAGCCAGAAAAGTGATTCAAAATATCATGCACTTTATATCTTTTCTGCAACAGTGTCTTCCACAGAAACTCATGCAGTTTGCAAATTTATGTATTTGCAGTTTGGTGTGACAAAGTCAATCCAGAATGTGGGACTTGCGCTATGTTCTTTTTACTCCTTCCACCATCATCACTAATAAAGTATAGCGGAATATTTTGTTGCTGACACATGAGGTCAGGCTGAATTAAATTCACTGGCCAGCGTTTGTAGGCTCAGAAGTGCTGGCTGAGGTTAAAAAAATAATGTCAAACGTAAGAAAAGAAGTCTAAGTGGCCTCGTGTGCTGCAACTATATTACGTTTTTTTCAAGTGGCATGTTTGCAGGAACGTTTTGGAAAGGAGTTCACATGGGTTTGCTTAGTGCCATAAAAATTTGAAAGGGTAAAGTTCATTCCAGCTAAGCTGATGTCTTCAGTCCTCAATCATCAAAATAGTATATGGTTAAGATTTTGAAGAAAGTCCTTGAGCTCTCATCTTAATTTAACCTGCTAGGCTTTTAGAAGAACCGCACAGTGTTAGGGACTGGTTTTCCAATTCTTTTCTTTCTGTGTGCCTTAACAGAGTTTTAAGAAAGCAGTAACTGCACAGAAGGGATTTAAGGAACTTTAAAAAGGAAAGCTATTAATTACTTGCAAAGCTTATGCCTAACATTTTGTTAGTTTCCTTGATTAAGGTAATGAAAAGACAGTACACTTCAAAAGGTGCAGTAGAATTGCGAGTTGAAATAGTGAGTTTTCAGCAAATTGACTTTGTCAAGGAGTAGGTCTTTATCAACATAAAGACAAATGCAACTCAGGGAGAGTGCGTTTGTTACTTCAGTGCATAAACAAAACAAAACAAAACGACAAACAAAAACAAAAACCGAACCAGTTGCTGACAAGTTGATTCTGACTCATGGAGACCCTATGTGTAGCAGAGAAGAACTGTGCTCTATAGAGTTTTCAATGGCTGACTTTTCAGAAGTAGATTGTCAGGACTTTCTTCCAAGGCTCCTCAGTGTGGACTCAAACCTCCAAACTTTCTGTTAGAAGCTGAACACATTAACTGTTTGCACAGCCCAGTGACTGTCGATAAAGTACAGACTTACTATGCTATGTGTAACCTCACTAAGTAAAGCTCTACTATGTGTTCCTTTAGTACACAATGTGTTGCAGCCTCAAAACAATGTTACAAGGATAAAAAGACACACGAGTAATCTTCAAGTGGTGTTTATTGAGTTCCTGCTAAACAGAAGTTATCACGATAAACATGAGACAGATTTATAGATCTCAGGTGTGTTTCCTCTCCCTGGAGTTTCCAACATATTAGTCAAGAGAAGCCTTTTTTTTTTTTTTTTAATATATATATATATATATATATATATATAGACCTAACAATAACAAAATTAGCTTAAAAGAATGTGCTAGATGTTATAAAGCTAAAAGATTTGGAGGTTGGAGAGATGAGCTTCCTTGGTAACATTGTGGAAGATCCTTGGAGGAGGTAATTTTTAATCGGTCCTTAAATAAAGGGAAGATTCTTCTAAAACAAAATTGGAGGAAAAAGTCTATTTAGCAGGAATTGATGCAGCAAAGTATGAAAGCAAGATAGAAAAAGCATAGAAGTGAAATGGAAAGTAAGTACAATGTAATTGCATGGTGGGTGTGATGGTTAATTTAATGTATCAACTTTGCTGGGTTGTGGTATCCAGTTTGAGGAAACACTAGTCTAGATGCTGTTATTAAGTAGTTATTTGTGATTAAATCAGTTGGCCTTAAACAGAGCATATTACCCCCCATAATGTGAGTAAGGCTCATCCAATCAGCTGAAGGTCTTAAGAGCAAAAAAAAAAAAAAGGAGTTTTCTCTAGGATGCATTCTGCCTCCAGACTATAAATAGATATCTTGTCCAAACTCCTTCACTCTTCACTCTCCACTCCTTTGTCTCTTGACCTACTGATTTTGGACTTCTCAGCCCTCTACAATTTTGTGAGCCAATTTTTTAAAATAAATCAATCTGTGTTTGTGTGCGTGTATATGTATATACACGCACACGCACATGTATGTATATATATATGCACACATATATATGTACACACACACACTAAACCTGTTGCCATTGAGTTGATTCCAACCCATAGCACCCTATAGGATAGAGTAGAACTGCCCCATAGGGTTTCCAAGGAGCAACTGGTGGATCGGAACTGCTGACCTTTTGGTTAGCAGCCATATCACTTCATATGCATATGCATATATTTTAACTATACCTAGAGAGAAAAATTATTTTTTTAGAGAGAAAAATTTTATTAAATAATGACTCTATGCCATGCATTTTATATCTTATATCAAAATTGCTTTTAATAAAATCACAGGATGAAATTTTATGCAAAGTTTACAAGTGAGAAAATACTTAGACAATTTAATCAACTCTTCGTTGGTCCAAAAAAAGAAAGAAATTAAAAAAAAAAAAACTACTGCTGGTGAGCTGATTCCATTTCATAGGGACCCTATAGGACTGAGTTAGAAGTTAGAAGTTAGAAGTTAGAAGTTAGAAGTTAGAAGTTACATCCAGGGCAATCTTACCCAAGGCCCTTGCTCTCTCAGCGAAGTATGCCACTGCCTGAGTTTTAAAAATAAGATTGAAACTAGATTATGGAAGACTTGAAAAATGTGTCTAGGTTATTGGATTATACTGGATAGACACTAGGGAAAAACGAAGCAGTGAAGACTCCGCAACAATATAGAGATTTAAGCAGATTGATATGGTTAAATATGTGGTAAAATGAAGGGAAGAAATGAGGCATAGAAGTAAGAGAAAACTTGAAGTGGGTGGAGATGAAAGATTTTGAATGCATCATAACATCTGTTTGAAGAAAGGAGGTTAAGAACAAAAGTCTCAGCATCAAACATCTGTACTCTTGCACAACCATGACAAATTATTTAAACCCTGGAACCTCAGTGTTCATATCTGTAAAATGGAGATAGTTATGAGACCTTTCTCGTAGAATTGCCATCTCATCTTAATAAATAACTCATGAGAGTACTTTGTGCAGTGTCTGGCATAAAGTAAATACAAAACGAGAGGCACTGGTATAGTTATCGGAAACCCTGGTGGCGTAGTGGTTAAGTGCTGTGTCTGTTAACTGAGAGGAAACTCTATGGGGGCAGTTCTACTCTGTCCTATACATTTGCTATGAGTCGGAATCGACTCAATGGCAACGGGTTTTTTTTTTTTTTTTTTTGTATGGTTATCATTCTAGTAATTCCCTAATGTTATTTCTCTCACTTCTGTACCTAAATAAATTCATATTCCTCATAAATGTAGAGCTGTAGGCAGTGAATTCTTTGGTAAATAATTGCCTCAATATCCCAGAATGGCCTGCATATTTTACCTTCGGATGAAATCTGTGGTTAATGCAGGGAAAGAAATAGCCCAGTGTCATGCTTGCTGTAAAGTAAATTAAGAGTCTTTCTATTTCAGTTCCTCTAAATATTATTGTTTATTTCACTCAGAACTAGAGACAAAAACCTGGACTCCCTAAGTCTGGGAATGGTACTAGGAGTCTCTCTTTTGTGCAGCAAGTTAAGAGTTTAAAGATGGTGGTTGTCAGGACACCAGGAAGCCAACTCCAGAGATAATTGCTTTTAAGAGATGCTGTTTTTTTTCTCTACTTTGATGTGCATATTTCTTTGCCAGATGGTGGTGGCTCCAAAGGAAATTACTTCAGGCAATAGGCTTCCACTTACAAAAATTCTTTCTTGGAAACCAGTGTATCTTTTCTGGTTGAGTAATTTCATTGAAAAGAAAATGATAGAAACAGCCTTGATCTTAGGTGTGCTTAACCTTATGTAGTATTTGTGTAGAAACTGACTTTATCTTACATGTACTTAAACTTTCACAGTGTGCGTGTATGTGTGCACCCGACTCTGACTCATGGTGACACCAAGTGTGCAGAGTAAAACTGCTCCAAAGGATTTTCAAGGAATGGCTGGTGGATTCGAACTGACAACTTTTCGGTTAGCCTCCGGGTTCCCAACTGCTGTGCCCCAGGGCTCAGATACATATATATACATATATAACCCAACCCACATATATATGCATCTTTAATTTCTGGGAATTTTTTTCTTAAAATATAATTTGAATTTAACTCTATGAATTGCTTCTTTTTTTTCTGCTGATATTATTGAATATGAAATTAACTGATTTTTGAAAATACATGTAAAAATACGTATCTAATTCAAAGAAAATGCAACCAGAAAAATCAAAGAATGACTTCTTAATGGCAGGAGGATGGAAGGATTTAGACATGGATTCTGGAATACAGATGGAAGTGACACATGGTTTGAGGATCAAGAAGTAAGAAGCATTATATATTTGTAAATAAGCCAAGATTCATGAAAAAAGATCTTTACTATTTGCAACTTATTGTGATTGTTTCTATTTTATTCTAATTAAATATCTGTCTTGTCAAATCTATTATACCTTTTAAAAATTTCTGGTCTTGAATGACTACTTTGACTGAATGATCAACTAAAGATTGCAATCTACAGTTTGGAAAACATGATCAGTGTCACAAAAGCGCATGTATAATTTCTTTGGACAGAAAAACCAGAAATATAAGAGTTTTTTTGTTGTTGTTTGTTGTTTTTTTTTAAGAATAATTCAGAATTATTTCTTTGTTGTAATTTGAATAAATTATCTTTTGGGGTGAAGCCATCAAAGCCTTGTAATAACATTATTTTACCCCAGTCTCCAGAAAGATCAGACAGCATAGCCAGCTGGGATTTTTGTAAGGAATTTATGTAATAAGGGGGCCAATGACAGATGTTAGACTAGGTTCCGAGAATCAATAAAGGTTGTGGAGGCACCCTAGTATTAGAAACAGCATATCTAGGCTTGAAGTTTCAAGGGGTTTAAAGGTGTTCTTGAAACATGGTTGAGTTCTAAAATTAAGATGATGGAGCCCCCTGACAAAATTTGTTTTTAGAGAGGGACACCAGAGCCACTTCGGAGAAGAAGGAGCGGGCTAAGAAAATATCACATCTTCATTCTCTTCCTCTCTTTGCTCTCTTGCTGGGGCCTCCAAGTGCCAGACAAATAGGAAGCCAGACGACAATGGAGCCTGAGTGATACAGTCCAGTTAGTTTCCTGATGGGTACCTGGTAGTACCAGGAATGATGAAAAATGCATCTGGGGCGAATGGAGAATGTATTAGCACAACTGACAATTTATAAAAATGAAATAAAGATATTGTTACATTGTAGTGCATAACAGTAGTATACCAACATATGACCAATATGTAAAGCTTTCCTATGGAGCCCTGGTGGGGCAGGAGTTAAGAACTTGGCTGCTAACCAAAAGGTTGGCAGTTTGACTCCATCAGCCACTCCTTGGAAACCCTATGTAGCAATTCTACTCTGTCCCTTAGGGTTGCTATGTGTGAAAATCGACTTGACAGCAATGGATTAAGGGCCTCTAGGAACTCCCCCACTTGTGGTATTTATTTGTAATGATTACATGAGATTGTAAAAATAATTTCAAACAGCACTTGGTTCATTGTTTACAAAAACACACACACTACTATTCCCTTACACACACTAACGTTAGTGCTCTGCCCACTTCCCTTAAAGAAAAGCTATTTAAGGTTATTAAAGAACGTGCTTTCTAAACTCAAGTGCAGATCCAAGCAATCAAGACTAATCAAGCTGAAGGTGAAGTGCAAACCTTCCTAGCCCATGGACACATTGCTCATCTCTGAGAGAAAGAATCACATTTGCTCTATTACTGAAGACCCCAGGGAGAGAGATAAAGGTTAACATGTTGGCAGACTTGTCAAGTGGCTCCTAGAATGAAGAAAGGGGGAAAACAAAAACGATCAACCTAAGGCTCTATCTTCTTTCAGGATACACTATTCCATGTTGCACCCTGCAGTTCTAGGTGTTAATGTACACATTAAACAATTGAGCAAAGTTTCGTTATTTGCTCATCTAAATCAGGAAATAGGCTATATGGCACATATAGATTAAAATCAGATTTAAAATTACTAAGATTTTAAGCATTTTGAAAATGATAAACACCTTTAGTATTAGAAATTGTGGGACATTTGAAGAGTAAAATACAATTTGTGTGATTCTGTTATCATGAGTATGCAGTATCTTCCTGAATTTGATTGGTGATGAAATTAGTAAGTTTTTATCAGACATAATACCTAGGAGGTCCTAGGTAAGCAGTAACATTCTCTATGGTTTCAACTGTATTCATCTATGACTATGTTCAGCCTTGTTAGCTATTTCCATAATGCTTTTATTCTTTTTCCATACCTGCCAACCACTAAAGAAAATGGGTGAATAGAAGGAAAAAATTATAACCTATATTTCATTACCTGGTTGGGAAA
This sequence comes from Elephas maximus indicus, assembly GCF_024166365.1. NCBI lineage: Eukaryota > Metazoa > Chordata > Mammalia > Proboscidea > Elephantidae > Elephas > Elephas maximus. The sequence goes on along the minus strand of NC_064827.1, from coordinate 22,202,761 downwards.
TAGGTTTAATATTAAATGCAAAACTGGATGAAAAAACAAGGATATTTCATTTTTCTTAATTCAAGTCAGTCTTGACTGATGGCTACGATGATGTCCCCTTAGTATTTAGCAGTTTCCCCTACTCAACTTTGAATATCTTCCTCCAATTTCTTAAGTCCCTAAAAACTAAATGTTATATCAAGATAATTTATGGGGATAGTAGATCACAAGTAAAATTTGTGTTTTATTTTTTCTGCTGTACTTAATTTTTATCTTCACTCATAAGAAAGTAGCTAAGTTGGTTTCTAAGTTTTTAGTTCATTGCATAAAGTAGGAACTGGAGCCATAGGAAGTATGGGTATTTATTACCTATGTAGGGAGCCCTGGTGGTGCGATTGTTAAGTGCTCGACTATTAACCGAAAGGTCAGTGGTTTGAACCCACCAGTGGCTCCAAGGGAGAAAAGACCAGCAATCTGCTTCTGTAAAAATTATAGCCTAAAAATAATTCTATTATGAAAACATTCTGCATCCCACTTTGAAATGTGGCCTCTGGGGTCTTAAATGCTAACAAGCAGCCATCTAAGATGCATCAATTGGTCTCAACCCACCTGGAGCAAAGGAGAATGAAGAACACCAAGGTCACACGACAACTAAGAGCCCAAGAGACAGAAAGGGCCACATGAACCAGAGACCTACATCATCCCGAGACCAGAAGAACTAGTTGGTGCCCGGCCACAATTGATGACTGCCCTGACAGGGAGCACAACAGAGAACCCCTGAGGGAGCAGAAGATCAGTGGGATGCAGACCCCAAATTCTCATAAAAAGACCATACTTAATGGTCTGACTGAGACTAGAGGAATCCCGGCGGTCATGGTCCCCAAACCTTCTGTTAGCACAGGACAGGAACCATCCCTGAAGACAACTCATCAGACATGAAAGGGACTGGACAGTGGGTAGGAGAGAGATGCTGATGAAGAGTGAGCTAATTGTATCAGGTGGACACTTGAGACTGTGTTGGCATCTCCTGTCTGGAGGGGGGATGGGAGGATAGAGAGAGTTGGAAGCTGGCAAAATTGTCATGAAAGGAGAAACTGGAAGGGCTGACTCATTAGGGGGAGAGTAAGTGGGAGTACGGAGTAAGATATATATAAACTTATATGTGACAGTCTGACTTGATTTGTAAACATTCACTTGAAGCTCAATAAAAGTTAACAAAAAAAATTATAGCCTAAGAAGCTGTATGGAGTGGTTCTACTCTGTCACATGCAGTCAGTGTGAGTCGGAATTGGCTAGACGGCACACAACACCTTTTAGGTCAAAAATAGAAGATTCCAAGTACGTAGAAAACAATTCCCATGCAACAAATTTTCTTTCTTCTTTCTCTCTCTCTCTCTTTTTCTCTCTCCCTCTCCCTTCCTTCCTCTTTCTCTCTCCTCTTTTCCCTCTCTCTCTCTCTTTCTTTTCTTTAGCTTTGTTTCTTTTTGAGGGAAATGTCAGACAGAGTAGCATTAAGTGGCCGGAGATGACTAAACCAGGATGTTTACTAGTTCGCAGAGTTTCTCTACGTGGTAGAAGATATCGAACACTCCCAGAAGCAGCTCTTCAAAAGCAGAAAGCAACACTTTGGTCCCAGGATGCGAATCTGTCCTTAGTCCCAGGATGTGAATCCATAGAATGGACCCTGTGAGGGACCCGTCTTTGAGTTCCTGAATGAGATCAGTGGGCTATGGCCCAGAGACAACTTAGGGTAATAGAATGAGTAATGGTAATGATAATAACAGTGATGGCGATTGGCAAAGGAACTACCCACTCCCAGTTCTTCAGCTCCTTGTAAACTTTGGGTAATAGTGAGGAACATGACGGCCCCAGATGTCAGGGGCAGCAGATAGACATTGGGTTTTGAAGAAAGGTGTATGAAAAAGAAGTTTTGCTGATTTTGTTTTGCCAAATGCCATCTTTGATGTTCTGCATAGCTCTGCATAAAAGAAGTTAAATACAGTGAAATCAATTAACTATCTCATTTTAAGTATAGGATCTTTGAAGTAAAGAGAAAATATAAAATATGGTGGCTTGGCTGCTAACCTAATTGAAAGGTGAGCCTTTCGAGTCCTCCCAGTGGTGCCTCAGAAGAAAGGCCTGGTAATCTACTTCTGAAAAATCAGGCACTGAAAACTCTATGGATCACAGCTCTGCTCTGACAGACATGGGATTGCCTTGGGTTAGAAACAGCTCCATGGCAACTTGTTAGGATATAATTAGAGACTGAAACGGGAAAATAATGAATCAGCTTTGGGAGTCTCCAGCAGAGGTGATGTTGGAAAATATGAGTTGATAAGTTCAGCAATGTAAGTGGCAAAAAAAAGGAAAGTGCAGTGAAAAAGGGAAGTTCACATCTTGAGTAAAAAATGTGGCAATGAGGCAATAAGAAAGCTAGAAATAGCAGTCAAAGAAATACATAGAGAAGAAAGTTTCAATAGCTGTAAATTCCTATATGGGGTTTTATTCATTTATTTTTTCGTGCTTGACTTGTTCAATTCATGAATCATAACTCAACTGGATTTGATATTCATCCTGAATATTTTGATATTTAATTAATATGAGATCTATGCATCAATTATTAAACAAAACAGTGGTCAATCGAATAAAAAGTCACAGAGCATTAGATAAAAATGAAAAGTGAGACAAGGCCAATGACTTCTGTAAGAAGGAAGTCCTGGATAATTTATTAGAGTAACTTCAGTTGAGTGCCGAGGTTAGCAGCTGGATTACCTAGGGATGAACAGGGACTGGCTGGATAAGAAATTAAGGCAGTGGGGTTAGTAAGAGGTTTAAAGAGTTAGATAACAATGATTAGAGAAAAATGAATGAACAGTGGCAGAATAAAATGATTGAATAAAGTGGTTATAAATTCAAGGGACTTTTTTTTCTTTAAAAGTAAAAGAAACCCAGAAATACGAGACATATTCAAAAGATGAAAAGAAAAGGTCAATGCAGAAGAGCAAGAAGAAATAAAAAAGAAAGATAAAAGAAAGCTACAAGAAACAGTGAGATAGTATTTTTTTTTTTCTTCCTTCACCATAAAATTAAAAAAAAAAAAATAAGTAGCCTTGGTGCCCAATGGTTAAGTGCTTGGCTGCTAACAGAAAGGTCGGCAGTTTGAAACTACCAGCAGCTCCTCAGGACATGGCGAACTGTTCCTATAAGGTCACAGCCTAGGGAACCCTATGGGGCAGTGCTTTTCTGCCCTTTATGGTAGTGATGAGTTGGAATCTACCTGAGGTCACACAACAACAAGAATAACAGCAGTGACAACAACATCGTAGAATTCCTATGATTTTTCTTCTGGTACAAATTACAGAACCCACTTAGTATTTCAGTGATTTGATATTCTTCCCATTAATCCTTATTCTCCATGCTATTGCTCTTACTGTTTTGCACAATATGCTCCAAGAGTCTCCTCTCACTTCAAATCAAATCAAATAACTTCTATGGTAATGGGATTCCCAGCTCTTCTGTCATACCTTGTTCTTCTCTTGTACTCTGACCTTCCCATTGTCTTCTGGGCTTTTTTTTTCTTTTTACTTTTGGTTTAAGTCTTCAATCTGAAACCTCCACTTTTCCCCCTCCAAATCTTTTATGATAGTTATTCCATACTGAAAACATCCTTCATTCAGAACAATTGCCATAGCTCTTTCTTTCTCACTAAATGCTTGTCTTTATGAGTCTCACGTGTAATCTGTTTTTCCAGCAAATACGCATGAACAGTTCTGCTCAAGGCATCTCAGGACTCATTGAAATCACTACTTCCTCATGATGACTATGTCTGTGCCTAATATCTTTCCTTTTCCTGGCGAGCTTCTTGGGTGGCTGGGAATCCTGCAGAGTTGCTTTGGGGAAAAAATCTATTCAAATAGAAATTGGTATTTATTGAGCATCTGTTGTGAACTAAAATAAGCTTTATTACTTATATTAATTCAGTTAAAGCTTAAAGCTACCCCATAACATAAGGGGTGTTTATTCTCATTTTGAGAATAAAGAACTGTTCTGAGATGTTGTGATTATCCTAATGTCACAGAATTAGTAAGTGATAGAATAGGCCTCCTGTCTAGGACCCTTATGTTACAAAGCCTATGTTCTAAAGAACACTGCGGATTTTAGACTTCTAGCCATGTGCGGTGTTATTATCATAACCATATTATTATTGTTGGTGTTTTTACCCTAAGCATAGAATTCTTGTGAAAATAGTTATTATCCGATTAATAATATTTAAAGTGTGCCTCTTTTTCCAAGATCTAGGAGGAGAAAATGTATTTTGTATCAATTTTATAAAATTGATACAAAATTATAATAAATGTGCATGTTTTTTTTTTAATACAAACTATCCTCTTTTTTTCTTATCCTCTATTCCACAATAATAGAACATTTCAAAAAATCACTACATTTCATGTTCATTGACTCTGATTGCATGTAAAAGAAGCTACTTTCCATTTTCAAAAGAGTAGCATATAGAACACCCACTGTCTATTGAAGACATTGATCCTATACACGTAGCATCTGCACGACATCAACTGAATATGCACATGCTCCCAAAGACCAAGGCAAAGTAAACTATTAGAGCATGGTACCCTGCCCAGTACTGACTTCTTTTCAACTTTCTAGCGATGCAAATATTTCCAAGTTAATTTCAGAGCAATGGACACCATTGTTTATGGAGATCACAAACCATGCAGATGACAGAGAAAGATATATCCTCCAGAAGAGTTTGGTATCGATGAAACCATGGTCATCTCAGTCACTGTATTAATTCCAAATAGTAGAAAGTCAGAGAATCTATTGGTTAATAAAAGACTGACAAATGTATTTCTATCCTTAATATCAAATGTATGAACATATTAAAAGTTTATTGTATGTTGTAATGGATTTAATTGTGTCCTCTCAAAATAAGTGCTGTAATCCTAACCCCTATACCTATGGAGCCCTGGTGGCACAGTGGTTAAGAGCTTGGCTGCCAACTAAAAAGCTGACAGTTTAAATCCACCAGTCACTCCTTGAAAACACTATGGGGCAGTTCTACTCTGTCCTATAGGGTAGTTATAAGTCTAAATCAGCTCCAGGGCAATGGGTTATACCTGTGGTAATAATACCAATGGGTTTTCTTTGTTATGTTAATGAGCAGTATTAGTGTAGAGCTTGTCTCCTTTGAGATATAAAAGGAGCAGATTAAGAAGCAAGAGGCAAGAAAGATAGATGGTGGAAGATGGATGCTGTGCCATATGAAGATCACCGAGGAGCCAAGGAACAGAAGCTGAAGAGACAAGGACCCTCACCCATGGCCCAGAGTGAAAGAAAACCTTCCCCTAGAGCCAGTACACTGAATTTGGACCTCTAGCCTCCTGTGAGAAGGATCCCTGGTGGCCCAGTGGTTTAAGCATTTGGTTGTTAACCCAAAAGTCAGCAGTCCAAATCCACTAGCCACTCCTTGGAAACCCTATGGGACAGTTCTACTGTGTCCTATAAGGTCTTCGTGGGTCAGAATCAACTCGACAGCAATGGGTAATGGTGAGAAAATAAATTTCTGTTAGTTAAAGCCACAGAATTGTGCCATTTCTGTTATAGCAACACTAGATATTTAAGATATACGTATTTAATCTTAGCAAGATATATTTATTAAAGTAAAATACATTGGACTGATTGCTTCTCAGGCTAATGGCATTATTTTAAATTAAATATCGATGATGGGGAGATGTGTGACAGAAAGCTTAAGTTGGAAAACAAAGTTGAGAATTCCCCAGGACCTCAGGTGGATAGAGGATAATGGAGGAAATTCAAAAATCAGGCAGGGTCTAGGTCAAGAGAAATTACAGTTCTATGACTACAAAATGGTTATCAGGTCAAACCCATCCCATTGCCATTGAGTCCGACCCAAGACCAGGACAATTTTTGTCATTTTAAGGGGTAGGCATCAAATTCTGCGAAGATATATCTTCCAGTAGATTTTCAAAGTATTGATTTTCAGGTAGATACTTGTTGCAAGAAGTATTCCAGACTTCCAATGATGACTCTAGCTATAGAGACAGTTCCACTGTCTTGGGGAAGTTTGAAGGGAGGAGGCAATACAAGTTATCGGCTACCTGTTTGGTGAGTTGAGAGGGAGCTAATGATGATTTCCTGTGACGGCATGTACAGTCTGTAGACATATGACTAATCCCAGAATCTCCATATTGGAAGGAATAAAGACTTGGAATAAGTTGTCTATGTTGATCAGGAATTTTTTTTCGGGGGGGGAGGGGAATGAGTCTATAGGTTAAAGGCATTGGAGACTATAGCTAAACCCACCCACTACCAAAATATATAGGACTACTAATTGGGAAGAGCCTACATAAATATTTGCTAGACCCATTTCCCCATTGTTGTAGTATAGTATAGTTGATTGCACACAGAATTTGGATACAAATCATTCTGTCTTCTGTTACTTGTATAGCTGTACTAACTGGTATACAACGAGCACACAGTGAATAGTGGGTATTTTGTTTTCACACTTAACTTTTACTATAGTATTGTGTTTTTCTCCTACTATCAGTTCCCAGTGTAGTGCTTGGCACTTAGGGGCATTTAGCTGATGTTCCATTCTATGCTAGACAGAGAACCATTTAGAATAGTAAGGCAATAGAGTCAGTTGGAAAGTCTTTTCCCCAAATCTATCAACATAAAATATAATGAGGGGGGGTTCTGAAAATGGGTATAACTCAGTAGCTTCACACTTGAAAAGAACATATCATGTTTGTGCTGGCTTCAAACAACTCATTCATTTCTTAGAAGAAGAAAATCAGAAGCAGAGATGTAACATAACCTGATTATTTTGTTATTGTTGTTGTGTACTGTCAAGTCGATTCTGACTCATAACAATCCTATGGGACAGAGTAGAACTGCCCCATAGGGTTTCCAAGGAGCAGCTGGCGGATTCGAACTGCCAACCTTTTGGCTAGCAACCTGAGCCGTTAACCACTTCACCGCCAGGGCTCCAACCTGATTATAGTCCTTGTGAAATTTAGGGCTTCATTACAAGCCTCTGAACAGACATATCTGTTTGCACTAGAGAAGTAGAAAATACGATTTTTTCCCAGAAATCAGAACTACGTTAATGAGTCACTGTGGGTGGGTTTTTCCCCCAGGCTTCTTTCTAGGAACAGTGAATCAACTTCCTTAAAGGAATATGGCACTAATGCAGGTAAGTCTATAGAGTTAAATGTCTCTTGGGTCTTTGGACACATAATGCCACCAATTGACCTCCAAGCCATAGCCAAACGACTCACCAGTGCAAGTGAACAATTTTAGAAAAGGCTAAGTGAGAATAAGCTTGATACCCTGCCTAGAACACGTCATGAGTGATATAAGATTTCCAAGCTTTCTAAAGCTTTCTGAAGAAAAGGCATCTACCAGTGAAACAGAGGCACCTCTAGGCTGAAACACAGTATTTTCCACTTGTGGTATTCAAAGGCACAGAGAAAAAACAAATGTCTAAATCTAAAAGGAAATGTCAAAAGGAATGCACTTAGGAAATAATTACTGAGATTAACCAAGTACTTCTTTGGTAGTTTCTGTATGTCCCTAGACTGTGATTGTTGTAATTCCAGTCACTATTTCATCAGGAGGAAGAAGCATGTTGTGATGACACTGGGTAATCTGCAGCGTCATTTATGTGTCCTCAGTGCTTATAAATCTACCCCATTGGTTCTCATTATAGATGAAATGAATTATCCTGAAACAACTCTGTGGGGCACTATTCACACCAAGTAATGTTTAGTGAAAATCATGTTTTGCCTCCTGATGTAGTTATTTACACTTCTCAGCATTTGGAGAAAGGAGCCTGTGGCTGTTTGAAATATTTCCTCCTGTATTAACATTTTTTTTTCATTTAGAAATATTTAAAACAGGAATTAGCTAAAGGTTTCAAGTGTTGGATGAAATTAAATTAATTTAACCAAATTATTAACAAGTAGATAGAATCGTAGACCCTCCTTAGAAAGAAGGAATCCTCTGAAGATGGATGAAACAGGAGTTTTCAGTAATTCTCTTGAAAATCTTAAAAAGAATATCATTGAGACAGAACACTGAACTTTAGGCCAGCATATCTGAATTTCACTTCCGGTTTCCTACTCAGACCCTCGTATAACTCTGTGCATCTGACTTCTTAATGTAAATGGGGTAGATAACCTCTGCTTATATCCCTGGGCTGTAAGGGTTGAATTTGTCCTATAAACATTTCACAGCTGATGAGCAAAGTAACCTCTTATTGTTACTACCCAAAAAGTGTTATTATAAATTCCGTGGACATGTTCTGCCAATAGCATGTAAGTGATAAACATGTAAAACACCAAAAAATCCTTACCTCCTCCTTGGTTATATTTAACAATTTATTTTTAAGGATTTTGAAATCATTTTCAAATTCCTTTATGTACTCCACATTCTTCAAATAAAACCATAACTAAACTATCTCAGAAAATAATAATTGTGTTTCATTCAATTTTATAATACTCCAAGTTAGATACTTTTATTATCCTTCTTTTAATACGAGGTAACTGAGGCTTAGAACGGTTAAGGAACTCACCTGAAGTTTCAGAATTCACATCGAGTTGAGTTAAAGCTTAATCACAAGCTCTGATTCTAAAGCTAATGCATATAACTAGCATATCTACAAGATTAAAGATCTTCAGAAAATAATTCCCACTTTTCTATATTGAGGTAAATGAAAAAAAATACTGATATTACTTTGATTTATTTGCTTTTGGTGGTAAAGCGATGACTGAGAATTTGCTTCAGAAAACCTTGAGCTGAATGTTGATTTTACTGCTTTCTAATTATGTAACTTTGAGATATCTTTAAAAACTCTCTAACTTTCAGTATTATCATCCTTAAAGTGATTAAAATAATACATTTCTTGTGATAAAATATGATGTTTACATCATGGATTGGATGGGAGGACTTAGAGGGTGGAGAAGGAAGAAAAAGAAATTGAAGAGTGAGCTGAAGAGGCAGACAGGAGTCAGCTTTTGTGTAACATCGTAGAGTAGGTTAAAGTTTGATCTTTATCCTGCTTAGTCCTTGGGAATCATAAGATGTAATCATAAGGTCATACACGAAAAAAAGCAAGAGCTCATTAAAGAGACAGGAAAGAAAGAAAAATTGATGTCAGAGAAGACTCTGAAACTTGCTCTTGAATGTCCAGTAGCTAAAGCAAATGGAAGACACGACGAAGTAAAAGAGCTGAGCAGAAGATCTCAAAGGGCGGTTCCAGAAGACAAAGTGAAGTATTATAATGATATGTCTGAAGACCCGGAGTTAGAAAACCAAAAGGACGAACATGCTTGGCATTTCTCAAGCTGAAAGAACTGAGGAAAAAATTCAAGCCTGCAGTTGCAATACTGAAGAATTCTATGGGGAAAATATTGAGCGATGCAGGAAGCACCCAAAGAAGATGGAAGGAATACACAGAGTCATTATACCAAAAATAATTGGTAGACGTTCAACCATTTCAGGAGGTAGCATATGACCAGGAACCAATAGTACTGAAGGAAGAAATCAAAGCTGCAGTGAAGGCACTGGCAAAAAATGAGGGTCCAGGAATTGATGGAATAACAACTGAGACGTTTCAACTAATGATGCAGTGCTGGAAGTGCTCACTCTTCTATGCCAAGAAATTTGGAAGGCAGCTACCTGGCCAACTTCCTGGAAGAGATCCACATTTATACCCATTTCCAAGAAAGGTGACCAAATGAAAGTGGAAATTATTGAAACAATGTCATTGATATCACACACAAATAAAATTTTGCTGAAGATCGTTCCAAAGCGTGGCTGCAGCAGCACATGGACAGGGAACTGCCAGAAATTCAAGCCAGACTCAGAAGAGGACCTGAAATGAACGATGTCTTTGCTGATGTCAGATGGATCTTGTATGAAAGCAGAGAATACAAGAAAGAGGTTTACCTGTGTTTTATTGACTCTGAAAAGGCATCTGACTGTGTGGATCGTTAAAAAAATTATGAGTAACATTGCAGAGAATGGGAGTCCCAGAAGATTTAATTGTACTCATGAGGAACCTATACATAAACGAAGAGACAGTCATTTGAACAGAACAAGGAAATACTGCAGGGTTTAAAGTCAGGAAATATGTGTGTCAGGGTTGTTTCCTTTCACCATACTTATTTAATCTATATGCTGAGGAAATAACCCAAGAAGCTGAACCATATGAAGAAGAGGGAAGCATCAGGATAGGAGGAAGACTCCTTAACAACCTGCATTATGCAGATGACACAACCTTGCTTGTTGAAAGTGAAGAGGACTTGAAGCACTTATTGATGAAGATCAAACACCACATCCTTCAGTGTGGATTGCACCTCAACATAAAGAAAACAAATATCCTCACAAATGGACCAATAAGCAACATCATGATAAATGGAGAAAAGGTTGAAGTTGTCAAGGATTTCATTTTACATGGATCAACAATCAACACCCATGGAACTGGCAATCGAGAAATCAAAAGATGCATTGCATTGGGCAAATCTGCTGCAAAAGACCTCTGTAAAGTGTTGAGAAGCAAGTATGTCACCTTGAAGACTCAGGTGTGCCTGACCCAAGCCATGGTGTTTTCAATCTCTTCGTATGCATGTGAAAGCTGGACAATGAATAAGGAAGATGGAAGAATCGACTCCTTTGAATTATGGTGTTGGAGAAGAATACTGAATATACCATGGACTGCCAAAGAGTGAACAAATCTGTCTTGAAAGAAATACAACCAGAATTCTTCATAGGAGCAAGGATGGCAAGACTACATTTCACATACTTTGGACATGTTATCAGGAGGGATCAGTCCCTGGAGAAGGTCATCGAGCTTGGTAAAGCAGAGGGTCCTCAAAAAAGAGGAAGACCCTCAGTGAGATAGGCTGACACAGTGGCTGCAACAATGGGCTCAAGTGTAACAATGATTGTGGAGATGGCGCAGGACCAGGCAGTGTTTTGTTGTGTTGTATGTAGGGTCTCTATGAGCCGAAAATGACTCGACGACACCTAATAACAACAACAATCGTAAGATATACTTAAAAAAAAAACCCAGTGCCATCGAATGAATTCCGACTCATGGCGACCCTGTAAATATACTTAAATGTGCATTTTGTAAATATAACCCCAACAGCACATATGGAATGAATAGAGATAAGCGAAAGAAGAGAGAGCAATTAGGCCAAGACAATAATACAGGTGAGAGCTAGTGAGATCTGAAATAGAACTGTCAGAGTAAGGATGGAAATAGATCTCCAGATGTGAAAGGATTAAGAAAATTGGCAGTACTTGGTGATTAATGGTAGATAACGAAGAGAGGTGATGGACTGGTGGAACTGGTGGAACAGGAATAAAAGGAGGAAAAATATGGAGAATAGGAGGGGGAGGTGGAGTTCACTTTTGAACATGGTTAGTTTCTGGTGGTGATGGACATACAAGTGCTATATTCCAAATTTTTTGAAATGTAGTCCTGGTGCTCAGTATGCAGGACAGGAATGGAGATATACAACTGGGAACCACCAACACAAAATGGTACTGGGAAACATAGATCTCTCAGAGATTCTGATAAGAGAGCCAAAGAGAATAATTTAAATAAATATTACACAGAAATATACCATAATGAAAAAGGGAGCACACAAGGAGACTGGCTAGAAGTGATCATAGAGAAAAGTGTAGAATCCAGAGAATATATACATTTTTTCAGTTATAAAAGAAGCCAAGAATTACGAGCTGTACAGCAGTTGCGCATATTCCAGAGGAGCTGAGGAGAAAGAATTAGGTCACAGTGAGTTTTGAAAATGGTTTTATTGTATGTTACATGCAAAGACTAGGTATAATGGAATGAAAATGAATGTCAACTACTACTTTTTTTTTTTTAATCATTTTTGTTTATGGAAGTTTTCAAACTTTTACAAAGGTAAGAGACAGACAACAACTACCAATTCTTTGCCACACTTTAGTCCTTTCTTTAAAGAAGGTCAGAGATGAAGAACAAGAATCAAATTAATCAAGTACCAATTTAAAAAAACTTTGAAAACTTTCATAATAAAAAGACTTACATAAATTATATTAATAATATTAAGGATTGTAGGCGGTGCAAACAATTTGCACTCAACTTTACTAACCTAGTAAGGAGCCCTGGTGGCACAATGGTTAAGCGCTTGGTTGCTAATTGGTCAGTGATTTGAACCCACCATTGGCTCCAGGGGAGAAAAGACCCAGCAATCTGCTCCTGTAAAGACTATAGCCTAGGAAACCCTATGGAGTAGTTCCACTCTGTCTTATAAGGTTGCTACAAGTTGCAATTGACTCGAGAGCATATGACAACACAACAACGTTGACCTAGTTGGCGCTTTGAAACCACCCAGCAGTACTGAGGAAGAAAGGCCTGGTGATCTGCTTCTGTTAAGATTACTGCCAAGAAAACCCTATGGAGAAGTTCTAGTCTGTAACACATGGGGTTGCCATGAGTCGGAATTGACTAGTTGGCAATGGATTTATATCAATAAAGCTTTTTCTTCCCCCTTTATTATCTCTTAATTAGCACCTGGAACACCGTTGGACATATCAGTCCTTTCTCTTTATTATATTTTCAGCACTATGCACATCAGCAAATCCACAAACATCCATCTTTTCATCCTTGGCTGCCCTGCTTACCCTTACCACTGCCCCAAGTGGGTTGGGAAGCATCTCTTTTGAGGTAATATATAATTCACAGTCATCTTTTTGTAACACTTTTGAACCAGATAATAGTAAGAAGTGATGTGTCCAGACTATCGATTACACATATAATAGGCCTCCATTCAGACCCCATAAACCTTAGCAGGAAATTACATGTGTTGCAATCAGATTAGAAAAACCATCAGGAAGTTACACGTTTTACTCTCACAAATACTGAACTGAACTTCATGGTTCAGCTCTTCTGTTTAATAGTTTTTACTCTACAATTTTAAAGGCATAAAGTATCACATAGTATATTGTTTTCAAACCTAAGCAGCTTTATCAAGCAGGGCTAACTCCTATGCTCCAATTCAAAACATAATGAGCATCACCTAAAGTTACCAAGGCAGTCACCACGGAGTTTGCAGTATGCTGATGCCTGCATTCTTCAACTTCATGCATACCTATGATCATAATTTGCATATTTACATGACAACCAAGCACATCAGATGGCTGAGAAACTTACTTAAAAAAAGAAGGGAAGACCTAGACCTAATCAACAGAGTTTTCAAAGATGGCAGGTTTTCATAGGAAACAAAAATCTTAAAGCTGACATTTCTTGTAACTACATGATAAGCCCCCTCTATAAAAAGGTGCTGTACCTGTGTGACCTCCAGCTCTTGACCAAAGGTTCTGTGCAGTAGAAAGTAGTGTCAACTCTGAGGGTAATTTCAGAAGGAGAGATTATTAGCCTGAAAGAATAGGAACAGAGATTCTCAAAAAAAGGTCGTTTACCTCCCAATGTCAAGTAATAGAAAGAGTTCTTGTTTGTTGAACATTGGCCATATGTCAAACAACAGCTTTAGAGCTTTATATAGTGCTTTATATAAGTTATTTAATTTCATGTTCACAATACTAGTAAGGTGCTTGTACTGTTGTTTCCTAAGAATTAAAAACATTAAGTGGAGTGCCCCATGTCACACAACTAGTAGATGGCAAAGGTGGTGATTTAAGCCCTTCTGATTCCTTGGCCTGCCTAAAAAAGCGTCAATTTCTGCTGGCTTGTTTTTACCTTAATTTTCCTCTGCCGTATTTATTTTAAAATGAATAATTTAAAAATGAATTACCTCATGTGGTTTTCCATTTCAAAAATGAATTCGCTTATATGGTTATTTTCAGGAAAGTCACTATGAGATATAGCATAATCTTCCTTCTTAGAAGCCCTGGGACTAGCTGATATATTGGCCCCAAACTCATATAAAAAATGCATTTTATGTTAAGAATTAATTATGAAATAAACTCCTCTAGCATTTTTTTTTAGCAGGTGGAGCTTAACTCCCCTCCTCTTGAGTGTAGCCTGGACTCAGTGATGTGATTCCAAATAACAGATTATGGGAAGAGAAAAATCATAGCTTTACAGTGGAGGAACCTGGGAGACACCACCTCATCCAAGTGATCGAGGTTAATATCATCACTGAAAAGTCATTTTGACATCATGTATCCCCTGATAGGATGTGATGTAAGGAACTCTACAGAGTTCTTCCTCAAATATCATAACCCTAGTATAATCATATTAGAAAAACCCATACTAAGGGATGTTATACAACCAACTTAGTGCTCTTCAAAACTGTCAAGGTCATGAAAAACAAAGAAAACCTGAGCAACTCACAGATAAGAGAAGGCGAAGGAAACATGATGGCAAATGTTGAGTTCTGAATTGAATCCTAGAACAGAAAGAGAATATTGGTGGAAAAAAAATGTGAAATCCTAATAAAGCCTATAAACCCAGTGCTGTCTAGTTGATTCCAACTCATAGCGACCCTATAGGACAGAGTAGGACTGCTCCATAGAGTTTCCAAGCACATCAAGGAGCGTCTGGCATATTAGAACTGCCGACCCTTTGGTTAGCAGCCGTAGCACTTAACCACTACGCCACCAGGGTTTCCAATAAAGCCTATAGTTGAGTATTATGCCAATGTTAATTTCTTTGGTTTGACAAATGTAGCATGATTCTTATGTAAGATGTTAACATTAAGGGAAGCTGAGTGAAGGGTATGATTTAAATCTTTGTACTGTCTTTGAGATTTTTTCTGTAAATCTAAAATTATTCCAAAATAAGAAGTTAGAAAATATATTTGCAATCTTTGTAAACATATTAGGAGCCCTGGTGGCTCAATGGTTAAGCACTCAGCTGCAAACCTCAAGGTTGGCACTTCGAACTCACCAGGGGCTCTGCTGGAGAAAAGACTTGGTGATCTGCTCGTGTAAAGATTGTGTTGTTGTTATGTGCCTTCGAGCTGATTCCAAATCAAAGCATCCCTATTTGAGTGGAACTGCCCAGTAGGGTTCACTAGGCTTCAATATTTATGGGAGCAGATGACTAAGTCTTTTCCGCTGCAGAGCCTCTGGTGAGTTCAAACTGCCAACCTTTTGGTTAGGACTTTCCATTAGCAACAGGGAGCTTAACCATTGTGTTACCAGGGTAACTGTCATAACGATTTCAGCCTAGGAAATCCTATACGGCAGTTCTACTCCATCCTATAAGGTCACTATGAGTCGAAAGTGACATCATGGCACACAAAAACACAACAGTGAACATATTAATGGAAAGTAATATGCAAAACATTTACCCAATATTAAGTATGTCATCAGCATTTAAATTTTGTAAATTCTTTAGAATTCTACTTTGAAAAACAAATTTGGCACATAGGCAACAATACTTTTACTGGCATGACATTCTATAAGTTGAGATGTGCTAGAGTCTTGATTTTGCATCCCAGATATAATCATCTGCCTGGATTTTCACTTGGAATCATTACCATATTGTGTCACAATGTCTTAATCTTCTTTTCCAAACTTACAGGAAGCTACAGTTCACCATATCTCTTTTGTTCCTTTTATACAATTCAGCAGATAAAATCAATTTGTCCAAAACCACTATTATCCCTATCACTGCCTATTGGAATATTGCTTATCTTCTCTTGCTTCTATTGCATTTTTTTTGAAAAGCAGTTCACTTCCATTGGATCTTTTAAGGGCCAAATCTTATAAGACCTCCTTGTAGAACTAGTTGTATTTAATGATCCAGGAAGTCAAAGCTGCTTGTTGTTTAATTGTTAGGTGCTATCAAGTCTGTTCCAATTCTAGTGACTCTATGTACAGCAGAATGAAACACTGCCCAGTCCTGCACCACCCTCACAATCATTGGTATGTTTGAGCCCATTATTGAAGGCACTGTTTCAATTCATTTTGTTGAGAGTCTTCCTCTTTTTTGCTGACCCTCTACTTTACCAAGCATGATATCCTTCTCCAGGGCCTGGTCCCTCCTGATAACATGCCCAAAGTTCCAAAGGACAAGAGACAAAGTCTCGCTATCCTCTCTTCCAAGGAGCACTCTGCCTGTATTTCTTCTAATACAGACTTGTTAGTTCTTCTGGCAGTCCATGGTTTATTCAGTAGTCTTCAGCAACACTGCAACTCGAAGACATCAATTCTTCTTCAGTCTTCTTTTTTTTTTTATGCATATGAGGCAATTAAAATATCATAGCTTTGATCAGGCACACCTTAGGACTCAGCGTGACATCTTTGCTTTTCAAACTTTTAAAGGGGTCTTTTGCAGCAGATTTGCCCAATACAATGCGTCTTTTGATTTCTTGACTGCTACTTCCATGTACGTTGATTGTGGATCCACGCAAAATTAAACCCTTGACAACTTCAATCTTTTCTGCATTTATCATGATGTTGCTTATTGGTCCAGTTGTGAGGATTTTTGTTTCCTTTATGTTGAGGTGTAATCCATACTGAAGGCTGTAGTCTTTGATCTTCATCAGTAAGTGCTTCAAGTCCTCTTCACTTTCAGCAAGAAAGGTTGTGTCATCTGCATAGCGCAGGTTGTTAATGAGTCCTCCTCCAATCCTGATGCCACGTTCTTCTTCACGTTGTCCAGCTTCTCGCATTATTTTCTCAGCATATAGATTGAATAAGTATAGTGAAAATTTGCAACCTCGATGCATACCTCTCTTGATTTTAAACTATGCAATATTCACTTGTTCTGCTCAAATGGCTGCCTTTTGGTCTACGTAGAGGTTCCACATGAGCACATTTAAGTGTTCTGGGATTTCTGTTCTTTGCAATGTGATCCATAATTTGGTATAATCTACACAGTCTAATGCCTTTGCATAGTCAATAAAACACAGGTAAACATCTTTCTTGTATTCTCTGCTTTCATCCAAGACCCAGCTGACATCAACAATGATATCCCTCATTCCATGTCTTCTGCTGAATACAGTTTGAATTTCTGGCAGTTCCCTGTTGGTGTACTGCTGCAACTGCTTTTGAATGATCTTCAGCAAAATTTTGCTTTTGTATGATACTAATGATATTATTTGATCATTTCTGCACTCTGTTGAGTCACCTTTCTTTGGAATGGGTACAAATATGGATCTCTTGCAGTCAGTTGGCCAGGTAGCTCTCTTCCAAATTTCTTGGCATAGATGAGTGAGCACCTCCAGAGCTGCATCTGTTTGTTGAAACATCTCATTTGACATTCTGTCAATTCCTGGAGCCTTGTTTTTCACCAGTGCCTTCAGTACAGCTTGGACTTCTTCCATCAACACCATCATTTCTTGATCATATGCTACCTCCTGAAACTGTTGAACATTGACCAATTCTTTTTGGTAAAGTGACTGTGTATTCCTTTCATCTGCTTTTGATGCTTCCTACATGATTCAATATTTTGCCCACAGAATCTTTCAATATTGCAACTCAATGCTTGAATTTTTTCTTCAGTTCTTTCAACTTGAGAAATGCTGAGCACGTTCTTTCCTTTTGGTTTTCTAATTCCAGGTCTTTGCACATTTTATTATAGTATTTTACTTTGTCTTTTTGAACTGCCCTTTGAAATCTTTTGTTTAGCTCTTTTACTTCATCATTTCTTCCACTCACTTTAGCTACTTGATGTTCAAGAGCAAGTTTCAGAGTCTTTTCTGACATCGATTTTGATCTTTTTTTTTGTCTTTTTAATGAACTTTTGCTTTTTTCTCGTATTATGTCCCACAACTCATCTGGTTTTCTGTCATTGGTGTTCAATGCTTCATATCTATTCTTGAGATGGTCTCCAAAATCAGGTGGGATATACTCAAGGTTGTATTTGGCTCTCATTGATTTGTTTTAAATTTCTTCAGTTTTAACTTGCACTTGCATATGAGCAATTGGTGGTCTGTTCTGCAGTTGGCCCCTGGCCTTGTTCTGACTGATGATACTGAGATTTTCCATATTCTTTCCTCAGATGTAGTCGATGTGATTCCTGTGTTTTCCATCCAGTGAGGTCCACGTGTACAGTCACCTTTTATTTTCTTGAAAAAAGATATTTGCAATGAAGAAGTCATTGGTCTTACAAAATTCTACCATGTGCTCTCTGGCATCATTTCTGTCCCCAAGTCTTTTCTTTCCATATACTAATTCTTCTTCTTTGTTTCCAACTTTCTCATTCCAATCACCAGTCATTATCAATGCATCCTGCTTGCTTGTTCAAACAATTTCAGACTGCAGAAGTTGGTAAAAATCTTCAATTTCTTCATCTTTGGCCTTAGTGATTTGTTTGTATGTTTGAATAATAGTCGTATTAATTGGTCTTCCTTTTGGGTGTATAGATATTATTCTGTCACTAACATTGTACTTCAGGATAGATCTTGGATTGTTCTTTCTGAGGATGAACTCACCATTTCTCTTCAATTTGTCATTCCCAGCATAGTAGACCATATGATTCTCTGATATAAATTGGCTAAACCAGTCCATTTCAGCTAACTAATCCTAGGATATTGATGTTTATGTGTCCCATTTCAATTTTGAAGACTTCCTATTTTCCTAGATTCATACATTCCAAGTTCTGATTATTAATGGATATTTGAAGCTGTTTCTTCTCATTTTGAGTCATGCCACATCAGAAAATGAAGGTCCCAAAAGCTTGACTCCATCCATGTCATGAAGGTTCACTCTACTTTGAAGAAGTAACTCTTGCCTAGTCATTTTTTGAGTGCCTCCTGACCTGAGGGGCTCATCTTCTGACACTATATCAGACAATGTTCTGCTGCTATTCATAAGGTTTTCACCAACCAATTGTTTTCAGAAGTAGGCTGTTAGGTCCTTCTTCTTCGTATGTCTTAGTCTGGAAGCACCACTGAAACTTGTCCACCATGGGTGAACCTGCTGGTATTTGAGATACTGGTGGCAAAACTTCTAGTGTCTCAACAATAGGCAAGCTACCACAGTGTGACAAACTGACAGATGTGTCACAGTTGCTTATTGATTCTAAAATATACCCTCAGATGGATCCCATCAATAAGATATGCTATTTCAGTATCACACAAAGTTCAATGTTCCAGTCTTTACTCTGGTCTTCTTGACTAGACTTTGAAAATTTCTACTGTATTGTGGTGCAGTGAATTAGTTAATATGGCACTTCTAGCTATGGTCTTTGTGACTCACACACAATGACTGAGTGGGACTATGAAAATAAGGCATATGGAATCTGTGATGGTTGGGATTATGTGTCAAATTGTCTGGGCCATGGTTCTCAGTATTGTATGGTTGTACTCCATTTTATTAGTTGTAAATCCTGACCTCTACATGTTGATAAGGCAGGATTGGTACAGGTGTGTCTTGAGTCCCAGCCTTGTAAGAGGGCATGACTCAAGTCCCAACCTTACTAAAGTTATGCCTTTCCTTGGGGTGTGGCCTGCATCTAAGATACATGTGTGTGTCCTGGTGAGGCTATCTCTCTCTGCATATGGATCCCATGTCCAGTTCATGATCAGTTGACCTCCCCAGAGGTCTGCTGTCTGACCTACTGATTCTGCAATTCACCAGCCTCCACAGCCCCTTGGGCCAGCAGCCTATTTTGTGACCTGATTTGCCAGCTTCTGTAGCCTCATGAGCCAGCAGCCTGTGGTCTCTACTGCCAGTTTGGGTTCCTCAGTTCCTGCAGCCACATGGGTCAGGGGAAGCCTACATAGGTCAGGAGAAGCCTATGCCTGACCCATGAATTTGGGACTTGCCAGCCTCCACAACCAGGTGAGCCATTTCCTTTCTAAGGTTCGTGAGTTCTGTGAGATGTTGCAGGGAATTAGAGAACCCAAAGACAGGAGTGAGAGTGTTGAGGGGAGAGGGAGTAGTTGATGACACAGATGAAGTGGTACAGCAGCTTGGAAAAGTTGGACATTTGGGATATCTTTAACCTTTGCCTCATAGAAGTCAGCTTTGTGTTGATCCTTTTAAAAGAAATTATCCATTTAGATTTATTTGCCAAATCTCTGTCCCTAACACCAAGGAAGGTGTATAGTATAGAACAGCTGTTTAATAAATGTTTACTGATTCGTATATTGCTTTGATTTGTTACAAATAAGGATTGAAACATGCTTTTTTATGTCAAGTCCTGTTTACGTTGTTTTGTGATTGCAATAAAACTCCGACACAATAAAGCATATTTTTAAATAGCACAGCAGATATGCAATAATAATTACATACCTAACAAAGACAGTACAACAATGATCAAAATAACCAAAAGCTCATTTGTGATTCAAAGTATTGTAATAGATGCAAATAAACATAGTCTTTAGTTTTGTATTGTAGGTGGGAGAAATTTACTCTTTCTGTCACTCTTGTATTTGTGGAAAACATGTATTTTCAGTTGGCAAGATTTAAAAATATATAAACCTAGCAATAAGTATTCAGAAAAAGTTTAACATAAATTTATAAACATATAGAATGCAAAATAAAGACTCAAGAGTATTACCAGAAATCAAATGAAACCTTTCAAACATGAAGAGTTTTTTTCTCAAAGGTACAGTTTTTCCTGAATCGTGTAAAATAATATATATATTATGGTGCCTATAATAATTATCCCTCATGTGTCTATCAGTTTGTACTGTGGGAGCTTGTGGGTTGCTGTGATGCTGGGAACTATGCTGTAAAAGTAGGTATTCAAATACCATTAGGGTCACCAGTGGCAGACAGGTTTCAGCTGAGCTTCCAGACTAAGACAACTAGGAAGAAGGACCCGGTGGTCTACTTTTGAAAAGAATGAGCCAATGAAAAACTTATCAATAGTAGCAGAACATTGCCTGATATAGTGCCGGAAGATGAGCCCGTCAGGTTGGAAGGCACTAAAAAGATGACTGGGGAAGAGCTGCTTCCTCAAAGTAGAGTCCACCTTAATGATGTGGATGGAGTAAAGCTTTTAGAACCTTCAAGTAAAATCTTGCTAAAGATCATTCAAAAGCATCTGTAGCAGTGTATTGACAGGGAACTGCCAGAGATTTAAGCTGGATTCAGAAAAGGACATGGAACCAGGGATATCCTTGCTGATGTTGGATGGATCATGGCTGAAAGCAGAGAATACCAGAAGGATGTTCACCTGTGTTTTACTGACTATGCAAAGGCATTCGGCTGTGTGAATCATAACAAATTATGGATAATATTGCAAAGAATGGGAATTCCAGAACACTTAATTGTGCTCATGAATAACTTGTGCATAGATCAAGAAGCAGTCATTCCAACAGAACAAAACTATACTGTGTGGTTTAACGCCAGGAAAGGTGTGAAAAGATACGAGTTGTATCTTTTCAGTATACTTATTCAATCTGTATGCTGAGCAAATTATCTGAGAAGCCAGACTATATGAAAAGAATGAGGCATCAGGACTGGAGGAAAACTCATTAACAACCTGCGCTATGCAAATGACACAGCCTTCCTTGCTGAAAGTGAAGAGGACTTGAAGCACTTACTAATAATTTTCAAAGATTACAGCCTTCAGTATGACTACACCTCAACATAAAGAAAACAAAAATCCTCACAACTGGACCCATAAACAATATCATGGTAAATGGAAAAAAGACTGAAGTTGTCAAGGATTTGATTTTGCCTGGATCCACAATCAACACCCATTGAAACAGTAGTCAAGAAATCAGAAGATGCATTGCATTGGGCAAATCTGCTGCAAAAGACCTCTTTAAAGTGTTGAGAAGCAAGTATGTCACCTTGAAGACTAAGGTGAGCCTGACTCAAGCCATGGTGTTTTCAATTGCCTCATATGTGTGAGAAAGCTGGACAATAAATAAGGAAGATCAAAGAGTTGATGCCTTTCAGTTGTGGTATTGGGGAAGAATATTGAATGTACCATGGACTGCCAAAAAAGGAACAAATCTGTCTTGGAAGAAGTACAACCAGAATGTTCCTTAGAAGTAAGGATGGCAAGACTACATCTTATATCCTTCGAACAAATTATCAGGAGTGATCAGTCCCTGGAGAAGTATATCATGTTTGGTAAAGTAGAAAAAAAAAAAAGTAGAGGGTCAGTGAAAAAAAGGAAGACCCTCAACAAGATTGATTGACATAGTGGCTGCCACAATGGACTGAAGCATGACAACGATTGTGAGGATGGTGCAAGATTGGGCACTGTTTCACTCTGTTGTACATAGAGTCACTATGAGTGGGAACTGACTGGATGTCTTCTAACAACAACACCATCACAGAAATTATATGTTACATATTATATCATCAAGAGATATCAATAATATACATCTAAGTAAGTAATCCAACCATGTTTTGGTTTTGTTCCTAAACCTACGCATGTAACCACTTAATTCTCTTATCAATCTGTATGTTGGAATTTATATTCTAGGAAGACATAAACCAAAAAATCCAAACCTTTTGCTGTCAAGTTGATTCCAAATCATAGCGACCATATAGGACAGAGTAGAACTGACCCATAGGGTTTCCATGGAGTACTTGGTGGACTCGAACTGCCAACCTTTGGCTACCAGCTGTAGCACTTAACCACTATACCACCAGGGTTTCCATAAGCAGATAATTATTTTAGAGGGTTAGACCTGGGCAGTCAGGGATGCTGTCAGATTATTACATGGCTGAATTTGGTATCAAACGATATATTCAATGTTATCATCTATTTAGATCGCGATTTGATACCAGGCTGAATATAATAATAAGATAATATGGTTTTAAAAATCTTAAAAATAATGCTTCTCATGAGATTAAGGTCCCAGAAATTTGATGAGACAGACAGAATTAACAAAGGGATTCGTACAGAGAAAATGAACTTGCTGCTTGATATAAAATTTTAACACAATATGCTTATTTATTCTAGTGAAGGCTAAAGAATGACCATGTAATAGCTTTCTTGAACTTGGAAAATTTGTAAAGGAGAACTTAGATTATATTTTCAATTATCTATACTATCATAGTAAGAATAACTGGATTTATTTCAGTAATAAAGAGTTTGGTTATACACAAAGAAGACTGTATTTGATGATTGTGTTTTATATACAAAAAACTTACACTCATTTGTACTCTGAACATTCTGTCATAAAATTAGTAGTATTGGACGAATTGTAATTACTAAAATTTAGAGCTGTGTTTGGACTTCAATTCTTCATTTTTCAAATGAGGAAACTGGCCCAGCAGGGATGAGCCAACAATAGGCATCTCCTGATTTCTAATGTAGTGCGCTTGACAACAAACTACTTAGGAACAGATCAACTTGACGCAAAGCCAGAGCCAGATGGTCTCTTGGGGACTCTTCTGGCTTATTATGCAATGAAAGTGGAGAATTGATTCAATTGTATACTACAGAGTTAGTAAAACCTTAGCAACAACAGATCCTGAATCAGTGACTCAAACCTCTGAGACTGATTGGTATAACCGAAGAGATCAAAGAACTAATTTTGACTTAGCTCATTTTGAAACTGGTAACATTCATTTTGTGGAAAAATAATTTGTACTCCTTATAATTTTACTATCTTTAAAACAAATTTTAAAACCCGTGTGACATGCACACAAAAATGCTCACAAAATGTCAAATTTGGAGCCTAATTTTGAATTATTTGTTAAATTACAGATTTTCATTTTTGTGTAGTCACTTGACTTCAGGATCCTGACAATTGTTCTCTTTAAAAAGAGAGTTATGGCATAGTTCTTGTACAATGCAGATCCTTGTCAAATATCCATTTTGTTATCCCTGATTTATAACTTTGTTATTATGCGTGTTTTCAAAACTTTCTTATTATACATTCGCAGGCAATTTTCCAATTAGTTGCTCTATTCTCACTGTAGAATTTATAACTGTTTTGACTGTGATAGCTCATGATGAAATTTTCCCATAATAATGTGTGAAAGTGTGTGATGTCTTGGAGTATTTTATAATCTTACTTCAAATACTTTCCCTCACTTCCAAATACAACACATACTGTGTATGAAGCATGTATTGAAGAAGCAGCCTAGCAAATCATGGTACAAAAAGAGGATCTGTATTTGTCCAGCAATACTTGCATGCACACAGGTGCGCACAACTCTTTTCTACTCTTACAAGCGAAAGTCGTATTTCTGCTCAGAATGGATAGGACTTACTATTTTGAAAATAATTTTACACCGTTCAAGTTCTACTGTTGCTGTCATTGTTATGTGCCATCGAATCGGTTCCGACTTATAGCGACCATATGTACAACAGAACAAAACACTGCCCAGTCCTGCTCCATCCTCACAATCATTGTTATGCTTGAACTCATTGTTGAAACCACTATACAACTAGTGGGGCCAATTTCTACAAAATTACTTTCCAAGTTAGCATTTTAAAGAATTAGAGTTAAATAGCCACTAAACATTATGTTCAAAAGCATATTTTGCATTACACATATTCATATGCATCTAAAAATGGTAAAGAGTATTTCCTCTACCAGTTACTGATCTAATATCGCTTATGAAAGCGTTTTATTCCACATTGAATTAGTTAACTAGTGACACTGACTTGTGTAAATGTAATGAATGCATTTCTTTAGTGATACATTATTCCTTTTAACGTCCTTTAAAAATGAGGCAGTTCTACTTGCAGAGAAGACTGTGTAGCTTGATCTGAATTGATTGTCTAGATTTTTTTTTTGTGAATAATAAAAACCTCATAAAAATAATGGTAGGTCACATTATACTTCCTAAAAACAACTATTTCAAGGCAGTATTTGCTCTAGTGGGAGACTGTATCTAATTCTGTAAAATAGAATGATCAGGATTATTCCCATTACACTTCTTCAATTAAATGTACTATTGATATGGCAGATGACTTTTCCTAGTAATTTCATTCATAGTTAATACCTGAAATATGAGCAAGGTAGGAAAATATTAGACAAGATAGCAACATGAATGCCCATCATCTATCAAAAATGAAGTGCAAGGCAATCAGTGTGTTTTGTGTTGGCTACAACTAGCTGATAAAATAAATAGAAGATGTGCCATGATGTCTCTTTCATCTATAAAAGTATCAGCTCAGGGGTTATGCTTCATTAGCTTCAAATGTAGCATGCATAATAAAAATGGAAGGCAGAACTGTGCTTTGATTCATTGTGAAAAAGCCTTTCAGACTCCCTTTCAAGTGACAGTTTATTAAATAAGAATAATAATGGAAAATATTCCAACTAGAAGAGAATCATAATCCTGTATTTATATTGGGCACTTGATTGCAAAGTACAGATGACAGCTTTGTGTCTCTATTTGGTGAGATTACAAACTAAATGGCAAACAATAGGTCGTACTCCCTAAAGGGAATTTAGTGAGTTTTTCTTTTCTCTCTCTCTTTTTTTTTCTTACTAGGTAGTTAAATGAATATGAAAACACGATGGAAAAATGATTTCATTTTAAAATGCAAGGAATTTTCATTTTCTCAATATTGTTGTAGTTATTGTCAAGCCTATTCCAACCTAGGGAGACACACGAGTGAAGAGTAGAGCTGGACTTTTTAGAAGAAGGTCGCCAGTCTTGTTTCCCTAGGTGCCTCTCGGTTGGTTCAAACAACCAATCTTTCAGTTAATAGTCAAGTGCTAAATTGTTTGCACCACACAGGGAATCCTTCGTCAACATTGGAGATGGTCCAGCTAAATATTTGGGAATGGAGATACAATGGCTCCAGCTACATTTATGATTGGTATACTTGGAAATCTTCTATGAAGATATTTTCAGGCTATATCTTTTCCTTTATTCATGATCTATTTACTAATTTAGTGCTTAATTCTCTTATTACTTGCCTCTTCTATCAACCTAATCAGTAAATTATTATATTATTCTAGGTATTATGATGGATTCTCTAAGCCTTAGCATCTAAAATACAGTATGAACATGGCCATTCTCTTAAGGAGATTATAGCCTATAATTACGTTTAATTTTTTTTTTAAGTTTGGGAATTTTCTACTGTAAAAAAAAAAAAAAATGCCAAGTCCCCTTTCACACCCACATACTGCTACATTTAAAATAGATGAAACGTTAATTTTTATTACTCTGTTTGACTAGGTGGAAACCCTGGTGGCATAGTGGTTAAGAGCTACAGCTACTAACCAACAGGTTGGCAGTTCAAATCTGCCAGGCGCTCCTTGGAAACTCTATGGGGCAGTTCTGGTCTGTCCTATAGGGTTGCTATGAGTCAGAATCGACTCGACGGCAGTGGGTTTGGTTTTTTGGTTTGGTTTGACCAGGTTAGTTGTTCCAGTTGTAGCATGCTACGGAGTAAGTTCTGGTCATTTACCTAGATCCTAGGATAATATTCATCACCACTGTATTATTAATATGTAATATAAGCCTCAGGAGCTCATAAAATGGCTAAGAGTACAGAACTGGGGGCCAGAGTGTCTCCCAGGTAATTGCTAGTTTTTTGATTTTGGCCGAGTTGGTTAATTCCAAGCCTGTTTCCATTTGTATATGGGTATAGATATGGGTATAGTATTAATGGAAACCCTGGTGGTGTAGTGGTTAAGTGCTATGGCTGCCAACCAAAAGGTCGGCAGTTCGAATCCACCAGGTGCTTCTTTCAAATTCTATGGGGCAGTTCTACTCTGTCCTCTAGGGTCGCTACGAGTCGGAGTCGACTTGACGGCACTGGGTTT
This sequence comes from Elephas maximus indicus, assembly GCF_024166365.1. Classification (NCBI taxonomy): domain Eukaryota; kingdom Metazoa; phylum Chordata; class Mammalia; order Proboscidea; family Elephantidae; genus Elephas; species Elephas maximus. The sequence continues at coordinate 22,176,128 of NC_064827.1, read as the reverse complement.
AGTTTTTGGGTTTATAGTATTAATATGTACCTCATAGGGTTGTAAGGATTATCTAAAATCTAGGAAATATTGTATGTGTAGGTATTAACATTTAGTTAACATTGAATGAATGACAAAATTGCTATGATTTTAGTGACGTTAAATTTATTTTTTAAAATACAATATTATTTTAAAATTCTGGAAAGAAAAAACATATTAAGACATTCTACAGACAATGCTCAAAGCTTACATGGAGTGTAGTAAAAACAAACATGAAACAAACAAAAAACAGGAAAGCAATTTGCCATGTTCTATTGACCTATCAATTCAGGGTCCACGATAGGTAAAAGTGTTAGGGAAATTCAGAGAAGGAAGAATTAAAATCCAGCTGGAAATACAGGTCTTACCTACTTTGTGAAGAAAATGCTGCTTGATTTGATTAAGCCGAACACTGACATGGATGTCCCTAGCAAAGGCAGCAACGTACACAAAGGGCAGTGAGGGCTAGAGCTCCTGTGCTTAAAGGAAGTGCCTTGGAAAATGAATGATAGCAAGGAAAGATAAGTGTGATCCAGAATATAAAGAATTGTGAATGATACGATGAGGGATTACTTGTCCTTTTTAAAGGGGGCCATTGTGGGAACTGGGAGTCCTGGTGGCGCAGTGGTTGAGAGCTCAGCTGCTAACCAAAATGTGGGCAGTTTGAATCTCACCAGCTGCTCCTTGGAAACCCTATGGGGCAGTCCTGCTCTGTCCTGTAGGGTCGCTATGAGTCAGAATTTCCTCCATGGCAAGGGGTTTGGTTTATTTTTATTTTTTTTGCTTTTATGGGGGGGGGTGGGGGTTGGGTGGGAAATGGAGGGAAAAAACCAAACAAAATGCGTGGCCGTCCAATTGATTCCTACTTGTAGTGACTCTAAAGGACACATTAGAACTGCCCCATATGGTTTCCAAGGAGTGTCTGGTGGATTCAAACTGCCAAACTTTTGATTAGCAGCCGTAGCTCTTAGCCATTACACCACCAGAGTTTTCAGGGAAATGGAGAGGAAAATAAATTATTATAATTATGCTTAAAAAGGAATAATCTGACAGTGTTTAGGATGGACATTAATTTGAACTTTTGACAGAAATGTTTAGATAATTTGCTTTTCCCTGGTATTCTTATTTTTTTTAAATAAAAGTATTTCACATGTGCTGGTAGGAACAGGGGCCCCCTTGTTAATGATTACTCTTCAGGCAGTACAAATATTCATCCTATTGTATCAAGTTTGGCATAAAGTCCACAATGTGCTTCTTCTGAAATATGTCTGAAATAATTGTAACTGATGTGAGTAGGCTTTGGGAAATGCTGCCATTAGACTGTTAATGGGAGCCTCCCAGATGTTTGCTGCTGTTTAAATGCTGTATTGCCTTTTAAGCTCTAATAAAAACATTTAGATAGATGTTTTAAAAAAGCATAGAGAAGATGTTTCATAAATTCCAACCCCATTTACAGTTGAGCTAGAGGAGTTGTTTGAAATTTGGTTCTTCCATTTATGATACTGCTATTTTTCAAGTGCAGCTTTTCATTGATTTGTGCTATACAGCCTCAAGAGCTTCTATCAACCAACTTCAAGGTCAAGCATGGAGCAAGGGATCCATTATAGCTTTGGATGGGTCAAAGAATCTCTTCCCTGTGAACTATTTGGTGAGTTATGTTTCCTAAAATGAACTGGGCTTCAGAGATGAGGAATCATGAAAACTGTTGCCTTTTGCTTTTTAGCTTTTCCTGATGAAAGTAAGTTTAATGGCAGGTGTGAAGTTCAATTCTAAAAGTAATCACACAGCCTGAGCTCAAAAATAACCTAAATTAAAACCTCCTGCAGTAGTGTACGCTCTTTGAATGAATGGAGGGCCACTGATGACATTAAGAGACATGTGTTCCATTACACATACTGATATCCACTTAATCATCTGGACACAGTGACATTCATTTTTACTCATTAAAAAGCTCAATTATGCCAAGTTGGCCATTCCTTTCATCTACTTATTAAGCTTTGATATTACAAAGATGGATAGCTTAAATTCTTATAAATTTCTGTGAAGTTATATTTAAAGTATACTTTCTAATCACAATACTAATGTAATTCAGATGTTTTTAATATATGGGGAAACAATAGCATCACTTTTCACTGAACTGAGTCCTATGATTAAAAGCCAATATACCCCAATTATAAAAATGTATAATTATAATATCTATGTAAAAAGCCTTGCCACCCCTAGGAAATATATTTTAAAATTTTCCCAATTGACTCCTGGAAGATAATATACAGACAAAGCTATGGGACCTAATTTTTTCAGTAGTAGAATACTAAATACGACTACAAATGCACAAGCAACAGAAGACAAGTTAGATAACTGGGACCTCCTAAATATTAAATACTTCTGCTCATTGAAAAAAATTATTAGAAGAGTAAAAAGAGAACCTACAGATTTGGAAAAACTCTTTGGGAATGATATATCTGATGAAGGCATAGTATCTAAAATATATAGGATATTTCAATAACTGAACAACAGAAAGACAAACAACCTAATTAAAAAATGGGCAAAGCACAGGAACAGACACTTCACCAAAGAGTACATTCGAGTGGCCAACAAACACATGAAAAGATGCTCGTGATCATTAGCTATCAGACAGATGCAAATCAAAGCTACAATGAGATAACGTCTCACCCCTGCAAAAATGGCACTGATGAAAAAAACAGAAAATAACAAATGCTGGTGAAGTTACGGGGAGATTGTAACACTGCTCCACTGCTGATGGGATTGGTTCAACCATTATGGAAAATGGCATGGCACTGCCTCAGAAAGCTAGAAATAGAAATACCCTATGATTCAGCAGAACATAAAACTACTGACTTGAACAGATAAGTGCACACGTAGGTTCATCTCAGCATTATTCACATTAGGAAAATGATGGAAACAACTTAACTGCCCATCAACAGATAAATGGTGGATAAAGAAACTGTGGTACATACACACAATGGGATATTATGCAGCTATAAAGAATAATGATGACTTCTCATAATACACTATAACATGGATGAATCTGGAGGACATTATGTCAAGTATCTAAATCAATCACAGAAAGACAAATATTGTATGATCCGACTATTATAAAAAGACAAGAATTGGTACATATACAGAAAGCAACGTTCTTTTGTGGTTACCAGGGATGGGAGGGAGAAGGAAGGGAAGTCACTTTCTAGATACTATACACTTGTTAATTTTGTGCTGGGAAATGCAATGCGGAATAAGGGAGATATCAGCACAACTTGATTAAGGAAAAAAGATGACACTAAGAAGTACACAAGAATAAGGGACAATTTTGGTAAAAGCCACAACATATACAATTTGTAACAATAGTAAAAACCAAAAAATATGTGTGTGGCTACATAGGTAGATAAAAAACATATGAATATACTAATGTGCTCGTATAGGTGTATCTGTAGACAAATGTATATACATGCTTGTGTATGCTGCATATATATTCATATATAAAATAAACCACAAAGGGGGCACAGTTATGGATACTTCCTAGACATCTCCAAATACTTCAAAGGATAGGGTTTCTGGTTTTGAGGGCTTAGAACCATAGTCTGGTGTAGGAGGCGGAAGGGATAACTAGGTCAATTGGCATAACATAACACATAAAGATAATATTCTACATTCTAATCTGGTGAGTAGCATCTGGGGTCTTAAAAGTTTGTGAGCAGCCATCTAAGATACAATTATTGATTTCTATGCTTACATCTGGAGCAAAAGAAAGAGAAAAACCAAAGACACAAAGAAGAAACTAGTCTATAGAACTAAGAGTCTGCGCAAACCATGGCCTCATCTACCTTGAGACCAGAAAAACTAGATGGTGCCTGGCTATCGCTACAGAGTGTTCCAACCAGGGACACAATAGATGGTCCAAGACAGAATGGAAGAAAAATGGAGAACAAAACTCAAATCCCTGAAGAAAGGCCAGATTTACTGGACCGGTAAAGACTAGAGGAGCTTCTGAAACTAAGAATACCCTTAAAACATGGAACTCGAACACTCCAGGTGTTCACCTATCAGCCAAAAGACAGTGGCTCATAAAGTAAATAATACCACCTGTGAATACTGTGTTCCTCTAAACAATCATCTGAATGTACCTCATGGTCAACATTTACCCTAGGCCTAAAAAAAAAAAAATTTTTTTTTTTTTTTTTTAAGATTGAAGGGAAAACCCTGGTGGTGCAGCAATTAAAAGCTAAAGCTGCTAACCAAGAGGTCAGCAGTTCAAATCCACTAGGCGCTCCTTGGGAGCTCTATGGGGCAGTTCTACTCTGTCCTATTGAGTTGCTATAAGTCAGAATCGACTCGATGGCAGCATTTTTTTTTTTTTTTTTGATAATATTGAAGGTAAGGAGGGACAAGGAAACTAGGCTTATGGCAACAGAACAACCAGAATGGAAACAATAAGAATGATGACATATTATGGAAAGTGTAACCAATGTCACTGAATAATACGTGCAGAAATTGTTAAATGAGAACCTATTTTACTATGTAAATTTGCTCCAAAATCACAATAAAATATGTATTTTTTAAAAATTTGCCCTATTGTTTTAATAACTGCTAATACAGCGGTTTAGAAACACAACATATCCTCTGCATCAACTGAAACAAAAATCTCGTTTTTATATTTCCAAGATGTAACATGTGGACCAATCAATAAGAAAGTAAAGTCCTGTCTAATTTAGAACATTCTGTAACACTACATCCATATATCACCAATTTCATGACAAATGAATCCTTGTTCTTTGAATTAATTTTATTTTTCAATCTTGGCACCAATCAACAGACTATGTCTCTTTTCATGGGCTGACTATTTTAGGAGACTTAAATATGACTGCTTTAACACTTCCACTAACACTTCCTAAGAAAGTGGGAGAAGTGCACTTTTTTTTTTTTTTTTTTAATCAAAGAGATTTAGGAATATTCCTTTTTGGGAAAGAAGGTAATTATCAGAAAGTAGCTTTTTTTTTTTTAATTCTATAACATTGTGTGATAATAATTAGGAAGTGATGTTGTCAAAGATCAAAGAATAATTAGAAATCAGAACCATCACTTTAGTCTGTTTTTTAAATGACTTTGAAGGTGGAACACTACGGTTTTAGTACAGTCTCTGGCTTGTGGCTCCGTAGCTGCATGACCCTGATCAATTAATGTAACATATGCACCTCAATTTCTTAATCTATAAAATAAGTCCCATGGCCCTCTTGCTGTGACTTTAGAGAATTTAGTGAGATACAACATGTATCAAATTGTTAACCTTTTTAAGTGCAAAACCTTGAAAAAAAATGCAGCAAAATATGTTACATTTTGTCAGTTTTTAAATAAATATATGCAGATAATTATACTTCTAATTTATCTTAAGAATGCTGACCTCTATTTACAAAAGAAAAAATTAATTAAAATCATAGATGGTGTGATTTGAAAGATAATTTAGAGAAAGGTCAATTTGCTCATTTGAACAACTAAAAAAAAAAGACTAGATGATATCTTTAGGATAATTTGGCACCATGGTGTTGTAGAGTAACTGATGGTGTCGTAGAGTAATGATGCATGCTCCATTTGAAACAAGATCAAGAGAGATTTATTGAAAGGAAAGACAACTCAAGCTGCAGGTGCACTGAATTTCACAAAAGGAAAGCTAGCACTCCACTGTGCTAGGTTCACATAGCCATATTTATACAGTAAAACCAGGGACTTTAAGGTGCAATATTCTGAATGATTGTCAAGCAGTTAGGGGAACTGGGAGGTAGGACATTTCAAACTGGAGTTTTTGCTAGGATTGGATTACAGAGCATATGTGGGTTAACAGGATTGGTTTGTAAGACATTCCTTCCTGGGAACATAAAGGTTAGAAATGCTGTTTGTATCAACCCTCCTTGGAGGAAGCTAATGTGTATGTCAAGGCACTTTGAGAAGAAGCGGACAACATTCTTCTTAGCCTGGTTAAAAAAGAAGATTTCCTCAGAGGCAACAGTAAGTCTGTACAAATGTTGATTGCTGCTAAGGCAAAAGCAAAAGAAGAAGTGGAGTCAGGCCCAAGATTGAACTAGCCACCTCTAGTGCGTGTATATATATATATCCCCATATGTCTGTCAGTTTGCTGTACTGTGGGGGCTTCCGTGTTGTTGTGATGCTGGAAGCTATGCCCCAGCAGGGTGGACAGGTTTCAGCTGACTTTCCAGACTAAGACAGGTTAGGAAAAACAACCCGGCAGTCTAAGTCTGAAAGGATTTAGCCAGTGAAAACATTATGAATAACATATATACATAGACATACATATAAATATATATATACATGTATGTATATATTGTTGTTAGGTGCTGCTGAGTCAATTCTAACTCATAGAGACCCTATTCACAAAAAAAAAAAAAAAAAAAAACCACTGCCTGGTCCTGCACCATCCTCACAATCTTTGCTAAGTTTGAGCGCATTGTTGCTGCCTCTGTGTTGTCAATCCATCTCCTTGAGGGTCTTCCTCTTTCCTGCTGAACCTCAATTTTACCAAGCATGATGTCCTTCTGCAGGCACTAGTCCTTCCTGACAACATGTTCAAAGTATGTGGGATGAACTCTTACCATCCTTACTTGGAAGAAACATTCTGGCTGTACTTCTTCTAAGACGGACTTGCTCATTCTTCTGGCAGTCATATTCAATATTCTTGCCAACATCATGATTCAAAGGCACCAATTCTTCTTTAGTTTTCCTTACTGATTGTCTAGCTTTCTTAGTCCTTAGAGTGACATCTTTGCTTTTTAAAACTTTAAAGAGGTCTTTTGCAACAATATATCATTTGATTTCTTGACTGGTGCTTCCATGGGTGTTGATTGTGGATCCAAGTAAAATTAAATCCTAGACAACTTCAATCTTTTCTCCATTTATTATGATGTTGCTTATTGGTGTAGTTGTGAGGTTTTTTTTTTTTTTATGTTGAAGTGTAATTCATGCTCAAGGCTGTAGTCTTCTACCTTCAACAGTAAGTGTTTCAAGTCCTCTTCACTTAAAGCAAGAAAGGCTGTGTCATCTACGTAACACAGGTTGTTAATGAGTCTTCCTCCAATCCTGATGCCCTGTTTTTCTTCACATAATCCAGCTTCTCAGATTATTTGCTCAGCATACACATTGAATAAGTGTGGTAAAAGGAAACAACCCTGATGAACACCTTTTCTGCCTTTAAAACACGCAATATCCGCTTGTTCTGCTCAAATGACTGCCTCTTGGTCTAAGTACAGGTTCCTCATGAGCACAACTGTCATGGATTGAATTGTGTCCCCCGAAAATATGTGTCAACCTTGGTTAGGTTCCCAGTATTGTGTGGTTGTCCTCCATTTTGTGACAGTAATTTTTATGTTAAAGAGGATAAGGGTGGGATTGTAACACTCTTACTAGTGTCACATCCCTGATCCAGTGTAAAGGAAGTTTCCCTGGAATGTGGCCTGCACCACTTTTATCTTAGAAGAGATAAAAGAAAAGGGAAGCAAGCAGAGAATGGGGACCTCATACCACCAAGAAAACAGTGCTGGAAGCAGAGCGCATCCTTTGGACCCAGGGTAGCCATTTGGAGAAGCTCCTAGTTCAGGGGAAGATTGATGAGAAGGCTGACGGAGAGAGAAAGCCTTCCCCTGGAGCAGACACCTTGAATTTGGACTTTTAGCCTACTTTACTGTGAGGAAATAAACTTTCCTTTGTTAAAGCCATCCACTTGTGGTATTTCTGTTATAGTAGCACTAGATGATGAAGACAACAGTTAAGAGCTCTGGAATTCCCATTCTTTGCCACATTATCCAAAATTTGTTATGATCTGCACAGTTGAATGCCTTTGCATAGCCAATAAAACACAGGTAAACACCCTTATGGTATTCTCTGCTTTCAGCCAGGATCCATCTGACATCAGCAATGATATCCTGAACATCAGGTTCTCTTCTGAATCTGGCTGTAATTTCTGTCAGCTCCCTATGTACTGCTATAACCACTTCTGAATGATCTTCAGCAAAATTTTACTGGTGAGTTACATTAATGATAATCTGCATTCTGTTGGATCATCTTTCTTTTGAATGGGTACAAATACGGATCTATTCCAGTCAGTTGGCCAGAGAGCTGTCTTCCAAATTTCTTGGCATAGAAAAGTGAGCACTTTCAGCATTGTGCTTGTTTGTAGAAACATCTCGATTGATATTCCATCACTTCCTGGAGCCTTCAGTGCAGCTTGGGCCTCTTCCTGCATTATCATCATTTCTTGATCACCTGCTACCTCCTGAGATGTTTGAACATTGACCAATTCTTTTTAGTACGGTGACTGTGTATGCCTTCATCTGCTTTTGATGCTTCCTATTTTCCCCGTAGAATCGTTCAATATTGCAACTCGAGACTTTAATTTTCTTCACTTCTTTCAGCTTGAGAAACAACATGTGTGTTCTTTCCTTGTGGTTTTCTAACTCCAGGTCTTTGCACATTTAATTATAATACTTTACTATGTCTTCTCGAGCTGCCCTTTGAAATATTCTGTTTAGCTCTTTAATTCAACATTTCTTCATTTTGCTTTAGCTACTATACACTGAAGAGCAAGTTTCAGAGTCTCTCCTGACATCCATTTTGGGTCTTTTCTCTCTTTTCTGTCTTTTTAATGACCTCTTGCTTTCTTCATGTATGATGTTCTTGATGTCATTCCACAACTCATCTAGTCTTCATTCTTCAGTGTTCAGCGTGTGAAATCTATTCTTGAGATGGTCTCTGAATTCAGGTGGAGTGTACTCAAGGCCATACATTGGCTCTTGTGGACTTGTTCTAATTTTCTGCAACTTTAACTTGAACTTGCATGGGAGCAATTGATGGTCGGTTTCAGAGTCAGCCCCTGGACTTGTTTTGACTGACGATATTGAGCTTGTCCATTGTCTTTTTTCCACAGGTGTAGTAGATTTGATTCCTGTGTATTCCACCTGGCGAGGTCCATAATAGTCATTGTTTATGTTGTTGAAAAAAGGTGTTTGCAACGCAGAAATTTTTGGACTTGCAAAATTCTATCATGTGATCTCTGGCAATTTTTCTATCTACAAGGCCATATTTTCCAGCTACCAATCCTTCTTTGTTTCTGAATTTCACATTCCAATCACCAGTAACTATTAATAAATCTTGATTGCATTTTTGGTCCATTTCTGACTACAGACGTTGGTAAAAATCTCCAATTTCTTCCTTTTTCGCCTTACAGGTCAGTATGTAAATTTGAATAATAGTGGTATTAACTGGTCTTTCTTATAGGGGTGTAGACAGCACTCTATAACTGAGAGCGTTGTACTTCAGACTAGATCTTGACATGTTCTTTTTGGTGATGAATGTGACGCCATTCCTCTTCAATTTGTCATTCCCAGCATAGTAGACAACAAGATTATCTGATTCAAAATGGCCAATATCAGTCAACTTCAATGCCGAGAATATTGATGTTTATGCCTTCCATTTCTTTTTTGGTGGCTTCTAATTTTCCTAGATTCATGGTTTACATTCCATGTTTCAATTATTAATGGCTGTTTGCAGCTGTTTATTCTCATTTTGAGTCATGGCACATCAGCAAATGAAGGTCCCAAAACCTTGACTCCATCCACTTCATTAAGGTCAAATTTACTTTGAGGAGGTAGCTCTTCCCCAGTCATATTTTGAGTGCGTGCCAATCTCAGGGGGTCATCTGCTTGCACTATATCAGACAATGTTCCCTTGCTATTTTATAGGGCTTTCACTAGCCAAATTTTTCAGAAGTAGACTAACAGGTTCTTTTCCTAGTCTGTCTTAGTCTGGAAGCCCAGCTGAAACCTGTCCACCAAGGATGACACTGCTGGTATTTAAAATACTGGTGGCAAAGCTTCCAGTATATATATATATATATATATATATAAAATATATATATATACATATATTACTAAAACCATGTATATATATATATATCATATATACTCATGTGTTACACATGGAAATGCTGGTGGTGTAGTGGTTAAGTGCTTAGTCTGCTAACCAAAAAGTCGGCGGTTCAAATCCGTCAGGGAGTCCTTGGAAACTCCATGGGGCAGTTCTACTCTGTCCTGTAGGGTCACTATGAGTCGGAATCAATTCGACAGCAATGGATTTATATATATATATATATTCTTTGACTATTTTGCATATTAATGACATATGTCCATATGTCTGGCAGTAACAAACACTGATTTGTGAGGTGAGAGTAACACTGTCTGTAATGTTTAAGGTTACATGTTACCTTGGCTTGGCCATGATTGTCAGTGGTTTTCCAGTTAGACCATGATGTAATTTGGCAGTTATGTAATGATGTAGTCATCCTCCATTTTGTGATCCATTGTGTTCATTTTCCATTTTCACATAATGCCAATTTTGCAAAACAACCTCGTCTTTTGAGAACCTAACAATTCCAGTAAGTGAGGAGACGGTCCAGAACAAAACCCATTGCCATTGTGTCTATTCTGACTCATAGTGATCCTATAAGAAAAAGTAGGTCTGCCCTATAGGGTGTCCAAGGCTATAATCTTTACAAAAGTAGACTGCCACATCTTTGTCTCACAGAGTGGAGGTAGGTTTGAACTGCTGACCTTTAGGTTAGCAACTGGGCAAAAATGGTTAATGTGCTAGGCTTCTAAACTGAAGGTTGGGGTCTTGAGTCTATTCAGAGCCCAGAGGCATCTCAGAAGAAAGGCCAAGCCATCTACTTCCAAAAATTAGCCATTGAAAACCTTATGGTGCACAGTTCAACTCTGACACACAGGGGATAGCCACGAGTTGGAACTGACTCAGCTACAACTAATACATACATAGCCTGTTGCCTTTGAGTTGATCCCAACTCAAAGTGACCCCATAGGACAGAGTAGAACTGCCTCATAGAGTTTCCAAGCAGTGCCTTGTGGATTCGAACTGCCAACCTTTTGGTTAGCAGCAGTGCCTCTTAACCTCTACGCCACCGAGGTTTCTAATATATACATTTACACCTATATATAGAGGGGGTGGAAAGAAAGAGTGACAGAGAGAAATGGAGATAAACAGCAGAAAGAGAAAGAGATTCATTTTTGTGATATTGGCTCATGTGATTGTAGGGGCTGACAAGTCTAAAATCTGTAGGTCAGGCAACAAGCTGGAAATTCCAGCAGTCTTGTACAGTCAAGCATCACGGAAGTCCACAATACATTCTGTAACATAGGACATTATGTGATTTGAGCATTGTGTGAACACCACATAATCATGTGCTGTATAACATCTGTTTGGGCAATGTTCAAACACATATATTTCATGGTCTCACAAGGTTATACAACACCAGGAAAAGGAGGAGCATGTGGCCCCTCCCACCCACAGGAGTGAGGGGAAAAAGAAAAGCTCACAGGCAAGGAGGAGGGAGAACACGGGGAGGGGGCAGACGGCTGGGCCTGAGCCCAAGGAAGCGGCAAGCTGAGGGAGAAGGGGCCCAGAAGGATGTGAGTGTGTATATAATATGTTCTCACAAAACACCCAAATCACATACCTCCTACTTCCCATTACATATCATGGACATTAAGAGAAGCATGACTGCAAGCCTTTCTCCTTTCCTCCCTCCTGGGTGGGATAGGACTGTAGGCTCCTTCTTTTTTCAGTGCTGTATAACCTTACAGAACCACAGATGTATACGTGGTCTGATATTGCTTGAATGGATGTTATGCAGCACATAGCTGTATTTTGAAATTGTTAGATCAGGAGGTGAGAAAGCAAGAATAATTCTGGCAAGGTGCCTATAGTCTACAGGCAGAATAATTCCTTGGGAAACCTTCTTTTTTGCCCTTAAGATCTTCAGCGGATTGGCTAAGGCCCACCCATTATGGAGGGTAATCTGCTTAAGGACAAATGATTCATTCACATGTAAACACTTTTATAACAGCATGTAGGTGAGTGTTTGAACAAACGGCTGGGTATCATAACCGAGCCAAATTGACAATAAGATTAACCATTATATAAGGGCTTTTAAAACAAAAGTGGTGAACCTGAAAGGGCTAGTTCAAGTCTGGGCCTGACTCCATTTTTGCCACTTCTGCTTTAGCCTTAGCAACATTTAACCTTTGTACAAGACTTAGTGCAAGACTAAGTCTGCACAAAGGTTAAATGTTTTTCTTTGTAACCAAGCTAAGAAAGAGCGTTGTCAGCTTGTTCCCAAGGAGCCTTGACACAAACATCAGCTTGTTCCCAAGGCCCCTTGATACAAGCAATATATCTAAGTTCTACATTCCCAGAAAAGAATGTTTTTCAAATCAATTTCCTTAACCCCCATATGCTCTGTAAACCAATCCTAGCAAAATCCCTGCTTTGAGACTTTCTACCTCCCAGTTCCTAATTGCTTGGCAACCAATCAGAATACTCCAAAACCCAAAACCAAACCCAGTGCTGTCAAGTCGATCCCGATTCATAGCGATCCTATAGGACAGGGTAGAACTGCCCCATAGAGTTTCCAAGGAGCGCCTGGTGGATTCGAACTGCTGGCCCTTTGGTTAGCAGCCATAGCACTTAACCACTACGCCACTAGGGTTTCCATCAGAATATTACACCTTAAAATTCCTGGTTTTACTGTATAAGTAAGGCTATGTGACTCCAGCACAGTGGAGTGCTGGCTTTCCTTTTGTGAGATTCAGGGCATCCCCACCTCGAGTTGTCTTTCCTTTCAATAAATCTCTCTTGATCTTATTTTAAATAGAGCATGTATTGTCACTGTAAGACACGCACACATACATATACTTTGTTCTCTTTCTAGAGAACCCTAATTAATACACTTGGATATGAGTTTCTATTTGTCATGACTTAGAATTATTAGAGGCAATTTCAAATTCACACACCCCTTTTTGCCTTCTAGGTATCCATTCTCCAAAAACAAGGTCAAATTAGCTATATTATAAATTTTTGTGTGCTCTTTCCCCAACTGCTTGTCTTCTCAATATCTAACATCTCCGTGATGAAACTTCTTATTTGCAGATGATGGGATTGTTTAACCCCAAATTCAAAGAAGGATATGTTGTCACAGTCTATCAAAAGGTAATTTCCAGTGCATGCTAAAACAAATATAAGGAACACTGGTGGTGCAATGGTTTAGCATACAGCTGCTAACCAAAATGTTGGCAGTTCGATCCCTTCAGTGACTCTGAAAAAGAAAAGACCTGGGTATCTGCTCCAGTAAAGATTACAGCCTAGGAAATCCTATGGGGCAGACCTACTTTATCTTATAGTGTCACTATGAGTCAGAATCAACTTGACGGCAAACAACAACGACAACTCAAACAAATATACATTCAGATTTGAAGGCCCCATCCAACAGACGTATCGTGAAATTAAATAATGCATGTAAAATATATTAATTTCAGCAAATAATTTAGAGCAACTTAAGGGACTATCAAGAATAATACTTGCTAAAAATTAACTTATCTATTGTAGAGAACATTGTATGCAGTTTATTAAAACAATGAGTTTGTACATGTGTGTACTGATATGACAGAATGTTCATTATACAGTGTTAAAAATTTAAAGGGAATATGTATATGTACATATAACAGAAGGATTATCAAATTTAACGGAGCCCTGGTGGCTCATGGTTAGGAGATTGGCTGCTAATGAAAAGATCAGTAGTTTGTATCCATCAGCTGCTTCTTGGAAACCCTATGGGGCAGTTCTACTCTGTACTGTATGGTTGCTATGAGTTGGAATTGACTTGATGGCAATGGGTTTGGTTTTTGGTTTGGTATCGTATATAATATATATTTTATGGCTATATTCTTGAATTATACTCATTGTTTTATGTTTGATTAAAGCCAACTCAATTTGTGAAAAATATATACTGACAATCTTCATCGCACTAGAATATGTTAGGGGGTTTATTATTATTTTTTTTAAAGAATTTTTATTGTGCTTTAAGTGAAATTTTACAAATCAAGTCTGTCTGTCACATATAAGCTTATATACACCTTACTCCATACTCCCACTTACTCTCCCCCTAATGAGTCAGTCTGCTCCCTCCTTCCAGTCTCTCCTTTCGTGACGGTTTTGCCAGTTTCTAAACCTCTCTACCCTCCAATCTCCCCCCCCAGACAGGAGATGCCAATACAGTCTCAAGTGTCCACCAGATACAAGTAGCTCACTCTTCATCAGCATCTCTCTCCAACCCATTGTCCAGTCCCTTCCATGTCTGATGAGTTGTCTTTGGGAATGGTTCCTGTCCTGGGCCAACAGAAGGTTTGGGGACCATGACTGCCGGGATTCTTCTAGTCTCAGTCAGACCATTAAGTCTTGTCTTTTTATGAGAATTTGGGGTCTGCATCCCACTGTTCTCCTGCTCCCTCAGGGGTTCTCTGCTGTGCTCCCTGTCAGAGCAGTCATCGGTTGTGGCCGGGCACCATCTAGTTCTTCTGGTCTCAGGATGATGTAAGTCTCTGGTTCATGTGGCCCTTTCTGTCTCTTGGACTCGTAGTTATCGTGTGACCTTGGTGTCTTTCATTCTCCTTTGATCCAGGTGGGTTGAGACCAATTGATGCATCTTAGGTGGCAGCTTGTTAGCATTTAAGACCCTAGACACCACACTTCAAAGTGGGATGCAGAATGTTTTCATAATAGAATTATTATGCCAATTGACTTAGAAGTCCCCTTAAGCCATAGTCTCCAAACTCCCGTCATTGCTCCGCTGACCTTCAAAGCATTCAGTTTATCCTGGAAACTTCTTTGCTTTTGGTCCAGTCCAGTAGAGCTGACCTTCTGTGTTTTAAGCATTGTCCTTCCCTTCATCTAAAGTAGTTCTTTTCTACTAACTAATCAGTAAATAACCCTCTCCCACCCTCCCTCCCTCCCCCCTCTCATAACCACAAAAGTATGTGTTCTTCTCAGTTTATAGTATTTCTCAAGATCTTATAATAGTGGTCTTATACAATATTTGTTCTTTTGCATCTAATTTCACTCAGCATAATGCCTTCCAGGTTCCTCCATGTTAAGAAATGTTTCACAGATTCATCACTGTTCTTTATCAATGTGTAGTATTCCATTGTGTGAATATAAAAAAAAAAATCATACCATAATTTATTTAACCATTCATCTGTTGATGGACACCTTGGTTGCTTCCAGCTTTTTCCTATTGTAAACAGAGCTGCAATAAACATGGTTGTGCATATATCTGTTCGTGTAAAGGCTCTTATTTCTCTAGGCTATATTCCGAGGAGTGGGATTTCTGGGTTGTGGTAGTTCTATTTCTAACTTTTTAAGAAAACGCCAGATAGATCTCCAAAGTGGTTGTACCATTTTACATTCCCACCACCAGTGTATAAGAGTTCCAATCTCTCCGCAGCCTCTCCAACATTTATTACTTTGTGTTTTTTGGATTAATGCCAGCTTTATTGGAGAGAGATGGAATCTCATCGTAGTTTTAATTTGCATTTCTCTAATGATTGAGAGCATTTTCTCATGTATCTGTTAGCTGCCTGAATATCTTCTTTAGTGAAGTGCGAGTTCATATCCTTTGCCCAATTTTTGATTGGGTTGTTTGTCTTTTTGTGGTTGAGTTTTAACAGAATCATATAGATTTTAGAGATCAGGCACTGGTCAGAGATGTCATAGCTGAAAATTCTTTCCCAATCTGTAGGTGGTCTTTTTACTCTTTTGATGAAGTCTTTAGATGAGCATAGGTGTTTGATTTTTATGAGCTCCCAGTTACCTGGTTTCACTTCGTCATTTTTGATAATGTTTTGTATTCTGTTTATGCTTTGTATTAGGGTTCCTAATGTTGTCCCTATTTTTTCTTCCATGATCTTTATCATTTTAGTCTTTGTGTTTAGGTCTTTGATCCACTTGGAGTTAGTTTTTGTGCATGGTGTGAGGTATGGGTCCTGTTTCATTTTTTTTGCAAATGGATATCCAGTTGTGCCAGCACCATTTGTTAAAAAGACTATCTTTTCCCCAATTAACTGACACTGGGCCTTTGTCAAATATCAGCTGCTCATATGTGGATGGATTTATATCTGGGTTCTCAATTCTGTTCCATTGGTCTATGTGCCTGTTGTTGTACCAGTACCAGGCTGTTTTGACTACTGTGGCTGTATAATAGGTTTTGAAATCAGGTAGAGTGAGGCCTCCCACTTTCTTCTTCTTTTTCAGTAATGCTTTACTTATCCAGGGCTTTTTTCCCTTCCATATGAAGTTGGTGATTTATTTCTCCATCACATTAAAAAATGTCATTGGAATTTGGATCGGAATTGCATTGTATGTATAGATGGCTTTTGGTAGAACAGACATTTTTACTATGTTAAGTCTTCCTATCCATGAGCAAGGTATGTTTTTCCACTTAAGTAGGTCCTTTTTAGTTTATTGCACTAGTACTTTGTAGTTTTCTTTGTATAGGACTTTTACATCTTTGGTGAGATTTATTCCTAAGTATTTTATCTTCTTGGGGGCTACTGTGAATGGTATTGATTTGGTGATTTCCTCTTTGATGTTCTTTTTGTTGATGTAGAGAAATCCAAGTGATTTTTGTATGTTTATCTTATAACCTGAGACTCTGCCAAACTCTTTTATTAGTTTCAGTAGTTTTCTGAAGGATTCCTTAGGATTTTCTGCATATAAGATCACGTCATCTGCAAATAGAGATAATTTTACTTCTTCCTTGCCAATCTGGATGCCCTTTATTTCTTTGTCTAGCCTAATTGCTCTGGCTAGGACCTCTAGCACAATGTTGAATAAGAGCAGTGATAAAGGGCATCCTTGTCTGGTTCCCGTTCTCAAGGGAAATGCTTTCAGGTTCTCTCCATTTAGAGTGATGTTGGTTTTTGGTTTTGTATAGATGCCCTTTATAATATTGAAGAATTTTCCTTCAATTCCTATTTTGCTGAGAGTTTTTATCATGAATGGGTGTTGGACTTTGTCAAATGCCTTTTCTGCATCAATTGATAAGATCATGTGGTTTTTGTCTTTTTCTTTATTTATATGGTGGATTACATTAATGGTTTTTCTAATATTAAACCAGCCTTGCATACCTGGTATAAATCCCACTTATTCGTGGTGGATTATTATTTTTTTTTTTGATATGTTGTTGAATTCTATTGTCTAGAATTTTGTTGAGGATTTTTGCATCTATGTTCATGAGGGATATAGGTCTGTAATTTTCTTTTTTTGTGGTGTTTTTACCTGGTTTTGGTATCAGGGATATGGTGGCTTCATAGAATGAGTAAGGTAGTATTCCATTTTTTTTTCTATGCTTTGAAATACCTTTAGTAGTAGTGGTGTTAACTCTTCTCTGAAAGTTTGCTAGAACTCTGCAGTGAAGCCGTCTGGGCCAGGGCTTTTTTTTGTTGGGAGTTTTTTGATTACCTTTTTCAATCTCTTTTTTTATTATGGATCTATTTAGTTGTTCTACTTCTGATTGTGTTAGTTTAGGTAGGTAGTGTTTTTCTAGGAATTCATCCATTTCTTCTGGGTTTGCAAATTTGTTAGAGTACAATTTTTTGTAATAATCTGATATGATTCTTTTAATTTCAGTTGGGTCTATTGTGATATGGCCCATCTAGTTTCTTATTTGGGTTATTTGTTTCCTTTCCTGTATTTCTTTAGTCAGTCTGGCCAATGGTTTATCAATTTTGTTAATTTTTTCAAAGAACCAGCTTTTGGCTTTGTTAATTCTTTTAATTGTTTTTCTGTTCTCTAATTCATTTAGTTCAGCTCTAATTTTTATTATTTGTTTTCTTCTGGTGCCTGATGGATTCTTTTGTTGCTTGTTTTCCATTTGTTCAAGTTGTAGGGACAGTTCTCTGATTTTGGCTCTTTCTTCTTTATGTATGTGTGCAGTTGTCGATATAAATTGGCCTCTGAGCACTGCTTTCGCTGTGTCCCAGAGGTTTTGATAGGAAGTGTTTTCATTCTCATTGCATTCTATGAACTTCTTTTTTCCCTTCTTAATGTCTTCTATAACCCAGTCTTTTTTGAGCAGGGTATTGTTCAGTTTCCAAGTATTTGATTTCTTTTCCCTGATTTTTCTGTTATTGATTTCCACTTTTATGGCATTGTGGTCTGAGAAGATGCTTTGCAATATTTCGATGTTTTGGATTCTGCATAGGTTTGTTTTATGACCTAATATATGGTCTGTTCTAGAGAATGTTCCATGTGCGCTAGAAAAAAAAGTATACTTTGCAGCTGTTGGGTGGAGTGTTCCATATAAGTCTATGAGGTCAAGTTGGTTGATTGTAGCAATTAGGTCTCCCTTGTCTCTCTTGAGCTTCTTACTGGAAGTCCTATCCTTCTCCAAAAGTGGTGTGTTGAAATTTCCTACTATACTTGTGGAGGTGTCTATCTCACTTTTCAGTTCTGTTAAAGTTTGATTTATGTATCTTGCAGTCCTGTCATTGGGTGCATAAATATTTAATATGGTTGTATCTTCCTGGTCAATTGTCCCTTTAATCATTATGTAGTGTCCTTCTTTATCCTTTGTGGTGGATTTAACTTTAAAGTCTATATTATCAGAAATTAATATTGCTACTCCTGCTCTTTTTTGATTGTTGTTTGCTTGATATATTTTTTTCCATCATTTGAGTTTTAGTTTGTGTCTCTAAGTCTAAGGTGTTTCTCTTGTAGGCAGCACATAGATGGATCGTGTTTCTTTATCCAGTCTGAGACTCTCTGTCTCTTTATTGGTGCATTTAGTCCATTTACTTTCAGTGTAATTATAGATAAGTATGTGTTTAGTGCTGTCGTTTTGATGCCTTTTTGTGTGTGTTGTTGACAATTTCATTTTTTCACTTACTTTTTTGTGCTGAGACATTTTTATTTGTAAATTATGCGTTCCTCATTTTCATAGTAGTTGAATTTATGTTTGCTGAGTCATTATGTTTTTCTTGGTTTTTATTTTGAGTTATGGAATTGTTATACCTCTTTGTGGTTACCTTAATATTTACCCCTATTTTTCTAAGTAAAATCCTAACTTGTATTGTCCTATATTGCCTTGTTTTCCTCTCCATATGGGAGTTCTATGCCTCTTGTATTTACTCCCTGTTTTTGATTATTGTGATATTTTACATAATGCCTTAAATGATTCCCTGTTTTGAGCATTTTTTTCTTTTTAAAATTAATCTTAATTTGTTTTTGTGATTTCCCTATTTGAATTGATATCAGGATGTTCTGTTCTGTGACCTTGTGTTGTGCTGTCATGTGATATTATTGATTTTCTGACCAATTTCCTTTAGTGTTTCTTGTAGCTTTGGTTTGGTTTTTGCAAATTCTCTAAGCTTGTGTTTATCTGTAAATGTTTTAATTTCACCTTCATATTTGAGAGAGAGTTTTGCTGGATATCTGATCCTTGGCTGGCAGTTTTTCTCCTTCAGTGCTCTATATATGTCATCCCATTGCCTTCTTGACTGCATGGTTTCTGCTGAGTAGTCTGAACTTAGTCTTATTGATTCTCCTTTGTAGGAGACCTTTCTTTTATCCCTGGCTGCTTTTAAAATTTTCTCTTTATCTTTAGTTTTGGGAAGTTTGATGATAATATGTCTTGGTGTTTTTCTTTTTGGATCATTCTTATATGGGGTTCGATGAGCATTTTGGATAGATGTCCTTTCATCTTTCATGATGTCAGGGAAGTTTTCTGCCAACAGATCTTCAACTATTCTCTCTGTATTTTCTGTCCTCCCTCCCTATTCTGGAACTCCAATCACATGCAAGTTATTCTTCTTGATAGAGTCCCACATGATTCTTAGGGTTTCTTCATTTTTTTTAATTCTTTTATCTGATTTTTCTTCAACTATTTTGGTGTCAATTGCCTTATCCTCCAATTCCCCCACTCTGCCTTCCAATTGCTCGATTCTGCTCCTCTGACTTCCTATTGCGTGTTCTAATTCTGTAATTTTACTGTTAATCTTTTGGATTTCTGAATGCTGTCTCTCTATGGATTCTTGCAGCTTATTAATTTTTCCACTATGTCCTTGAATAATCTTTTTGAGTTCTTGAACTGCTTTATCAGTGTGTTCCTTGGCTTTTCCTGTAGATTGCCTTGTTTCCTTTTTTGAGGTCATCCTTGATGTCTTGAAGCATTCTGTAAATTAGTTTTTTATATTCTGCATCTGGCAATTCCAGGATTGTATCTTCATTTGGGAAAGACTTTGATTCATTAATTTGGGGAGTTGTAGAAGCAATCATGGTCTGCTTCATTATGTGATTTGATATCGACTGCTGTCTCTGAGCCATCTCTAAGATATTGTAATAATTTATTTTATATTTGCTCACTGAGTCTTATCTTGTTTTGTTTTCTTTCAATATAAGTAGATGAGCTACTAGATTGCAGTGTCATGATTGTTGTAAGCTTTGAATCACTTATGTCCTCTTACCAGCTGATTTGGGCCATTGCCAGAAATATAAGCTTAAGAGTCCATTCACTATTCTTGAGTAGAATCTGATTTTGGGTCACCTTTTTTACTGGGGTAGACTGTCACCTATTCACTTAGAGGAGTAGTGGTGACAGTTGTGTGCACAGATTCTAGTAGCAGCAGGGTGTCACACCCTGGGGGAGGGGCAGGATGCTGACAGGCTTCCCCCAAGTGCCAGTGAGGTAGGTGTGTCTCTATTCCTAAAGCACTTTGGTGGGCGGGCTCTGCAGCTGTACCTTAGGCACCCAATGCATGTACCTCTGCAGATTGGTAGGTGTCACCATCCTCAGACCCCTAAGGCAGGAGGCTAGGTGGTCTGGGGGGAGCTTCAGCCCTCAGTTCCCTGTTGTGGGTCAGTGAGGGCTCTGTTTAATAAGCAGAGATATCAGACCTGGGAGACTTGTCTTTCTAGTAATCTGCTAAAACAATTATAGTCAGATCACTATCAGAATTGCCTTTTTATTATAATAGCCACCTTGTTCCCTGTAGGGATGAAAGCCCAAGGCTGTGGATCTCATATACTTGGCTGGAGCTGGTTTTGTATTTTTAGTCCAATTTCAGGAAGTCAGGGAAGGATTTTTGGTCCCTGGGTTTTTTGTAGCTGCTTCTCTCAGGCCAGGAGAATGGGTTAGGAAAAGACAAAAAAAAAAAAAAAAAAAAAAACTGCAGAGCACTTCACTCTCTGGCTCAGGAAATTCCAATGTTAATGAAGCCGCCTGGGAAGGGGAGGGGAGGGATCAGATAGCTAGGAGAGAGTAGCACCCCGGAATATAGACAAAGTTACTTATCTTGCTTGGCGATGACTGTTTTATCTGAGATTCCCGAGGGGTGTGTAGCCTGTTTGTGTTGGCTGGGTCGAGATTGCCCCCAAGTGTCAGCCTTGCGTCCTGTGCTTGTGCTGTCTCAGAAGCTGTGGTCAGTTCCTCCGCTCCCAGTCCGAAGCCCAGCGCCAAGGTTTCCTGGTGGGACACCGCACTACAGGCTCCAAAATCAGTCACTGCCTCCTGTTTACTTCTCCTGTCAGCCACGTCACTGCGCTGCCTGCGTGCACTGGCTGGGCTTCCCCCGAGGTCACTTCTGGGGGCTAGGGCTGCATCTCGTGTTTATGCTGTCTGAGGATGACATGCTCAGCTCTCCTGCACCCAGTCCAAAGCCCAGCGCCAAGGTTTTCTGACTGGGATGCTGGCTCCAGGCTCTGAAAACAGTCGTTGCCTCCCCATGGTTGCTCGTTCTCAGTCTCTGTCACTCAGGTCAGCTCTTTAGATCTGTGTTTGATGGTCATGGTTCATAGATTGTCATGTATGTGATTGATTCACTTGTTTTTCCAAGTCTTTGTTGCAAGAGGGATCTGAGGTAGCTTCTACCAAGTCAGCCATCTTGGCCCCACCTCCATTATTATTATTTTTAATTTTTATTGTGCTTTAAGAGAAAGTTTACAAATCAAATCAGTCTCTCATATAAAAATGTGTATACACCTTGCTATATACTCTTAGTTGCTCTCTGACTAACAACACAGCACACTCTTTCCTTCCACTCTCTATTTTAGTGTCCATTCAGCCAGCTTCTGACCCTCTCTGCCCTCTCATCTCCCATCCAGACAGGAGCTGCTCACATAGCCTCATGTGTGTCTACCTGATCCAAGAAGCTCACTTCTCACCAGTATCATTTTCTATCCCATAGTCCAGTCGAATCCCTGACTGAAGAGTTGGCTTTGGGAATGGTTCCTGACTTGGGCTAACAGAAAGTCTGAGGACCATGACCTACAGGGTCCTTCTAGTCTCAGTCAGACCATTAAGTTTGGTCATTCTATGAGACTTTGAGGCCTGCATCCCACTGCTCTCCTGCTCTGTTCTCTGTTGTGTTCCTTGTCAGAGCAGTCATCAGTTGTAGCTGAGTACCATCTAGTTCTTCTGGTCTCAGGCTGATGTAGCCTCTGGTTTATGTAGTCTTCTCTGTCTCTTGGGCTCATAATTACCTTGTGTCTTTGGTGTTCTTCATTCTTCTTTGCTCCAGGTGGGCTGAGACCAATTGATGCATCTTAGTTGGCCACGTGCTAGTGTTTAAGACCCCAGATGTCACTCTTCAAAGTGGGATGCAGAATGTTTTGGTTTATTATTTTTTAAAGTGCCTCCTTTCCTCAAAGAAAAAAGTTCTTAAATATGGAAAGTTTAGTAATAATTAGATACATTTTTGGATGCTGAGAAGGGGAGATAGTTGTCCTGGTAAAATTAAGAATAAATAAATATCAGAGTCTGGATCTGTTTTAATTATTTAAGTAATCATAGAGATAATTCTTAAACTTTTAGTTGGAAGATTTTTTAAAGTGGTTTTATGGGTACTAGTGAACTGATTTGATTATCAAGTGACATTTTAGATGATGTATTGTAAATTAAGGATTTTATAGTGATTATAATTTCACTTAAGGTACAATAATTTTTAGTTTATTTGATTCTCTCCCAGAAAATAGTTTACCCTAGTTGTGTCTAGTTTGCATACAATAATAAAAAAAAAGTTTATAAATGGAAGTGTTTGCATAATGCAAGTACTTGTTTTAAATTAATTTGTCTTTATAAACCAGCATTTTATGTATTTTAGATAAAATTTATCAAGATGCAAAGAGAAATACATTTTCATGGCAAAGAAGCTCCTTAATAAGTTTTACTACATCAAATAATAAAATATATTTTGATTTTAAGCAATCACTAGGTAATACAATGTATCTATAAATGAAAGTTTACATTCTTTTTGTTTGTAGCCATTTTAGTAAAATCTCCATAGGAATCACTGAAAACAGTTTTTGTGTCTAAAGCCTCAAACTGTAAGAAACTAAATGGCAACTTCCCAATGTAATTCAGAAAAGAGAAACTCAAAGTGGTAAACAGAATGGGAGAAAGAGAGAGAGAGAGAGATTCTATTCCTAACATCTTTCCAGATGGGTTTTAGTTATGTATCAATCTGAGAGAGTCAATTTATAAAATGAAGCATGTTTTCCATGCTATATTCTAACTTCATAGAATGATCTGCACTTACAAACACATCAAATCCAAATATCTGCAGATTGAATGATATTCTTATCATAGAAAATATAATTACGGGAAAGGGGACTAGCATATTTATCAGTTATCCAACTAAGTAGTAGGTTCATGTTGATATTTTTAAGAATTTCTTTTCCTCTAGCTTCACTAAGGAAAATTATTTGTTTGATTCATTGCTGACAAGAGCACTTCTCTGGAGATAATTCTCTTTCTCTAGATATAGAGCAATGTGTTTTCAATCCTTTGTATAGTTTTCCTAACAACCCAGAATTTATTCTCCTACCTTTCACTCCTAGGATACAATTGGCCATTTTCTATAACTGTATAAGGCTTCAGGATGCCTAGGGGGCCAGTGGTTAATGCCAATCAAACTACTTAATGTACACATATGTCCAAGGCATTACATGGATAAGAATGTTAGGAAAATAATTTTAAAGGAAGACAGAACAATCTACTAATAGATTGTAATAAGACCATAAGCCCTGACTGAGTGAAGTATATGATTTTAGGTTGAGGACAAGTTCAGGCTATGTTCCATTTGTGAAATAAAAGGTGATAGAATTTGCCATTGGGTATGGATTGAGGAGTCAGTGTGTGTGACAAGCCCACAATATTTTGTGTTATAATACTACTTCTCTTAAGACTATTCTGCATATTAGAGTCTCTCTTACAATATTGTTTAGCAAAACCTGCAAAAACTGGAAACTGTATAAGGCAGAAGCCTGCCAAAGAAGGAAAATGCAAATATTTTCCACTAAAGCAATCTATAGAAAAGTGGCAAGACTCCACCTGTCAAAGGTGGAAAACTTGCAAGACCTGGAAAAAACATGGCAGACCTGTTGAGTTCTAGCTCTCACAGGTTTCACTCTATAATACTTATATATATGAGTTTTGGACATAAAGCTGTACTAATCCCTGGCTGCATTATTTTTGGTAAAATACTCAACTTTGAAGATTAGGTTTCTCATTTAAAATGGGCATCAAATACAATTCTTCACAAATTGGCACATTTATTGCAAAATGTTATTAAAATTGGGTTTGGGCATTATTTATTTTCGTTTAAACTCACCAACAGTCATAAAACCAAACCAAAACCAAACCCATCGCTGTCAAGTCCATTCCACATCATAGTGACCCTATAGGACAGAGTAGAACTGCCCCATATGGTTTCCAAGGAGGGCCTGGTGGATTCTCACTGCCGACCTTTTGGTTAGCAGCCATAGCTCTTAACCACTACACCACCAGGGTTTCCAACACTCATAAAGTGGTTGCTTATGATACTGGTTTTCAAAAGCATGGGTTCAAATTCATATCTAGCTAGAACTCCAACTCAAGCTGGGTATTTCACAAATAAAAGCAGATAAAAGAATCATCTTTATCTTCCTACTTTATGGAATCAAGTCACCCCCTTCAGTCCTTCAAATGTACTATTCTTGTTTCTGCCTCTTCGTATTGATCTTTCCCTTTCTAATTAATGCCTAATTGTGATGAGTTATTCTTAGTTTGTCATTTTTTTAAACTCTTCAATGATTGTGCTTAGATAAATTAAAAAATTCAATTCCTCATTTGAACTAGTTCCACGTCAAATGTTCAACCGCTGTACATGACTAAAACATCAAAACCAAACCCATTGCCGTCGAGTCATTTCCAACTCATAGCCACCCTATAGAACACAGCAGAACTGCCCATAAGGTTTCCAAGGAGCAGCCAGTGAATTCAATCTACTGACCTTTTCGTTAGTAGCTAATCTCTTAAAGCACTGTACCACAAGGGCTCAGGACTTCTTGTTGTTAGGCACTGCTCTATGTGCTTTACAAATACATGAGTTTTATTTGTTTTTATTTCTTTTCATTGGTTTAAAGTAACTTGCCCAATTACAATTAGTTAAATGGTAAGTGGCATAGATGGGATTTAAAACCCAGATATTCTGGCACCTAAAGATGGGATTTTAACTTCCACTTCATCCTGCCTTTCTAATTCACTGAAGGTCACTTATTGGAGGTAAGGACACAAGCACATACAAAATCATTCCTATTTGATTTAAAAGTCAGTGCTCTCAACATTACCTGTACTATTGTAGTTTGGCTTTGAAATGTATGGTAGAAGAAATTCTTGCAGGAGCCAATGGCTAATAGCACCTAGGCTTCATTTCCAGAATAGACCTTCAAAGGTAAAAACACAAAATTTTTTCCTCCAAATTGAGCAAAGTCCACTAAAATGTCAGGGAGGATTCAATTAAATTTCTTGTGCCCAACTTACATCCCACTATCATTTACTAATTGTGTGACCATGGGCAAGATACTTAATGTCTTCGTGTGTCAGTTTTCTTATCTATCATTTTAACATAGAGAGAAAATTAATTTAATAAGATACTTTATATACATTAACAACCTGCATTAAGCAGATGACACAACCTTGCTTGCTCAAAGTGAAGGGGACTCAAAGTACTTACTGATGAAGATCAAAAAACACAGCCTTCAATATGGATTACACCTCAACATAAAGAAAACAAAAATTTTCATCAATGGGCCAATATCAGGATAAATGGAGAAAAGGTTGAGGTTGTCAAAGATTTCATTTAACTTGGATATGCAATCAACACCCACGGAAGCAGCAGTCAAGAAATCAAAAGTCTAATTGCATTGGACTGCTACAAAAGAACTCTTGAAAGTGTTGAAAAGCAAAGATGTCACCTTGAGGACTAAGGTATACCTGACCCAAGCCATGGTGTTTTCAATCACCTCCTATGCATGTGAAAGCTGGACAATGAACAAGGAAGACCAAAGAAGAACTGACGCCTTTGAATTGTGGTGTTGGTGAAGAATATTGACTATACCATGTGCTGCCAAAAGAATGAACAAATCTGTCTCGGAAGAAGACAACCAGAATGCTCCCTAGAAGCAAGGATAGCAAAACTACATCTCACATGCTTTGGACATGTTATCAGGAGGGATCAGTCCCTGGAGAAGGACATCATGCCTGGTAAGGTAGAGGGTCAGTGAAAAAGAGGAAAACTCTCAACAAGATGGATTGACACAGTGACTGCAACATAGGGCTCAAGCATAGCAACAATTGTGAGGATGGCTCAGGACTTGGCAGTGTTTCTGTTGTGCATAGGGTCGGTATGAGTCAGAACCAACTCGACAGTACTTAACAACAGCATACTGGATATAGTGTTCATTTATGATATTTTCTGACTTTTTATGACCTGTGTTTTAAACTAAGGCATGATTCACTTATAGTAAAAATTTTATGAGTTTTGATAAACATACCGTTGTTAGGTGCTGTCCAATCAATTTCAACTCCTAGAGATCCTATGTTCAACAGGATGAAACACTGCCCAGTCCTGCACCATTCTCACAATCATTGCTATGTTTGAGCCCTTTGTTACAGCCAAAGTGTCAATCCATCTCATTGAGGGCCTCCTTCTTTTTCGCTGACCCTTTACCAAGCATGACATCATTTTCCAGGGACTGGTCCCTCCTGATAACATGTCCAAAGTATGTGAGATGAAGTTTCACCATCCTTATTTTCAAGGAGTATTTTTGCTGTGTTTCTTCCACAACAAACTTGTTAATTCTTCCGGAAGTCAAGCATATATTCAATATTCTCCACCAACACCATAATTCAAAGGCATCAATTTTTCCTTGCTCTTCCTTATTCATTGTCCAGCTTTCGCATGCATAAGATGTGATTGAAAATATTATAGCTTGAGTGAGGCTCACGTTAGTCCTCAAGCTGACATCTTTGCTTTTGAACACTTTAAAGAGGTCTTTTGCAGCAGATTTGCCCAATGTAATATGTTGTTTGATTTCCTCGCTGTTGCTTCCATGGGTGTTGACTGTGGATTCAAATAAAATGAAATCCTTGATGAAGTGAATCTTTTCTCCATTTACCATGATGTTGCTTATTGGTCCAGTGGTGAGGAGTTTTGTTTTCCTTCTGTTGAGTTGTAATCCATACTGAAGGCTGTAGTCTTTGATCTTCACCAGTAAATGCTTCAAGCACTCTATACTTTGAGCAAGCAAGGTTATGTCATCTGCATAACATGGGTTGTTAATGAGTCTTTCACCAATCCTGATGCCACATTCTTCTACATATAGTACAGCTTCTCAGATTATTTGCTCAGCATACAGATTGAATAAGTATGGTGAAGCAATGCAACCCTGACGCACACCTTTCCTGACTTTAGGCCACGCAGTATCCTCTTGTTCTGTTCCAACAACTATTTCTTCATCTATGTACAGGTTCCTCATGAGCACAGTTAAGTGTTCGGGAATTTCCGTTTTTCCCAGTGTTATCCATAATTTGTTATGGTCCACACAGTCAGATGCCTTTTCATAGTCAATAAAATACAGGTAAACACTTTTTTGGTATTCTCTGCTTTCAGCAAGGATCCATCTAACATCAGCAGTGATATCCCTTTTCCACCTCCTTTTCTGAATCTGGTTTGAATTTCTGGAAGTTTCCTGTTGATGTACTGCTGCAGCCGCTTTTGAATAATCTTCAGCAAAATTTTGCTTGTGTGTGATGTTAATGATATTGTTTGATCATTTCTGCGTTCTGTTGGATCATCTTTCTTTGGAATGACCACAAATATGGATCTCTTACAGTTAGTTGGCTAGGCAGCTCTCTCCTAATTTCTTGGCACAGAAGAGTGAGCACCTCCAGCTCTGCATCCCTTGGTTAAAACATCTCATTGGCATTCTGTCAATTCCTGGAGACTTGTTTTTTGCCAATGTCTTCAGTGCACCTTGGACTTCTTTCTTCAGTACCTTCAGTTCTTGATCCTATGCTGCCTCCTGAAATGATTGAACGTTGATCAATTCTTTTTGGTACACTGACTGTATTCCTTCCATTTGCTTTTGATGCTTCCTGTGTCATTCAGTATTTTGCCCATAAAGTCCTTCAAAATTACAACTCGAGGCTTGAATTTCTTCTTCCATTTTTTCAGTTTGAGAAATGCCCAATGTGTTCTTCCTTTTTGGTTTTCTAACTCCAGATCTTTGCGGATTTCATTATAATATTTTACTTTGCCTTCTCGAGCTGCCCTTTAAAATCTTCTGTTCAGCTCTTTTACTTCATCGTTTAAGAAATGACAAAAATGGATGTCAAAAGAAACTCTGAAACTTGCTCTTGAGCATAGAGTAACTAAAGTGAATGGAAGAAATAATGAAGTAAAAAAGTTGAACAGAAAGAAAGGATGAAGAAATGGTAAATGTATAAACTTATATAATCACTACTATCATCAAGATGTAGAACAGGTCCTTCATTCCTGAAAGCTTCTTCATGTCCCCTTCTTCATGTCCATCACCACCATATAGGAAAATGCTTTCTGATGTCTATCACTTTTTTTTTTTTTCCTATTGAGTATTTTGCTTCTAGGAAATTACCCATCAGTCTATATTTTTATGACAGAACCATAATAAGAAATGTGTTTCACAGCTTCCATCAGCTGCTATCCTAATAGTCTAGAAATCTGAACAAGCCTTTTCAAATTCTAGGTGTTTGCTTATGATAGTCAAGCTGTACATTTCCATTTTATTTTCCTTACACAAAAGAAAGTAGTGAATATTTTTAATTATTCTAAATATTTTCTAACTGAAGGGATAATTTTATGGTTTCATTTTTTAAAAAGTACTTATGTGCTATCATTATGTACCTTAAACTATTAGAAGCACATGATTTTATAAAAAAAGCAAATTTTGTTTTATATGGGGAATAATAAATGAATTGTTAATTACACAATTACTTTCTTGCAAGATGTACTGATTATGAATTGAAACTTGAGGTACAGAATATCATCAAGAAATTATCTTAAGTAATTTGAACCAGGTAATTAGAATTTTTTAAACTTTTGGTTGATATCCTAAAGCACAAAAAAGCAATTTATTTCAAAAACTGTAGTTAATTATTGATCTCAGGGTAAGTTAGATGCAGAGATCATTTTTCATTATAGCAGATAGTCTAGACCTGTTAGCTAGAAAGATTTGATGCCATATTAGTGATATCTTTAAAATATTTTGTTTTCTTAATAAATGTCAGTCCACAAAGAAAACAACAATCCTTTAAACACTAGAATACTAGAATTTAACTCATAGTGCTTTGGCCTAATGAGAAAAGTCCTCGATCTTTTAGCTGGGTGGCAATTAATTCCTAAAACTAAATCTACCACAGAGCCTTATTAAAAATGATTCTGAATAATGACCAACACACTTTCATTCCTAGTCTGCGACATGTCTAGCAGTGTCTCTGAACTTTGCATTGACCAGGAGACAACCTAGCTCTTCTCACCCTCTGAACCACTCCCTTCTTGTCTTCTATTAAGAATTAGTTCAATACCTTCTCTAAAAACCTGATATACCAGGCATATTCAAAAAGGATCATTAATATCAAATTGTATTTATTAAATGCTAATTCAGCTACAGTGTTCAAAGCTCTATAAAGCAAGTTAATGAGACATGGTAACATTTTTAGGAACTTCAGACTGAGAAACAAAAAATGACATTTGGGTAGTATGAGAGATTAAAAAATTTGGTTGCTGTCACATCAGTTCTGACTCATGGCAGCCCGTAGGACAGAACAGAACTGCCCCATAGGGTTTCCTCAGAGCAGATGGGGGATTCACACTCTTGACATTTTGGTTAGCAGCCTGAACTCTTAACCACTATGACACCAGGGCTCCTAGGCAATCTCATATACTTAGATGGCAAGCTTTAGAATTTGATGACATAAGTTAATGTAATAATATTTTGAAACATTTCCCATTATGCATGTGTTATCAAAAAGGTATCAGCGATCACTTCTTTGTCATCTTCCCATTCCTTCTTATTTCTACTTCTTTTCATGTGAACAATTCAGTGTTAACAACATAAGATGGTGTAGATAAAGATTGGTATTTATGTCAGCATTAGGGGAACGAGGGGCATGGTGAACTGGAACAGGGAGTCGGAACCTAATCAGGATGACAGTAGATTGCACTCAGGGGACTTCTTAGCTTGGGGAGTCAGAACAGGCATGGGGATGGTCCAGCACAGGTGGCATGGCCCACCCAGTTTGAAGAGAGAATCTATATGGAGAGGAGGCTTGGTGTGGGTAGGACATAGTCTAACCAGGGTGGTGAGTGTGCTTTCATGGAACTGGGATTGGTTATTGAGAGGGGATATTGATATGGGGATTTAGCAATATATTAAGGATAATCAGATCTAGGTTTATCAGTTTCAGAGAAAGAGGTTACAAGTATGAATATGGAGAAAACCAGACTATATCCTATGATATTGGGCTGAAATTGAGGTATTGGTGTACATTCATGCTTTTCAAAATATACAGATAGGTACAGAAATAAATACAAATGTAAATGTCTGTCTGTATGTGAATACCTCTGTCCACTGAGAGGGCATAGAAACAGAAATGTTCCAATAAGGATGACTACTTCTAGCAACCAGATCTTGGCTTCTAAAGACCATTTAAAGGAACCAAGACTACTTAAAAAATGGCTGATCTCCTGGCTTCAAAGAGGAAGGACAAGATGAATATGGAGTATCCTTTTGTACCAGAAAGCAACAAGGTGCTCAAAGAATAATGTTATTATTTTTTAGCTGCGGTCCAGTTGATTCTGACTCATGGTGATTCCGTGTGTGTAGAGTAGAACACCTCCACAGGGTTTTCAAGGCTGTGACTTTCAGAAGCAGATCACCAATCCTGTTTTCTGAGGTGCCTCTGGAGGCATTCCAACTGCTAACATCTTGGCTAGTGTTTGAGCACTTAACCGTTTGTGCTGCTCTAAAGAATAATGGGGACATGTTGAAAGAACACAGAGTTGGCTTGAATGTACTCTCACTGGCAAAGTCTGGGAAAATCTGAGCATTGAAATAAATTGTTAATATTGATTTTAACCAATTTAATAAAATAAGAACCTGTGAATCCATACAGAGACAAATAAATAGAAGAATAATTGAAATTTTATTGAGAGTCAGGATGTATCAGAGGATGGTGATGATGATAAGGAAGATCTTGGAGATTCAAGGAGAGAGCAGAAGGTAATGAATGGGAGAGAGAATAGAAATTCTAATATTAATACTGAAATTATTAAGTATTAAGACATACTGAAAGTATATCTTAATGGTATATTAATACTAACTAGTATTTATGGAATACTTTGTGTTAGGAGGAAACCCTGGTGGTGTAGTGGTTAAGTGCTATGGCTGCTAACCAAAGGGTTGGCAGTTTGAATCTGCCAGGCGCTCCTTGGAAACTCTATGGGGCAGTTCTACTCTGTCCTATAGGGTCGCTATGAGTCGGAGTCGACTCGATGACATTTGGTTTGGTTTGGTTTTTTGGTTTTGTGTTAGGAACTGTGCTTAATGTTTTATTTTATATCTAATTTCATCCTGACATTTTGAGTTTAGAGTTAACATCTTCACCATATATATGGGTGAGTAAAATAAGACCAAGGAGCCCTGGTGGTTCGGTGGTTAAGTGCTTGGCAGCCTGCTTCCATAAAGATTTACAGCCTTGGAAACCTTGTGGGACAGCTCTACCCTGTCTTATAAAGTTGCTATGAGTCAGAATTGACTTGATGACAATTTTTTTTCTGAAAATTGAAGTACCTACTTAATATGGCACAGTTATATAACTTCATTATACAGTTTGCCTTCCTATATTATACTGTTACTGTTCTTTATCTCAAAAACAAAATTATAGCTCTGAAGTACTACTTTATGCTGTAGTTGCTGGGGCACACAAGCTGAGAAGTTCTCCACTTGCGAGTTGCCTTTTTAAAAATTTAAAAAAAAAACCATAAAATATATTTTATATCTGTATTAATATTGAGAAATACAAATAAGCTTGGGTAAAGAAAACCATCCTTGTCTGATGTTATCATTATTATAGTAGAACCTATGTCCGACACTTCATGTTTTAGAGTTATTGATTTCACTGACTACATAACTGGGTTGGCGAACTGCAAGGTGATTTATAACATGTTTTATTGTATTTGATTCTCCAGGATGAATAACAGCACAAATATTACTTTTGCTGATATGAACTTTTTCTCTATTGCTTATTCTTTTGGAAAAGGAGTTCGCGATGAATATTGAAGAAGAAATTTTTAAAATCTCAAAAATATATATCCCTATGTGATGCATGCCTGAGGATCTAATTATTTATATACTGGGGATAAAAATAAATAACTATCTAAGGTAGATGCATGAATGCTAATATCCTAGTATGTCTTAAATATCTCCTAACATTTTCTTTGTGTTAAATGAAACTTTCCTCTATTAGAAATGTAATTTGAAAACTAGTTTATTGTGTATTGGTATGTGACCTATATTTATGCTGTTTTTATTTGTGGTTTGCATGGGAGAACTAAGTGCTTGGTAAAGTAGTATTTATTCAAAATGAAAACGAAACTAATTATAGGTGCACAAAAAATCCATCTAAATAATAAAGATCAAAACAGTTCCCTGGAGATTGAGGTGACAAAATTTGAGTCACACTGAGACTGCCTTTCATGCTATTTATTTTCAACAAGCTACACGTGTGAACTTTGTGGATAGGTGAAACAGGATTGAGCTGAAGGTGCTGACAGTTCTGTGTTTATAACGTATTCAAAACCAAGAAACTAAAATTAATGGATATCCTTGGTTAATGCTAAAATATTTCACTGTCCTGTAGGTATATTTTAATACTTTTTTCATGCAAGGAATACTGACTTTTTTTTTAAGTAAATATGTTAGCAATCCATATGATTATGCACTTACAAATCAAGTTTAACCAGAGAATAAATGGACACTGTTGTGCTGAGAGAACCAGAGAGCTAAGAAACTTCCAAATTTCAAAAGACAGGAGGCTAGAGTTCTCAAACATCCCTCTATAAGGAGAGTTATAATGGACTTCTAGCTAATTTTTCAGTGTCTGTCCTTAGAGTCTGTATTTTTCTCTCACTTTTCTTTTCCTTGGAATTCTTTCCCATTTCTCTCTCTACACTTCTAAGTATATGCAATTTGGTTTGGGGGGAAAGAAAGGAACAACAAATATTTTCTATATTCTCACTTGATTTTTCTGCTCTCCCCTTTGTAGCTAAAATCAACCATAAAGAAAATATATTTTATATCTATATTAATTGTGAATAAGACATTTAGTAGAATATATTATTGACTGCAGATAACAATACAACAGTAACAAGGTAGTATTGACATGGACTTGTTTATGTCATACAGCAGTGCCACTGCTAAATTTAGTATTTTCTCTTATAATTAGTCCAGAAAATGTGTTCTAGGGAGATGAGCAGAGTGACTGGTTGTAGAACTTGGACCAGGAGTTTTAGGGCCTTGGGACTTCTCTCTGTATATCTTTCCTTAAGTGATCATATTTAGTCTCATTATTTTAAAATATACACACACACACACTGTTTTGATCTCCCCTGAACCCCAAATGGAAATCCTGATGGCATAGTGGTTAGGAGTTCAGCTGCTAACCGAAAGGTTGGCAGTTTGAATCCACCAGGAGTTACTTGGAAACCATAGAGGGCAGTTCTACTCTGTACTATACAGACGCTGTGAGTTGGAATTGACTTGGGGGCAAGGGTTTGGTTTTTTTGTTTTTGAACTCCAAACTCATGTATCCAGTTGCCTATGTGATATCTCCTGCTGAGTGTCTAGTAGGCCACATAAACTCTCCAAGTCTGAGACAGAAATATTGATTTTTCCTGCTCCTCTTCCATCCTGTCATAGTACAATATTTTTCTTCTCAGTCCTTGGCAATACCACCATTCAGTCGCTTAATACAAAACTCTATGAATCATTTTTGATTCTTCCTTTTATATCAAATTGAATGATTCTACCACTAAAAATATATTTTGTTGTTGTTAGTTGGTTAAGATTCATAGTGACCTTATGTAGAACAGAAGGAAACACTGTCTGGTCCTACACTATCCTCACAACTGTTGCTATGTTTGAGCCTATTGTTGCAGCCACTGTGTCAATTCATCCCATTGAGGGCCTTCCTCTTTTTGTTGACCCTCTACTTTTTTCACCAAATATGATGTCCTACTCCAGGAACCGGTCTCTCCTGATAACATGTTGAAAGTAGGTGAGAAAAAGTCTCATCATTCTCACTTCTAAGGGGCATTCTGGCTGTACTACTTCCAAGACAGATTTATTTGTTCTTCTGGCCCTCCATGATATATTCAATATTCTTCACCAACACCATAATTCAAATGTATTAAACCATCTTCAGTCTTCCTTATTTATTGCTTCAATTCTTACCTTTTCCAAAACCATTATTCTAGGCTAAAAAAAGTCTCATCTCCACCTAGATTACTTTTAGAGTTTCCTAGCTGGTTTCCCTGCTTCACTCCTACAGCTAAAAAATAACCTAATTATCCATCAGTCGTCACAATAGCACAACAATGGGTTTGAACACACCAATGATCATGAAGGTGGTGCAGGACCAGACAATGTTTCATTCCGTTACACATAAAGTTGCCATGAGTCAGAGCCTACTTTATGGCAACTATCAACAACAACATATTTATACAAAAGAGAACTACATAGCAGTGTGAGTGAATGAACTACAAATACCAAAGCAATACTGATGCATCTCACTGATACAATATTGCAGAAAAGTGGCCAAACACAAATGAGTACCTAGTGTATAATCCCATTTCTATAAATTTCACATTTTCCTTATGTATGCTGTAACAAAATGAAAAATTTACATGAAAATTCTTAAGATAAAAAAGAATGTTTCTGCTTCTAATTCTAAGTTTAAACATTTTCTATGCTGCTTCAAATAGTCCTAATCTGGCCAGCATCTTGACCCTAATAAAGATATGAACATTAGAAAATTTCAGTGTTTTGTATCAAGCCCAGCTTTTCTCACTGTGAAACCAGAGTTTTTAGCCACTGAAAAAGGCATAAACAAATCCTTATGGCTATGCAATTAATTTTTATCAGAATATTTATATTTAATACAGTATGTCCATAGGCATAATATTTAAATAACATGTTTTATACTACCATATATTTTACAAAGCACTTTTGTAGGAGAAACTCTTAGCAAAAAAAAAAAAATCACGTATTTGTTCTCTTTAAAAATATTTGCTTTATTTTTTAAAATTAAGCTGATATTCTTCAATGTATCAGATATTTTATAGCATTCAAGATATTAGAATTTTTTAATACTAGCTTTGGTTGCTTAAGATGGCTGAGTTCAGGTAATTATTTAACTCCCTTAGATAATATGGAGCATAATTAATATAACTTAATGGAAAGTAATTTTAAAACCTTCATGTATTTCTCAGGTATACAGTGATGAAATTAGTATCTAACTAAACCATAAAACCCATAGCCATTTAGTCGATTCCAAATAATAGTGGCCCTATAGGACAGTGTAGAAACTGACCCACAGGGTTTCCAAGGCTGTAAATCTTTACAGAAGCAGACAGCCATCTCTTTCCTTCTGGTAGGTTACCCGTTGCCGTCAAGTCGATCCTGACTCACAGAACCCTATAGGACAAAGTAGAACTGCCCCATAGAGTTTCCAAGGAGCACCTGGTGGATTTGAACTGCCGACCTTTTGGTTAGCAGCCATAGCACTTAACCACTACACCACCAGGGTTTCCTTGGATAGGTTAGTGGGTGCCAATCGTCAACCTTTTGGTTAGCAGCACAGCATTTATAACCACTGTGATATCAGGGCTCCAATAATGTCATTCATAGAATGCATTCATCCAGGAATGAGTTAAGCCTAGGTCACATTTTCCCATATGACTGATTGTAAAAAAGAAAATAGAATTATTCTAAACAAAACTATTTATACATTAATACTTACATTATTGCTGATATTTAATCTTTACGAATAAGTTGATCTTACAATCTCTGAAGTCCAGGAAATATTTACAGAAGATGAAATTCTTGGAATGCATTGCATAGATTTATCAAAATAATAGACATGTACAGTTTCTTGGGTTAAGTTGTAAACTTAATTTTACCCTAAATTATGTAAACTAAAATGAACTAATTAAAACATGAATAAATATATTTTATCTGTTTGAAAAATAACTAGCTGGCATTCATAATGATGATAGTAATGTACTGAAAAATATCACTGAGTGGATTCTGAACCATAAATGTAATAAATAATTTGTACACATTTAAAATTTTATCTTCAGTATATTATGTTCTGTGTCATCAAAGACTTCTAATTTATTTATGGTCACCAAATAATAACTCTCAGGTATTCAATTTGATTAATCATAGCACTACACATTTCATTTCGAGAAGATAATAGAAAGTTAAATTTTATTTTATACTTTAAGCTTCAAGATGCAATTCTAGAACTTGTAGCACCTTCGTTTTATTTGTTAAGTATCAATGATTATATCAATGAATGAATGATTATATCAATGAATACCAACCAGCTGACATTTAAGTTCAAATAAACAAAACAACAAAATGTAATAATGTAAAATTTCATTATAATATTATTCATCTATTTTTTAATTCCTGAAAATTTAGATACCATTTATGCTGGCATTTTTTCCCCTCCCTTGTATTCTTCCGTTTAAGTGAATTTATGAGAGAAATGTTTTCTAAGCAATTTAGTGATGTAAACTAGATGACAGCTGAATTTATCACAAAACAATGTTATCACAACTAAAATGCACCATGAAAACTGGAACAGCTATGATGATTACACAGCTAAATTTTTTTAGACAAGACCAAAGATGAAGAAATACATATTTCCTGGTCTTTCTAGGAGAGACTTCAACCTTTTTATCCCAATAGTTTCTTGCCTTCTTATTCAGTATCCTTCAAAGAGTATAAAACGTGTGCCTATTTTGTTTGGTTGTTTTGCCATTATATGTTCTTAAATATTTTGGTAAGGACGTTATATGGAAAAAGTTTGCTATATAAAAATTATTGTCTTTCATTAAATGGAGGCTAATAGGATATACTTGGACTATTAGTAATTGTATATATTTATCATTTGAAAATAATAATGGTGCTTTTTATTATAAAGTTTATATGTTCCATTATTAGAATTTATTTTAGATTAGCATTGATTCCATTTCACACACCTAATAATAATCTATAACAGTTTAGTCTTCATACAACCAAGATGTTTTTAAATCAGGGTACAATTACAAAGATCTTTAACAAATGTATTAGAAAAAGGATGAAATTGATTCTGAAGTGAAATAGCGGTGGTATCTAAAAGGTTTATTTAAGTGATTAGCATACAAGTGTTAGAGTTAGGAATACACAGATTCTTGCTTTTTAATGGCTTTACATCCTTTGTGAATATAAAAATTTCATTTATTTGGATATATATATTCCTTTCCCTGTGTGATGTTAAGTTGTATGTGATAATTTCTATAATGAAACCAAATTTGACATCTAGCAATTCTGATATTATTAATATTCATAGTGAAATGAGTTACTTGATTTTAAAAATCTGAGTAAGAATTATATTAAAATATATATGAGTCTTAAAGAGCCCAGTGGAGAAAATAAAGCTTAATAAAATACCACTACTTATCAACTTCCAGATATTATTTTACTTGTCACTTTGTCACTTTTTAAAATAATTTTAACTATCTTTCCAAAATTGTAGATTAAAATTTTAAGGCAATCCTTTTTAGACAAATTTTTTCTTATTAGGAAATATCTCTTCTAAAGAAATATTTCTCCTTTTGCAACAAAATTCTCCAGACAATTGATTATACTTATGTTCTCCCATTTCTTTCCTGTTGTTGTTGTTAGGTGCTGTCCAGTCGGGTACAACTCACAATGACCTTATGTACCACAGAAGTAAACACTGCCTGGTTCTGCACCATCCTTACAATTTCTTTCCTGATCTCTCTTAAATTCTCTCTCTATTAGAAGCAAAACAAAATAAAACCAAACACTGGTTTTGATAGTCTTAATGATGGTTTCCATTTTTAGTAAATCTAGTGAATACATTTCTGCCTTCATTTGGCTTGACAATCTAGTAGCGTTTGATATGATTGACCCGCCCATCTTCCCTGATACACTTGTTCCCTTGAGTTCTAAGACCTCATTTTTTTTCCTGTGGTTTGCTTATGTTGTAAATCCATGGTTGATCAATTCTTGTTTCTCTTCTCTTGTCAATCAACAGTCATTCCTGTAGTGATTTCCTACAGTATACTGGCTTTAAAATCCGTACATATAACAAAAACCCTCAAATTTTATGGTCAATCCAGACCTCTCTCTGAAACTCTGGATACATAACATAACTCTATATTTGATTCAATTTTGCACCCAGCAGTACATATAACAACCGTGAACTCTTTCAGCCTCTGTGGTTTATTTGGAAGCTGCCGTACCACTGATAGTGTGTGCTGCCCCAAGGCAACAGCTCTTATGACTGTTTGAAACTAAAGAAAGGGGTATGTGCTGTAAATTATGGTTTTTACAGGATATTGTAGGGGGTATCTGAATTTTTGGTAGGAAAAGTAGACATTTTGAAAAAATTTTTTGTTACACATGTGTACCAATAGACCCTGGTGAGTAGTACTTCATATGTACCACTGAAAACTTAGGGTAGGCTTGTGGGAGAAGGCAAAAAAAAAAAAAATCCATGCTACTTACCAAAAATTCAGACACCATGATTTAGCATGCTTCCATTAGTGAAAACACATGGTTTCAACAAAAAATTCAAAGCAGAAAATAATTCGGTCACCTAATCTCTGCTTATATGCCTAATAGATATTTCATATTGGTCATATTCAAAATTAACTTCCTAATCTTTTCAAACCTGCTGTACTCACAGCTTTCCCCATTTCAGTTGGTGACCAAAATATCTGGTGTCCTCCTAGGCTACCTTTTTCCTCATATACCACATAAAAAGGATACATTTAACGTCAGATGACAACCCAATTTCAAAAAATTGAGTAGTTGTTTCCACCAGATGAAAATGTGGAATGGTGCCTACTGAATTTCTTCAATTCTTGTCAATGTGGCTTGCCCTGATAATTTGACTTAAAATTGCAAACTCCCCGTTACTTTCAAAAATTCCTTTACTGCTCTGCTTTTCCTTCTTTGCATAGCGTTTATTACCTTCTAACATATTATATAAAAACCAAAAAAAAAAAAAAAGAACCCAGTGCCATCGAGTCAATTCTGACTCATAGCGACCCTGTGGGACAGGGTAGAACTGCCCCATAGAGTTTCCAGGGAGCACCTGGCAGATTCGAACTTTTGCTGATTTATTGTGTTTATTATTTATTTTCTATCCCTATGCCTATAGAATATGTTTCCAAAGGACAGGGACGTTTGTCTACTTTGTGCCCCTAACAAGAACCAAGCACATGGTGGGATTTCAAAAACATTCATTAAATAATTGAATACTAGAAGTTAAATAAGAGGATATAAGCTATATTCTGGCGCGTTATATAAAAACTTTTGAACACATCATGCTTAGTATAAAATGCATTGAAAAGTGTTTAATGAGTGTGAAACCAGTGAATAAATATTTGTAATCCAAATTATATCAGAAACATAACTGTAATTTTCTCTCACAGGTAAGATTTAGTTAAATAATTTGAAGACTCTAAGGGTTATAAGTTCTTGGTATAGAATTGATGCTGGAGATTACACAATAGAATTTTGCAGGACCAGTGATGTGTTCATTGCAAATACCTTTTTTTTCAACAATCTAAATGTCAACTATACACATGGACCTCCCTGGATGGAATACACAGGAGTCAAATCAACTACATGTGTGGAAAGAGATGATGGAGAAGCTCAATATTGTCAGTCAGAACAAGGCCACAGGTCAACTACAGAAAAGACCATCAATTGCTCATATGTAAGTTCAAGTTGAAACTGAAGAAAACTAAATCAAGTTCTCAAGAGCCAAAGTACTACTTTGAGTATATCCCACCTGAATATAAAGACTGTCTCAAGAACAGATTTGACACATTGAACACTAATGACTGATGACAGGATGAGTTGCAGGATGACATCAAAGACATATATGAAGAAAGCTAAAGGTCATTTAAAAGACATAAAATGGATGTCAGAAGAGTTTCTGAAACTTGATCTTGATCACAGAGGAGCTAAAGCAAAAGGAAGAAATAATAAAGTAAAAGAGCTGAACAAAAGATGTCAAAGGACAGCTCAAGAAGCAAAGTATTATGATGAAATGTACGAAGACCTGGAGTTAGAAAACCAAAAGGAAGAACACATTCAGCACTTCTCAAACTGAAAGAATTGAAGAAAAAATTCAAGCCTTGAGTTGCACTGTTGAAGGATTCTATGGGCAAAATATTGAATGACAGAGAAAGCATCAACAGAAGATGGAAGGAATAACACAGTTACTGTACCAAAAAGAATTGGTCAACATTCAACCATTTCAGGACGTAACATATGATCAGGAACTGATGGTACTGAGGGAAGAAGTCCAAGCTGTACTGAAAGCATTGGTGAAAAACAAGACCCCAGGAACTGACAAAATATTGATTGAGATGTTTCAACAAAGGGATGCAATGCTGAAAGAGCTTACTCGTCTATGCCAAAAAATTTGGAAGACAGCTTCCTGGACAACTGACTGAAAGAGATCCATATTTGTGCCCATTCCAAAGAAAGGGGATGCAACAGAATACAAACATCATCAAATAATATTATTAATATCACAAGTAAGTAAAATTTTACTGAAGAGAATTAAAAAACGGTTGCAGTAACATATAGACAGGGAACTGCCAGAAATTCAGCCTGGATTCAGAAGAGGACTTGGAATGCGGGATATCATTACTGATGTCAGATGGATTTTGGCTGAAAGTAGAGAATATCAGAAAGATATTTACCTGTGTTTTATTGAATATGCAAAGGCATTCGCATCTGTGGATCATAACAAATTATGGATAACTTTGCAAAGAATGGGAATTCCAGAACACTTAATTGTGCTTATGAGGAAACTGTACATAGACCAAGGGGCAGTCATTCGAACAGAAAAAGGGGTTACCACATGGTTTAAAATTAAGAAAAGTGTGTGTCAGAGTGGTATCCTTTCACCATACTTATTCAATCTGTATGCTGAGCAAATAATTTGAGAAGTTGTACTATACGTAGAAGAACACAGCATTAGGGCTGGAGGAAGACTCATTAACAACCTGTGTCATACGGATGACACAACTTTGCTTGCTGAAAATGAAGAGGACTTGAAGAA
This sequence comes from Elephas maximus indicus, assembly GCF_024166365.1. Taxonomy (NCBI): domain Eukaryota; kingdom Metazoa; phylum Chordata; class Mammalia; order Proboscidea; family Elephantidae; genus Elephas; species Elephas maximus. Next base: position 22,134,451 of record NC_064827.1, on the reverse strand, counting down.
GTTACTGATGAAGGTTTAAGACTGCTACCCTCAGTATGAATTACACCTCGACATAAAGACAACAAAAATCCTCACAGCTGGACAAAGAAGCAATATTATGATAAAGGGAGAAAAGATTGAAGTTGTCAAGGATTTCGTTTTACTTGAATCTGTAATCAATGCCCGTGGAAGCAGCAGTCAAGAAATCAAATGACACATTGCATTGGGCAAATCTGCTGCAAAAGACCTCTTTAAAGTGTTAAAAAGCAAAGATGTCACCTTGAAGACTAAGGTGCGCCTGACTCAAGCCATGGTGTTTTCAATCACCTCATAGACATGTGAAAGCTGGACAATGAATAAAGAAGATCAAAGGAGAATTGATGCCTTTGAATAATAATTTCAGCAAAGAATATGAACTGCCAAAAGAACAAATAAATCTCTCTTGGAAATAGTACAGTCAAAATGCTCTTTAGAAGCAAAGATGGGGAGACTTCACCTCACATACTTTGGAGATGTTATCAGGAGGTACCAGTTCCTGAAGAAGGACATCATGCTTGGTAAAGTAGAGGGTAATTGAAAAAGAAGAAAACCCTCAATGAGATGGACTGACACAGTGGCTGCAACAAAGAGCTCTGTCATAACAATGATTGTGAGAATGATATAGGACCCGGCAGTGTTTTGTTCTGTTGTACACAGGGTTGCTATGACATGGAACTGACTCATGGTCACCTAACAACAAAGGTTATAAATGTCTGTTACCTTTCAGTATTTAGCATATAAAAGATAATTGATAGTCATTGAATTAACATGTTATTTTTTGTCCATCATCTTTCACAGAAAGCTTCTATTCTTATACTACTCAAATAAATTATCCATGATAGCAATGTTCTTTATAAAATGCAAAACCAATGATGTTTCTCTATTGCTTAAATTTCTTTACCAGTTACCATTATAGATATCAAATTTGGTTTCTCCTACTTTTATCATTCAAACTTTTCCCAAGTGGTGTAAGCATATTGCAATCAAATGAATTGTCTAGGACTTTTTCTTTGCTTAGGATGGATAGCTTGTGCCAGACTAATATTCGAACCAACAACTAGAAAAGGCATCTATTTGAAGGCATCAGAGAGTTTCTGCTGCAACAACAACCTGAGGGGCCAGGATTCCACAGAGTAGGGAATAATAGGAGTAAGTCAAAATTCAACAAGCATCTTTTATTTTTGGGAATTTATCTTTTCTTGCAATAAGAGAAATTGGGAATATCAGGCAGTCACAGCCATGTAGCTGACAAACCAACAGAGTTTGGCAATATCACAGAGCTGGAGATGGAAATATAGGAATTTGGCACTACCAAGGTAGAGAGGACTGAGGGAGTCAATATTCTGCTGAGAATGGAGACGAAGGGAAATGAGACCCACCATCAGCAGCTTTCTCCTTGAGTCTTTTCCAGAATTTACAATTCTGCAAAATTAAATACAATATTGTTGAAACAGATGGTAGTTCACAGTAGCCTCACAGTGATATGCAGACTCCAATTAAGATTCACTACCTTCTGTTATAGATTGAATTATGTCCCCAAAAGTGTGTGTCAACTTGGAAGGCCATGATTTCTGGCATTGTGTGATTGTCCGCCGTTTTGTCATCTAATGTGATTTTCCCATGCCTTGTAAATCCTACCTATATGATGTTAATGAGTCAGGATTAGAGGCAATTATCTTAATGAGGCAGGGCTCAATCTACAAGATTAGGTTATATCTTGAGTCAACCTCTGTTGAGATGTAAAACAGAAATGAGCAGAGAGACAGGAGAACTTCCTACCACCAAGAATGAAGACCCAGGGCCTGGGCTCCCTGCACTGAGAAACTCCTAGACCCACCTAAGGGAAAGTTGATGAAAATGACTTTCCCACAGAGTCGACAAGAGAGAAAGCCTTCCCCTGGAGCTAGTGCCCTGAATTTAGACTTTTAGCCTCCTAAACTGTGAGGGAAAAAAAAAAAAATTTCTGATTGTTAAAGCCATAAGAACCAAAAAACCAAACCCAGTGCCATCGAGTCAATTCTGACTCATAGCGACCCTATAAGACAGAGAAGAACTGCTCCATAGAGTTTCCAAGGAATGCCTGGCTGATTCGAACTGCCGACCCTTCTTCAGTTAGCAGCTGTGGCACTTAACCATTATGCCATCAGGGATTCCACTAGATATTTTGGTAACTCTAAACACCAATAAATATAGATAGCATAGATAACTCGATGGCAAAAGTTTTGTCTCATTATATACTTATTGTCTATTAAAGTTAACATTTTAGCCTAATAATACGTTTTTCTAAAGTAGTTGGGATAGAACCAAACCAACAACCCGGTGCTGTCGAGTCAGTTCTGACTCACAGAGACCCTATAGAGGAAAATACAAATAAGGACTCTATGTTAAGCAACAATTGATTAAAATTGAGAAATCATTCAGTAAATATGTGTTAAAGAAAATTATAGTGAAAACGAAACTCCTTAGGTGCAAGACAGGTACCATATGTTTTGAGCTCACCTCTTTGCAGCAGGGGGCAGCATGGTGTTTCGTTTTTTTCTCTTATTAGCCAAGATATGAACATTGAGGTCCTATTGTGATTACAAACTTTCAAAAAAGCTGTTCTTATGTTACTAAAGCATGAGACAATTCAATTAAGAGTAAAGTACTATTTCCTATTTTAACATTAACAATTCATAAATAGTATAAATAATATAATAGATTTAAACGGCAATGACAGTGGTAGACATTCAAAGTGAAATGAAGATAACATGCCATTTGCCTTCATGATGACTCTAGAGCTTTAAAGACAGCTATGATATGGTAAAAATGTTTAAACTTAAGTCCACTCTCAATGCAATTGAGTCAGAGAAACAGGAATAAATAGCCTTTGTCTTTTCTGTCTTGCAGAAAATCACCCTGCTACTACCAGGCCACCTGCTGGGTCAAATGTGAAGATAAACCCATGGTGTGTCTTTGGTTTATAGACGATTCTAACAGATAGGCGATCAATACGGTTGATATAAACGTCCACCCAGAATGAAAGGGCACTTGACACATCCTACATAATTGATTTTAAAATGATGTGACCCTTATTTTTGAGTTTTGAAAACCCGAAGCTATAAACAAAAGATTTCTGTTAGCACTAAAGATTCTAATTTGCAGCATATTTCTCTGTCACACAAAGCAGACGATTCTGTCCTTGTTATAGTATAAATTAGAAGGAGCGGGAGTGAAATTGATTATCAGTTGCCCTGAGACTAGCAGAACAAAATTAATAATGTCACAGCCTCTATACTGGAATCAGTGGTTTCTTAAACAATATGGAAAATACTATGAGCTATAATCAATTTTACCAGGATTAGGAGATATTACTGGCAATTAATGACCATGTAACTTTGTGATCAATGAGGCCTGCCAAAAGAAATTATGGTATCCTCTCCATTTTATCAATTCAGCTAATATGGCTCAAGATTATCATAAAAAGGAGCTTGGGTAGTAAGATCATACTGAAACGATGTCTGGGCATGGGGCAGAAACTTGAGAATGCTGTACCTGGTGTATTACTTGTTTCTACCAGTGTAAAATATATTTCTGCTTTACTACTAGAAAAAATATGACCTATTTGATAATATATTTGCAAATATTAATGACCAGACTTAATTGATTTGTTATAATATTTCTATTTATAATTTGTGATATTTTGTTATATTTTTATTTTCTAATCACAATATGATAAAGACAAATTTTTATTTATTAGATTTACAATAGCATCTTGTCACAACAGTAACATTTTCACAACTTGGCCATTTCCTCTGTAACAACAGTGTTCATGAAAACTAAAGACCTAAGGACTTAATGCCAAAATATTTTAAATATGAAATAGTAAATGTTGCATTTGTTCAGACTTTAAAACAGGACATTCACGGATTAAGCTAAGATTTTTCTCATTGGTTAAATAAAAACATTGTAGTGTATTTCATTATTTGCCTTCATTTCAAATTGAAAGCCATGGTTCTGGATTTAGATCTAAAACATCCAATTAAACTGTCATAAAAAATGTACATGTCATTAGGCTTACATATTGAAACTAACTTTCAAGAAATGGAAATTTCTTTCAGGCTAAATGTCAAAATCATAAGATTGTCTCAGTTCATCACATTTTATGTAAAATCAAGCATCTGATGTATTTATGATACTGACACCCTTATGATACCCCTGCCCTCTCAAGGAAAGGGATCTTAAGGAGTTTTCTACAAAAAGTGTCTTTTTGAATGCAGAGAGCACGCTTTCACTTCAAATAGTCAAATAAGTAATAAAATGCTCCTTGGGCAACGTGATACTGAGAACCTGGTTTTATAATTATGTCTTTGGGGAAAATATTGTTAACTAAGAAATCATAGAAGAAATGAGTCTTGGAGTTCATTAAAAGCACTGCAGCATTAGGACACTTGGTAAAATGATATTGCAAAGGAAGTCACGGAAACATGGAATGAGCTTAATCTGCACCTGCCCATGCCCCCAGCACACATGAGGATGCGTAAATACAAATGGGCCTTTTCCCTTCTCAACTGGTGTACCTTTGAACTAGAATTTTTCTTGGGAAGAGTGGTTTTGGTTTGTTACCCATGGAATGTTTCTGAAGGAAGGCAGAATTAATCATCTGTGCCTCACAGGACAAGAGAGCACATAACTATTTCAAGGTCACACATCTGCTAAGTGGCAGAGTCAGGATTAAAACCTAGCTCCCTCAGCACAGTGTTAAAACAAATTTACAACTGAGCTGCACTGGTTGAAATAGGGATGAGAAGCAGTCAGTCTTATTTCTGTGTTTCCATGCCAAACCTCTCGCATCCCTATCCTCCACAGTGATCTCTAAGGCACTGCTACAAAACAAAGCCTAGCCTTCTCTGAAAATGATTGTTATTTTTCTTAGCTGCCATTGAATTGATTTAGACTCATGGTGACTGATGTGATTAGCTAAAAAGAACCAAAACCAAACCCTTTGCCATTGAGTAGATTCTGATTTGTAGCGACCCTATAGGACAGAGTAGAACCGCCCCATGGTGTTTCCAAAGAGCACCTGGTGGATTCAAACTGCCAACCTTTTGGTTAGCAGACATAGCTCTTAACCACTATGCCACCAGGGCTTCCATGATTAGCTAAGTGATTAGCTTTAAAATCGCTGTATTTAAGATGCTGAATGCTGCACTGACATATTAAATATTTTTGACACTCTGGTTCTTAAGTAGAAAATTTTATGGAGATGTAGTGGAGAAACTTCTCACGTAGCAGAAACTCTAAAAATCTGCCCCTACTCCCTGACCCTAAGAATAAGAAACCACTTCAGTTGGAACTCTTCAGGATTGTGGCCCTTCCAGAAAACAACATGAAACAGAAACCACAGATGAATTGGGATAAGTCTTCTCTGTCACTTGTCACTAGAAAGTCACCACTGCAGATACCAAACTCTTCTGACTAGGCAAATTGGTTCTATGTCTTCAATATGTAGCTTCTGAATGCCACTTGTAGGATATTCTCTGGTGGCTTAGCCTCTGCCTGGTCACCTGCAGAGAAATGGGATCAGTCCTTCATGGGTCAGTTTGCTTGTAATCCGTTATTAGAAAATTCATTGACTCTTCTTATAGCTCTCCACGCCATACCTTTGTAATTTCCTTGTGACTTTCTCTCACATATTTACACAACCCAGGAGATTACAAGGCATGACTGATTATACAATGGTTTCACCAGTGTTGTTCCACACATGACATTTTTATGATTAATTGCAAGACATGGGCACAGAAAACAAGTAATACAAGTGGCCATGTACACCTGGGGGATTAGAGCTTCCTAAAATCATTTATCCTAGTATACTCTCTCACTCTGTGAACTTCTCTAAGGCATGAGACTGTTTTATTCTTCTATCAACTATATCACCTAGCTCAGTATTAGGCAAGAAGTAAATAAATATTTGTTTAATGAATGATTGAGGGTCTGTAGAATAAATATTGAAAGAATGAATTCATTTACTAGTTTGTATGTGACTAATACATTCTTCTTTATGTTAAAATAGTGTTATAAATTAATGTGTTTAGTTTCATTTAAAAAATAAGACTGCAGACTAATTTTAGATTATTTTGGGAAGCATACCCCATTTGAATTTCCAAAATGTCTAGATTACAATGCAACAGCTGTCAAGAATTTGACTACATTCTCTGGGGGAAAAATGAGGTATATCATTGACCGTGTCTAATAAAAACATTTAGAATAGCTACATACTAAAAACATTTAGAATAGCTACATACTAAAAGCATTTAGAATAGTTATATACTAAAAACATACTAAAAACTCATTGCTGTTGAATCGATTCAGACTCATAGCAACCCTATAGGAGGGAGTAGAACTACCCTATAGTGTTTCCAGGCAGTGGCTCGTGGATTCAAACTGCCGATTTATTTTTATTTTTTTGATTAGCAGCCGAGCTCTTAACCACTGGGCCACCAGGACTCCTAAATAAATAGCTACATAATACTCTTAAAAAGAGAGTGATGAAAAGTTAGGAAAAAATTAAGCCTGTGTTGCAATCACTACCTTAGGGAGCTACATGAGCGTAAGTAAAGATAATTATCAATAGTGTTTATTAGATGGATGGATGGATGGTTACTAGAAAAATAGACACAGAAAAACCTTGACAAGAAGAGTGCAGTAGGTTGTGATCTATTCAAGAATTTCAGCCAGAAGGATGTATGTACTCACAGAAAAAAGAATAAAAATCAGGTTTGGGGCAAGTTAAATTCAAGGTTATTACATTTTTAAGAATCTCACGTAATAGATTATTGACTAGCAAGTCAAGGAAAGAGCAGGCCATAGCTTTCTATCTCCATCTTTTCCTCCTCTTCCTCCTTTACTTTCTCCTCTTCCTTCATATCTTAAGCTTGTTTTCAACTACCATCATTTTTTTTTTTTCAAAATAGAGCAAGAAAACACACAGAAAAATCAGAAATCTGTTCCAAAATAGTGATTAAAAATTGTTACAGGTAAGGGGGGAGGAGGTCCACCAAAAGATAAATCTAGTTACATAAGCCTTCAATAAGGAAATCTCAAGGGTAATTTTTAAAGGACAAGAAATTGAAAAAATATAGTCATAATGGCACATTATCTTTATCCTCATCTTCTCTCTATTCCTTCTTTTCTTTCCTCCTTCCTGAAGAAGCCCTTGGATTAGAAGAAAGTCAGCAAGAACCTGCAAGGATCCAGGGGCATATTTTGAAGCAACAACTGCAAGCCTTAATTTTCTTAGAGGTTTTATAATTTCCTTATACATTCATGAGAAATTTGCATTCTATTCCGTGATACATTGATTTGATTTAAAATAAAAATAGTGTTTTTACTTTCAAATCCTTGAGCAGACTTAGTAGTTGAATAACAGCAGCCATGTTTTCTTTTATTTTGTTTTTCTGTAACTTTAATATATTCTGTGCATGCTATCATATAAGGGAGTTGTTGATAAGCATTTGGCTCCTAACCAAAAGGCCAAAGTTCGAATCCACAAGCTGCTTCTTGGAAACCCTAAGGGGCAGTTCTACTCTGTCCTGTAATAGGGTCACTATGAGTCGAAATCAATTGTATGGCAACAGATTTTTTTTTTCCCAGTAGACCAGTTTGAGAGGTACAAAGACATATTGAAAAGCACTTTAAACCAAAAACCAAATCAAACTCATGGCCTTCGAATTAATTGCAACTCATAGCAACCCTATAGGACAGACTAGACCTGCCCCATAGGATTTCTAAGGATCTGCTGGTGTATTTGAACCTCCAACCTTTTGTTTAGTAGCTGTAGCTCTCAACCATTTTGCCACTAACGCTCCAAAAAGCACTTCAGAGGACAGAAAAATAAATGAGAGCTTGAACACCATGTAGTCCTACCCATTAAGAAATTAAAAAATGAAAAGTAGTCCTTATGTGAAAGTATTGGTACAGTCTCTGGGTACAGACACAAATAGTGAGGACCTTGGATAAACTAAATAATTTGAGCAAAATAGGAATAAACTAATAAACGCTATTCTTCCTATGGTAAATTGGTGAATTGACTGGTCCAGATATTTCTTTTTTCCCATATACCTCTCTTTGTCATGTAACTCTGTAGTGCCTTCCCACTGTGGGAAGTATTCCTTGATTCTAAGCTCAGCCATGTTACTCCTCTTGATCAATGAGATATTAGCAGGCTGGTCAAGAGCAGTTTCTTTAAAAATAATTGCCCAGTTGGGCTTGCTCACTCTTGTACCTCTGCTGTCACCATCAAAACATACCCAGATGAGCTTGCTGAAGGATGAGAGGCATGGAGAATAGAGATGAGTTGACCATTCATCTCAGTCAAGGCCAACCAAGATCAGCAGAGCCAGAGATACTATAATTCCCAGGCTCTTGGAAACTCTATGGGGCAGTTCTACCCTGTTCTATAGGGTCGCTATGAGTCGGAATCAACTCGACAGCAGTAGGTATCAGATACATTATTGTTTCGTGAAGCTGCGGTTCTAATGTTGCAGATATTTTAGTTCTGCATTAATTTTGTAGAAATAGTTGAAACACTTTGCCATTTACATATAATTATTCCAACCAGCTTCCTATGCTTTATTTTAGTTGATAGTGCACTGTGTCCTTTTTTTAATTCTTTTTTTTTCCAATCAAGGGTATAGTTATCAACCTCTAGCACACATTCAGGAAGAAAACTTGCTCTTTCCTGATAAGAAGATACAAAAGAAAAGAGTAAAAGCGCAGCTGTACAGATAATTGATAATCCATTTATACCCTCAAACACAGCCAATGGTATTAACTCCCCAGTGAGGAATATATATGTATATTTTTTATGAAATTGTACTACGAAGCCATAAATAATTGGTAGAGAGTCTGTCATGATTATTTACAGTATTTTGTGCTTTGAGGGAACCCCCAGGCAAGTAATAATCAGATAAATCTGAATGCGTTGGAATAGTTTATATTGGATTTTTTGAAATGCTTTTTTTCTTTTATTTTAAGTCATTACTGAATTTGGTTATAGCACAATGGTTAAGTAAAAGCAAACAAAGATATTGGGACACATTCCTCTGTGAATTGTTTTTCAGAGGAAATTTGTAATTTGAGTAATTATATGGGGAAAGACAGTTGTCAGCCTCATGTCTTTTCACATATACACGAAATACACACATACTTTATTTTTATGTATATAGACATCATACATATTATTGTCTATATATATAATTATATATGTATAGACTTTTATGTGAAAAGACATGAAGCTGACAACTGTCTTATATATAATTATATATAATTGTTTCCACTCAGACTCATGACCACCCATGTATTGCAGAGTAAAACTTCATTCCATAAGGTTTTCAAGACTGTAACTTTTCAGAAGCAGATCACCAGGTCTTTCTTCCTTCTGAGACACCTCTGGGTGGGTTCAAACCATCAACTTTTTGGCTAGTAGTCAAGCGCATAACCATTTGCACCACCCAGGGACTGATTATCTATCTATCATCTACCTATCCTATATGTAGATATAAATAAAAAAAAAAAACTTTGATATATTTATTGACGTACACATTTCCAGGGAGCATTAGTCAGTTCTGGCAGAAATCACAACTGCCCTGGATTAATGATTCCAAATTGGAGTCATTTTTCTTTGCCTCAAAATCTTCCATATTTTATATCCAGCCTCTTTGACTTTTTTACATTATTTGTCTGGAACTTTCTAATAAATATTTAGAATATAATTTTATTTTTTGGCCACATCTTTTTCTCTCAGTGTATTAAAAACATTGAAGTCATTATGATTTAGCACTCTGGTGTCCAATGAGTAGGCAAAGGTATCCTGTGAAGCTGTTGATCTATTGTAAGGATTTCACAGATTCATGACCACATGTATTTTCAAAATTAATGTACATCTAAAGCACAATCCCTATAATTGAAATTTTTCTGAAGACCTAGATTATGAAAAACAGCAACAGTTTTTCATTGTATATAGAACTAGTTTTGAATCCCTGTGTATACTACTAACAACAGTAACAACATATCACCAAGAAACAAGAGCCAAGAGAATAGCATGTCCATTTGATCTTGGATCCCAGAGATATGAAGCTCCTTGACTGGCAAGTGTTAATGACAAAGGCCTTCCCCCAGAACCAACAGAGAGAAAAAGCCCTCTCCTGGAGCTGGCTCCCTGAATTCAGACTTCTAGCCTTCTAGACGGTGAGACAATAAATTCTTTGTTAAAGCCATCCACTTGTGGTATTTCTGTTATAGCAGCACCAATAACTCAGAGACATCCCATAGGAATGGGTGAGGAGGAAATTTAGGGTAAGTGTCACTGAAAGGCACACACACCTCTTCTAGTACATCCCACAGGCTGGGCCTAAGTCAACTGACACAATTATTTATAGGCAAAGGTAGGGAATGAATCTCTGATAGGGAAGCCATGTGCCTAGACAAGACTTTTTCTTACTAAAAGGAAAAAAGGAGAAAATTCATGCTGATGATAACAATATTTACTAAAATATTTAAAATTTTTATCCAATAACAACTATTTTAAAAATTGTTCATTCTGCAGTTTGCAAATATATTTTGTCATTTGACATACAGTGAAGATGACAAAGATACATTTTCTCATCAACACCATTGTTTTTTCAACAATCACATTTACATGAAATTCATATTCCAGTGTTGACTCTAAATTCCATTATATTGTATTTATAAATGTAAATTGTTTATATTTAACAACAGTATTTCAGCATCATACTCATTCAACTTTTTTTTTTTTTTTTTTTTTACCAATTTCTTTCTGTAACTCAGGATTGTTAATAAAGCATGCTATCCTCTTCTACTCTATTGGGTCTCTATGAGTCGGAATCGACTCAACGGCACTGGGTTTGGGTTATCCTCTTCTAATATGTACGTAGCTATATATGTCTAATGGATTTTAAAAAAACTTTGCTCAAAAGCAAACATGCCAGCACTTGAGTTCTGACTCTACAACTTACTCTGTGACCTTTTGATAAGAAAGGCTTTCTCTGAGAAAGTTTCCTCACCTTTTAAGTGGGGTATAATTTCCAGGTAGTTGTGAGAATTAAATGTGCTCAAGTATATGTAGAATCTAACATAGGAGTTGGTACCCAATAAATGCAAGTTCCATTTGAGACAAATTTGGTTTCAAACATACCAATGATCATGAAGATGTCATAGGACCTGGCAACGTTTTATTCTGTTATACATAAGGTTGCCAGTCAGAGCCAGATCTACAGCAACTAACAACAACATCGTTTCCTCTTTACTCCTTTTCACTGTTTGTGGGTTAGGTAAAATTATTTTCATCTTCCAGGAAGGAGATCTGGGGAACGGGAAGAATGACATGAAACTATTGAACTGCTGACGTTTTCTTGTGCCACCATATTAACAATATCTTAGTGTCCATAACCCTTCATTTTTAATCTTTCATGAAAATATTTGCAAATATCTTAAATTCTGTCTGCTTACTTTTCTTTCCAGAGATCTGAAAGCATCAATGAGTCTCATTTGGCACGTGGAGAAGAAAACAGAAAGGAAGAGACAGATCTTAAACTTCCCTTTTGTCTGAACTATTCCATTTTAGCAAATGAATATCGCCACTCTGTATATAACTTCTCATTTAAGTAGTTCTCATGTTCATTTTCACTCTTCACAGTTTCACTCTCTTCTTCAGGTTGTGTTACTTGCTTTAACTGTTTACTTCAATCTACCAGAAGCCCTGGTGGCATAGTGGTTAAGTGCTATGGCTGCTAACCAAAAGGTCGGCCGTGCAAATGCACCGGGCGCTCCTTAGAAACGCTGTGGGGCAGTTCTACCCTGTCCTACGGGTTGCTATGAGTTGGAATTGACTCGACAGCAATGGATTTTGGGTTTTTTAATGGGTTGTAAAGAATATGTGAAAACAATGCAGATATACTTTTAGTTTTAAAACATGTAAAACATTGTAACTTAGTGTTTTTTCTCTCCTGTGTTCCCTTTAATTTCTTTGCAATCTTATAGCCATTGAAAGTATACGTTATCAGAAAGACTAGAGAAAACTCAAAGTCAGTAACTACCTCATCATTCCCTCATGACCTTGCCTCTGTTTGTCCCAGTCCTGCCTCTGGTGACAGCCTTGACTCTGAGTAAAGATTGAACATATGACCTACAGGCCAGTAGTTCCTATGAAAAGAATATTTGGTTCCAGGCTAGGATCATATCCTAAACTGGGTCAATCAGTATGCTTTTTTTTTTTTTTTTTTCCTTATTGGAGATGGCAAGGAAGTCTTTCTTTCTACTTTTTCCTTGAAAGGCTGTAATCCAGAACTGCTGGTAGAGATGACTGACTGTGATGGTTAAGATTGTGTGTCAACTTGGTTGGACCATGATTTTCAGTTTTTTTGGTAGCTGTATAATGTAGTGATCACTTTCATGTAGAGATCTGATATGTCATCACCCCCATGATGAGATCTGCAATGAGTAACTAATCATTTGAAAGGGAGAGACCTTGAGTGTGTGGCCTACATCGAATATAAGTGGACATTCTGGCAAAGCTCAAGGGCTTTTTGCTTGAGCTGGATCCTGCAGCTGGCACCTGTTTGTCTGAACTCTGGTTCTTGGGACTTGAACTAGCAGTTTAACTATGGTCTTCCCTGTCCATCTTGGTATTCATCCATCTTCAATGCCTGTGAACAAGAGCCCTGCTCACTGACCTGCAGATCTTGGGTTTGCCAGTCCCTGTGGCTATGTGAATCAGGAGAAGCCCCTATCCTGACCCATGGACTTTGGATATTCCAGCGCCTACAAACACGTGAGCCATTTTCTTGGTATAAATCTGTCTCTATGTATTTATACACTTTATTGGTTTTGCTTCTTTAGAGAACCCAGCCTAAGACATTTGGTACTGGGAGTAGCATGCCTCCAGGCACTTATCAGTGGAGCTAAAGAGCTTTGGAACACTTTGCCCAGCATGGCAGACATGGGCAGTGAGGCACAAAGGGTCAAGAGGCCAAGGAACCAGGAAGCAGAAGCTGGAGGGGCAAGGAACACAGGAAACACTGCTGCCCCAGTCTCAAATGTTATGGCCACAACTTCTGGGATCTTAAAGGGTGGAGTTGCCACTCAGATGGACTAGGAGAATGGGGCCGCCCAAGTCTGAGGGATCAGAGTTTCCATTCCAGTGGTCCTAGGAGGCGGAGCTGAAGCCCAGGGGCCTCTATGCAGAATGTAAGAAGTGTGGCTGACACCCAGAGTCTGGAGGGCAAGGCCATTATATAAATTGTCTCAGAGAACAGATGATTATTTTCAAGCCTTGAGAGCTAAGGTAATGTGTTCTGCTGACTTGTTTGGTGCCTGTTACACTTTCTTTCCCTCCAATTTCTCCAATATGTAATGGAAATGTCTAGCTTGTGCCTGTTGCACCATTGTATCTTTGGAAGCATATAACTTGTATTCTAGATTTCACAGATGAAAAGGAATTTTTGAATTTTGGACTTGGAGTTGAATTAAGACTTTCACTATGATGTGATGGAGTGAATATGTTTTACATGTGGCAAGGACATGAATTTTGGGAGGCCAAAGGGTGGAATGTTGTGGATTGAATTATGTCCCCCCAGAAGGAGTGTTAACATGGCTAGGCCATGATTCCCAGTATTGTGTGATTGTCCACCAGTTTGTCATCTGATCTGATTTTCCTATGTGTTGTAAATCCTACTTCTATGATGTTAATGAGGTAAGATTAGCGGTAGTTATGAGGCAGGGTGACACGTTGAGTTTAGATTTGTAGCCTACTAGACTGCAAAAGAATAAATTTCTCTTTGTCAAAGCCATCCACTTATGGCATTTCTGTCATAGCAGCCCTAGATAACTAAGACACTGAGCATCTTGAAGATAGTCGACCCAACAAAATGAAGCCCACATCCAGAGAGATCAGGTGATAAAAACTGGGAGAAGGAGAAAAAGAGAGGGATGTAGGGTGAGAATGAGAAGGAGAGAGAAGCACTGAGCAAGTCTTCATGTCAGTGAATAGTCTTCATGTCTTTGGTTCTATTTATCCTTGATAGAAGTTCAAGCCTTTTGTTTGGAATCAAGAAAAAAAACATATTTTCAATTTTTTTTCCTAAGTTTACTTAAATTAGGGTTTTAGTACTTTCAGTTAGGTACCCAACTTGTTAACAAGAATTTCAGTTGTTCCAAATATGAGCCTTGTACCAGATAACAAGTGGAAGCAAGGGAGAAGGTCAGGAAATATGCATGTCACTGAGACTAGGGAAAGGAACACTGCTGCTCAGGAAGAAGTAGACGCAAAAGCTCTCTACTCCTGAGAGAAGGACAGGAAATAACTCAGGCCAAGAATCATGCACCAATTCAAAGCAGAGGCCATACAGTGCTGAGGGAAGAACAGAAGACACTCAGAGACTACTGAAAGCTAAGGTTATAAGAGGGACAATGAGAATAAGTCTCCAGGTCCCCATACCCCCATGTTAAGCACAGGAAACAGCAACCCACCACAGCAGTAATTTGAAATCTTTGAGGTACTGAAAATAACTATAGTAACAACAATATCTCAGCCCAGCTCAACAACTCATTTTTATAGACTCAATTACCCACATTAATAGGCTGAGAGAAGTTTGTCCAGGAACTAAGGACAAATAATATTTACTATAGTATCTACTGTTGGCGTATTCAAATGTCCAACATTCAAATAAAAATTACAAGAAACAAACCAAAAAAAAGCAAGGAAAATTGAAATGACTTTTATTATATGATAAAGCCATCACAGAATAAGACACACAGATAAACCCGATGTTGTGATTAACAGGTTAAAAGCTACAGTACAAAAGGTAAGTAATGTGTATGGGCATAAGAAATTTAGCAGAGAATTGAAAACTTCGAAGAAAATTATAAAGGTTATATTAGAGATGAAGAATTCTTTTGACTGACTTGTTATCAGACAGAGCATAGTGAGCAACAGCCCCAGCTGATCCCAGCCTTCTAGTCATTTCTACCAAAGAAACATGCATGTGAGCGGAGACTTCTTGGGTATTCCAGAGAAGTCTATCCATCAGCTGAATACTACCTAGTAACCTCCACCAACATCAAATGGAGAAGAATAATAACCTGGTAAAGCTCTGACAGATTTCTGATAATAAGGTCATGAAATATAATAAAATGATTATTATTTTAAGCTACTAAATTTTGGGGTAGTATTTTCCCCCTGGAGTACCAGAGTGTGGTAGTTCATTAATTTTTGACTAAGTAGACTATTTTCTTTTAATAATTTTTATTGAGCTTTAAGTGAAAGTTTACAAATCAAGTCAGTCTGTCACATATAAGCTTATATATACCTTACTCCATACTCCCAGTTACTCTCCCCCTAATGAGTCAGCCTTCTCCCTCCTTCCAGTTTCTCCTTCTGTGACGATTTTGCCAATTTCTAACCCTCTCTACCTTCCTATCTCCTCTCCAGACAGGAGATGCCAACACAGTCTCAAGTGTCCACCAGATACAAGTAGCTCACTCTTCATCAGCATCTCTCTCCAACCCATTGTCCAGTCCCTTCCATGTCTGATGAGTTGTCTTTGGGAATGGTTCCTGTCCTGGGCCAACAGGAGGTTTGGGGACCATGACCGCTGGGATTCCTCTAGTCTCAGTCAGACCATTAAGTCTGGTCTTTTTATGAGAATTTGGGGTCTGCATCCCACTGATCTCCTGCTCCCTCAGGGGTTCTCTGTTGTGCTCCCTGTCAGGGAAATCATTGGTTGTGGCCGGGCACCATCTAGTTCTTCTGGTCTCAGGATAATGTAAGTCTCTGGTTCATGTGGCCCTTTCTGTCTCTTGGGCTCATAGTTCTCGTGTGACCTTGGTGGTCTTCATTCTCCTTTGATCCAGGTGGGTTGAGACTACTTGATGCATCTTAGATGGACGCTTGTTAGCATTTAAGACCCCAAATGCCACATTTCAAAGTGGGATGCAGAATGTTTTCATAATAGAATTATTTTGCCAATTGACTTAGAAGTCCTCTTAAGCCATAGTCCCCAAACCCCCACCCTTGCTCTGCTGACCTTTGAAGCATTCAGTTTATCCCGGAAACTTCTTTGCTTTTGGTCCAGTCCAGTTGAGCTGACCTTCCATGTATTGAGTATTGTCCTTCCCTTCACCTAAAGTAGTTCTTATCTACTAACTAATCAGTAAATAACCCTCTCCCACCCTCCCTCCCTCCCCACCTCGTAACCACAAAAGAATGTGTTCTTCTCAGTTTATACTATTTCTCAAGATCTTATAAAAGTGGTCCTATACAATATTTGTCCTTTTGCCTCTGACTAATTTCACTCAGCATAATGCCTTCCAGGTTCCTCCATGTTATAAAATGTTTCACAGGTTCCTCACTGTTCTTTATCGATACGTAGTATTCCATTGTGTGAATATACTGCAATTTATTTAACCATTCATCCATTGATGGACACCTTGGTTGCTTCCGGCTTTTTGCTATTGTAAACAGTGTTGCAATAAACATGGGTGTGCAAATATCTGTTCGTGTAAAGGCTCTTATTTCTCTAGGGTATATTCCAAGGAGTGGGATTTCTGGGTTGTATGGTAGTTCTATTTCTAACTTTTCAAGAAAACACCAGATAGATTTCCAAAGTGGTTGTACCATTTTACATTCCCACCAGCAGTGTATAAGAGTTCCAATCTCTCCCCAGCCTCTCCAACATTTATTATTTTGTGTTTTTTGGATTAATGCCAGCCTTGTTGGAGTGAGATGGAATCTCATCGTAGTTTTAATTTGCATTTCTCTAATGGCTAATGATCGAGAGCATTTTCTCATGTATCTGTTAGCTGCCTGAATATCTTCTTTAGTGAAGTGCGAGTTCATATCCTTTGCCCACTTCTTGATTCGGTTGTTTGTCTTTTTGTGGTTGAGTTTTAACAGAATCATATAGATTTTAGAGATCAGGTGCTGGTCGGAGATGTCATAGCTGAAAATTCTTTCCCAATCTGTAGGTGGTCGTTTTATTCTTTTGGTGAAGTCTTTAGATGAAGTTTTGTATTCCGTTTATGCCTTGTATTAGGGCTCCTAACATTGTCCCTATTTTTTCTTCCATGATCTTTATCGTTTTAGTCTTTATGTTTAGGTCTTTGATCCACTTGGAGTTAGTTTTTGTGCATGGTGTGAGGTATGGGTCCTGTTTCATTTTTTTTGCAAATGGATATCCAGTTATGCCAGCACCATTTGTTAAAAAGACTATCTTTTCCCCAATTAACTGACACTGGGCCTTTGTCAAATATCAGCTGCTTATATGTGGATGGATTTATATCTGGGTTCTCAATTCTGTTCCATTGGTCTATGTGCCTGTTGTTGTACCAGTGCCAGGCTGTTTTGACTACTGTGGCTGTATAACATGTTCTAAAATCAGGTAGAGTGAGGCCTCCCACTTTCTTCTTCTTTTTCAGTAATGCTTTACTTATCCAGGGCTTTTTTTCCCTTCCATATGAAGTTGGTGATTTGTTTCTCCATCACATTAAAAAATGTCATTGGAATTTGGACCAGAAGTGCATTGTATGTATAGATGGCTTTTGGTAGAATAGACATTTTTACTATGTTAAGCCTTCCTATCCATGAGCAAGGTATGTTTTTCCACTTAAGTAGGTCCTAAAGTTTCTTGCAATAGTACTTCGTAGTTTTCTTTGTATAGGTCTTTTACATCTTTGGTAAGATTTATTCCTAAGTATTTCATCTTCTTGGGGGCTACTGTGAATGGTATTGATTTGGTGATTTCCTCTTCGATGTTCTTTTTGTTGATGTAGAGGAATCCAAGTGATTTTTGTATGTTTATCTTATAATCTGAGACTCTGCCAAACTCTTCTATTAGTTTCAGTAGTTTTCTGGAGGATTCCTTAGGGTTTTCTGTGTATAAAACCATGTCATCTGCAAATAGAGATCATTTTGCTTCTTCCTTGCCAATCCAGATGCCCTTTATTTCTTTGTCTAGCCTAATTGCTCTGGCTAGGACCTCTAGCACAATGTTGAATAAGAGCGGTGATAAAAGGCATCCTTGTAAGTAGACTATTTTCATAATGGTGTTTTAAGTTTGCTTTTTCTAGCAGTCATAGAACAACAAGCTGGAGAAATTCTACTTTCTCAATTACTAACACTAAAATTCCCTCCAAAAAGAAAATTGTATTTCCTCGTTTAGGGGATGGTGAATGAAAGACAAAACAAAACACAAGAACAGTGCCTGGTTAGGAGGTGAATTCCCTTTCCCCTATATCTTGCTGACAGGTTTAGGTGCCTTATAAAATCAAATACTGAAAATGAGAGAAGAAAGTCTTGAGTATCTTTGAGTATTCTGGGCAATGAGAGAGAAGCAGAGAGAACTTGAAAATCAGATATCAAAGGAGGAATAAAGTTACTTTGCTAATAGACATTATATACACCTGTGAACAACCCTCCCTAAAAACAATTTTCATTGAGATATACTAAATTCAGTAAGCTACACTAAATATAAGTTGTGGAACCTGAAGAAGTGCCTACGTTCCATGTTGCAATCAATGAGGCACAATCAATCCAAAACAATGAAGTGATTCTCAACTATGCCTACAGACTAGCATCACTTGCAGAGTTTAAAGCAAACAAATCTATGCCTATGACCTATTGCACGTGATTTTGTTCAATTAACCTGGGGTGGGACTTGGGCTTGGATATCATTTAAGTATCTCCAAAGTAACTCTATTGGGCAGCCAGGGTGGACTATCACTGACCTAGATTCCCTGGAGGTAACAAAAATGAAAGCATCTGTTGAGAAATTAGCAGAAATCTGTGGAAAAGATTTGTCTCCTCCCTGCCTGTAGTATTGGGAATTTTAAGACAGATGCAACTAAATCTCCAAGGACAAGAAGTTAAACAGCTGGCATCCACATTATGTCCGTCATGACCACCACAAAAAAGAAAAAAAAAAAAATTTGCCATGGAGTCAATTTTGACTTACAGTGACTCTATAGAACACAATAGAACTGACCCATACAGTTTCCAAGGCTGTAATCTTTATGGAATAAGATAACCAGGTCTTTCCTCCTGTGGACTGGCTGATAGGTTCAAACCAGAGACCTTTTGTTACCAGCTGAGTGCTTAAACACTGTGCCATCAGGGCTCCTTGGTGACCATCATACAGGAAAAAAAAAAAAAACCAAACCTGTTGGGTCCAGTTGATTCCGACTCATAGCGACCCTATAGGATAAAGTTAGAACTGCCCCCATATGGTTTCCAAGGAGTGTCTGGTGCATTTGAACTGCCAACCTTTTGGTTGGCAGACATAGCTCTTAACCACCACACAACCAGGGTTTCCATGACCACCATAGTGATCCATTAACCACATTGTTTTGTATTACTTTCCCACTCTGGTAATTTGTCCAGGTTCTGTGCAAACACTGGGTCTACCTTCAGCCTTTATTGAAATAGCCAAAAGTGAAATGTTTAGCAAATAGCAACTACCACATGGCGTCACTGAAAAGATTTTTCTGTACAAATGTACAGTTCTATAAATATTCTTTATTGATCTAGCAGATTCTTTGAGGGAAGTAGGCTTTGTTCAACAACTTAAATTTCAGGATTTCTAAGTTATTCCCCTTGTGTACCCGCCATCCTCAAATTAAAAAAGTGTGTATGATATTCATGGACAAGAGAGATATTTACAAACTGATCTTATACTGCATGCTTTGTTACCCAAAATTATTAATTTTTTTAAGTTGAATTTCCAAAAGATTTCAGTAACAACTGCAAAAAAAAAAAAATAGTAATAATATGCAACTAATAAAAATGTGTGGAGAAAAATGATATTGATATAATAAGTTTATAACTACATATTTTCTTGATTGTTGTATTGCATACAGTATTTTACTGTGCATTTTCCATGATTAAAAAATAGGCATGATGGCACTTTGGAAAATACTTCTGGAGGAAAGGGTGTGGTTGGCAAACAAATGTAAAAGGTACTCATTATTGCCATAAAAATGCAGTATTGTGTTTTAATCTTATTCAAAAACTTGCTACTCAACTGAAAAATTTATAAAATGCAAACATTCACAGTTTACTTCTTAGAGATTCGATATTCAATTTGTGATGTTTGCAGGTATGTGATTTACCTAAAAACTAATAATTCTTTTTACTATGTTTTTGCTCTAAAGTTGAAAAAGAGTATTGAACAAATGTTTTTTATAAAAATGAGCCTGCAAGTGTTTCAGGTAACATGTAATTCTATATATCCAGGGTGTTATATACCAGGGAAAAGGGAATCATATTTTCAAAACAAAATCTTGCTGAAACAAGCCTCTAGGGTGAGTAATAATATCTGTGCAATATCATGTAAAGGCATGAACATAAAGAACTGTTCCTAAAAAATGCTGTAGAATCATATATTTCTAGAAAGTCAGGTTCAAAATAAGGTGAAAATTACTTGGTGGTAAAATTAAACATATACTATAGGTGGTATTGTGTACAGTAAATTTTATAAATTTTATAAACAAGAAAGGTTTAAAAACCACTGAACTAGTGAATTGGTAGGAACAAAAAAAGCACTGTAGGCAAATATCTGGCTTTTCAAACCGTTCTGATTTTGTGACGATTATTAAATAATAATAATTATACCTAAGTATATTGAGTGTTATGCATACTTCTAAACACCTTACATGTATTAGCTCATGTCATCCTCACTAAGCACAATAAAATCCATACTCTCATGATTAAATGATGCTCTTAATATTATTTTCAAAAGCCCAATAGTGAATCAATATGTCTAAAATGTATTTGCTTGCCTTCACGACTTACTAGATTTGGCTTTTTATTGTTTTTAAAATCTAAATGTGTGTGTGCACTTGTGCATGTGTGTGCATGTGCATATACATATAAAGATCACATTTGTGCTGGTGAGGTTTAAATGGGTAGCGATATGAATATCTTAAATGTAGGAGAAATTGGAAACTAAAAGAACTAAATATGCACAGAATGTCTCTCTCTCTTAGAACTTCTCTTCTGAAAAATCATTAGGTTCATATGTTTTTATTGATTTAATGGTTACCCTAAGTTGTAGGCACTGTAACTATCCACTTTGATAATCAAATTGCATCAGATGTACCCAACGGGAGCTCTTTCAAGTTAAATTCAATGTTTGTTTGATGTTATTTAATTGTTCTCTGAGTGCTTCTTTCATGACAATACAAGTCAATCTTACTTAAATTTGCCTGTCACAGAATTACATTCAGCTATTTGCTCAAGGAGTCCTATGTTCTAGTTAGTGGTGAATTGTAGTTGCAAACCAAGATGTGGGAGCTAGGTGTGTTCATTGTTTCAGGGACATTATTGCTTCTAGACCATTTCAGTGGACAGATATAGAACATATTTTTTGTTTTTTTTACACAAACTTTATTTTTAAAAACAGCATTCAATTTATAGAAATATTATAAAAAGAGTACAGGAAGTTTCCATAAACTCCTCACCTAGTTTCCCTTTAATTAACATATGATATTAGTATTATCTTCCAATGCATCTGTCAGTTTGTCATACTGTGGGGACTTGTGTGTTGCTGTGATGCTGGAAGCTATGCCTCCAGTATTCAAATAACAGCAGGGTCACCTATAGTGGGCAGGTTTCGGTTGAGCTTCCAGACTAAGACAGGCTAGGAAGAAGGACGTGGTAGAGTACTTCTAAGAAGATTTAGCCAGTGAAAACCTTATGAATAACAGCAGAACATTGTCTGCTATAGTGTCAGAAAATGAGCCCCTAAGGTGGGAAAACACTCAAAATACAACTGGGGAAGAGCTGCCTCCTTAAAGTAGAGTTGACCTTAATGACATGGATGGAGTCAAGCTTTCAGGACCTTCATTCACTGATATGGCACCAGTCAAAATGAGACAAAACAGCTGCAAACATCCGTTAATAATTGGAACCTGGAATGTACAAAGTATGAATCTAGGAAAATTGGAAATCATCAAAAATGAAATGGAACTTATACACGTCGACATCCTAGGCATTAGCGAGCTGAAATGGACTAGTATTGATCATTTTGAATCAGACAATCATATATATAGTCTACTACGCCGGGAATGACAACCTGAAGAAGAATGGCATTGCATTCATCATCAAAAAGAACATTTCAAGACCTATCCTAAAGTACAATGCTGTCAGTGATAGGATAATATCCACGTGCCTAAAGGAAGACCAGTTAATACAAATATTCTTCAAATTTACACACAAACCACTAAGACCGAAGATAAAGAAATTGAGGATTTTTACCAACTTCTGCAGTCTGAAATTGATTGAACATGCAATCAGGATGCATTGATAATTACTGGTGATTGGAATGTAAAAGTTGGAAATAAAGAGGGATCAGTAGTTGGAAAATATGGCTCACTCATCTACGCCAAAAAATTTGGAAGATGGCTACATGGCCAACCAACTGGAAGAGATCCATATTTATGCCTATTCCCAAGAAAGGTGATCCAACTGAATGTGGAAATCATCAAACAATATCAAAAATATCACACGCAAGCAAAATTTTGCTGAAGATCATTCAAAAGTGACGTCAGCAGTATGTTGGCAAAATACTCCCAGAAATTCAAGTCAGATTTAGAAGAGGACGTGGAACCAGGGATATCATTGCTGATACCAGATGGATTCTGGCTGAAAGCAGAGAATACCAGAAAGATGTTTACCTGTGATTTTATCGAGCATGCTGAGGCATGCAACTATGTAGATCACACCAAATTATTGATAACATTTTGGGGAATGGGAATTCCAGAACACTTAATTGTGCTCATGAGGAATCTGTGCATGGATCAAGAGGCAGTCATTCGAATAGAAAAAGGGGATTCTGCGTGGTTTAAAGTCCGGAAAGGTGTGTGGCAGGGTTGTATTCTTTCACCATACCTATTCAATCTGTATGCTGAACAAATAACCCAAGAAGCTTTACTATGTGAAGAAGAACGCAGCATCAGGATTGGAGGAAGACTCACTAACAATCTCCAATATGCAGATGACACAACCTTGTTTGCTGAAAGTGAAGAGGACTTGAAGCACTTACTCATGAAGATCAAAGCCTTCATTATGGATTACACCTCAACATAAAGAAAACAAAAATCCCAACAACTGGACCAATAAGCAACCTCATGATAAACGGAGAAGAGACTGAGGTTGTCAAGGATTTCATTTTACTTGGATCCACAATCAACACCCAGGGTACCAGCAGTCAAGAAATCAAAAGATGGATTGCATTGGGCAAATCAGCTGCAAAAGATCTCTTTAAAGTGTTGAAAAGCAAGGATGTCACTTGGAGGACTAAGGTGCGCCTGACCCAAGCCATGGTGTTTTCAATCACCTCATATGCAAGCAGAAGCGGGACGATGAATAAGGTAGACAGAAGAAGAACTGACTCCTTTGAATTGTGGTGTTGGGGAAGAATATTGAATATACCATGAACTGCCAAAAGAAGAAACACATCAGTCTTGGAAGAAGTACAGTCAGAATGCTCCTTAGAAGCAAGGATGGTGAGACTACGTCTCACATACTTTGGACTTATTTTCAAGATGTATCAGTCCCTGGAGAAGGACGCTATGCTTGGTAAAGCAGAGGGTCAATGAAAAAGAGGAAGACTGTCAAGGAGATTAATTGACACGGTGGCTGCAACAATGGGTTCAAGCATAGCAACAATTGTGAGGATGGCTTGGAATCAGGCACTGTTTCATTCTGTTGTGCATAGGGATACTATGAGTTGGAACCAGCTTGAGGGCACCTAACAATAACACTATTAACATTAGTATGATCCAACAACAACAAAAAACAAAACAAAACTCATTGCCGTGGAGTCGATTCCGACTCTTACAGACCCTATAGGATAAAGTAGAACTGCTCCACAGGGTTTCTAAGGAGGTAATCTTTAAGGAAGCAAACTACTACCTCTTTCTTCTGTGGAGTGATGGGTGGGTTTGAACTGTTGATCTTTTATTAGCAGCCCAGTGCTTAACCACTGGACCACCAGGGCTCCTTACTAGTATGATACATTTGTTAATATTGTTTAACTGATATCAACACATTATTAACTAAAGTCTCTTCGTAAAGTCTATAAGAAGCCCTAGTGGTGCAGTGGTTAAAGCCATCGACTGCTAACCAAAGGTTCTGCAGTTCAAAGTCACCAGGGACTGAGGGAGAAAGATGTGGCAGCCTGCTCCTGTAGAGATTTACAGCCTCGGAAACACTATGGGGTCGTTATGACTTGGAATAGATTCCACGGCAGTGGGTTTGATTTTTTTTTGGTTTATACCTTATTCAGATTTTCTTATTTTTTATTTACATATTTTCTGTTCCAGGATCCCATCTAAGATACCATATTGCATTTAGTCATCTTGTGTCTTTATGCTCTTCTTAGGTGTGAGAATTTTCCAGACATTCTCTATTTTCAGTGACCTTGAAAATTTTGAGCAGTGCTGGTCAGGTATTTTAAAGAAAGGTCCTCACGTAGGGTTTTTCTGATGCCCTTATCATGATTCCACTGGGCTTATGGGGTTTTTTGGGGAGGAGGACTACAGAGGTAAAGTGTTATTTTCAGCATATAGTACCAAAGGTAAACACAATAATCTCTGCTGATACCAACCTTGATCATCTTACAGAGGTATTGCTTGTCAGGTTTCTCCACTACAAAGTTACCATTTTTTTTTGGTTTGTTTCTTTGTTTTGTTTACCTCTTAATATATTGTACTCTTTGGAAGAAAGCCACTATGTACAGATCACACGTAAGGAGTGGAGATTTATGCTCCACATTCTTGAGAGCAAAGTAGTAACATAAATTATTTGGAGTCCTTTTGCATGGGAGATTTGTCTCTTGTCCCCCATTTGTTTGCTTACTCAATGTTTATTAATATTGGTATGGACTCACGGATATTTAAATCATACTTCAGGTTAAAATCCAATACTTCTTTATTTTATTGCTCAATTTTTTTTTATGAGGAATTTCAGTTGACTTCTATCTTGCTTTTATACCCCAATCATTTATTTTATTTTATTTTTTAACAATTATTTTCTGTCACTACAAGACACTCTAAGTTCTTCTGGTATATATTCTGCCCCAGCCCTAGAATCAGCTCTTTATCCAAAGAGTTTTGATTTCTTTTATTGGAAATGGAAATTAGAAGCCAAGATAGAGGCAATAGATGTGCTTATTGTTACTGAGGTATCTCTAGGTCCCAAAATTTTTTAGTTTAAAAAGAAATCACAAGACATTAAAAAAAAAAAACTGGAAAGTACTACACATACACAGAAAACACAAGCAGCCAATAAAAAGTGTTCACGAGGATGCCCAGATTTCACACCATGTAGACAAAGACTTAAATCAGCTGTTATAAATATGGTTAAGTGACAAAATGAGCTGTATTTAAAGAACTTAAGGAAAGTATTATAACAACGGCTCGCCAAATAGAGGATACCAATACAGAGATAGAAACTATAAAAAAGAACCAATTAGAAATTCTTGAGATGAAATTTACAATAACTGAATTGAAAATTTAAAACATTTAGTAGAAGAACTCAACATCTCATTTTAGCAACAGTGTAAATAATTAGGAAACTCAAAAATAAGTTAATAGATGTTGTCAAGTTTAAAGAACAGAAACAAAAAGAACAAAAAAAGAAACAAATGAACAACAACAACAAAAAAAAAACAGAGCACTAGAGACCTGTGGAACACTATAGAGTATATCAATATACATGTAATTGGAGTCCCAGATGAGAAGAAAAAAACAGACAGGCAGAAAAAAATTTTTAAGATATAATGGCAAAACCTTTACAAATTTGGTGAAAAATATTAATCTATGCATATAAGAATTTCAATAAATTCCAAGAGATCTACACTTAGACATAGCATAATCAAATTGACAAAAGTCAAAGACAAAGAGAAAACCTCCAAAACAGCAATAGAAAAATGACTTCTTATATGCAAAGAATTCTCAAGAAGACAATAACTTCTCATCAGAAACCATGGAGGCCAGAGATAGTGAATGTTGTCTTCAAATTTTTGAAAAACATATTACGAAGCAATAATTTTACATGCAGCTAAGTTTTAATTCAAAAGTGAAGGTGCAACTAAGACATTCTCTGGCAAACAAAATTCAAAAGAATTAACTGTTAGCAGAACTTTTGTGTACAAAAAAAAAAACACTAAAGGGAATTCTTCATGCTAAAATTAAAGAGATTAACTGTAACTTGAATCTATAGAATGAAATAAGAACCCACAAAAATGCATAAGTATTATGAAAGACAGTATAAACATTTTTTGTAAGCCTTTTTTTTCTCCTATCTGTTTAAAAAAACTGCATGAGGCAGTAATTATAAAAATGTGTTCATGGGCAAATAATGTATAAATATGTAATTTGTATTAAAATGGTATTACAGAAGGAGGTGGTCTAGGAGATACATGAAGTATACTTATGGTAGACTTTCTCTTTCAGAGGATAATTTTAGCTCAGTCTTAGGCCTTTTGTCTTAGCCTTGCATACCTCCCCCCTGTCCACCGCCCAGAAGCCTGTATAATTCTGCATAAGCTTCCAGTGGGAGCTTGAGAGATAATTCTGGAATTTGGTAGAAATTTAGATAATTTAAAACTTATGGTATTGTCTGTTTTTATTTACATTTAAAATATGATTTTATGTTTTTAATCTCTATATTAAAAAAATGTTTAGCAAGAGTCATAGTTAGGAAGTCACCATAATTTGGGGTTTGATTGTTTTTAAGTGCTGCTCTCCAAAATCTTGGCCCATCAAGTCCCTTAGTTGCCTTGGAGGCCCTAATCTAGAACTCTGTCACCAGAGTCCAATAAAAATACAGCACGGTTCAGTTGTCCTTTTTTTTCCCCCCCTACGCTTTTTTTTTTTTTTTTTTTTTTTATGCTTGGCTTCTGAACGTTCTACTATGAGTTTTCAAGTACTCCAAAGGAAAATAGAGAGGCAAATGTGGATATCATCTCAGTGCATTTTCCCGATATTGGCTTTTCAAGTCCTGGCTACTTTGGTTGCTTTCTGATTCCTTCAAACAACTGTACAATTTTTCCTATCCAGGTTTAATAGTTGCTCTAAACAGAAATTTTTGTCTATTACAAATTACTATATCTGTTTAACAATCCATACTTTCAAAGAAACTGGGAAGTATTACACATACATAGAAAACAAAAGCAGCCAACAGAAAATGTTCATAAAGAGGCCCATATTCTGCACTTCATAGACAAAAAAAGTCTGCAATGGCTAGAAGTGAAATCCTCTGATTAAAACTTTAATTCTATCCATCATCGAAATGGGGCTGATCTATCACTGATCACACAAGGATATACTCTTGTCTCCTGGTTCTCTTTACATAGTTATTAATTGGCATGGCCTGTGTTCTTGCTCAGAAATTTATTTATTTTTATATTACTGCTTAGTTCTCTTTTCATATTTTTTAATTTAATGAATATAATTATTTGATCTTCCAGCTAATTGACTCAAGAATTAAGTTACATTTTTTTGTCTTATTAAGATTTCTTGTACATTACCCCCAGCATCTTACGTCTCCTCAGCTCCCTTCTCCAGTTTACCCTCTCTTGATGCAGCTTAGATTTCAAAGTCAACAATCAAAATTAATTCCTTGCCACTACCCTCAGTTGTGTTCTCTTCTCTCTCTCTCTTTTCTGCTCTTGCTGTCTTTATTATTCTCTTTATAGTATTTATTTAGAAAAGTCACATCCTTGATAAGACCAAATATTCACATACTTCATTAACACAATGAGCAGCTAAGTATAAAACCGAAACCAAACCCCCTGCTGTAGAGCCAATTCCAACTCATAGCGACCCTGTATGACAGACTAGAACTGTCCCATTGGGTTTCCAAGGTTGTCAATCTTCTTGGAAGCTGACTGGCACATCTTTCTCCACCAGTTTAGCCAGTGAGTTCAAACTACTGACTTTTCAGTTAGCAGCAGAGTGCTTAACCACTGTGTCACCAGATTACCAGATTATAGCTGAGGAAAATCACACGATCTTATAGATCTGTATTTCTATAGTATGATGGTCAAAAATCTCTAATGGGAGTTCAACAGTGCTGGTTTCCTTAGTTAGCACTCTCCTTCATGTTCTTCAATCAATTTCAATACTTTTTCACTCTCCGTCAATCTCCCAACTTTTACTCAAGCCTTCATTTTCTTTTTAAACTGATTACCTTTATGTATGCTTATTAAAAAACCAAAACCATAGGTGGAGCAGTCAGATGCTTCCTGTGGTCCCTTTTACAACGAAGATCTGAAAACAAGTAAATCAATTATATATGACAATCTAGGAGCCCAGGGCATGAAAGACAAAATTGAGGAGTCAGACTGCATGACAAGGGAGGGAGAGACAGTTCAGAAGCAGTGAGGATTTGCCAGACCTGATTTGACTGATACCCTGCAGGTGGATTGACTGGCACACTCGGGTGAGGCAAGCAGTAGCACTAGGGATGTGCTTTCCACATTGGGATAAATCAAGCAGCTGAGAGTCTCCTCAAGCCTCCAGAACCAGGGTGAAGTGAAAGATAAGTATAAGCATCTTACCTACCACGCAAATAAAAAAAACCCTTCCCCACTTTGGGGAGTGCCTGTCTCCCATTTACCGGCCCCCTCCCTGTTCTGCTCCAGGTTGTGGTCTAGCTTCAATGATTGTTGCACCCTCTGGGCCAGAAGTAGGACCCGGCATGCTCCCCGAGCCATGCTCCCAGCTTTGGAGAGGTAAAAAATTAACAAGCAGGAAAAATAATCTGCCAACTTCCCTAAGCTGGGA
Source organism: Elephas maximus indicus (assembly GCF_024166365.1). Taxonomy (NCBI): domain Eukaryota; kingdom Metazoa; phylum Chordata; class Mammalia; order Proboscidea; family Elephantidae; genus Elephas; species Elephas maximus. The sequence goes on along the minus strand of NC_064827.1, from coordinate 22,105,591 downwards.
ACTCAGGGCAGGCACAGCCCCTTTTTCTAGGCACATGCATAAGGGTTCCACAGGCTTTGAATGCTGTTCACCCCTGCATAGATCTGTGGGGCCCCATTTCAACAGAGTAGGCCCTCTTTCGCATTGTACAACAGCGTATATACCTGAAGCTTCTTTTCAATTGCAACAGCTATAAGGGGGAATGGCAGATTCATGACATTTGATGCTGCCCTGCCCATTAAGCAGGTCCTCACCTACCCAAATCAGGGGCCCGAGGACTGGTGGCCCCACCCACTATACCTAACCACTCGATACAGGGGTTCAAGAATAAGTTGTGCCTCCCAGGCCTTATAGCCAACAGCATTGGGTGCCCAAAGTCTGGCTTTAAAACCCACCCATCTATGTGCCTAGGGAACAGGGACACGCTTTCTACCCAGACATCAGGGGCAGCCATCAGCCCCCTACCTTCCTTATCACATGGCTGCTATTGCAGCCAGATACCTGTTCCTACTCCAGTCACCCCTATCCATCTAAGATTGTAGGTGAGAGCCTACACCACACATTTGGTGACTGACAACCTGGACACATGAACTGAATCCACACGAGAAAAGTACATGAACTCTTGGGCTCATATACCTAGTAACAGTTCTAACCACTTGGTGACAAGAAATGAGAGCTTAAAAGATGCCAATAGTCAAAGTAGCTCATACGACCAACCTCTTTTGGCATACCAAAACAAGAAGCTAGGACACAGTAAGCAAACATAAAATAAATAAATATAATAACTTACTGATTACTCAGGGACGACAATCAATATCAAATCACATAAAGAAGTGACCATGTTGGATTCAGCAAGTGAACAAAACAAAGAACGAAGAAACCTTCCAGAGGAAGAAAATTTCTTGGAATTACCACAGGTAGAATTCAAAAGATTAATACACAGAGCTCTTCAAGAGATCAGGAAGGAGATCAGGCAAAACACAGACCAAGTCAAGAAACACAGAGACAAAGCAACAGGGGAACTCAAGAAGGTTATATAAGAGTGTAATGACAAATTTAACAGGCTGCAAGAATCCATAGTGAGACAGCAAACAGAAATCTAAGAGACTAACAATAAAATTTCAGAATTAGACAACTCAATACAGTCATTGGAGAAGAATTGAGGCAATGGAAGTCAGAATTAGTGAGACTGAAGACAAAGCATTTGACACCAACTCATTTGAGGAAAAATCAGATAAAAGAATTAAAAAAAATGAAGAAACCCTAAGAATTATGTGGGACTCTATAAAGAGGAATAATCTACAAGTGATTAGAGTACCAGAATGAGGGGGAGGGTAACAGAAAATACAGAGAAAATTGTTTGAAGATTTGTTGTCAGAAAACTTCCCTGATATTGTGAAAGATGACAAGATATCTACCCAAGCCCTCATTAGACCCCACACAGGGTAGATCCCAAAAAGAAGTCACCAAGACATACTATAATCAAACTTGTCAAAAACAAAGATTAAGAGAGAATTTTAAGAGCATCTAGGGATAAACAAAAAGCCATCTACAAAGGAGAGTCAATAAGACTAATCTCAGACTACTCAGCAGAAACCATGAAGGCAAGAAGGCAATGAGATTGCATAAACAAAGGCTTGAAAGGAAAAAAACTTGGAATCCAAGGATTGTATATCTGGCAAAAGTGTTTCTCAAATATGATGGTGAAATTGGGGCATTTCCAGATAAACAAAAATTTAGGGAATGTCTAGAAACAAAGCCATAATTACAAGAATTACTAAAGGGAGTCCTCCAGTTAGAAAATCAATAATATCAAATAACAACTGAAGACTAGAACACAGGACAGAACAACCAGATATCAACCCAGATTGGGAAGTCACAAAAATAAAACAAAGGTAAAACAATGAAAATAGGAAAAAAGAGCTGTCAATGTGTAAAAGGTGACAACATTAAAACAAAAAAGAGGGAATAAATAATGTAGTCATAGAACTTTCATATGGAGAGGAAGTCAAGATGATATCAAGAAATAAAGGATTATTTTAAACTTAGAAAAATAGAGGTAAATATTAAGGTAACCACAAAGGAAGCTAACAATCCTACACATCAAAATAAAAAACAGGAAAAACAAAGAGACTCAGCAAATACAAAATCAATAAAAATGAAAAAGATGAAAAGAAAATACTTAAAGAAAAATGAATCTGCCTAGAAAATTAAGTAGAACAAAGAAAATGTCAACAACACACACAAAAAGACATCAACATGACAGCACTAAACTCTAACCTATCAATAATTATGCCAAATGTAAATGGACTAAATGCACCACTAAAGAGACAGAGTGGCAGAATGGATAAAAAAACATGATTTGTCTATATGCTGCCTGCAAGAGACACACCTTAGATTTAAAGGCACAAACTAAAACTCAAATGATGAGAAAAATATATATCAAGAAAACAACAATCAAAAAAGAGCAGGAGTGGCAATATTAATCTCTGACAAAATAAACTTTAAAAGTGAAATCCACCACAAAGGATAAGGAAGGACACTACATAATGATTAAAGGGTCCATACACCAGGGGGACATAACCATGTAAATATGTGTGCATCCAATGACAGGGCTCCAATACGCATAAAACAACTCGGACAGTGTTGAAAAGAGAAATACACAGCTTGTAAAGAAAAAAAAAATCAAATACATGGAAAAGGAACACCTTTCTCAAAAACGACTGGGCTATCGTTTTTTTATCGAAGATATTAAGGATGGAATAAAGAAATTCACAGAAACAAATGAGATTGAAAACACATTCTATAAGAACCTTTTGGGCATAGCAAAAGCAGTGCTCAGAGGTCAATTTTAGCAATAAATGCACACATCGAAAATGAAGAAAAGGCCCAAGTCAAAGCATTAACCCTACAACTTGAACAAATAGAAAGAGATCAACAAAGAAGCCCTCAGGCACAAGAAGAAAGGAAGTAATAAAAATTAGAGCAGAATTAAATGAAATGGGGAATCGAAAAACAATTCAAAAAATTAGCAAGACCAAAGCTGGTTCTTTGAAAAGATCAATAAAATCAATAAACCGCTGGCCAAACTGACAAAAAGAAAACAGAAGAGGAAGCAAACAACCTGAATAAGAAATGAGATGGGCGATATTACAACAGACCCAAATGAAATTAAAAGAATCATAACAGAATGCTGAGCGAAATTAGTCAGTTGCAAAAGGACAAATACTGTATAAGACCACTATTATAAGAACTCAAGAAAAAGTTTAAACACAGAAGAAAATATTATTTGGTGGTTACAAGGGTGAGAAGGGAGTGAGAGGGGTATTCACTAATTAGATAGTAGGCGAGAACTGTTTTTTTTTTTTTTTATTAGCTTTTATTAAGCTTCAAGTGAACGTTTACAAATCCAATCAGTCTGTCACATATAAGTTTACATACATCTCACTCCCTACTCCCACCTGCTCTCCCCTTCTTGAGTCAGCCCTTTCAGTCTCTCCTTTCGTGACAATTTTGCCGGCTTCTCTCTCTCTCTCTCTATCCTCCCATTCCCCCTCCAGACAAGAGTTGCCAACACACTCTCAAGTGTCCACCTGATATAATTAGCTCACTCTTCATCAGCGTCTCTCTCCCACCCGATGACCAGTCCCTTTCATGTCTGATGAGTTGTCTTCGGGGATGGTTCCTGTCCTGTGCCAACAGAAGGTCTGGGGACCATGGCCGCCGGGATTCCTCTAGTCTCAGTCAGACCATTAAGTTTGGTCTTTTTATGAGAATTTGGGGTCTGTATCCCGCTGATCTCCTGCTCCCTCAGGGGTCCTCTGCTGTGCTCCCTGTCAGGGCAGTCATCGATTGTGGCCGGGCACCAACTAGTTCTTCTGGTCTCAGGATGATGTAGGTCTCTGGTTCATGTGGCCCTTTCTGTCTCTTGGGCTCTTAGTTGTCGTGTGGCCTTGGTGTTCTTCATTTTCCTTTGCTCCAGATGGGTTGAGACCAATTGATGCATCTTAGATGGCCGCTTGTTAGCATTTAAGACCCCAGACGCCACATTTCAAAGTGGGATGCAGAATGATTTCATAATAGAATTATTTTGCCAATTGACTTAGAAGTCCCCTCAAACCATGTTCCCCAGACCCCTGCCCTTGCTCCGCTGACCTTTGAAGCATTCATTTTATCCCGGAAACTGCTTTTGGTCCAGTCCAATTGAGCTGACCTTCCATGTATTGAGTGTTGTCTTTCCCTTTACCTAAAGCATTTCTTATCTACTGATTAATCAATAAAAAACCCTCTCCCACCCTCCCTCCCTCCCGCCCTCATAACCACAAAAGTATGCGTTCTTCTCAGGTTTACTATTACTCAAGATCTTATAATAGTGGTCTTATACAATATTTGTCCTTTTGCCTCTGACTAATTTCGCTCAGCATAATGCCTTCCAGGTTCCTCCATGTTATGAAATGTTTCACAGATTCGTCACTGTTCTTTATCGATGTATAGTATTCCATTGTGTGAATATACCACAATTTATTTACCCATTCATCCGTTGATGGACATCTTGGTTGCTTCCAACTTTTTGCTATTGTAAACAGAGCTGCAATAAACATGGGTGTGCATATATCTGTTTGTATGAAGGCTCTTGTATCTCTAGGATATATTCCAAGGAGTGGGATTTCTGGGTTGTATGGTAGTTCTATTTCTAACTGTTTAAGATAACGCCAGATGGATTTCCAAAGTGGTTGTACCATTTTACATTCCCACCAGCAGTGTATAAGAGTTCCAATCTCTCCGCAGCCTCTCCAACATTTATTATTTTGTGTTTTTTGGATTAATGCCAGCCTTGCTGGTGTGAGATGGAATCTCATCGTAGTTTTAATTTGCATTTCTCTAATGGCTAATGATCGGGAGCATTTTCTCATGTATCTGTTGGCTGCCTGAATATCTTCTTTAGTGAAATGTGTGTTCATATCCTTTGCCCACTTCTTGATTGGGTTGTTTGTCTTTTTGTGGTTGAGTTTTGACAGAATCATGTAGGTTTTAGAGATCAGGCGCTGGTCAGAGATGTCATAGCTGAAAATTCTTTCCCAGTCTGTAGGTGGTCTTTTTACTCTTTTGGTGAAATCTTTAGATGAGCATAGGTGTTTGATTTTTAGGAGCTCCCAGTTATCTGGTTTCTCTTCATCATTTCTGGTAATGTTTTGTATTCTGTTTATGCCTTGTATTAGGGCTCCTAGGGTTGTCCCAATTTTTTCTTCCATGATCTTTATTGTTTTAGTCTTTATGTTTAGGTCTTTGATCCACTTGGAGTTAGTTTTTGTGCATGGTGTGAGGTATGGGTCCTGTTTCATTTTTTTGCAAATGAATATCCAGGTATGCCAGCACCATTTGTTAAAAAGGCTTTCTTTTCCCCAATTAATTGACACTGGTCCTTTGTCAAATATCAGCTGCTCATACATGGATGGATCTATGTCTGGGTTCTCAATTCTGTTCCATTGGTCTATGTGCCTGTTGTTGTACCAGTGCCAGGCTGTTTTGACTACTGTGCCTGTATAATAGGTTCTGAAATCAGGTAAAGTGAGGCCTCCCACTTTCTTCTTCTTTTTCAGTAGTGCTTTGCTTATCTGGGGCTTCTTTCCCTTCCATATGAAATTGGTGATTTGTTTCTCTATCCCCTTAAAATATGACATTGGAATTTGGATCGGAAGTGTGTTAAATGTATAGATGGCTTTTGGTAGAATAGACATTTTTACTATGTTAAGTCTTCCTATCCATGAGCAAGGTATGTTTTTCCACTTAAGTATGTCCTTTTGAATTTCTTGTAGTAGAGCTTTGTAGTTTTCTTTGTATAGGTCTTTTACATCCTTGGTAAGATTTATTCCTAAGTATCTTATCTTCTTGGGGGCTACTGTGAATGGTATTGATTTGGTTATTTCCTCTTCGGTGTTATTTTTGTTGATGTAGAGGAATCCAAGTGATTTTTGTATGTTTATTTTATAACCTGAGACTCTTCCAAACTCTTCTATTAGTTTCAGTAGTTTTCTGGAGGATCCCTTAGGGTTTTCTGTGTATATAATCATGTCATCTGCAAATACTGATAACTTTACTTCTTCCTTGCCAATCCGGATACCTTTTAATTCTTTGTCTAGCCTAATTGCCCTGGCTAGGACTTCCAGCACGATGTTGAATAAGAGCGGTGATAAAGGGCATCCATGTCTGGTTCCCGTTCTCAAGGGAAATGTTTTCAGGTTCTCTCCGTTTAGAGTAATATTGGCTGTTGGCTTTGCATAGATGCCCTTTATTATGTTGAGGAATTTTCCTCCAATTCCTATTTTGGTAAGAGTTTTTATCATAAATGGGTGTTGGACTATGTCAAATGCCTTTTCTGCATCAATTGATAAGATCATGTGGTTTTTGTCTTTTGTTTTATTTATGTGGTGGATTACATTAATGGTTTTTCTGATATTAAACCAGCCTTGCATACCTGGTATAAATCCCACTTGATCAGGGTGAATTATTCTTTTGATGTGTTGTTGGATTCTATTGGCTAGAATTTTGTTGAGGATTTTTGCATCTATGTTCATGAGGTATACAGGTCTATAATTTTCTTTTTTTGTAATGTCTTTACCTGGTTTTGGTATCAGGGAGATGGTGGCTTCATAGAATGAGTTGGGTAGTATTCCGTCATTTTCTATGCTTTGGAATACCTTCAGAAGTAGTGGTGTTAACTCTTCTCTGAATGTTTGGTAGAACTCTGCAGTGAAGCCGTCTGGGCCAGGGCTTTTTTTTTGTTGGGAGTTTTTTGATTACCGTTTCAATCTCTTTTTTTGTTATGGGTCTATTTAGTTGTTCTACTTCTGAATGTGTTAGTTTAGGTAGGTAGTGTTTTTCCAGGAATTCATCCATTTCTTCTAGGTTTTCAAATTTGTTAGAGTACAATTTTTCGTAATAATCTGAAATGATTCTTTTAATTTCATTTGGTTCTGTTGTGATGTGGTCCTTCTCATTTCTTATTCGGGTTATTTATTTCCTTTCCTGTATTTCTTTAGTCAGTCTAGCCAATGGTTTATCAATTTTGTTAATTTTTTCAAAGAACCAGCTTTTGGCTTTGTTAATTCTTTCAATTGTTTTTCTGTTCTCTAATTCATTTAGTTCAGCTCTAATTTTTATTATTTGTTTTCTTTTGGTGCCTGATGGATTCTTTTGTTGCTCAGTTTCTATTTGTTCAAGTTGTAGGGACAGTTCTCTGATTTTGGCTCTTTCTTCTTTTTGTATGTGTGCATTTATCGCTATAAATTGGCCTTTGAGCACTGCTTTTGCTGTGTCCCAGAGGTTTTGATAGGAAGTATTTTCATTCTCTTTGCTTTCTAAGAATTTCCTTATTCCCTCCTTGATGTCTTCTATAACCCAGTCTTTTTTCAGGAGGGTATTGTTCAGTTTCCAAGTATTTGATTTCTTTTTCCTAGTTTTTCTGTTATTGATCTCTAGTTTTATTGCGTTGTGGTCTGAGAAGATGCTTTGTAATATTTCGATGTTTTGGACTCTGCAAAGGTTTGTTTTATGACCTCATATGTGGTCTATTCTAGAGAATGTTCCATGTGCACTAGAAAAAAAAGTATATTTTGCAGCAGTTGGGTGGAGAGTTCTGTATAAGTCAATGAGGTCAATTTGGTTGATTGTTGTAATTAGATCTTCCGTGTCTCTATTGAGCTTCTTACTGGATGTCCTGTCCTTCTCCGAAAGTGGTGTGTTGAAGTCTCCTACTATAATTGTGGAGGTATCTATCTCACTTTTCAATTCTGTTAAAATTTGATTTATGTATCTTGCAGCCCTGTCATTGGGTGCATAAATATTTAATATGGTTATGTCTTCCTGATCAATTGTCCCTTTTATCATTATATAGTGTCCTTCTTTATCCTTTGTGGTGGATTTAAGTCTAAAGTCTATTTTGTCAGAAATTAATATTGCTACCCCTCTTCTTTTTTGCTTATTGTTTGCTTGATATATTTTTTTCCATCTTTTGAGTTTTAGTTTGTTTGTGTCTCTAAGTCTAAGGTGTGTCTCTTGTAGGCACCATATAGATGGATCGTGTTTCTTTATCCAGTCTGTGACTCTCTGTCTCTTTATTGGTGCATTTAGTCCATTTACATTCAGCGTAATTATAGATAAATAAGTTTTTAGTGCTGTCATTTTGATGCCTTTTTATGTGTGTTGTTGACAATTTCATTTTTCCACATACTTTTTTGTGCTGAGACGTTTTTCTTAGTAAATTGCGAGATCCTCATTTTCATAGTGTTTGACTTTATGTTAGTTGAGTTGTTACGTTTTTCTTGGTTTTTATCTTGAGTTATAGAGTTGTTATACCTTTTTGTGGTTACCTTATTATTTACCCCGATTTTTCTAAGTAAAAACCTAACTTGTATTGTTCTATATCGCCTTGTATCACTCTCCATATGGCAGTTCAATGCCTCCTGTATTTAGTCCCTCTTTTTGATTATTGTGATCTTTTACCTATTGACTTCCATGATTCCCTGTTGTGTGTATTTTTTTTTAATTAATCTTAATTTGTTTGTTTTTGTGATTTCCCTATTTGAGTTGATATCAGGATGTTCTGTTTTGTGACCTTGTGTTGTGCTGATATCTGATATTATTGGATCTCTGACCAAACAATATCCTTTATTATTTCTTGTAGCTTTGGTTTGGTTTTTGCAAATTCTCTAAACTTGTGTTTATCTGTAAATATCTTAATTTCGCCTTCATATTTCAGAGAGAGTTTTGCTGGATATATGATCCTTGGCTGGCAGTTTTTCTCCTTCAGTGTTCTGTATATGTCGTCCCATTCCCTTCTTGCCTGCATGGTTTCTGCTGAGTAGTCTGAACTGATTCTTATTGATTCTCCCTTGAAGGAAACCTTTCTTTTCTCCCTGGCTGCTTTTAAAATTTTCTGTTTATCTTTGGTTTTGGCGAGTTTGATGATAATATGTCTTGGTGTTTTTCTTTTTGGATCAATCTTAAATGGGGTTTGATGAGCATCTTGGATAGATATCCTTTCGTCTTTCATGATGTCAGGGAATTTTCTGTCAGGAGTTCTTCAACTATTTTCTCTGTGTTTTCTGTCCCCCCTCTCTGTTCTGGGACTCCAATCACCCGCAGGTTATCCTTCTTGATAGAGTCCCACATGATTCTTAGGGTTTCTTCATTTTTTTTAATTCTTTTATCTGATTTTTTTTTTCAGCTATGTTGGTGTTGATTCCCTGGTCCTCCAGATGTCCCAGTCTGCATTCTAATTGCTCGAGTCTGCTCCTCTGACTTCCTATTGCGTTGTCTAATTCTGTAATTTTATTGTTAATCTTTTGGATTTCTACATGCTCTCTATGGATTCTTGTGACTTATTAATTTTTCCACTATGTTCTTGAATAATCTTTTTGAGTTCTTCAACAGTTTTATCAGTGTGTTCCTTGGCTTTTCTGCAGTTTGCCTTATTTCATTTGTGATGTCTTGAAGCATTCTGTAAATTAGTTTTTTATATTCTGTATCTGATAATTCCAGTATTGTATCTTCATTTGGGAAAGATTTTGATTCTTTTGTTTGGGGGGTTGGAGAAGCTGTCATGGTCTGCTTCTTTAAGTGGTTTGATATGGATTGTTGTCTCCGAGCCATCACTGGGAAACTAGTTTTTCCAGAAAATCCGCTGCGTCCAGTCCAAATCCCAGCGGGATGGTTCCCCGGCTGGGACGCTGCTCTCCCCGTTCCAAGACCAGTCACTGCCTCCCGGGGAGTTCTTCTACCGGCTGCGTCCCACTCCGCCCGCGGAACCAGTTGGTCCCCCTCCTGGGGTTAGTTCGGGGGGGGGGGTGGAGCAGCTCTCTGTGCTTGTGCCATACCTGACTGGTACGCTGGCTCCAGGCTCTGAAAACAATCGCTGCTTCCCCGTATTAGTTCGTTCTCCATCTCTAAATCTGTGTTTGTTGTTCAGGGTTCGTAGATTGTTATGTATGTGATCGATTCACTTGTTTTTCCGTGTCTTTGTTGTAAGAGGGATCCGAGGTAGTGTCTGCCTAGTCCGCCATCTTGGCTCCGCCTCTCCCGAGAACTGTTTTAGGTGAAGAGAAAGACAACACACGATATAGGAGAGGTCAGTACAACTGGACTAAACCAAAATCAAAGAAATTTCCTGAATACAACCTAATGCTTCAAAGGCCAAAGTAGCAAGGATAGGGGTTTGGGAACCATGGTTTCAGGGGATATCTGAGTCAACTGGCATAATAAAATGTATTAAGACAACTTTCTGCATTCCGCTTTGGTGAACGGCATCTGGGGTCTTAAATGCTAGCAAGCGGCCATCTGAAATGCATCAATTGGTCTCTACCCACTTGAAGCAAAGGAGAATGAAGAACACCAAAGACGCAAGGTAATTATGAGCCCAAGAGACAGAAAGGGCCACATTAACCAGAGACTCCATCAGCCTGAGACCTGAAGAGCTAGATGGTGCCTGGCTATAACCGATGACTGCTCTGGCAGGGAACACAACAGAGATTCCCTGAGGGATCGGGAAAACAGTGGGATGCAGACCTCAAATTCTTGTAAAAAGAACAGACTTAATGGTCTGACTGAGATTGAAGGGACCCCAAAGGTCATGGCCACTGACTCTTTGTTAACCCAAGGCTGAAACCATTCCTGAAGCCAACTCTTTAGACAGAGATTGGACTGGACTATAAGATAGAAAACGATACTGGTGAGAAGTAAGCTTCTTGGCTCAAGTAGACACCTGAGACTATCTGGGAAGCTCCTGTTCTGGAGGCGAGATGAGAAGGCAGAGGGGGACAGGAACTGGTTGAATGGACACAGGTAATACAGGGTGGAGAGGAGGAGTATGCTGCCACATTAGAGGGAGAGCAGCTAGTGTTACCTACCAAGGTGTGTAAATTTTTGTATGAGAGACTGACTTGATTTGTAAACTTTCACTTAAAGCACAATTAAAAAAAAAAAGGGGAATGTAGAACATTTTCTTTATAAACTGTGTTATGTCAGTTCAGCTACATTTTCCCTGAGATCATGGTCCCCACAGCCCTCAGGCCAGCAATTTGCTCCCTCAGGAAGTTTGGATGTGTCTATGGAGCTTCCATGACCTTGCCTTGTACAAGTTGTACTGTCTTACCTTTCACCAAAGTTACTACTTATCTATTGTCTATTTAGTGCTTTTCTGTCCCCACCCCTCCCCTACCTCGTAATCATCAAAGATTGTTTCTTTTTGTGTGTAAACCTTTTCATAAATTTTTTATAGTAGTGGTCTCATACAATATTTGTCCTTTTGTAATTGACTTATTTCACTCATGCCCTCCAGATTCACCTATGTTGTGAGGTGCTTCACAGATTCATCACCACGTACCATACTTTGTTTATCCATTCATCTGTTGATGGGCATCTATGTTGTTTCCATCTTTTTGCTATTGTGAGCAATGCTGCCATGAACATTGGGTGTTTTTGCATATGTCTAATTGCATGAAGGCTCCCATTTTCTCTAGGATATATTCCTAGGAGTATGATTGCTGGGTCACATGGTATTTCTATTTCTAGCTTTCTAAGGAAGCATGATATCGTTTTCCAAAATGGTTGTATCATTTTGCATTCCTATCGGTAGTGTGTAAGAGTTCTAATCTCCCTGCAGCCTCTCCAACATTGATTATTTTCTGTTTTCTTTTTATTCTTGCCAGGCTGGGCAGAGGGAAGAAGAGTAGGGGGAGGGAAAGAATGTATCTCTGTTTACTGGGTGCTTTGTCTCCTGCTGGGAACTCCATGAAGCTGCCTTCCTGTACTCCTTGTCTGCCAGTCTCCAGCAGGAGTCCAAGAGGGTGAATCCGTGCTGCTTTATCTGATAGGGGATCTCTGCTAGTATCTCTCCTTGCTCCCTGTTCTCGGTTGGTTTCTTATTCCATTCGGTGCTTGGTTCAGTTCTTTATCCATTCATTGGATGCTTAGGGTTCCAGAATTGATGTTTATCTCTGTTTTACTTAGTCTTTCAGGTTTTTGCTGTGGAGGGATGGCGTGTTGTTTCTATCTATAGCACTAGGTTGGCTCCACCCTTCTGGGTTTGGTGTTTGGTTTTATGTGGTGGTTGAATAAAGGTCAGCTAGACTATATCTTCTCTCCTTTTTTCCATGCCAGTTCAATAAAAAATAAATGCATAAACATGAACTATTACCAAACTTCACTCAGAAAAATAAAATCACGTTAAGCACTGAATTAAGTGATGGCTAAGAAATTAGCACTGGGTTAAGAAATTAGCGAAGATTCTTAAAGCAGATAGTGAGTAGAGGAAGATTTCATCACCATTATCTTCACAGTAGATTAGCAAAAGTTTTGTTCTGAGGGAATCTGATATTTATTAAGCCTCTATATGGGCCTCAGGAGATATATTTATATTCATTATAAGATAATTACATAATGTTATCATGAATGTTGCAGAAGAGAAAACAGCCTGGTCAGTATTAAATATATTTCCTAAAGTCACTCAACTAGACATAGAGCAGGTATACTAACTTAGTACTAACACAATATCAAATGGGAGTTGGGTACCATTGAATAGATTTGGGAGAGCATTCAACAACAAGGAATTATTGTATATAAGTTTTTTCTTCTGAGTTCAAGCTGTATTGAAAAGAAATGCTTTCAAATACAAGAAAGAAAGTATCCTGCTTATAATTGCTTAAGCAAATAGCATCTGCTCTCTCTCTCTCTCTCTGTCTCTCACACACACGCACACCCACAGAGAGAGAGAGAAAGAGAAAGGGGGAAAGTGGTCCAGGGAGTTGAAATTGTTTAAAATATTTTCAGTGAACTAGACTTTTGTTTTTCTGTTCCATCATCCTTATCATTCATATTGTGTTGAATCATTGTGCTCTTGACTCCTAGGTGGCAAGATAACTGCACTGCATAAAACATTAATTATAATCTCTGTTAAGAAGGCAGTAGGAAAAAGGAAAATGAAGCACAGATTTGGCCTGATGAATCCTTTTATTTATTTACCTTTTTGAGTCAGAAAAACAAAATTCTTCCAAGAAATTTCACCAAGCAATGACTTCTGTTGCTTCTACTTGAGTAACTCTTGGGAGATCATTCTCAATGAGTCTGTCACTTTTCAGCATGTGTGCAGAGACACAGTTAGTCTTTTGTTCTGCACAATCTTTTCAAGACTGCTTTTATAGTGAATAGCCTCAGAAGATAGAGATAATATCTACCTGCAGAGCAGAGGGTAGGCTTGTTTGTTGTCTGGTAAAGTCAAGATGATATTTCCCTTTGGAAAAAACGGTGGACGTATTTGATTTCAGCCCATTATAAAAAGTTGGGGTTTCCTAACCCCAGGGTTCCTCTTCTGTAACACAACCTACTATGTGTGCAGGATTCACCTGGTTCTTGATGTGGCATCCTGTGGAAGCTGGGGTTTGGGCAGAGTAGGGGAAAGGCTTCACAGTGGCACCCTAGTGACCTTGTACATTTCCACATAAGCATAAGCACGTAATGCTTAACTGTAGCTGTTATCCTCCATTTATGCTCCCAGAACTTGACATCATGGGAGGCTTATACGGAACTGTTACCAGACCATTTTCCACCTGCCTCCATATCTTTCCAGGAGGCTGTCATGAGGCAGTTTTTCATAGCCTCCTGGTTTCTCATAGCCTCAAGAGACTTTCTTCCCTGCTTCCTTAGGGTATAATTAATGGTTGCAAACTGCTTAGCTACAGCACAGCATCAGCTCCTCAGCAACATGGTGTCCCAGAACTCACGTTGTGTTGTCATGTCATTTGCCCTTTTTGTTCAGTGCTGCCCTATGGCACAAGTCACAAAAGGAATGGGCACCTTTACTTTTTCTTGTCTTTGCTATCGATCTACATAATAAATTGTCTTAATATAAAAAGAATTTATCTTTTTTTCACAGCTAAATCTGCAAGTCTTGCCTTAATAGGGAATCAGCCCAAGAAAATTATCATACCTTGGATATTGCTATTATTGGGAGTAATAATTATCAGTTGTCTTTGATCTAGAAGTGCCATGTTTTCTGCCAGCATCTTTGAAACTGGCAAGTTAACTTGTTAGCTTGCAAGTAGTATAAAATGTTGGAAACATCAGAATTCTTGACAAAGACGTTGGCCAGAGTTCTTGATGATGACATTGGCCATAATTGTGTCAGATATCCAGCCATGCTGGATGACGGTTGGTGTGCAAGCTTATCAATATAGCTAGTATCACACAACTAACAGTGCCTACCATGAAAAGTTAAATGCATGGAAAACATGGCAGAAGAGATCGATGTAATGGCCTAATTTTAATTAATAACATGCTTAAGATATGGAATAAAATTCATAATTCTCACTGCAGTTTCTACTGTTTTACTTATTTTCTTACCTGACACTTTTTTTAAATAAGTAAATTCTACTTCAATTACATAAAAATTTGACTGTTTTCAATGAACGGAATCTAGAGAAGATCAGGAAATATGTTTCAGAGAATTCAAAAACACTTTGGTTCCTTTCCTCAATGCTTAGGAAGTCATTATCTATTGAAGTTAGAGCCCTTAGACTCTTCTGAGACTTTAAAATACAGATGTTAAAAAAGTTATTAGTTTAAAAAATGATTCTTTTAGAAGCTGAATGTACTTCAGTGCTAATTATAACATCTAATGATTGTAAAGTGCCCTGGGAGACTTTAATGAAGAAGATTGCAAGACTACATTTCCACTGTAAATTTTCCTTTCCCGTACATAGTGTAAGGATAAGGAAAACGTGTTTGAACACCCAAAGGACGGAGCCAATTGTGTGAAGTTCGCTAAATGCTAACAGTTTCTCATGACCCAGGAGTCATGTAAGGGAATTACAGACACATGTTCTGAGATATTCTTGGCAGTACTCTCTAGAGTATATATAAAAAAAAGGGCTGAGGAAAATTTAAATAATGATATTGCTTGCCTAGCCTATAATAGATGTTACTTAAATCAAAATCACTGGGAAAAGACACTATAATTTGCACTTTTATTAGAAGTTCTTGCTTGTTTCTAATTGATTTGCTCGAAGCTGTGGTTTGCCAGCAATATGCCTCTAAATTAAAATTGCTCACAAAACCTAAAATATCAGGGTCATTGGCACTGTAAGTTAGGGATTACATAATTAGTAGTCTCAGTAATGTCCCTTGAAAACATTATTTCTTATACTGGACTTGAAATGTTTTATCTGAATTGGTTCATACAATGGCTAATTTGTACTCAAGCACTGAACGTTTTTTCCCTCCAGTTCTTTGCTCTCCTGAGGTTCCTGCCTTTCAAGAGGCTAAGAGGTACCATTTCTCTTAATTGTTGTCAGATGTGAGCATCATGTTACGGGTAGGAGAATAAAGTGCTCTTCCCTTTGGATATAGGGCAAAGCCTTTTTCAAGGTAATTTATCGCTGCTACAGGATTCAAAAGCTTGTCCAAATTAATAACTTATTTCCAAAAGTGATCACTTCTAGTGAGTAATATGTATTTTCTGCTTTATTTTACCACTGATGCAGATACAGATTACAATATTATCATTACTGCAATTTAATGAGAGAGCAGTCGTGGTTCAGTGGTAGAATGCTCACCTTCCGTCTGGAAAACCCTGGTTTGATTCCCAGCCAATGTACCAATGTGTAGCCATCACCCTGTAAGTGGAGTCTTGTGTGTTGCTATGATGCTGAATAAGTTTCAGCAGAGCTTCTAGACTAAGATGGATGAGGAAGAAAGTCCTGGCCATATGCTTCTGAAAATCAGCCCTATAGAACACAATGGTCCGATCTGAAACCAATCATTGGGATGGCTCAGGACTGAAGAGCCGTTTGTTTTGTTGTGCATGGGGTTGCCATGCGTTGGGGACTGACTCCATGGCAGCTAAAAACAAAATTTAGTGAAGACCGAGGTTATAGATCAAATTTTGATTTTTTTTGATGATCCTTCAGATTGCCCAAGCTATCTCTTATGGACTATTTCCCGTTTTCAAACGTAAACCAATAAAATGAAATGTGTGTTTTCGGCAAGGGAGGAGAACACAATTTATGAATTTGTCCAATAGTCTTAATGATAAATTAGTTCCTTCCATATTCAAATAGTAATCCATTTGTGAACCCCAGCAAAGCTTGACATTCAGATTGAGCAATAGCATGATCAGTACCATCTCTGAAATAAGTGAGTTTCTCACTACCAAGAATACTCTGCATTTGTTCTCACAGAATTTACAGACATTTTATCAATTATCCAAATAAAACCAATAAATCAAACCACTTGCTTTAGTTTCCTAAAGATGCCATAACAAATTGCCACAAACTTGGTGACTCTCACAACTCCGGAGGCCAGAGGTCTTAAATCAAGTGTCCACAGGCTTGGTTCCTTCTGGAGGTTTTGAGGGAGAATCCAGTCCATGCCTCTCTCCTGTCTTCTAATGCTGCTAGTGGCCCTTGGTGTGCCTTAAATTGGGGCTGAATAACTCCAGTGTCTGCCTCCTTCTTCATATGGTCTTCTGTCTGTGTGTCTGTATGTTTTCCTTTTCTGTCTCTTATAAGGACACTCATCATCGGATTTAGGGGCCATTCCAATCTGATTTCTATCTCTATCTCTGAACGTATATCAGATAAACCTTGCTTATACTTATAAAAAGTCCAGCCCAGTACAGCATAAAAATTCAACATCATATACAGTGCTAATAATTTCCCTTTTCCTTATCTCAATCCTCTCATGTGATTCAGAAATCACTGTTGGCAAATAGAAGTTTGGTCTACTCTTAACATTTCTTTTTCTTCTGTTTCTCCTCCTTCTTGCCATTTTAGGATCATGGCTAGGGAGGGCAGGCAAGAAGATGCTAAGTCATCTTTATTTACCTGGTGTGATGGCTAATGGTATGTGTTAACTTGGCTAAACTATGACTCTCAGTGGTTTGGCAGACTTTGGACTGATTGCTTTTCCATAACGTAATATAATGTTATCACTTCCATGATGTGATCAGCCAATCAGCTGAAGGGAAGTTTCATTGGGGTTGTGACCGGCCTCCAGTATATAAATTGATGTTCTGGCAAGGCTCTCTGTCTCTCTTCCCACCTCTTTTCCTCTGCTCCTCCCGCTCCCTCCCTCTGTCTGTCTCTCTCTGTACTCTTTTCGTCACCTGATCTCCAGTTCTTCAGACATAAGTCTGCAGAAGTCTTCAGCCTGCCACCTGACCTGCAGATTTTGGATTGAATTGTGTCCCACAAAACTATATGTTGTAAATTCTAACCCCTATGGTCATTATAATCCCATATGGGAATGGATTTTCTTTGTTATACTAATGAGGCAGTATTAGTATAGTGTATGTCTTAAGTCAATCTCTTTGATATGTAAAAGAGATATTAAGGAAGAAGCAAGAAAGCAGTTGGGGGAAGATAGATGCCATGCCACATGAGCTCTCCAAGAACCCAAGTAACAGAATCTGAAAAGAGACAAGGGCTTTCCTCCAGAGCCAACAGCAAAGAAAGCCTTTCCCTAGAGCCAGCACCTTGAACTTGGACTTCTAGCTTCCTGAACTGTGAGAAAATACATTTCTGTTTGTTAGAGCCACCCACTTGTGGTATTTCTGTTATAGCAGCACTAGATAACAAAAACAAGCAAGTGTACCTTCAATGGATAATGACAAGGGGATCACTTTATAGAGAAAACTTTCTATTAGGCATCATGTCTAAGGAGTCCTGGTGGTGTAGAGCTCAGGTGCTAACCAAAAGTTTGGCAGTTCAAATCCACCAGCCTCTCCTTGGAAACCTTCTGGGGCAGTTCTACTCTGTCCTTTGGGGTCACTGTGAGTTGAAATTGACTAGGCAGCAATGAATTTTTAATGTCTAAAGCAGAAAACCAAAGTAGTAGTAAGCATGTCTTTTAAAATTCTACATGTTTCTGTATCATAAAAAAATATATATTCTCATTATTTATCCTTCTAAAAAAGAGAGTCTGGAGGCTGAAGTCAATATGGCACTATAGACAGAAGCACTATGCTGTCCATCTGCAGCAAAAACCTGAAAAACTAAGTAAAACAGATACAAACATCAATCCTGAAACCCTAAGTGTCAAATGAAGGGATAAAGAACTTGACCAAGCAAGAATGGAATAAGACAAGTACAGCAAACAGAGAATGAGGATAGCTACACAGTGGAGGTCCCTTATCAGCTAATGTGGCACAGATTCAACATCTTGGATTACGGCTACCAAGAACCTCAGACAGGGACTACAGGAAGGCAACTTCATGGAGCTCCCAACAGAACACAGAGCCCCCAGTAACCAGGACTACACAATTTCCCACCCCCCACCCTTCTTCCCTCTACACGGCCTCCACTGCTTTCTTTGGCTGGAGGAACACCAGCTCACTGCCGCCTGGATCTGCCCCACCCCCAATGGCCTGTTCCTCCACCACTATTTTTTTTTCATTTTTTTTTGTTTCTTTTCTCTCTCTTCCTTCTTTTCCTTTCTCCTGCCCAGCTCACCCTGTACACCATCCCAGCCCCTTCTCCATGGGCTATGCTGCATTGCTCAGCTAGAGAGCCACTGGCATGAGCTCCCTGCTTCCGTGTCGCCCCCACCGGCCGCCTCTGTCAGCACCATTTTTTCCCCCCTTTTTCTGTTTCTTCTTTTTCTCTCCCTTCCTTCCTTTCCTTTTTCCTTCCTACCTAGCCTGTATGCCATTCCCACCCCTTTTTGACTGGCTGTGCCACACCACTTGGCCAGAGAGTCACCAGGATATGGCCTCCTTGGATGTGTGCTACCCCCACTGGTGGGCTCCTTAGGTGACATATTTTGCTTCTTTTCTCTCTATCCCTTCTTTCCTTTCCTTTCTCCCACTCACCTAGCCCGTGCGCTGTCCCCACATGTTCTTGAAGGGCTGTGCAGTGCCGCTTGGCTAGAGAACCATGGCCACATGGCCTCCCCTACTCTGTGCTGCCTCCACCTGCTGGCTCCCTCAGCACCATATTCTTTTAGGTTTTTTGCTTTGTTCCTTTTTTTTTCTGTTTCTTCTCACTTTCTTCCTTCCTTTCCTTTCTCCTGCCCACCTAGCCCTGTGTGCTGCTCCCACCTCCTCCAGATGGGCCTTATTGTGCCACTCAGCTAGACAGCCACTGGCACATGGCCTCCCTGGGTCTGTGCTGCTGTTCCTGGCTGGCTCCCTTGGCATTACTTTTTGTTGTTTGTTTTTTCTCTCTTCCTCTCTTCTTTCCTTTCCTTTCTCCCACTCAACTAGCCCCATGCACCATCCTCCTTCTCAATGGGCCATGCTGTACCACTCAGTTAGCCACTGACACATGACCTCCATGGGTCTATGTTGCCCCCCACAGACCTGCTCCCTCAACATCATACTTTTTATTTTTCTTTGTCTTTCCCCTTCTTCCTTTTCCTTCTCCCTCCCGCCTATGTCCTGCACTGCCTCTTCCCTTCCTGAGGGGCCATGCTAGCCTGATTCTGCCCTGCCCCCAATGGTTGGCTCCCTCAGCACCATTTTTTTGATTGTTATTTTTGCTTTTCTTATTTCTTCTCTCTCTTTTATTTCTTCCCTTTCCTTTCTCCCACACACTGCCCTGTGCGCTGCTCATGCTCCTTCTCAACAGGACAAGTTGCACCACTCAGCTAGAAAGCCACCAGCACATGGCCTCCCTGGGCCCGTACCACCTCCACCTGCTGAATCCCACTGTGTTCCCATTTTATTAATTTTTCCTTCATTTTTTTGCTTTTTTATGCTTCCATTTCTCTTTCTTCTTTCACTCACTCACTTAGCTCTGCATATCTCATCCTCCCCCTTCTCTCCTGCCCATGTGCACCTCATGCTGAGTGCCGTGTCCACAAGTGGCACCAGTGCAGACCCCCGGACTCTGCCCATCACTGCCCCTGCCCCCAACCCACCAGCACCAGTTCGTGCAGCAAAAGACCCACCCCTGCCCCTCCCCCACTGAATCTCCACTGCTGCATCATAGCTGAGTGACCACCCCTGCTGACCTTGACAAGGTGCGGAGAAGTATTGTGCCTACAGACAAGCAAGCAACAAAACACACACCGAATAAAACAAAATGGGGAATGAAACAAAAATTTACAACCTATAAATGAAGATAATAATTTCAGAATGTCTCAGAGACAGGAGACATTATCAAAACATATTTAGAAAAAAAATAATAAAACATCAGTTGACCTTCCAGTAGAAGAAAAAACACTAGAGCTACCTGATAGGAAATTCCTAAGTCTAATATTCAGGACTCTCCAAGAAATTAGAAAAGAGAAGAAGGAAAACACAGAAAAAAATAAGAAGAAAATAGACAAAATCATGGAAAATACAGACAAAATAAGAGAAAACACAGACAAAGCAATGGAAGAATTCAGGAAAATAATACAGAAACAAAAGGTCAAAAAAAAAATAAACAATTAGAAATCATACAAAAACAGCAATTAGAAATCCAAAAGACAAACAACAAGATTTCAGACATGGACAATACAAGGTTTTAGAAGCAAATTTGAAACAATGGAAGACAGGGCCAGTGAAATATAGAACATTTCATCCAATAGCAGCAAAGTATACATTCTCTTCCAATGCACATGGAATGTTTTCAAGAATAGATCACATCTTAGGCTGCAAAGTAACCCTCAGCAAAATCCAAAACATCGAGATAATACGAAACTTCTTCTCTGATCACAATGCCATCAAAGTAGAAATTAACAACAGGAAGAATACGGAAAAAAAAATCAAATATGTGGAAACTGAATAACACCTTGCTCAAAAATCACTAGGTAATAAATCAAAGATAGAATAAATAAATTCCTAGAACCAAACAAGAATGAAAACACATCTTACCAAAACTTGTGGACACAGCAAAGACAGTGCTCTGAAGTCAATTTACAGCAATAGATACACACATCAAAAAAGAGGAAAGGACAAGATCAAAACATTAGCTATATAACTTGAACAAATAGAAAGCGAACAACAAAAGAATCCCACAGTCACCAGAAAAAAGGAAATATTAAAAATCAGAGCAGAAATAAGTGAAATAGAGAATAGAAAAACAATAGAAAGAATCTACAAAACCAAAAGCTGGTACTCTGAAAGGATCAACAAAATCAGCAAACAGTTGGCCAAATTAACAAAAGAAAAACAGAAGAGGAAGCAAATAACCCAAATAGGAAATAAGAAGGGTAACATTACAATAGACCCAACTGAAATCAAAAGGATCATAACAGGGTACTATGAAAAACTATATTCTAACAAATTTGAAAACTGAGAGGAAATGGACAAATTTCTAGAAACACACTACCTACCTAAACTAACACAAACCGAGTTAGAAAATATGAACAGACACATAACAAGAGATTGAAAAAGCAATTAAAAAAAAAAAAAAAAAACTCCCCAAAACAAAAAAACCCTGGCCTAGATTGTTTCACTGGAGAATTCTACCAAACTTTCAGAGAAGAGCTTATACCAGTACTACCCAAACTGTTTTAGAACACAGAAAGGGAAGGGATTCTTCCAAATTCATTCTATGAAGCCACCATAGCCCTGACACCAAAACCAGGCAAAGACACCACAAAAAAAAGAAAATTTCAGACCAATATGTCTCAAGAATATAGATCTAAGAATTCTCAACAAAATTCCAGCCAACAGAATTCAGCATCATGTTAAAAAAAAAAAAAGACATCCTTAATGAGTGGAATTCATAACAGTTACACAAGAATGGCCCATCATTAGAAAATCAATCAACATAATCCATCACATAAATAAAATCAAAGAATCACATGATCATCTCAAGCAATGCAGAAAAGGCATTCAATAAAGTCTAATACCCATTCTTGATAAAAACTCTCAATAAAACAGAAATAGAAGGGAAATTCCTCAACATAGTAAAGGGCATCTATACAAAGCCAATATCCAACATCATTCTCAATGGGTGGAGCCTGAAAACACTCCTCCTGGGAAGAGGAACAAGACAAGGATGCCTTTTATTACCACTCCTATTTAACATTGTGCTGGAAGTCCTATCTGGGGGAATAGGACAAGAAAAAGAAATAAAGGGCATCCAACTTGGTAAGGAAGAACTAAAACTGTCCTTATTTGTGTACGATATGAAACTACACATACAGAACCCAAAAGACTCCACGAGAAAACTACTGGGCCTAGAAAGTTTCAGCAGAGTAGCAGGATACAAGATAAACACACAAAGAAACAAAAATCAGTTGGATTCCTATATACCAATAAAGAGAACGATGAAGATGAAATCAGGAAAGCAAAACCATTTATTATAGCCCCTAAAAAAATAAAATACTTAGGAATAAATATAACCAGGGATGTAAAAGACCTTTACAAAGAAAACTACAAAACACTACCACAAGAAACCAAAGACCTATATAAATGGAAAAACATACCATGTTTTTGTGTAGGTAGATTCAACATTGTGAAAATGTCAATTCCACCCAAAGCATTCTACAAACACAATGCAATCCCAATCCACATATCAACAGCATTTTATAACAAGATGGAAAAACTAATCATTAACTTTATATGGAAAGGAAAGAGGCCCTGGATAAGTAAAACAGTATAGAAGAAGAAGAATAAAGTAGGAACCCTCACACTACCTGACCTCAGAACCTACTATACAGCTACTGTACTCAAAACAGCCTGGTACTGGAGCAAAAACAGACACATTGACCAATGGAACAGAATCAAGAAACCAGATATAAATCCATCCACCTACTTCCACCTGATCTTCGACAAAGACCCAAAGTCCATTAAGTAGAGAAAGATAGTCTTTTTAACAAGTCATGCTGGCAAAACTGGGCGTTCATCTGTAAAAATATGAAACAGGACCCATGCCTCATAGCATACACAAAAACTAATTCAAAATGGGTCAAAGACCTAAAAATCACAAAAGGACAAATATTGTATGAGACCATTATTATGAAAACTCATGAGAAGGTTTACACAGAAAAAATCTTTGATGGTTACTAGGGAGAGGAGTGGTGGGAGGGAAAAATGCTCACTAGACAATAGATAAGCGGTGACTCTGGTGAAGGATAAGACAGCACATAATACTAGGGATGCCAGCACAACTTGACCAAGGGAAAGTCAGAGAAGCTTCACAGACACATTCAAACTCCCTGAGGGACCAAATTACTGGGCCCAGGGCTGGGGACCAGGATCTCAGGGGAAGTCTAGGTCTACTGGCATAACATAGTTTATAAAGAAAATGTTCTACATCTTACTTGGGTGAGTAGCATCTGGGGTCTTAAAAGCTTGTGAGGGGCCATCTAAGATACTCCACCATCCCTACCCCATCTGGAGTAAGAGAGAATGAAGAAAACCAAAGATACGAGGGAAATATTAGTCCAAAGGACTAATGGACCACAACTACCACAGCCTCCACCAGACTGAGTCCAGCACAACTAGATGGTGCCCAGCTACTACCACCAACTACTCTATTGTGGCAGGGATCACAATAGAGGTTCCGGGACAGAGCTGGAGAAAAATGTAGAACAAAATTCTAACTCACAAAAAAGAACCAGACTTACTGGTCTGACAGAGACTGGAGAAATGCTGAGAGTATGGCCTCCAGACACACTTTTAACTGAATTCACTCCTCAGGTTCATCCATCAGCCAAAGATAAGACAGGCTCGTAAAACAAACAATAATACATGTAACTCAACCACATATAGGAGACTAAATAGGAACACCAGCCCAGGGACAGGGACAAGAAGGCAGGAGGGACAGGAAAGCTGGATGAATGGAAATGGGAAGCCCAAGGTTAAGAAGGGGAAAGTGTTCACATGTTGCGGGGTTGGTAACCAATGTTACAAAACAATGTGTGTATTAATTGTTTAATGAGAAACTAATTTGCTCTGTAAGACTTCATCTAAAGCACAATTATAAAAAAGGAGAGTCTGACTCCATTTTTGATGTTTGACCTGACTGCTTTCAGGACCTATCCTCCCTGTTCCCCCTTGCCTCACATCTGGGAAAGCCAATAAGAATGGCCGCTTTCTCCCTTTCTTGGTGCTGGTAGAGTAGTTTGAACTACACAAACTCTGGTCCACAAAACCCTCACTCTGCCCCTTCCCTTATCCACAATAAAAACCAAAGCAGCTGACACCAGCTTGGCTCAGGCTGTTTTCAGACAAGCTTGCCTGTCTGCCCAGCTCTCTCCAGAACATCTCAACATGTCATTAATGTGTCCTTTCGTACCCTGATGATGGGTGTGTGGTATCATCAGTCTGGACATCCAAACTCATTTTGGGTTTGATGGGGGTTGCTCTCAGCCTCTGGGAGGGGGGGGGCAACCACAAAATATACACATTTCAGTAGAAATCAGTTAACAGTATAGAGAAGAATTGACTTAAAACCTTATTTTTTAAAAATCCAAGTGATGCATTTTAGGTTAATATGCCTAAATGAAAGAAAATCACTAAAGATTAATTGGAGTTTTTCTGTTTGTCTTCAGGGTGTATAAAGGACTGAAAAAGATTATTATAATTAATATAATTTTGGGATCAAAGTCATAATTCCATTTATTCATTTTATGTTTCCCAAAATTAAATGTTTCTTTAGCTTTAATATATCTGAGACCCTGCTCTCACACCAGACTATCCCACCGCCTTGCTTCCCAGCCCTTCTCTGTTCTGAACTGGTTGCCAGGTATATTGTCATCTTATTTTCAAATGAATAGTTAATAATTCAACCTTCTTTACTAAAGATGCCCAAACTCCTTCTGCTAATTGCTTATTTGATTTATGATAAGGTTGGGCTCTGGTAAAAGCAAAAACTGAGCAATCTTGATTTCTAAATAATACACCAACTCAAGGGAATAAAGTCAAGTAAGGGGTTACGATATTACACCGGTAGACCTCTGTAAAAGTAAAGCAACTGTAGCAACTTGGAAAGCTACGCATTTAAGCACGAGTGGGAGCAACGCTGGGCCATCTACTTTCAACCCCGACCCATTTTCCTATCCCTCTTTCAAACCATCACCAGTCCTCTTTCCAGCTCCTTTTATGCAGAGATGGAGCCGACTGCTGCTGTGACTTTTTGGTTGCTTACTCTCCGCAGTCTCAAAGTTTCAATTTTACACAGAAGGAGAATGATACTTTGAACCTGTTACACCTAGGGCCATCATGAAATGATTGTCTCAGTTACTGCATTGCTTTTCAGGGCAATGGAAGTTGTTTATTCCTGTTCTCTTTTTCTTCATTTTTCTCCCTTTTCTCATTTTTAACATGGGAGCAATAGCCTTACTTTATCACTTCAACAGACTTTTTTTAGTTTCACTAGTCAATATTGTTATATTGGTTTGAAGTCTTGAAGGGCTCTAAACTCTTGGTATCAATTTTTTATTTTATTTTCTACTAGTAGACACAATTTGAGTTGTTTTCGTAGAATATATCTCATGGTATCGTCTAAGGATGATTCTCCCATCATTTTCTAGATTACATTATGATACTCAGTACTTAGTTCTGTCCAGGCAAGCAATGAGACTTGAAAAACATTATTTGTGTATCTTATTCAGCCAGAAAACAATCATCCTGCTTACAGAGTATCAGTGAACACTTCCTAGGAATCCCATTTTCTATAGATAGGCCAATGTCATGAATAAAAAGACCAGAAAAATGTATTTTATGAAAGCCAAAGGGCAAGGATTAAAATTTGAGGCAGTCAGTTCTGCATAAGAAGCATGCCGTATCTGTAGAAGAGTACTTATTAAAAGTGTGTTTTCAAATACAAAAAGATTTGTGAATGATGGTTCCTGGATTGAATTGTGTCCCCCAAAAATATGTGTAACAATTCGGCTAGGCCATGGTTCCCAGTATTGTATGATTGTCCACCATTTTATCATCTAATGTGATTTTCCTATGTGCTGCAATTCCTATTTCTATGATACTAATGAGATGGGATTAGCGGTAGTTATGTTAATGAAGTAAGACTCAATCTACAAGATTAGATTGTGTGTTAAGCTAATCTCTTTTGAGATTTAAAAGAGAGAAGCAAGCAGAGAGACAGAGGGACCTTACATGGCCAATAGATAAAAGCCAGGAGAATAGCATGTCCTTTGGACCCAGGGTCCCTGTGCTGAGAAGCTCCTCATCCAGGGCAAGATTGATAACAAGGACCTTCCTCCAGAGCTGACAGAGAGAGAAAGCCTTCCCCTGGAGGTGACATCCTGAATTTGGACTTGTAGCCTACTAGACTGTGTGAGAATAAATTTCTCTTTGTTAAAGCCATCCACTTGGGTATTTCTGTTATAGCAACACTAGATAACTAAGACAGATGGCAAAGTCCTTTGTAAACTTTTTGTTTGTTTCTTCTTGTTGTTATACATAACAGAATGAAACAGGCATATACATTGCCTGGTCCTGTACTATCTTCATGATCTTCGACGTGTTTGAGCCTATTGTTGTGGCTATTGCTGTCCGTAGGTTTTCACTGGCTGATATCCAGATGTAGATCTCCAGGGCTTTCTTCCTAGTCTCTCTTAGTCTGGAAGCTCTGCTGAAACCTGTCCACCATGGGTGACCCTGCTGATATTTGAAATACTGGTGGCATAGCTTTCAGCACCATAATAATGCACGAGCAACCATAGTATGACAAACTAACTTTTAAAATTTTTCTTTAGCAATAATATGATCAAAAAGAATCCCTGGTGGTGCAGTGGTTAAGTGCTTGGCTGCTAACTGAAAGGTCAGCAGTTAGACTCCACCAACCACTCTGCGAGAGAAATAGGTGGCAGTCTCTACTGTAAAAACTAATGCCTTGGAAACCCTATGGGGAAATTCTACTCTTTCCTGTAGGGTCACTATGAGTTGGTATTGACTTGATGGCAATGGGTTTGGGATTTTTTGGTTTTTAATGTGATTAAATGGGTAGCTTAGTTATCTAGTGCTGCCATAACAAAGTATACCACATGTGGGTGGCTTTAAAGAATTGTAATAATTTTCTCAAAGTTTGGAAGGCTTGAAGTCCAAATTCAGGGTGTGATTCTAAGGGGAGGAACTTCTTTGTTCATTTCAACTTCTAGAAACTGCTGGCAATTCTTAGCGTTCTTGTACTTACAGATGCATAAGCCTTATGTGTGTGTCTTCATACGAAATCTTCCCCCTGAATGTGTCTCTTTGTCTATGCTAGTTTTTAAAAAAAATTAAATAACTGAGAAATGATTAGGTTTAGAACCCACTATACTCTACTATGGCCTCATTAAAATAACAAAAGAAAGACAGTATTTCCAAACAGGGTTACATACACAAATGCAGGGGCCAAAACTTCAATACTATTTTGAGAGTACACAATTCAATCCATTACAATGGAGAATATGAATTAAAATAACCTGCCTTTTTATTTATATTGAATTAATGTAAGGGACATGGTTTTTAAATCCTCATTTAAATATATCAAACAACCATTCCAAGGAATTTAGGAACTTGCATCTCATTTTTGCTTATTGCAATTCCTAATACTTTTAAAAAAAAAAAAAACCTTATAGCCCTTTTTGTTTGATAATTTGAACTGAATGAAAATATTTTAGAAATTTATCAAGTTCCCTTTAGATAAGTAACAATACCTTAGTGGGTCCCAGCATCTGATTTGAGAATGTACAATATAAAAGACTGAAA
Source organism: Elephas maximus indicus (assembly GCF_024166365.1). Classification (NCBI taxonomy): domain Eukaryota; kingdom Metazoa; phylum Chordata; class Mammalia; order Proboscidea; family Elephantidae; genus Elephas; species Elephas maximus. The sequence goes on along the minus strand of NC_064827.1, from coordinate 22,077,972 downwards.
GTGCAATGATCATGTTATGTCCCTTTCTGTATTCTTTCAAATCTGATTTGTCAAGTCAATAACTTTTCTGTTTTTTCAAACTCACTTGTTTGTGCTGATGCATCAGTTCTGAAAGTGGCCTTTGCAGATGGTGATCTGAAGAATGTATAATGTCAGGAAGCTTAAAAATTCAGCAGAGTAGAAAACAATCCATTAATTCTCACAGAAAAGTAAAACAACAACAATGACTAACTTTAGTGAGCGAAGTTTTTTCTTGTAGGAAGCCATTAGGAATCCCTTTATGGCTGATGGACCACATGGCTCTCTAATTCACTCTCAGCATCCTTAAATTAATCTTATGTAGTATCAGTCAAACATTTCAGAATCAAAATCACTATCCAGTGAATGCAAGAATCACCTACAGAATTATAGTTTCTAAAATATCACATATATTTATACATACATATATGTAATTTTATTTTATTATTGCAGACTATAAAACTGGCTTAATGTAGTGCTATAGCTTTTGTTTTAAGTCCTTTGTCATGAAACTAGCCATTGCTGGGTTGAATGCCTCATGTATTTTGGCAGTTAAACCGATGAGCTGCTTCATCTTGACCTTTGGAGAGTCTATATTGGGTTGGGGGCTCATTTCACTACTTTTACCATTTATAAGTCCATCTTCCAATGGTAAGGGTGTTTCAACTGTTTTCTAATCAAGCATGTACCTTTATGGAAAGGTCAGCACACTAAAATTCTATATATCAGGGATTAAAATTATGATTCCTCACTCCCATGCAAGAAAGCCTAATTAGAAATGTACTACATCCGTTCTCTTGGGTCAAAGCTGCCGGTGCATATTGCAGCGTTGCATTGAGTACTACAGTGCTCATACACACAGTAGGCAACACATTCTCTAAACCTTTGTTGACTGTATCATTGCTCTTGCTGTTTTGTACAGTTTTTCATTGACTCTGAAATGCCCTTTCAGATTGTTCCTCAGAGAGACTTTACTGTAAGACTAAGAAAGCAAAACCAAAATAGCAATGTGCTATTTTGTGGGTGAACTCAAGTGTTCATTTCCCAAAGAAATAGGACATTCTACTCAGTCCACAAAAAAAAAAAATGTATATATATATATTGAAGAATACATATGGTAGAAGCAAAGAAGACCAATTCTACAGGCCTTCCAGATTGATCAAACTGTAATTATAGAGAAATCCAGATACAATAAACATCTAGATGCCATAATGGCACAGGTGCTAAAGAGAGCAAGAAACTTGGTATGCAAGTGTAAGAAAATAATCGGTTTTTATTATCTACATTTCATGGACCTTATTTATCTCATGTAAGATTATATTTTAGAGGTCATTCTATAGATTGCATATAGATCTGCCACATGATTTTTATTACTTATAAAGTACTTCATTGTATATATGTATCAAAATTTACTCAACCTGTCTCATACCCGTGAACATGTATTGAAAATAAATATTGTGTGTATGTGTGTGCGTTACTGTGGACATATACCGTCATTTATGTAGAACAAATTGACAGACCAGGTAGATCAATAGTGATTGTTTTCAGTCAGGGGAGCTTTGCTGTGATTTTTCACATTGCTTCTGTCTATGTAGCCATTAATGTTGGTTCTTTGGTTCTGAATGTTCAGAAAGTCACATATCTCCTTTAATAATTCCCTGTGTGCTTAAAATTAGCAACAGTATATCTCCAATACCTGCAAATGAGAACTCAGCTATACTTAGAAACTGCCTGAACAACAATAAGAAAAAACTCTGCTATTTAACAGACAACATTGGAAGAATGGGAATTCCAGAACACTTAATTGTGCTCATGAGGAACCTGTACATAGGTCAAGAGGCAGTTGTTCAGACAGAACACGGGGATACAGAGTGGTTTAAAGTCAGGAAAGGTGTGCATCAGGGTTGTATCCTTTCACCATACCTATTCAATCTGTATGCTGAGCAAATAATCCAAGAAGCTGGACTAGATGAAGAAGAACGGGGCATCGGGATTGGAGCAAGACTCATTAACAACCTGCGTTATGCAGGTGACACTGCTTTCTGAAAGTGAAAAGGACTTGAGGCACTTACTAATGAAGATCAGAGACCACAGCCTTCGGTATGGATTGCACCTCAACATAAAAAAAAAAAAACATAAAGAAAACAAAAATTCTCACAACCGGACCAATGAGCAACATCATGATAAAGAGAGAAAAGATTGAAGTTGTCGAGGATTTCATTTTACTTGGATTCACAATTGACAGCCACGGAAGCAGCAGTCAAGAAATCAAACGACACATTGCATTGGGTAAATCTGCTGCAAAGGACCTCTTTAAAGTGTTGAAAAGTAAAGATGTCACCTTGAAGAAAAGGTGCACATCATATGCATGTGAAAGCTGGACGATGAATAAGGAAGAACAAAGAAGAATTGACTCCTTTGAATTGTGTGTTGGCGAGGAATATTGAATATACCACGGACTGCCAAAAGAACGAATAAATCTGTCTTGGAAGAAGTACACACCAGAATGCTCCTTAGAAGCAAGGATGGCGAGACAGCGTCTTACATATTTTGGACATGTTGTCAGGAGGGATCAGTCCCTGGAGAGGGAAATCATGCTTGGCAAAGTACAATGTCAGAAGAAAAGAGGAAGACCCTCAATGAGGTGGATTGACACAGTGGCTGCAACAATGAGCTCAAACATAACAATGATTGTGAGGATGGTGCAGGACTGGGCAGTGTTTTGTTCTGTTGTGCAGGGTCGCTATGAGTCAGAACCAACTCTGCTGTTTAAAGAGAGGAAAACATCTATATATCCTTTCTTATATATTACTGCCTTAAAGGATGTAAATGCACACTCATGTTTTCTAAAGTAATTTTTAATTTTAGGTAACACATTCAGTTTTCATGATTGTTTTACTTTTGTAGAATTTTTTTTTTTTTTTTAAATAACGCTTTTACTGGTAAGCCTTACAGTTGCACCTCCTAAGAAAATTACAAAATGTCAAGACAGTGATTTGAATATTCAGAGTTTGGTTTACTAGCCTATGCATTCCTCTGATTCGTAGGTATATTTTCAAAATACAAAGAACACCTGAGATTTTTATTGGAGAGAAAATTTTTTCATAATGTTGACCTTTGGCAGATGAATGCTTCAAGTGAGATTCTTATAAGTAAGCATCAAAGGTGGAAATATGGGCAATAATCCTGATGACTCAGTCATTTAACAGCTACTTGGTTTTCAAAAAGCCAATAGACTATTTGAAAGTAATGCACCTCTTTCTTAATTCTCTTTTAATTACTCAAGCACCCGAGAGACTTCAAAACGTTAACCCAGGTCTATTACACTAGCATGAACTCTGTGTCATTAAAATATACCTGTCTTTCCAGCCTTTGATTTTTATTCCTGTTTGAATTTTATGTGTAATCTTAATCGAGATTATGATGATCTTGGTAATAATAAATAGCAAAGTACAGCGTTTTATAGCTTATAAATCTATTTTACTTGCTTAATTGAATCAGTTTGCATTTATATCAGACCACTGGAATATTTAAGTTTGTCTTTGCTAGAGAATTCCAGTACTTAATTTCTAGCACTTGATGATAGAAATACTTCAGTAAATAAGCAACGTGCAGTTGGATCAAATCAACAAACGAATGAAGGGCCGATATCCCTCAAGGAGTCACTGAAGGTGATCAGACCTTAATTTGCTGTTTCAGTAACTGTTGTATAGCAAACCGCCCCGATATTTTGAAATCTGAAACTTTTTTTTTATTATGTTCATGGATTATACGGGCCAGGAATTCAGAGGGAACAGTGGAGATGGCTGTGGGTTAGGAATTTAGAGAGGGCGCAGTGGTGATGCCTTGTTTTATCTTGCTTGGTTTTTTGGTTTGGAAGGCTCAGGGCTGGGAGTTACATGAATGGCCAAATATTGGAAGAGATGGATTTGGAGAATCAGCTTCCAAGATGGCTGGGATGATTCAAAGCATTTTTCTCGATATGGGAATGTCTACTGAGCCCCTAAATGTGATTTCTTCATGGGGCTTCTCCACGTGGATCCATACGGCATGGTAACTGGATTTGGGAAAGAATTATCACATGGAGTGATATTATAAATTGCCCATTGAAAGGAAGGTATTTAATCCTTTTTAAAATAATAACATAAATTGGAAATCCAAAATTTGAAATAGAATATTATGCAATTATTAAAAAAACATGATGTTGAAAAAATTTACAGGAAGAAATGCAGAAAATACAGCTCTAGGTGAAAAAAAATCAGGACAAAATATTCTATAAGCAAGTTATCCTAATTTTGTAGGAGAAGCAAAAGCAAACAAATCCTGTGCTGTGAACATACACACAAACACATGCAGGCATGCACACACACACACACACATTGAAGTGATCAAACGTGTAGGAACTATTCAAGAATCTAAACGCTGATTGGAAAGCCTAGTGGTGTAGTGGTTAAGAGCTGTGCTGCTGTGGCCGGAAGGTCAGTGGTATGAATCCATCAGGTGCTCCTTGGAAACTCTATGTGGGCAGTTCTACTCTGTCCTATAGGATCCCTGTGAGTCAGAATTGACTTGGCAATGGGTTTTTTAAATGCTGATTAGTGGCAGCTAGTAACAAGAACAACAAATAGTGATTGTCTTTTGACATTAGGATTATAGTTTAAGGTAATTTTAAAGCAAAATTTTCTACATTTAAAATTTTTTTTTGAAACAATCACATGTATATATCTCAACTTTTTAATATTCCTCTTTTTTATACAAATGATATGTTGTTTTGTATTATATTTAATTTATATTTTGACAAGTCAGTCCTTTATGTTTAAAAGTACATCTTTCAAATTCAAAGATGTTTCAGAAAATTGGATAATCATTTTAAGTATTGCATATAATTACAGGAGCTTTGGTTCTAGGTAAATAAAATGTATACTTTAAAAGCTGAGTGCATATCTATGTAAAACACAAAAAAAGCAAATCTTTAACCCCCCCCCCAAAAATTTCTATTATACTTCAGTGGTTTTCTTTACAGATAGCTTTGTACATTGCTAATACCTGTTTTAATATACTTCTGTTTATATATATCACCATTAAGGAATGAGAAAGCATTGTGGTGTTCATTTTTCATATTGAGTACTTTTTTGGTATTAAATAATTTTCTGAATTTGTTTTTTCTTGAGGGAGGGATAGTTGTGAAGGGCTTTAACCACAGGCCTAGAATTCAGTATTTTTAAATTGAGATTTCTGTGCTGTCCCATGCAGAGTAGAACCTCTAAATATTTCATAAGGAGAACTGATTAGCTGCATAGTAAGCTTTCTTCTTTTCCCTAAACAGGTTTTAACAGGTTTTAAAATATATACATATGTAATGTGTATGTATATACATATATAATTATCTTTCCTCCTACTGTATTTAAACTGATAACCAAATAAATAAATAAGTAAAATACTTTAGGTACCTGTGTGTATGGGAAGAGTGGGGACAGAGGAGGTAGATTTGAGATTAATTAGAAACAAATAAATCCTTCCTTAAAAATATAATCCTTGGGTTTAAGATAAGATAATAAGACAGGGCTCATTCAGGAGAGGCTTGTTACTCACAAGACAAAGAGAAAACTAAAAAGCAAAGGAGCCATCACACGCTAGATTCTGAATTAACTAGCATTTTGAAGTTCCAAAGTAAATGTCTAAAAATTTGTTATTTTGTGCAGGCCAAGACACGCCATGAAATCAGAGCATGCAAGAGTAGGATGGAAACTCAGACATACTGTATTTCCAATGCTTGTTTTATTGATATGGAAAATGAGGTTCAAGAAAACAATCTGCATTCCTTAGCATTAGTATTCTGAAGAGAAAGGAAGTAGTTATTTACAATTTAACTTTGAAGTTTAACAATAAAACTGGATGAATAATTCACGAGTACGATCATTTTTGTCCCTGAGCAATTATATCTTACTCTGATGCAACTGAGATACAGGCAGTTACAGCAACAGTCCTTTTTTCAGTATGGTTCTTTCTCAGTATCTTACTGAAATGCAAAACATAGATGACGGCTTGGTTTTGAGAAAAGGAGCATTGATGTGAGCAGTGGTATTCAAGAGACCATACAGTTTACTATCCAGTTGCAACCACTGTTGAAAATAAAAGAGAAGGCTATTAATAATGACCTCAGGACACGAGATGTCACCTAGAAGTTTGTGAATAAGCTGGGATGGTTGGTCCTATCCAGGGAATAGAACCAGAAGTAGGGAGTGAATCCACACTGTGTTTTATTCACTGAGATTAGACATGGTAGCAGGTGTCAGGTGTCGGGGTGGTGGAGGCAATTTGGGCCTTTGCCAAGGAGAGATACAGTTTACCTGGAGTCATGTCTCTCTACGTACACACCTTTTCTACTTGTCGTTCCAGTGAGCACATGACTTCTACTCACCCATGTGTCCTTTGTCCTCTCCCTTCTGCCAATGTGGATTTCTTGCCTGCTTGAGTCCCTAAATTCCTTCCTCTTAGTGGCTGTCCTCCTTTTTTTCCTTTCATCATGCCATTCCTTCACCATTCTCTCCTTTCCACCTCTCTCCTAGACCTCCTTTCCCTGGCACATCATTATGTATGCTTGTATAACAATCAGCTGTTTTCATGTCATAGATAGGTATTCTATTATGAAATTAAAATCTAGTTGCATCAAATATTTCATTAACAAAAACAGCAATTTATTAACAGTCATAGATATTTATATTTTATTTTTTGTAAATATGGAGTCAGCAGAATCCAAACAAGTTATGAAAAAGAGAGGGGTAGAGAGAAAAATGAAGAGAAAACAATCTAAGAAACGGTAACAGAAGCCACATTTGTGTGTGTGTGTGTGTGCGTGTGCATGTGTTTGCATGTATGTTGAAGTCAGCAATTTTCCTTCTGCACTTTGAACCCATGGTAATATATTCTATTGTTCTGTTTTCTCTGTATTTTTTAGACTGCACTAAAGAAAAGGGATGGGCAAATATGTGTGTTCTTATTGCTTATGTGAATCTTCTTTCACTTCTTGTGGTAACAAAATACTAGCTAGCTATTATTGCTAACTATGGCACATGCTTGAGTCAATGAGAAGATGGTTACCATCTAAATAATCCATTCATATAAGCTTCCATATGGTTTTACTTAATACAAAGCTTATCAGCACATTCTGATATTCCGATTAGTTAGAGCCCTGAGGTTTCCGAAAGGAGCCCTGGTGGCTCTGTGGTTAAAGCACTTGGCAGCTAACTGAAAAGCTGGCAGTTTGAACCCACCAGCTGCTACATGGGAGAAAGATGTGGCATTCTGCTTCCATAAAGATTACAGTCTTGGAAACCCTATGGGGCAGTTCTACTCTGTCCTGTAGGGTTGTTATGAGTTGGAATTGACTCGACGGCAATGGGTTTGGTTTTTTGGTTTGAGGCTACCAAAAGCATTCAAAATCAGCAGGATTTGGCTTTTCCAGAAATAACTCTCCTGAAAGAATCACTATCCATCATAGAGGTAAAATGTTGGGAAATGGGAGAAATTAAAAGATTAAGCAGAGTAGGGTTACATCATGTCTCTATTGAACCATGATCTGGTTTCAGTCTAACTCAATCAAGATTTCCAGTTTATCCTTTGTGAAAACGAGAAGCGTTTACCTCTTCTAGACATGTCAGGACGATCAGAGCAAGTTATCAAGGACTATATATATAAAGGCTATTACCAAACAGCAATTCCATATTTTATATCTCTTGAAAGTTTCAAAATGTCAATCAGTCTGTAGGACATAAAAAGTCAATGTTTAAATATCCCTTTTCTATGTTAACAGTTATTAACTACTGAAAAGAACATGTCTTCTCTATGTATTTTCTTTGTTAGCACATATAACACAAACTTGGCAGCTCTAATTGAATTATGAGTGCACTAGACAAAAGGAAGTTATTGTTTACCATTACCAAGCAATACTTGAAAAGAGGGAACATGGACACTTCACAGCCTCTTTGTTTCCGGAAGCTTTTATAGCATTGTTAAGAACCTAGACTCCAGCATACAAACAGGATAATTTGTGCTTAATAAAGAACTCTGGCCAGTTTATCCTAAACATTAAAAATGAAATCCTAAGGGGCAATCCCTGTCAGACACTTGTCTTGGGCACAGGTATTCTTCGTCTTGGTTCTGATTCAGTATATCTGGGGTGGAAATGCAAACCGGTTCTTCGTCCTTGTCACTGTGCTGCAAAGACCAGCACTCTGATGTATTCCTGCTGCAGAGGCCCTAGAGCAGTACAAAGAATTCCTAATCTTTTATTTATTGTATTTTTGGAAGATACAGAAATCTGTAAGATTCTGCCCCAAGCCTTTAATTACTGTGAAACTTCTGTTTCCGTATTTAGCACCAAGCATATCCTATCAGAAATCTCATTGTTAGAACAGGTCAGCCTTTTTTATTTGTTTCTTTTTGTTGTTGCTGTTCCTCTGGGCTCTCTGAAATGCTTACAAAGTTGATAAGCACACACATGTGCACATACACGCCTCTTTAGAAATTACAGGTAGAGAATTCAGTGGAAGCTTTACGTTTAACCTCTTCTGCAATCTGGCACAGCTTTCACAGTGGGAAATTGCTTTTACATTCAATACTTATTACATTTTGGACTAATCTATCTTTTAAATCAAATCATGAGTAAATCATATTAACTTTTTCAGCCTATTCAGTTGACTCAAGGTCAGGAACCCACTATATTCCTGCCTGATACCCCATGGCTAGGTCCACTGCCAGACACACAGTAAGCAGGCAGTCAGTGTATATTGGGCGAATTGAATGGGATTTAGCATATAGTGCTTTATCTCCCTCTCCCTACCCACCTTCTAGAGAGAATAAAAATTCTGTAATAAGACACCGAAGGGTCCTAGCCGGTTCCTAAATGAAATCACCCTACATATATTTTGTGAAGTAAGTCATATTGATTTTTAATAAAAGAGATGAACTTCTTCTGTAATGGACCTGAAATCTTTTAAGTTTTCGTTCTCAAAATGAACAAATATACTTAAAAAAGAAATTTAATTCCACCTGTTACAAAAATGAAAACTTGCCTTACAGTGGATACCTCATGACCCTGAATTCATAATACACTTTTCAGAGCAAAGAATTTGATAAAGCTTTGTGGTTTTTTTTTTTTTTTGCTATTTGTTGAATAGTATAAAGAGTGGTTCGGTGGAAGAATTCTTGCCTTCCATGCTGGAGACCCGGTTTGATTCCTAGCCAATGCACCTCATGTACAGCCACTGCCTGTCTGTCAAGGGATGCTTGCTTTCATACAGAGATTCCAGAGGAAGATGAATGAGGAAGAAAGGACTGGCATAAAAAAAAATTTATGGGCCAAAATGATCTACAACAAATCATGGGGATGGCACAGGATTGGATAGCATTTACTTCTGTTGTGCGTGAGTGTGCCATGACTGGAGGGCTGACTCACAGCAGGTAACAACAACAAATAAGGAGTTAAAAGAAGTTTCTAGAGTATGCAGCTCTACAGAGCAGTTAGAAGTTACACATTTTATTTCTTAGAACAAGAAATGAAAAAAAAATGTATGGCTAAATGACAGTGTTTATAAACATAAAATTAGTTTTGTCATCCATTCTATTATATAACCCAGAATTAAAAAAAAATTTTACCTGTATAGATCAATCTATGAATAGTGTATGCAGCTTCATTTTCTACGTATTTTATCCTGATATGTGACTAGTAAAGATAATGTCTATTTATTTCACCAGTTATGCTTGGTATAATTAGGTTCTTAACAATACTATAAAAGCTCTGAGAAATAAAGTAGCCGTGAAGTGTTTATTTTTCCTATTTTCAGCTATTGCTTGGTAAGTGTAAACAGCAACATCCTTTTGGCTAGTTCAGGAGTAATTTAAAACAATATCTATTTATTTCCCTGCAGTAACATCTTCATTTAGGCAGTTAGGCAAGGGTGACTTTGGGGAAATGAGACCCACTGGTCTTCTTTTTGAAGGAAAGAGTTTGGAGAGAGGAAGTCAGTGTGGAATCCTGACTCTTAGAAATAAAAATTAGAGCAGAAACCTAATAAGATCTTAATTTACCATCACAAAAGTTTCCTGGGTTAAAAAATGAACAAAAGACTTGAACATACACTTCACCAGAAAGGACATACGATTAGCCAACAAGCACATGAAAAGATGCTTGCAATCATTAGCCATTAGAGAGATGCAAATCAGAGCTACAATGAGATCTCATCTCACTCTTGCAAAAATGGCACTGATAAAAGACAAACAAACAAAGAGAAAACAACAAATTTTGGAGAGGATGTGATTGGAACTCTTATCCACTGCTGGTGGGATTATAAAATGGTAAAACCACTATGAAAAACAGTATGGAGCTTCTTCAAAAAGCTACAAATGAGCCAGCTGGTGGCATAGTGGTTAAGTGCTACAGCTGCTAACCAAAAGTTTGGCAGTTCAAGTCCAACAGGCGCTCCTTGAAAGCCCTGTGGGGCAGTTCTACTCTGTTCTACAGGGTCACTATGAGTCGAAATCAACTCGATGGCAACAGGTTTTTTTTTTTTTTTTTTAATGATCCAGCAATCCCACTCCTAAGTATATATCCTAGAGATCTAATAACAAAAGACACATGAATAGACATAAACACACCTGAGTTCATTGCGGCATTATTCACAGTAGCAAAAAGATGAAACCAACCTAAGTGCCCCAAAACAGATGAATGAATAAACAAAATGTGGTACATACATACAATGGAATACTATGCAGCCATAAAGAATAACGATGAGTCCTCAAACATCTTATGATATGGTTGAAGCTGCAGAACATTTTGCTGAGTGAAATAAGTCAATCACAAATGACAAATATTGTATGATCACGCTTTTATAAGAAGACAAGAATAGATATATATACAAAGAGCAATGCTCATTGGTGTTTACCAGGGATGGGGGCAGGGTAAAGGGGAGCACACTCTTGAGACAGTAGACACTTGTTATTTTTCATGATGGGAAACATATCATCAGATGTGGGTGAAGCGCACGCAGCTTGACCAAGGTACATGATGTGAGTTAGAGGTGCAGAAGAGAAAAGAATGTTTTTGGTAAAAGGTATAAAAAATATAATTTTGCAACAACACCAACAAAAACCAAAAAAAAAAGTGTGTGATTATGCAAATTTGTATACCAAAAACCAAACCCATTGCCATCAAGTAGATTCCAACTCACAGTGACCCTACAGGACAGAGTAGAACTGCCCCATAGAGTTTCTGAAGAATGCCTTGTGGATTTGAACTGCTGACCTTTTGGTTAGCAGCTGTAGCTCTTAATCACTATGACACCACGGTTTCCACAAATATGTATATAGATGTATATTTGTATGGGTATGAATATGTGGATACATATCTGTATACAGATAGACATATCTATAGGCTTATATACCTACAGGCATGTATGTGCATGCACGTGTATCCATATACCTAGTAAACCACATAGGGACCACAGACAGAGATACAGATACTTCATAGGCATAACTAACCACCTCACAAGATTGGTTTTCTAGCTGTGAAGGCTTTGGCAATAGTCTTGTGGTATACCACTGTTAATTGGCATAATGTGGTTCATAAAATGTATGCTCTATATCCAATATGGTGAGTAGTGTCTGGGCTCTTAAAAGCTTGCTAGTAGTCATCTAAGATACAAATATTGGTTTTTAATCATTCAGAACAAAAGAGAAAGAAAGAAACCAAAGACTCAGAGAAGAAAGTAGTCTATAGGATTAATAATCTACACGAACCATTACCTCATGTACCCTGAGACCAGAACGACCAGACAGTGCCTGGCTACCACTACCAACTGTTCTTACAAGGCCCACAGTAAATAAATCTTGATAGAATGGGATAAAAATGTGGAACAGAACTCAAATTCTTTAAAAGTCCAGACTTACTGGGCCAGTTAAGAATAGAGGATTCCCGGAGGCTAATGCCCCGAGATACTCTTTAAACCTTAAGCCAAAATTAGACCTTGAGGTCCCGTTTTAGCCAATAACAGATTGGTTATAAAATAAAGAATATCACGCATAAGAAATGAGCTCCTTTAAAAAATCATCTATACGAGATCAAATGGTCAAGAATCACTCTAAAGCAAAGATGAGCAGTAAGGGGGCAGGGAACAAGAGTACTGGAAATGGTACAATCAGAACAGATGAATGTGAATGATGACACACTACATTTACTACCCGCATTTATTATCACTCACTGAATTACTACATTTTTATGCAAATAATATGCACCATCTATGTTTGCAAAAAAAAAAAAAAATTGGCTTATGAAACTACCTTGCAGAGGGAGGGTGAGTTTGGCAAACAAACGTAGAAGCTGCATGTTGTTTATGTAAAAATACAGTAGATCTTATAAAATTTTCTCTCCATATCTATAGCTATAGCCACGCCATTATTTTAACATATAGATAACACTTTTATTGTAGAATAATTGATTTTAAATAATATCATCCTGGAAGGGGAGTTATCCTTTCCCATTTTTGGATATGATAAATAATATTTATAATCAAGATCCACACTTTATTTTCCATATTGAGAGTAACTATATTGGTAATCTCCATAATGTTTGCAGCATTTTTAACTTTTCTTATAGATGTCTGAATGTGCTACTATAATTACATCTGACAACACTAAACAAACATACTTTTTAATACTATGTCAAGTTGATTGTTGAGAAATGGTCCACTCCTGTTATTTTTCTTATATCTATATTTAGTTTACCTCATATTTATTTTTAAAACAAAAATAAACCTGTTCTCAGTTGCAAAGATAATTCCAGGATCACAATGAAAGTTTTCTATCTTATTGTCAAGTCTTTTGAAATCTTTTTTCGATTTAGCAGAACTCCGTATCTACTATTTAGCTAAAAAATAAAAAAAATTAGCTAAGACCTGGGTAATTCCCATGGCTATAGTATAGCTTTTCTTATATTAATCAATATGGAGACCCAGATGCCTAGGAGCTCTGGTGGTGCAGTGGTTAAAGTGCTTAGCTGCTAACCAAAAGGTTCCAACCCACTAGCCATTCTGTGGTAGAAAGATAAGAAAGTTGTGTGGCAGTCTGCTTCTATAAAGATTTATAGCCTTAGAAATCCTATGAGGTGGTTCTTTCCTGTCCTTTCAGGGTCACTATGAGTTAGAATCCACTTGATAACAACATACAATGAATTAGTTTAGGACAGGGTCACCTACTCTGCATTGGTAGTTAACACTCAGGGATTTCTACTTCTGATATTGATAGAGTAACTTCTACTGGACCAATACTTTCATGGACAAATGTTGGCTACCATAGGGAAAAAAAAAAAAAAAAACTAGAACTGTTGATACAATTTAAAATAACCACAGCTACTTAAAGACATGAAGAAAGCAAACCCATTCCCTTAGAGTTGATTCCAACTCATAGCAACCCCATAGGACAGACTAGAACTTCCCCATAGGATTTCCAAGCTGTGGCTGGTGGATGTGAACCACCATTAGCAGCCAAGCTCTTAACCACTGCACGACTAAGCCTTCAAAGAAAGCAAAAGGTCATTAAAAAGAGAAGAAAGAGAGAAAAGACCAAGACTGATGTCAGAAGAGACTCTGAAACTTGCTTTTGAATGCAGAACACCTAAGTGAATGGAAGAAATGATGAAGTAAAGGAGCTGAAAGGTAGATTTTAAAGATCTACTCAAGAAGAAAAAGTAAAATATTATAATGAAATGTACAAAGACGTGGATTTAGAAAAGGAAAAAAGAAGAACATCCTCAGCATTTCTCAAGCTGAAAGAATTGAAGAAAAAATTCAAGCCTACAGTTGAAAATTGAAGGATTCTATTGACAAAATCGGAATCGACTCAACGGCAATAGGTATTGACAAAATATTGAATGAAGCAGGAAGCAGCAAAAGAAGATGAAAAGAATACACAGTCATTGTAGCGAAAATAATTTCTCAGTGTTCAACCATTTCAGGAGGCAGCATATGATCAAGAACAAATGGTATTCAAGTGCTAGCTGCACTGAGGGATTGGCAAAAAACAAGACTCCAGGAACTGATTGAATACCAACTGAGATGTTTCAACGAACAAATGCAACACTGAAGGTATTTAGCACTCTGTTAAGAGATTTGGAAGACAGCTACCTGGCCAACTGACTGGAAGAGATCCATATTTATGCCTATTCCCAAGAAAGGTGATCCAACCGAATGTGGAATTATAGAACAATATTATTAATATCACACACAAGCAAAATTTTACTGAAGATCATTCAAAAACGGCTGCAGCAGTATATCAACAGGGAACTACCAGAAATTCAGGATGGTTTCAGAAGAGGACATGGAACCAGGGTTATCATCGGCCAATGTCAGATGGATCCTGGCTGAAAGCAGAGAATACCAGAAGGATGTTTACCTGGGTTTTATTGACTATGCAAAGGCATTCGACTGTGTGGATCATAACAAATTATGGATAACACTGTGAAGAATAGGAATTCCAGAACACTTAATTGTGCTGATAAGGAACCTTTACATAGATCAAGAGGCAGTTGTTTGGACAGAACAAGGGGATACTGAGTGGTTTAAAGTCAGGAAACGTATGCGTCAGGGTTGTATCCTTTACCATACCTATTCAATCTCTATGCTGAGCCAATAATCCGAGGAACTGGACTTTATGAAGAAGAACAGGGCATCAGGATTGGAAGAAGACTCATTAACAACCTGCGTTATGCAGATGACACAACCCTGCTTGCTGAAAGTGAAGAGGACTTGAAGCACTTACTAATGAAGATTAAAGACCACAGCCTTTAGTATGGATTACACCTCAACATAAATAAAACAAAAATCCTCACAACCGGACCAATGAGCAACATCGTGATAAAAGAAGAAAAGATTGAAGTTGTCATGGATTTCATTTTACTTGGATCCACAATCAATAGCCATGGAAGCAGCTCTCAAGAAATAAAAAGACACATTGCATTGGGCAAATCTGCTGCAAAGGACCTCTTTAAAGTATTGAAAAGTAAAGATGTCACTAAGGTGTGCCTGACCCAAACCATGGTATTTTCAATCACATTATATGCATGTGAAAGCTGGAAAATGAATAAGGAAGACTGAAGAAGAATTGATGCCTTTGAATAGTGGTGTTGGTGAAGAATATTGAATATACCATGGACTGCCAAAAGAACAAACAAACCTGTCTTGGAAGGAATACAACCAGAGTGCTCCCTAGAAGCAAGGATGGCAAAAGTGTGCCTTGCATACTTCGGGCACGTTGTCAGGAGGAATCAGTCTCTGGAGAGGGACATCATGCTTGGCAAAGTACAATGTCAGCAGAAAAGAGGAAGACCCTCAATGAGGTGGATTGACACAGTGGATGCAACAATGAGCTCAAGTATAACAACGATTGTGAGGATGGTGCAGGAGTGGGCAGTGTTTCATTCTGTTGTGCATAGGGCCTCTATGAATCTGAGCCAACTTGACAGCACCTAACAACAACAACCAATGAGACGGATTGGTACAGAGAGCTGTACAATGGGCTCAAATGTGGCAGAACCAGGCAGTGTTTTGTTCTGCTATATTTAAGGTCGCTATGAGTTTTTTTATGAGTAGGAATAGACTTGATAGCACCTAACAACAAAGAACAAAGCTGAAGACATTGTAGAGCAATGCAAAATAGATAAAAAGTGAAGGCTCTTCTATCCTTAAAAGCAGAGAGCAGCACTGGGTGATTTTTCAATTTTTATCATTTGAGTGACAGCAGGCCTCAGCTGACATTAACTCAGAAGCTAGACTCAAATGGAAACGGGCTGTCTTTCTGGCCGAATGAGCAAGAGGACAGAGTTTAGAATGAACATAGAGCTGGAAAGCAATAGTAAGAACGGAGGAGCATCAATTTTTGCATGTATACTCTGCCGAAATATCTGACCAGCCACTGAACTACTCAGGCGTAGATAAGACTCTACAAAGAGAAGGTAATGCTAAAAGAAACAAAGAAAACATTTTACTGTGGAGGACCAGAAAAGAGGCAGAGCTGGAGTTTGTATTATCCAAGTTAACCATTTACTACAACCAAACACGCTATGCAGAGAAACAGAACTGAATCAGAATCTGTATATCTTATTTTGCGTGAAGTCTAGCATAAAATACAAAATTACTATCTATATGAAGAAACAACATATGAAGCATACCCGCCCAAAAAAAAACTCAATTAATGAAGTGCAAACTTCAGATGACCCAAACGTTAAAGTTGCCATACAGGAATTTTAAACCACTGATTATAACTGTAACTATATGCTCAAAGAAGTAAAAGATACTAGGCATACAATAATTGAATAAATAGACTATCTCTACAAAGAAATGAACTATGAAAAAGAACTAGTAAAGAATAGTGGATTGGGCAAATACAAAGGACATCTGTAAAGTGTTAAAATGTGAAGATGTTACTTTAAAGACTAAGGTGTGCCTGACCCAAGTCATGGTATTTTCAATTGCCTCATATGCATGTGAAAGCTGGACGATGAGTCAGGAAGACTGAAAAAGAGTTGATGCCTTTGAATTATGGTGTTGGTGAAAAATGCTGACTATACCTTGGACTGTCAGAAGAAAGAACAAATCAGTCTTAGAAGTACAGTCAGAATGCTCCTTAGAAGCTAGGATGACGAGATCTTGTCTCACATATTTGGACATGTTACCAGGAAGGACCAATCCCTGGAGAAAGACATTATGCTCAGTAAAGTGGGAAGATCAGTCAAAAAGAGGAAGATCCTCTAAGAAGAGATGGATTGACACAGTGGCTACAATAACAGGCTCAAACCTAACAATGATTGTAAGGATGACGGGGTTTCAGGCAGTGTTTTGTTCTGTTGTAGTTAGGGTCGGTATGAGACGGAAAGGCTCAAAAGTAGCTAACAACAACAGAGAATATTTGAAAATATCTATTTTTAAAATTTTTTTTATTTTTAAAAAATCACCTGATATACTGAATCGAACAGACAGAAGATAAATAAATGAACCTGGTGATGAATTAATAGAAATTATCCAATCTGAAGAACAGAGAGAAAAGATGTTGAAAATATGTGAATGAACCATCAGGAATATATGAGATAATATAAAAAGACTTAACATACGTGTAATTGGAGTTTCTAGAGGAAAGGATAAAGAAAATGGGGTATAAAAACTGTCTGAAAAAATGATATTCAAAAACTTCCCAAATTTGGTAAAAGACCTAAATCCACAGGTCAAAGAAGCTCGTTGAATCCCAAGGGGGTGTGTGGGGGGTGGATACATACTACAATTTACACCACCATAGTCATTCTACTGAAAATTAAGGAGAAAAAATGGATAAAAAATATCATGAATGCAAGCAGAGATTAATTATACATTACATACAGAGGAACCACAATGACACTAACATCTCATCAGAAACAGTGGAAGTCAGGTGACATCTTAAAAGTGCTGAAAGAAAATATAAATCTGTCAATTTTAATTCTATACCTAGTGAAAATATAAATCAAGAATTTAGGCAAAATGAAAATATTCTCAGATTTACAAAACAGAGATTTTAAAGCCAGAATAGCTGCACTATAAATACCACTAAGAGAAGTTATTCAAGCTGATTGCAAATAATACCAGGTAGAAGTTTGCACCTTCCTATAGGAATAGAGATTTCCGGAAATGGTAATTTTAATATACCTCTTAATATTTTAAAAGTATATATAGGTATTTAAAGAAAAAATACAACATAGTGTAAGCTGTTTGCAACATATGCCATTTTAATTTTGTATAACTGTAAATTATATAAATATAAATGTACCACATTTGATTTAATTTATTTTGTAATATGTAAATTATTTTATTTAAATTATTTATCCACTTCAAATGTATAGTACTATATAGATAAATACAGTATATTTAGTACAGAAAGATCGGTGCACTTTTTCTGTGAAGGATAAGATAGTATATTTTAGGCTTTTCAGGCCCCTCATGGTCTTTGTTGCTTATCTGTCTTTTCCTTCTCCTTTTTTTTTTAAAAAAAAAAAATACATGTACTCTTTTAAAAATGTAAAAATTAGTCTTAAGGCCACACAGAAACAGATTTAGCCCTTTTGCCATAGTTTGCTAGCATCTGAACTATTGCATAAAGGACAAGGGTAAATGGATGTAATGATTTGTAAGGTTCTTAAATTTTATATAAAGTAATTCAAAATTAATTTTAATCAGACCGTGAAAAGGTAAGGATGGATATTTTAATCTGATTACCACTATTAACGTAATTCAAAGGAGTGGATAGCTAAAATGTCAATAGATAGGTTAAGATGGGATTCTAATAAATTTTTAATTTACCAAAAATAAGGTAGCAGAGATGGATTTTACTGGTTTTTGCACATAATTGGGATTTTATTCTCTGACACTTTAGCCTCAACAAGTCATAACATTTTTACAAAGTTTTTGTTTTGAAATGATTTTAGATTTACAGAAGAGTTGCAAAATAACAGCTGCTCCCTCCGTTTTTCAACAAGTGGTCATTTTTAAAGGTTGCTCACAATCTTGAATTTGAAAATACAACAGTGAACCTTTGGACTTTGTATCTATCTTGCACTTTGAATAGATTCTGTACCCAGGCATGTCTTTTTAACTTCATGCACCAGTCACTTGCAAACTATTCATTTACCAAGTTGTGCAAATGTGGCATGGTTCATTGCAAAATATCGAAACATTACATGTGCTAATAATTACCATTGATCTCATCAGAAATATCTTTTAAGCATTGGGAAATTGTCAAACTCAGCGGTGAGTACATGTCTTCCAAAATTCCAATTTTCACTTAAAAGCTTGAAGTTCATTATTAACAACAGATATTTTCAGTGTTTTTTCTTTGAAGTGGTAGTCTCATTTATTTTCAAGAAAAAAATTGTCAAATACTTAAGTATGGATAATCAAAGTTTGCCTCCCAATTGCTCTTTCAAGGAAAAATGGTGCTTCATGAAAATTGTGGTTAGTTCATCCTACGGCTCACACAAGTAGGTTAGAAGCCCTACTCATTTCACATCCTGACTTGCAAAATTGCTTACATATATTGTTGCTTTTACAATGTTGAACTTAACAATCACATTTAATTCTTTATGTATTAATTCTCCATTATTTATATTGTTTGCTATTAGTGTCTGAAACCTAAAAACTAGTCTTCTTATTACTAAATACATATAACCTGTATTTTTTCAATTTAAAACTATTTGACTGCATGACCAAGTGTGTTATGAGTGCATTTCGTCTCTAGAGAAGTTGACCTGGAAGTTTAACCAAGAAGAAAATGGTCATTAAATTTAGATAGTTTAGGAATTCAGCATTTCTATAATTTGTAGCAATTATATATAAATAATACTCTCTGAATCTAATCGAGTGGGTCCATATCATAAATAAACATGGGAAAACACAGTATCAGGAATGTTGCTACGTAAAACCAAAATTAAAGTTTGTTGCAGGCAAGGGCACTTTATTGACTGTTTATTTAATTTGAACATTTAAATTACTTACTACAAAAAGTTTGTAACTTAGATTCAGTATATGACCTGTAATTAGCTGGTTTCCAGGCAGTTGATCTTGCTTATAGAACTGAAGTAAATGTGTTTCCTAGATGTCAACTGGAATTTATCTTTTCATTATGTCACTTAGCACATCCATACCACAGATTAGCTGTGTCCCACGATATATACCCTCTTGACTGAATCTAGTGGCTATACTGAAATCATTATACACAGATTACTTATAGTACTTTGAGGCAATGAGAAGTTTATAATTAAATATGAATTTGAGAGAATGTGGAAAAGAGAAAGCAAGCAAAGGTTTAATGTTAAGCATAAACTGACATAGTTTTTCTAGAGGAAAAACTGGAATTATCAAAGTCCTTAAAACTGCATATCCTTTGATCTACTAATTTTGCTTATAGGAATTTCTCCTAAGGAAGTCAACAAACAAGTTCACAACTTACAAAAACAAAAGGACAAGCTTGCTGATCTTCACATCTTTCCTAAGTGGTAATATTTTTACACACTTTGTTTACATATTATAAGAATTATATTTACTTATTAATATGACTAAAACAACAGAGCCTGAGTATATTTTTATTTGGGAATAATAAGATGAATGTTAGTCAAAGTCTAGAAAAATTATTTTATTATTTTATTATTTTACTGTGCCCATACTGAGATTACCGAATAGGACTATAAAATTTGTTTTTTTGAGTCACAGTTCTAACTGTGGCACTTAGTAACTGTACCATCTTGGACTGTAAATATAAGACACACTTTCTTCTGTCTAAAATGAGGTAATAATGGAATATCGAAGGTTGTTATGACGACTAACTAAAATAAAGTATTTAAGCACTTAACATAGTTGGTGGCATATAGTTGTTTTATTCATTGACTAAATATTTATTGGGGCTATTTTGTATCAGGCACTGTTATAAGACATACCAAGGAGAGAGGTTAAAAGCTCTGCTTTCATTGATCTCATTTTCTACTTTGGGAAAGATGGACTTAAAAAGTGTAAGTATAAAGTATAAGATGATAAGTACTGTTGAGAAAAAAAAAGAGGAAAGAGAGATATGGTATGCTATGGATGGGTTGTAAATTTATATACCAAAAAAAACCAAACCAAACCCGTTGCCACCGAGTTGATTCTGACTCATAACAACCTTACAGAACAGAGTAGGACTTTTGGTTAGCAGCCATAGCTCTTAACCACTTCACCACCAATGCCTGACCTGTAAAGTGGTATCTTAGAAATAATCTGAAGGACTATTAATCAATTAATAATTGTTTTCAATTTACATTATCATTAAAGAAAATATAAAAATGTGTACTGTAGCCCATGTGTTTTGATGAGGTACTAACTTAGCTTCATGGCTTGGGGAGTCTGAGGAAGCAAAATTAAATTTATCCTCATAATGAAACATATACTTTGTTGGTTGAAAAAAAATCCATGTGTATATGAATAGAACTCTCCACAAAGGTCTCAATGAACTTGGCTCTACCACTTTGTTTTAAAATAGGATGTATATATTTTTGTTTTGATTCAAAACTATTCTGAATAAAAATCTTCAGTATTTCCTGTATGTATAAGAATTTCTAAGTGGTAATGTAAACAAAAAAGTCATTATTCTTTGATTCTTATCAAATTTATTCTACCTGTGCATTTGTTTTTATTTCTCCCTTCACTCATTTTCTTTAATTAAAAAAAAGTAAGAAAAGTAGGAATATGAATAGATGGTACGTTAGAGAACCATTCCATAAAGGCGTAAAATAGACTGTTTTCACAATTTTTAGTGTGTTAAATCTGCAGTGTCAATGAGACCCTTCAGGTAATTCACAACTTAAATCAAAATTCAGATCACTCCAATTTTAACATCCAAAGAAAACACTTTAAATCTATAGTCTGTGTGTTGATTCAGACAAAACTCATCCCCGATACATCCTGGGGCTACCTGGAGTGTTGACTATATGAGACTGATGACACAGTTTTTCTTTCTTGAGCCAGTTTGAGAGGGTTAGCATGATGTTAGCGGAGTTAAGACCTGAATGTAAGGTTCTGAAAGTGCAGCTCAGTGCTTTACCACCAATGTCATGCTTCCTTTATCATTATGATTTCCATTGGTAAACTTGGAATCATAAGCACTCATGGAAAGTTAAAACACTGAAATGGTTTGCACAAAAACTATGTGTACCAAATTTGTATCTTGTATGTTCTGGAGACTTTCACACACTTAGCACAGAAACAACATTTTCTAATTTTATTTTTGAGGGATTGATTTAGTTTGCATTCATCACTTCAGACATGAAAAAAATCTTAAGTCAAAAACAGAACACAATGGAATTACATTCAAGGATTTTCAGATGGAAAATCTAAATCTCTATGTGTATTGGAAACCCTGGGAGCGTACAGGTTAAGCGCTACGGCTGCTAACCAAAAGGTTGGCAGTTCGAATCCACCAGGTGCTCCTTGGAAACTCTATGGGTCCGTTCTACTCTGTCCTAAAGGGTCACTGAGTTGGAATCAACAAAACAGCAATGGGTTTGGTTTTGGTTTTATGTATATGTCAAACCCGTAAAGTGATTGTAGAGCTTGATGTTTTATTTCAAAAAGCTTGTATTTTTTCCTTAGAAAGCAAGAACATTTCAAGTGAACAGAAAAAGTAGCACAGTAATGGTCTCAGATGTCCAGAAGTGCTTGGCTTAAGTGGAGTTCTGAGCTCACATACTTTATGCTTAATTGGACACCCCCTAGCTTCCACATTCTCACACCCAGAGTCATGAATCTTTGCAAACTGATGCCTGATTATATTTTTGGTGATTTTTACTCCCTGTAGGCACAGTTTGAAGTTGTTAGTGGTAGAAATATTCTAAAAGATTTTTTGGAAGAAAGACACACACTACTCAATTATGGAATGAATGTTACTGTGCCAACTTTAAACAACAGCAACAAGGAAACCACAGCACTGCTTGCTAAGTGCTTTCAAAGTGCCAGAAAAAGTACTGTTATTTACATGCTTACAGTATCGAATCAATGTAAAAATCATCATACCCCTTAAACCCGTTGCTGTTGAATTGATTCCGGCTCACACAAACCCTACAGGACAGAATAGAACTGCCCATAGGGCTTCCAGGAGCACCTGGTGGATTCAAACTGCCAATCTTTTGGTTAGCAGCTGTAGCCCTTAACCACTGTGTCACCAGGGTTTCCAACAATCCTCAAAGGGAAAGGTAGGCATTTGTCTCCATTTTGTAAATGCAAAAATTGAGTTTATACATATGTCTCAATATGTGCTGCTAGAACCAGGATATAAACGCAGTATGAGTTGAGTCAAGGCCACAAACAACTCTCCTATATTTACTCCCCATTTTTTGAAGAAAAGTAATAGTGTATTTTGGAAAATGCATTGCTGCCTTAAAGATTTAAAAAAAAAAATACAAAGTTTCTTTTGAAAAAATTTTAACTTGCTACAATTGTCAGTCTAAATTAATTTGAATTATGGATAAGATCCTTGTTTGCTTCCAATGCTCAGAGATATTTTAGGAAGGTTGGAGAGCCAAGTTCAGAAAATACGCAAGGAGCTAAGGAGTGTCAGAATGAGTTGGAACCCACTGAACAGAAATGGGTTCAGTTTTTTTTTTTTTTTTTTTAAGGAGATTAGGTAGTCAAGAACACAGGAGCAGACCTGGTAGATAAAATACTACTGGTCCTGCCACCACTAAACAATTTCCATCATGGGCAGTGCCCTCAACTGGATACTTATCACTGCTGCCAGTCACATTTTTTTACTCAGCCACAGCTGAGTAACTTCAACATCTCTAACAGCTTTGTATCTTTTAAAAGTATATTTAAAATGTACTGGCCAGAACTTCCAATAAAACATTGAATTACAGTGGTGAAATTAGACATCCTTTTTCTAATGCCTGACATTAAGTGCGAAGCATTCAGCCTTTCAATATCAATTATAATGTCAGCTGCGGAGTTTCCTGTTGTTGTTAGGTGCCATTGAGTCAGTTCTAACTCATGGTGACACTATGTACAACAGAAGGAAGCACTGCCCTGACCTGCAGTATCCTCACAATCATTGTTATGCTTGAGCCCATTGTTGCAGCCACTGTGTCAGTCTATCTCATTGAAGGTCTTCCTCTTTTTTGCTAACCCGCTACATTACCGAGCATGATGTCCTTCCCCAGCGACTGGTCCCTCCTGATAACATATACAAAATATGTGAGTCGTAGTCTTGCCATCCTTGCTTCTAAGGAGTTTTCTGTTTGTACCTCTTCCAAGACACATTTGCTTGTTCTTTTGGCTGTCCCTGTTATATTCAATATTCTTTGCCAACACCATAATTCAAAGGTGTCAATTCTTCTATGGTCTTCCTTATTCATTGTTCAGCTTTCGCAGGCATACGAGGCAATTGAAAACACCATGACTTCGGTCAGGCACAGCTTAGTCTTCAAGGTGACATCTTTGCTTTTTAACACTTTAAGGAGGTCTTTTGCACCGGATTTGCCCAATGCAATGCATTGATTTCTTAACTGCTGCTTTGATGGGTGCTTCATAAATTCCCTTTGTTGGCTTGGGGAGGTTTCATTTTATTTCTATGTTTCAGAGTATTGTTCTTGTAAGTTGATGTTATATTTTCCTCAAACTCTTTTCTTATTATATTGAGATGCTCATAGGGATTTTAATTTTTAGTTTGTTAATATGGTGATTTACATTAATTTATTTTTAAATGTTAAATCTAAACCTATATTCCTGAGATCGTATCATGCCGGTCATGATATATTATCCTTTCCATGTATTGTTGGATTCAATTTGCTGAAATTTGTATAAATATTAGCATATATGTTAATGAGGGATATTGTGTGTGTGTTTTTTTTTTTTTTTGTAATTATCTTTGTCTGAAATTGCCCTCAAAGAATATGTACTCCCTCTGCTTCAATGTTCTGGAAGTGTTCTTGTGGAATTGGTAGTATTTCCTTGGTAAATGTTTTGCAGAAATCATTGCTGAAGACTCCTGGGCCTGTAGTTTACTTCATGGGAATGTTTTTACTACACATTCAAATTAATGTATATATTCAAGTTACCACTTATTTCTTCTAAACTGTGGTAGTTCATGTATTTCTATGATTTTTTTCCTATTTCTTATGTTGTTGACTCTACAGTCATAATGTTGCTTATAATACTCCCTTCTTATCCTTTTAATATCTGTACCATCTGTAGTGCTTACTGAAAGTGAGGAGGACTTGAAGCACTTACTAATGAAGATCAAAGACTACAGCCTTCAGTATGGATTATACCTTGACATAAAAAAAAATATATAGAAAACAAAAATCCTCATAACTAGACCACTAAGCAACATCATAATAAAAGGAGAAAAGATCGAAGTTGTCAAGCACTTCATTTTACTTGGATCCCCAATCAACGCCCATGGAAGCAGAGTTAAGAAATCAAATGATGTATCGCATTGTGCAAATCTGCTGCAAAAGACCTCTTTCAAGTGTTAAAAAGCAAAGACTTAAACCTTGAATACTAAGGTGTACCTGACCCAAGCCGTGGTACTTTCTATTATCTCATGTGCGCGTGAAAGCTGGACAATGAATAAGGAAGACTAAAGAAGAACTGATGCGTTTGAATTATGTTGTTGGCAAAGAATACTGAATATACCGTGGACTGCCAGGAGAACAAACAAGTCTGTCTTGGAAGAAGTACAGCCAGAATGCTCCTTAGAAGCAAGGATGGCAAGGCTTTCTCTCACATACTTTAGACATGTTATCTGGAGAGACCAATCCCTTGAAAAGGATATCATCCTTGGTAAAGCTGAGGGTCAGCGAAACAGAGGAAGAGCCTCAATGAGATGGATTGACGCAGTGGCTGCAACAATGGGCTCAAACATAGCAACAATTGTGAGGATGGTGCAGGACTGGGCAGTGTTTCATTTTGTGGTACCTAGGGTTGCTCTGAGTCGGAATCAACTGCACTGCAACTAACAACAACGAGCATCTATGGTTAGGTCTTATTTCCTTTTCCTGTTAATGCTAATTTAACTCTTCTCTTTATTTCCTGATCAATATGGTTAGAAGTGTATCCATTTTTGTGTTCTTTTTAATGATCCAGTTTTGGTTTTACTGATTTTTAGTATTATTTTCTATTTCATTTATTTTGGCTTTTATCCTTAATATTTCCAACCTGCTTACTTTAGATTTAATTTTCTCTTATTTTCCTGGATCTTATGATGGCTGCTGAAGTTATCGATTTAAGACCCTTCTTTTTTCCTAATGTTGCTGTTGTTGTGTGCAGTCGAGTCGATTCAGACTCATAGATCCCCAATGGGACAGAGTAGAACTGCCTGACAGGGATTTAAAAGCTATAATCTTCATGGGAGCAGATCGCCAGGTCTTCTCCCTTATAGAGCAGCTTCTGAGTTCGAACCACCAACCTTTAGGTTAGCAGCTAAGTGTTTAACCATAGTGCTGTCATGGCTCCTTCTTTCCTAGTAGAGATGTTTAATGCTATAAATGTCCCCAGAAGTACTGCATTAGTGATACCCATCTATTTTTATTTATATTCAGTTAAAAATATTTTCTAATTTCTATTTTACCATTTTCTTTGACCCTTAAGTTATTCAGAAATAGGTTATTTAGTTTTCAAACATTTGGGGATTATCTAGTAATTTTTTAAATATTGACTTCTAATTAAAATGTGTTCTGTCCTGAGAAGATATTTTTTATTTATCTGTGGAATCATTTCAAACTTATTAGAATTTGTTTTATGCCCCAGAATATGATCTATTTTGGCAAATGTTCTATATGTACTTCAGGAAAATGTATACTCTACTTTTCTTGGGTGGAAGATTCTATAAATAAATACCAATCAAGTTGGCTGGATAATATTGTTCTGCTATCCTTTTGCTGATGGCATCGTGCACTTGTTCTGGCAATTATTGAGAGAGTTACCGTTTTCTCCAAGTTTACGGGTTTGTCTGTATCTCCTTGCGCTTTGTTTTTATTGATAGTTTTACTTTTTTTTTCAAATCCCATATTAAATTGTTATAATTTATGTTTAAACAATCAAGTATCTTTTAAAAAGATAATAATAAGAAAAAGTCTTATGCGTTAACCTATGTGATTATTGTTCCTAATACTCTTCATTCCTTTGTTTAGATCCATGTTTTCATCTGGTATAATTTTTCTTTTTCCTAAAGGGCATCCTTTAACACTTATCTTAGTGCAGGTCTTCAAGAAGTACATTCTTTCAGCTTTCCTTTATATGAAAATGCCTTGTTTCCAGTGGATATCCTAGGTTGACAGTTCCCCTCTCACCTAGTACTTTAAAGATGTTGTTTCATTGCCTTCGTGCTTGCATTCTTTCCAGGAAGAAATCTGCTATAATCCTCATCTTTGCTTTTCTCTACATAATGTATCTTTTTATTGGCTGATTTTAAGATGTTTTTATCTCATTATCCCTGGGTTTGAACAATTTCATTTGGATGTGTTTTAGTTCAGTTTTCTTCATATTTCCTGTGTTTGGGATTTGTTGAGCTTAGTATCTGTGGGATTATAGTGTTTATAAAATTTGGAAATAATGTTGGCAATTATTTTATCAATATTTTTTCTACCTCCTGTCTACTCTTTTGGTGTCTCCAATTACACACAAACTAGCATGGTTAAAATTCTTCTACCTCTCGCTGGTGTTTCTTGACATTTTTCTTTTTTTTCTCCCAGCGTTACTTTTTTTTTTTAATAATTTTTGTTGTGCTTTAAGTGAAAGTTATCAAATCCAGTCAGTCTCTCACACAAAAACCCATATACACCTTGCTACATGCTCCCAATTACTCTCCCCCTAAATTTTTTTTTTTTTTTTTTTTAATGAGACAGCGCACTCTCTCCCTCCACTCTCTCTTTTTGAGTCCATTTCGCCAGCTTCTAAGCCCCTCCACCCTCTCATCTCCCCTGCAGGCAGGAGATGCCAACACAGTCTCAAGTGTCCACCTGATGGAAGAAGCTCACTCCTTACCAGCATCCCTCTCCAACCCATTGTCTAGTCCAATCCATGTCTGAAGAGTTGGCTTCGGGAATGGTTCCTGTCCGGGGGCAACAGAAGGTCTGGGGGCTATGACCACCGGAGTCCTTCTAGTCTCAGATGATTAAGTCCGGTCTTATGAGAATTTGGGGTCTGCATCCCACTGGTCACCTGCTCCCTCAGGGGTTCTCTGTTGTGTTCCCTGTCAGGGCAGTCATCAGTTGTAGCCAGGCACCATCTAGTTCTTCTGATCTCAGGATGATGTAGTCTCTGGTTCATGTGGCCCTTTCTGTCTCTTGGGCTCATAATCACCTTGTGTCCTCGGTGTTCTTCCTTCTCCTTTGATCCAGGTGGGTTGAGACCAACTGATGCATCTTAGATGGCTGCTTACTAGCATTTAAGACCCCAGACGCCACTCTTCAAAGTGGGATGAAGAATGTTTTCTTAATAGATTTTATTATGCCAATTGACTTAGATGTCCCCAGAAACCATGGTCCCCAGATCCCTGCCCCTGCTACGCTGGCCTTCGAAGCATTCAGTTTATTCAGGAAACATCTTTGCTTTTGGTTTAGTCCAGTTGTGCTGACCTCCCCTATATTGTGTGCTGTCTTTCCCTTCACCTAAAGTAGTTCCTATCTACTATCTAATTAGTGAATGCCTCTCTCCCATCCTCCCTCCCCACTCTTGTAACCACAAAAGAATGTTTTCTTCTCAGTTTAAACTATTTCTCAAGCTCTTATAATAGTGATCTTATATAATATTTGTCCTTTTGCAACTGACTAATCTGACTCAGCATAATATCTTCCAGGTTCTTCCATGTTATGAAATGTTTCACAGATTCCTCACTGTTCTTCATCGATGCATATTATTAAATTTTGTGAATATACCATAATTTATTTATCCATTCATCTGTTGATGGGCACCTTGGTTGCTTCCATCTTTTTACTATTGTAAACAGTGCTGCAATAAACATGGGTGTGCATATATCTGTTCCTGTAAAAGCTCTTATTTCTCTAGGATATATTCCAAGGAGTGGGATTGCTGGATCGTATGGTAGTTCCACTTCTAGCTTTTTAAGGAAGCGCCAAATCAATTTCCAAAGAGGTTTTACCATTTGACATCTCCACCAGCAGTGTATAAGTGTTCCAATCTCTCCACAGCCTCTCCAACATTTATTATTTTGTGTTTTTTGGATTAATGCCAGCCTTGTTGGAGTGAGATAAAACCTCATTGTAGTTTTGATTTGCATTTCTCTAATGGCTAATGATCATGAACATTCCCTCATATATCTGTTAGCTACCTGAATGTCTTCTTTAGTGAAATGTCTATTCATATCTTTTGCCCATTTTTTAATTGGGTTATTTGTCTTTTTGTAGTTCAGTTTTTGCAGCATCATGTAGATTTCAGAGATCAGGGGCTGATCAGAAATGTCATAGCTAAAAACTTTTTTGCAGTCTGTAGGTAGTCTTTTTACTCTTTTGGTGAAGTCTTTGGATGAGCATAGGTGTTTGATTTTTAGGAGCTCCCAGTTATCTAGTTTTTCTTCTGCATTCTTAATAATGTTTTGTATACTGTTTATGCCATGTATCAGGGCTCCTAACGTCCCTATTTTTTCTTCCATGATCTTTACCGTTTTAGATTTTATATTTAGGTCTTTGATCCATTTTGAGTTAGTTTTTCTGCATGGAGTGAGATATGGGTCTTGTTTCATTTTTTTGCAGATGGATATCCAGTTATGTCAGCACCACTTGTTAAAAAGACTGTCTTTTCCCCATTTAACTGTTTTGGGGCCTTTGTCAAATATCAACTGCTCATATGTGGATGGATTTATGTCTGGATTCTCAATTCTGTTCCATTGGTCCATGTATGTGTTGTTGTACCAGTACCAGGCTGCTTTGACTACTGTGGCTGTATAATAGGTTCTAAAATTAGGTAAAGTAAGGCCTCCCACTTTGTTCTTTTTCAGTACGCCTTATTTATCCAGGACCTCTTTCCCTTCCATATGAAGTTGGTGATTTGTTTCTCCATCTCATTAAAAAATGTTGTTGGGATTTGGATCAGAATTGCATTAAATGTATAGATCGCTTTTGGTAGAATAGACATTTTTATAATGTTAAGTCTTCCTATCCACGAGCAAGGTATGTTCTTCCACTTACGTAAGTCTGTTAATTTCTTGTAGAAGTGTACTATAGTTTTCTTTGTATAAGTCTTTTACATCTCTGGTAAGATTTATTCCCAAGTATTTTATCTTCTTGGTGGCTACTGTAAATGGCATTGATTTGGTGATTTCCACTTCGATGTTCTTTTTCTTGGTGTAGAGGAATCTAACTGATTTTCGTATGTTTACTTTGTATCCCGATACTCTGCTGGAATCTTCTATTAGTTTCAGTAGTTTTCTGGAGGATTCCTTAGGGTTTTCTGTGTATAAGATCATGTCACCTGCAAATAGAGATACTTTGACTTCTTCCTTGCCAGTCTGGATGCCCTTTTTTTTCTTTATCTAGCCTAATTGCTCTGGCTAGGACCTCCAACACAATGTTGAATAAGAGTGGTGATAAAGGGCAGCCTTTGTTTGGTTCCTGATCTCCATGGGAATGCTTTCAGGATCTCTCCATTTAGGGTGATTTTGGCTGTTGGCTTTGTATAAATGCCCTGTATTATGTTGAAGAATTTTCCTTGTATTCCTATTTTGCTGCGAGTTTTTATCGTGAATGAGTGTTGAATTTTGTCAAATGCCCTTTCTGCACCAATTGATAAAATCATGTGATTTTTGTCTTTGTTTTATTTATGTGGTGGATTACATTAATTGTTTTTCTACTATTGAACCATCCCTGCATACCTGGCATGAATCCCACTTGGTCACGGTGTATTATTTTTTGGATATGTTGTTGAATTCTATTGGCTAGAATTTTATTGAGGATTTTTGCATCTACGTTCATGAGGGATATAAGTCTATAATTTTCTTTTCTTGTGGTGTCTTTACCTGGTTTTGGTATCAGGGATATGGTGGCTTCATAGAATGAGTTTGGTAGTATTCCGTCCTTTTCTATGCTCTGAAATACCTTTAGCAGTAGTGGTGTTAACTCTTCTCTGAAAGGTTGGTAGAACTCTGCAGTGAAGCCGTCTGGACCAGGGCTTTTTTTTTTGTTTGGAGTTTTTTGATTACCTTTTCAATCTCTTCTTTTGTTATGCATCTATTTAGTTGTTCTACCTCTGTTTGTGTTAGTTTAGTTAAGTAGTGTGTTTCTAGGAATTCATCCATTTCTTCCAGGTTTTCAAATTTGTTTGAGTATAGTTTTTCATAGTAATCTGATATGATTCTTTTAATTTTAGTTGGGTCTGTTGTAATATCGCCCCTCTCATTTCTTATTTGGGTTATTTGCTTCCTCTCCTGTTTTTCTTTTGTCAGTTTGGCCAGAGGTTTATCAATTTTGTTGATTTTTTCAAAAAACCAGCTTTTGGTCTTGTTAATTCTTTCAATTGCTTTTCTGTTTTCTATTTCATTTAGTTCAGCTCTAATTTTTATTATTTGTTTTCTTCTGGTGCCTGTGGGTTTCTTTTGTTGTTCTCTTTCTATTTGTTCAAGTTGTAGGGATAATTCTTTGATTTTGGCCCTTTCTTCTTTTTGGATATGTGCATTTATTGATGTAAATCGGTCTCTGAGCACTGCTTTTGCTGTGTCCAAAGGTTCTGATAGGAAGTGTTTCATTCTCATTGGATTCTCTGATTTTCTTTATTCCATCCTTAATGTCTTCTATAATCCATGTTTTTTGAGCAGGTATTGTTCAGTTTCCAAGTGTTTGATTTCTTTTCCTTGCTTTTCCTGTTATCGATTTCCACTTTTATGGCCTTATGGTCTGAGAAGATGCTTTGTAATATTTCAATGTTTTGGACTCTGCTAAGGCATGCTTTATGACATAACATGTGGTGGTCTATTCTAGAGAATGTTCCATGTGCACTAGAAAAGAAAGTACAGTTGGTTGCTGTTGGGTGGAGTGTTCTGTATATGTCTATGAGGTCAAGTTGGTTGATTGTGGCATTTAGATCTTCCGTGTGTTTATCGAGCTCGTTTCTGGATGTTCTGTCCTTCACCGAAAGTGGTGTGTTGAAGTCTCTTACTATTATTGTGGAGCTGTCTATCTCACTTTTCAATGCTGATAGAGTTTGTTTTATGTATCTTGCAGCCCTGTCATTGGGTGCATAAATATTTCATATGGTTATATCTTCTTGGTGTGTTGTCCCTTTAATCATTATATAGTGTCCTTCCTTATCCTTTCTGATGGATTTAACTTTAAAGTCTATTTTGTCAGAAATTAATATTGCCACCCCTGCTCTTTTTTGATTGTTGTTTGCTTGATATATTTTTTTCCAACCTTTGAGTTTTAGTTTTTTTTGTCTCTAAGTCTAAGGTGTGTCTCTTGTAGGCAGCATATAGACAGACCTTGTTTTTTAATCCATTCTGCCCCTCTCTGTTACTTTATTGGTGCATTTAGTCCATTTACATTCAGGGTAATTATGGATAGGTATGAATTTAGTGCTATCATTTTGATGCTTTTTTTGTGTGTTGTTGACAGTTTCTTTTTGCCACTTGATTTTATGTGCTGAGTAGTTTTTCTTTATTTATTGTCCTTTTCTCATATTTGTTGTTGTTGATTTTGTTTCTGCTGAGTCTGTATTTTTCTCTTTTATTTTATTTTGATGAGTAGGATAGTTTGTCTCCGGTATGGTTATCTTACTATTTACCCCTTTTTTTCTAAATTTAAAACTAACTTTTATTTTTTTATATTGCCATGTCTTCCTCTCCATATGGAAGGTGTATGATTATATTTCTTAGTCTCTATTATTTTATTGTTGTCTTCTTTTATATAATAACATCGCTGTTACCCTGTTTTGGGCTTTTTTTTTTTTTTTTTAAATAATCTTGCTTTTTTTTTTTTTTGGATTTCCCTGTCTGGGTTGACTTCTGGTTGCTCTGCCCAGTGTTCTAGTCTTGGGTTCATACCTGATATTATTGATTTTCTAACCAAAGAACGCCCTTTAGTTTTTCTTGTAGTTTTTGTATGGTTTTTATGAATTCCCTCAAGTTGTGTTTATCTGGAAATGTCCTTCATTTCACCTTCACATTTAAGAGACAGTTTTGATGGATATATGATCTTGGCCAGCAATTTTTTTCCTTCAATTTTTTAAATATGTCATCCCATTGCCTTCTTGCCTGCATGGTTTCTGCCGAGTAGTCCGAGCTTATTCTTATTGGCTCTCCTTTGTAGGTAACTTTTCGTTTATCCCTCACTGCCCTTATAATTCTCTCTTTATCTTTGGTTTTGGCAAGCTTGATTATAATATGTCTTGGTGACTTTCTTTTAACATCTACCTTATGTGGAGTTCGATGAGCATCTTGGATAGATATCTTCTCATCTTTCACAATATCGGGGAAGTTTTCTGCCAACAAATCTTCAACAATTTTCTCTGTATTTTCTGTTATCCCTCCCTGTTCTGGTACTCCAATCTCTCGTGAGTTATTTCTCTTGATAGAGTTCCACATGATTCTTAAGGTTTCTTCATTTTTTTAAATTCTTTATCTGATTTTTCTTCAAATATATTAGTACCAAGTGATTTATCTTCGAGTTCAGAAATTCTAGCTTCTACTTGCTCAATTCTGCTCCTCTTTCTATTGAGTTATCTACTTCTGTAATTTTATTGTTAATCTTTGAATTTCTGATTGCTGTCTATGGATTTTTCCAGCTTATTAAACTTTTCATTATGTTCCTGAATAATCTTTCTAATTTCTTCAGTTGCTTTATCTGTGTGTTCCTTGGCTTGTTCTGTGTATTGCCTCATTTCCTTCCTTATGCCGTGAAGGGTTCTGTGTATTAAACTTTTGTATTCTGCATCTGGTAATTCCAGGAATGCACTTTCATCTAGGGGATCCCTGGATTCTTTGTTTTGAGAGCCTGTTGAGATGATCATGTTCTGTTTCTTTATGTGACTTGATATTGACAGTTGTCTCTGAGCCATCTATAAGTTATTGTATTAGTTTATGCTTGCTTACCATGTCGTAGCTGCTTGCTTTCTTTTGTTTTGGTTTACCTGTATGGGTTGCTTGAGTGAGCTAGCTTGATTATTTTCACCTTTGGAGCTCTGGTGTCCTTTCCCCAGCTGGCTAGAGGTGCTATCAGGTATATCAGTCTAGGAGTCCACTCAGTTTTCTTGTATGAATTCAGCTCAGGTTTTCAGGTAGCTGATCATCAAGTGTGTGTTACAGGCTCTGTCCTACAGTCTTAGAGGGGTAGGACTGATTGGCATATATAACAGTATCTGATTGCAGCAGGGGGTCATGCTCTGAACAAGGCAGGAGGCTGAGAACTGACCCCCAAGTGTCTCTGAGGAAGACACATCTCTGTTCCCTAGAGCGTGCAGGTGGGTGTGTTCCGTAGAGGGACCATGAGCACCCAAAGTTTTTGGTTGTAAGGACTGGGAGGTACCAGCTATCTTTGGACCCCTGTCGTGGGTGGGTGGGTGATCTGAGTGGAGCTACCAGTCCTTAGGTCCCTGATGTGGGTAGGTGAGGACCTTGTTTAATAGGCAAAGCAATGTCAAAAGTCAAACACCCACCTGTCCACTACACAGCTGAAATGATTGGAGTTTGCCAACAAGGGCCTATCACAGGCCCAGGGATTCAGCCACTGAAGCCCGCATGGGAGTGCGGGGGTGCAGTAAAATATATTAGCTTTTGCCGGGAGCACTGTTCTTCTCAGGTTCCGGAGGTGTGAGTAGGCTGTGCGGCTGGCTTTTTCTCCCTGAGGAAACCGTGGTCGAATGCTAGTACCAGCCCCCCGCCGCAGCCACTGCTCCGGGAATGGTGCCTGAGGGCTCCCTGTGATTCAGGTCCGGTAACTACTCTCCACTTCTGAACGGTCTCTTCTTCCCCCTGCCCCTCAGTTCATTGTCTAAGCTTGCCTTTGATGCTCTGGGCTCCCAGCTTGTCACAAATACACTCGTTTCACTTGTTTTTTTGGGTCTTTGCTGTAAAGAGGGCTCGCTGGAAGTGTGTCTATTCCACTTTCTTGGTCAGAATTCCTCCCAGTGTTACTTTTTGGTAGCTTCTATTGCTATATCTTCAAAGGCACTAATCATTTATTTTGACATTTTTTTTTTTTTAGTTTGTAATTAATCTCATCTTTTAGTGTGTTATTCATCTCAGACTCTGCATATTTTTTATCTCTAAAATTCAAACTGTTTTTTTAAAAAATGTATCTTGTATGTTTCTACTTCTTGAACATATGGAATACAGATATAATTTTTCTTTTTATGTCTTTGACTGCTAATTCTAACATTCATGTTAGTTCTGTGTAGGTCAATTGTTTCACTTCTCTCCTCATAATGGGGAGAAAAATGTTTCTTTGGTATTCTGCATAACAGATAAACTTCATTTAGATGCTCAACATTGTGAATTTTATCTTGTTGGATGCTGATTATTTCTACATTCCAATAAATATATTTCAAGTTCGTTCTGTAATGCCGCAAGCTGGTACAGTTTTAGGGCTTCCTGGTTTGTTTCCCATCTCACAAGGATATCTGTTCATTATTTTCTGATGTTCAGTATCTTTAAACTATTCTTTCTTTTTTTTTTTTTAATTGCTTTAGGCAGAGAATAAATCTTGTCCTTGTGATTTTATCTTGGGAGAAAGCAGAAATCTCATTTAAATGGTTTTTAACTCCTGAAAATTTATAAGGATATAGCACATAAACACTCATTTAGCCATTTCAAAGTTTGCTTTAAGCGAAATTTTATTTATGTTAAAAAAGTTACCTAATAAGTAATTTATGTGTACATATGTGAATTTGATTCATCTACCTCTTCTGCCACTATTTATGAATCTATACAAATATTTAGTTGCAGGAGAAAAAAGTCATAGCTGAAATTAGGCAGAGGTGTTATTGTTGTTAAATCAGAGGACAGACCTTTAAAATAAGCTAATAGAAAGAAAAGATGAGTTAGAAATTATATTAATAGTCACAATCCAGAATGGTTTAAATTAAAGCCTGCTGTACATTTTTTTTTTTTTTGTACATTTGAGGAGGGGCATTTTTAGACTAGAAAAATATTGCTCTAACTGTGTTTTCTAAATTGGCAGGTAAGTATAAAACTGGAAAAGAAAAGGAACTAAAGAGACCTATGTCTTATATGAGGAACCCTGGTGGTGCAGTGGTTAAGTGCTGACTTTTAACTGAAAGGCCCACGGTTTAAGCCCATAAGCAGCTCCATAAGAAAAAGATGTGGCAGTTGCTTCTATAAAAGTTTCAGCCTTGGGAACCCTATGGGGCAGTTCTACTCTGTCCTTTAGGGTTGCAAGGAATTTGAATCAACGACAACAGGTTATATCTTATATAACAACTCAATTACCATCTTTTAGGAAAAATTTTCTTCTTTATGAGATATACAACATTTTAGGAGGATGTCTGATGGAACATCAGAGATTCAATTATCCATTACAAGGCTTGCTCTAATGGTTATTCCCTGGGCAATCAATTTACAAGGTTTTAAAATTATCAAAGATATTAGAAGAACACTTATTAGCTCATTTAGCTGGGTTAGGTGTTAATGATATCCAGACCCTTCGAAAGATGTCATTATTGAATATTTGATGTTCCTCTGCTTTGAGGTGTACACAGGTGTACATTTCTTGACCACTTGTAGTTATACATGGACCTATGAATAAAATAGTATGAATAAATAAAAAAATAGTTCTTATCAATATGGAAAGTGGAAGTGATACACGTTACTTTTTGTCCAAAGTATTTAACTTTCAGTGTGAGGCCCTTGAATTTTCTTATCTCTTCTAATAAAAACTGAAAAAGGATCCTTGTATTAAAATGGAGTCAAACCTTGAAGGATTCTGAATCACTGAATAGGTACATGATAGTAATTGCCTTGAAAAGTTTTCTGGGCTCACGGTGGAGTTTGCACTGGAGAAATAACTTTTATTTTATTAAAACCAAGCCAAACGTATTGCCAGTGAGCAAATTCCGACTCATAGCAGCCCATGCATTACAGAGAAGAACCGTTCTGTAGGGTTTTCTTGGCCATAATCTTTACAGAAGCAGATCGCCAGGACTTTCTTGTGCAGAGTCAGTAGGTGGGTTCAATCCATCAACCTTTATTTAGGTTAGTAGCCAGTCACAAACCACATAAGCCACTGAACCATGTAATATTTGATTTTATAGAAGTACCTAACCAATTCTAACTAATATAGACTCATATGTTCTAGATCCGTGATCTGAGCACAGATAAAATAATGCGATTATTATGGAAATGCTGCACATATGGTTATAACCAGTATAATCCAAACAGTAGAATTTCTAATTAAATGATTTGAATAAGATCTAAACCTGAAAATGCTTCAGTTTTTTTCTAGTCCTAATTAATGGCAAAAACATTTAAGAAATATGTGATGAGTAGCATTTTTAGTTTACTGGTATTTAATGTTAACATACATGTCCCCAAACATTGTTCACATTTTTAGTGAATGTATCAATACTGCCATATATCTGTCACAATGTTCTGTTAATACTTGAGTACACAATTCATGATTGTTAATTGAGAAGTAAAGGTGTCATCACTATGGAGGCAGATTTTAACTCCCTAGGAAACTAATGCTAATGTAAGTCAATTTTGCTTGGATTTAGGTGTATACAACAAACATCTTACTGAAAGAGGCTTAAAAATAGACATTATTTTTTTACACATGACAAGATGTTTGCAATTAATCAGTTACAATAGATTTAATGATGTATGGGTTAGTTTCTCTGTGAATCTACTGGCACTTCTATCTTTATCAGTAGAATTCTGCCACCAAGCTGAGAACCAAGGCGTCATTCCAGACAGGAAGAATTGAGATAAAATGGAGGAGTTATATTCACTCATTCAAGCTGTACATCTAACACTTTTAAGTACTTCTCCTTTCTTTATACAATCAACCGCTTCTGATGACTCTTTTCACAGATTTTCTAGAATCCCTTGTTATTGTCCTTCCCCAACCAACAGACTATTACCTATAGTTTATTTTTCAACAATCTTAGGTGGCTACATCCAGCTAGGGAGGCTGGAAATAAAGAGCCTTTACATTTCCTAGGCTCTATTTTTTTTTTTATTTTGGAGTCAAGTAAGGGAAAAAGCTTGTTGTGAAATGCTTTCTGGTCAACCAACTAGAATGTCTACTGTAGCTATTAGTTAACTATTCATATGTTTCAGTCTCTGTATTACCGAAAAAAAAAAAAAAAAAAACCAAACCTATTGCCATCGAGTCAGTTCTGACTAGGCATCTTTTAATGCTCCTGAATTTATGTGACACAAGAAGTATGACCCAGATTTTACGAATGTATATGGACCCGCAGAGAATTTCAGTTACTTGCCAAAGTCACACAAACTAACTGTAAGTACATTGATGAAACGGCACTCTCTTCCTTTGTGAATGCATTATTTCGAACTGTAGCTCTCAAGGTTTGATCTTTACCCATGTTGGAATACTAAGAATCCCTGTCGAGAGGAATTTTTGTATGCATATACTGACTAAATCTGAGTGAAATATCGAAATGCATTTTTTCTCAACGTATTTTGCTAATTCAAGTGGGCCCCTTTTGATCAAAACAAAATAAATTTTAAAATCACAACACCACTAACACTAAAAGTGTTGGACCCGTTCATATTGTGCTCTTGAGGACTTCATTCTCAGAGCTACCTCATTTCTTATTGCCTGCCCTTCATGGGCCTGTCTGACTATTGTACTAGTTCTCCTGCAGACACAATTATATTCACTCACTTGAAGTTGTGCTTCTGGCATTTTTATGTGCTTCTCTGTTTGCACAACAGCTGCTTGTGTGCTCTGGTGTCATTTGGAATTTCTCTGGTGTCGAAACCAAGAGAGATACATTTTGATGATCTTTGGATTCAACGATATTTGACAACAAATAACAACTTCCTATAAAACAAACAAACAAAAACCCAAACCCATTGCCCTCGAGTAGACTCTGACTCATAGTGACCCTATAGGACAAAGCAGAACTACCCCATAAGGTTTCCAAGGCTGTAAATCTTTATGGAAGCAGACTGCCACATCTTTCTCCCAAGTAGTGGCTGATGGGTTCAAACTGCCAACCTTTTATTTACCAGCTTTCACCACTTTGGCACCAGGGCACCTCCTACTTCCTATTACTACTCTAAACTCGAAGAGTAAGTCAATTTATGTGGCTAATTATTCATTAAGAGTGAGGTTAGGAAAAATGTGAATTCTATACAATCTGACCTTGTAAGAGTAAGATATGTGAATTAACCAATCAAACAATTCTTCCTAGTGATACTTTTTCTATAGATTCACCAATACTGATAAAGAGACATTAGCCTTTTTTGTTCTAGAATGGCTGATTTTATTCATAAGTCTATGAGAGAATCACTTAGAACTAGTCTTCTTTACATTACTTTAATATCCCACATTTCCATTAGCCTCATCATCAATTAATACATTCACACTACTTTTCAGAGTTGGGTAATGACAAGACAATTTTGATATTATCATGTAGGTGAGAGCTCCCAATACAGCACCAGAGCTGATCTAAGCTGCTACTGTAAAATATGTTTCTGGATCACCAGTTCCTCTATCTCCAGACCTCATTCCATACTTAACTCATGCATGTGGGTGCTATTTGCTTTCCTTTTCTGTCCTTTCCACGTATTCACTGGACTTCTCCTCTCTCTTTCATGTGTTATCAATAAAATTTATTGAACACGTATGTGTGGCAGTTATTGTGCTAAGATTTAAGTAGAGAAATGAGTTAAATAGGAAAACTCAGTCAATGGAAGAGGGGGTTCAGTGCAGTTAAGTGCTATAGGTGATATCATAGAGGTTTGCGTTTCGTACTAGTGGATCAAAAGAAAGGAGTGTTCAAATAGTTTTGGAGAAGTAAAGATAATACAGCATGCCCACACACACACAAAGTGTTTCCCAATCAAAGAGAATAGCATAAGAATAGGATAGAAAGTATGAAGCTGCCTGATATTTTTTGCCTACTACAAATATAATAGATTTTTTAAAAAATTTATTGTGCTTTAGGTAAAAGCTTACAGCACAAATTAGTTTTTCATTCAAAAATTTATACAGAAATTGTTTTGTGACATTGGTTGCAGTCCCCATATTGTGTCCTCTCCCCCTTTCCCATTCCACCTCAAGTTCGCCGATCAAATAGATTCTTGATTGACAAAGCTGTCCAAAGATTTTTGCAAATTTACTAATGTGCTTATAGAACCATATTATATATTTTCATCAATGAGAAGGATTTTTTTTTTTTTTGTCAAAGACTGACACTCATTTGAAATAGTTTCAAAAATATACCTTTTTATTTTTAAACATTTTTATGCATATAGTAAAAATTTTAATATTCTCTCTGCTTGGCCTGATTTTTTCTTTCTGTTTACGAAATATTGCTTCTACTTAATACTCATGTTACCCCTTGGAATTGACTTTATTTTACGGACACTGCTGAACACAGAGAGAAAATTGTGATCCATTTTTGAGGTATTACTGCATTTTTCTGCACCAGCCACTATGCTAAGAGTACTATGAAGCAGCTCCACTAGCCTTCTTTTTCTTTTTCTGACATATTAAGCTCAATCTTACTTTCAGGCTCTTGCCCTTCCTGTTTCTAAACCTTGAATGTTTAACCTATGAACTTTCCAAATCCAGCTCTTTGACATGCAGGTCTCATCAGATTACCTACTTCAGATCACTTTCTGATTTAATGTAGTCCCCCAATTCTGTAGTTATTTTCTATCACTTATTCTTGTTTGCTTCTCTTTATAACACATAACTATCTGAGGTGAACTTTTCTTCACTTATGAATTTACATTTTTCTCCACTAACTAGAACATTTGGAATCATGAGAGTAGGGCCTATCTATGGCTTCCTTGTTTGCTGTTGTGACTCCAGCTTCTGGAACATGGCCTGGCCTCTGATATTTCTTTTTTTCCATCTCCTCCCTAATTTACCTTCATCTTCTGAGTGAAATGGCAACTTGCTCCAACGGTTGCTGGGTACCAGGGAGACCGTAGCTCTGTGGGAAACCCATCAGGGACGTCTTGTGCCAGGCTTCACGCTTGTGTTCAGTGTAAGCACCACAACAGCAGCACAGTGCCCAGGGCAAGAATGAGAAATAGACTAATTCAATATAGAAATCCAACATCAGTTGTCTGGGAACCTCTGCGGGAAAATCTACATCAGTTTTGTATAAATGTACCTGATGTTCCTGGCCCAATATAAGGGACTGACACTGTAGCCAGAGTCCTTCTTTCACTGAGATTGAGAGAATGTTAGAAGACCTAAGAGTGAGGGGACCTTTTTTAGGCACTATAGCAGGGCCTACCTGCTTCTACTGACCAATTGGCTGTGGGGGGAGGGGAAATGCGTTGTCTTCTGCTGAACACAGTGCTCTTTGATAACTATTGCAGGCTGTCTAAGCTGCCTTGGTAGGCTGACAAAGGCACTGTATAGCCAGTAAGGCTTCTCCATTAACCAGGGAGAGAAACAGTCCGAACAAAGTAAGACCAGGCCTAAAAATCTACGGCTGATAAAAGACAAAATTGAATAAAGACACTATTAACAATAAGATTATTTAGGAGATGTAAGGGTTGCCCGAGGAAGACTTTCTAAGACTAAAAAGCATGACACCATGAGGAAGAACTAAGCATTGTTTATACCTACATTTACAGTCTAGAAATAAAGTACAGACAATATTTCAGAGCATAGAAAAAGTATAAACACTTGGAAGTCACAAAGATTAGGAAAAATAAAATAAAACTGGAGGATAACTCTAGCAGACCTAACACTCAAATAGCAGAAGATTTTTACAGAAAAAGAAAATGGATCAAACAGAGGAGATGTAAACAAGTAAGCGAATAATTTAATTTCGTGATGAGAGGGTCCCATGTCTATAAAGACCATGAAGGAGAAATTAGGCAGATAATAGGCAGATGGATGATAGCTAGATAGAGAGAAAGAGAGTTTGCTTGAGAAAAATACAATTTTAATTGACAGTATAAAATAAATAATCGTATTGCAGAAACAAACCAGTTCCATAGACAAAAAAAGAAGACAAGGATGTGAAAAATAATATTAATAAATAAAAAAAATAAAAAGTGTATATTATATATATATGTATATATACACATACGAACACAGAACAGATGAAACATCAAAATTAGCAATATTACAAATGATATTTTATGGTCATAACCCAAAACCAGAAACCCAGTGCCATCAAGTCGATTCCAACTCACAGCCACCCTATAGGGCAGAGAGGAACTGCTCCATAGAGTTTCCAAGGAGTGACTGGCAGATTCAAACTGCCGACCTTTTGGTTATCAGCCATAGCACTTTAATCACTACACCACCAGGGTTTCCTGATCATAACCATATATACCATATATATGTATATATAATAATCTTTGATCATAATCATATATAATAATCTCTGATCATAATCTTTTATATATATACCTACACACACATACAGAGAACACATAAAACATTGAAATTAGCAATATTACAAATCAATTCTGTTATCATAATCAAATAAAATTAGGCATACATAATAAAAAATTTACTGCTTACAGATTTCAACTCCTGGAAAATTAAGAAATACACAACTAATTAAAAATTAAATGAACCTGGAAATTCAAATAGAAATCACATAATAACTGGAATGTGGATTTTTGATGATAGAAGAGACTCCCTTTTCGGTCAAGTGACCCCTTCACCAGAAGAGTGATTCATTTATACACATGAGTCACAAAATTGGCTATTTCAATGCTTGCCTCAGAAAAATTAGAGATTTCTACATGTCATGATCCTTTGCAATTGGTAACAAAAAATTCAAAAACAAGACTGGTAAATTCTGCACTGCCAAAGACCTTGGGAATGTCAGTGTGTTTGCTCCTGAGTGTGTCAGGGAGAGAGGGCCTGGTTATGACCTGTGGGACTCCAAATTCTGTAGCCACCTCTCACCTCTGCTTTCTAACATGTGCCCCTATCTTGAACCTTTGCTGGGAAGCGAATCACGCGAGTAAGATGTCAATATTTATACCTCAGGGTCCTGCTTGTTTGTCGATGAATCATTTGTGTTGATATAGGAATGGGTTAAAATGGTTACTTTCAGGTCAGTGTATTTGCATTTTAATAGGGAGCTTACTTAAATGAATGTGTAGAAAATACAAAAATTTCAGACAGCATGAATCAAAGAGAAGATGTTATTTTTTATAAACAGACTTTTGGAAAGTTTCAAATTAGTGTTAGTGGGCAGAGACTGAATCTGCCTATTCATAGAGTCTATTTCCTAAAATTAATTACACTGGTGCACTAAAAAAAAAGCACTAGAAGCACTAAAATGTTAACATGTTGAAGATATTGAACAATCTTCTGAAGAAAGGCATTTTAAATAGGCAATCTTTATGTAATATAAATTCTATGACATAAATTAGCAATCGAGGAAAACATGTAGTTGTAAAATTAATGTTGAATCTCAGTTCTGATTTTTAGTAAGTGGTTTAGGTTCCCAAATACTTTCTTGGTAATAGTCTCTTACACTTTGGTTAGTCTATATTGCTTCAGAGGCTGAGAATGGAAAATAGCGAAGGACAAAAGAGAAAATGAGTCACTAAGGAAGCTGACACCTCATTAGCTTTAAAAAATGCAGTCTGCTTTTCCATGAATACCATTAAAGCCCCGGAAGACTAAAAGGTCCTAGCAAATTCCAGGCAGTGGAAGCAAGTGAAATAGCCCAGCTAGTTCAAAAATGCATACCCTACAAGCGCTGAATCAAGATTAATTTAACACCCTAGTGAGGTGCTGTAGGCCAGCCAATATTTTTAAGAGAAACTGTTCCTTTATAGGTTCAAATGTTTCAACCTCCTTAACGTCATGAAAATGTTCCAGGTAAAACCAATTCAGCAAATAAGACCGATCAATACAAGAATATCACTTTTGTCAGACATTAATCTATCAAGCCTCTATTAGGTACCTACTGTGTGCAGAGCAGCATAAGAGGCCAACTAGGAAACACACACACACAGACACACACAAGCACGCACATGCGCAAAAAACACTAAGAGAAATAGCCTGATTCATAAGGTACATAACGTTGATTGAGAAATAAATTGTATGCACATGAAATAACCAAAGTCTTTAAGCAAAGAGAAGAAAGTGGAAAATCCTGTACGTACATAATGTATAAATAATTGAAATAATACATAAATAATAAAAAATATATATAATTCAAATCCAGAAAATAGAAGCAAAGAAAACAATTCTGCAGAGTAGCAAGAGAACTGGTTTTAGAATTAAGAAAGCAGGGTTCAATTTAATTCTCTCCACTGACTTGGTGGGTGACCTTGGTCACACCAAGCATCTTTCAGCCCCAGTCATTCTCATAGTAAGAGCAAGTCATACAATCTCATTCAAAGGATTGATGTAGGGATTAAAAGAGGCAATGAATATGGATGTGTTTTTAACACTTGTAAGTTGCCAATAAACTGAAAAGTTTTGTCGGGAAGAGTCATTTTAGTTCAGGCTGGATATTGCTGCTCTGCTCACATAGGTATTTCTAGAAGGGAACCGAGTGGGGCCTTTGATATCAGTTTCTACAGCTCCGGTATATAGAAAATTAAACTGTGGCTCATGAAAGTTGAAATGAACTTTAGGCCTCATTTTTAAAATTTAAATTTTGGAACACAGTAATAACTAAATTCATGTAGCCATTACTATTATTACTGAAATTTACTCAGCAAGTTTTTGCAGAATCAACAATTTATTCATTTATTTCTGACTTTGGAGCTGTAGAGATCTGTGGTCCTGCCCCTCACGATGCTCAAATTCTAGGCAAAGGTCAAATGTAATACTCTCTGAAACTGATAACA
Source organism: Elephas maximus indicus (assembly GCF_024166365.1). Lineage (NCBI taxonomy): Eukaryota > Metazoa > Chordata > Mammalia > Proboscidea > Elephantidae > Elephas > Elephas maximus. The sequence goes on along the minus strand of NC_064827.1, from coordinate 22,033,410 downwards.
ATAAATACATTGCAATGGTTATGGTGGTAGACTTATGAGATGAAAGGTCACCTAATTTACGAGTATACTTCACCATATATCCAAACACACTGTAAGTGTAGATCAAATCCTTTTCAGTTCAATAAAATCTCCCCCTTCATATGTAAGCTAGAAATCACTCTTGTCACAAAAATCACATCCTGCTATTTTGTCTTTAATTGCTTACTCACAGGCAGAAATCGCTTAAAGCAAATTGCATTATGAAAAGATAATGTTCATAATTTTATTATAATATACTGATCATATTTGCTAAAAAATCACACCTGCCCACCATTATTGATAATAACCAGGCTCTTTAATAGTCACAGATTAGATTGCTTGTCATTATATTACTTGAAAATCTTGCAAACTCTATGTGAAAAGAAGGCTTTCATAACTAGTTAATCAAATAAGTTCGGCTTCAGCCAAAGGTTACAGTCCTATCAATTCCATCCAAAATGCACGGAATTATCTAGAGAATATTCATGCATCACCACAACATTTTCTTCTTAGCACACATAGAAACTTTTAGTATATACTTAAGTTCTTACTATTTATTAGTTCTCTGGCCTTACGTTTTTGTTACAGTCAATGAATATTTATTAAAGATACAAACATCAAATGAATCTCCTACTGGGTCATATACCATTGTCAACCTTGCTTTAACAGATAGCTCCGTCTTGGAAACTGTGACTACTCCACATAGCTGCTGTTGTTAGGTGTTGTTAGGTGTCGGCTCCGGCTCCTAGAGACCCATCGTACAACAGAACGAAACACTGCCTGGTCCTGCGCATCATCACAATCCTACTTACTCTTGAGCCCTTCTTCGCAGCCACTAAGTCAATTCATCTTGTTGAGGGTCTTCCTCTTTTTTGCTGACCCTTTTTACTTTACCAAGCATGTTGTCCTTCTCCAGGGCCTGATCCCTCCTGAGTACATGTCCAAAGTATGTGAGACTAGTTTCGCCATCCCCGCTTCTAAGGAGCATTCTGATTGTACTTTTTCCAAGACAGATTTGTAGGTTCTTTTGGCAGTCCATGGTACATTTAATATTCTTTGCCAACACCACAATTCAAAAGCATCAATTCTTCTTCGGTCTTCCTTATTCGTTGTCCAGCTTTCGCACAAGTATGAGGCAATTGAAAACACCATGGCTTGAACCAGGTGCACCTGAGTCCTCAAGGTGATATCCTTGCTTTTCAACAACTTAAAGAAATCTTCTGCAGCTGATTTGCTCAACGAAATGCATCTTTTGATTTCTTCACTGCTGCTTCCGTGGGTGTTGAGTGTGGATCCAAGTGAAAGAAAATTCTTGACAAATTCTCCACGGGAGAAAGATGTGTCAGTCTACTTTTGCAAAGATTTACAGCCTTGGAACCCTGTGGGGCTGTTCTGCTCTGTCCTACAGGTTTGCAACGAGTCCGATTCTACTTGTCAGCTGCGGGTAACTCTTTAAATGAATCATTATCAGGGCACAGGAAAAGAGCATTGCCCAGAGGGTATTAAGAGAGCAGAAGGATCTTAGAGCATCATTAGTATCTTGACCACACTAGGAAACACTATCATAGATGCCTGGAAGGAAGAAGTATTGACAAAGCAAGCAGGAGTTTCTACTGAGAACAGAGACTAGTATAGACCTCAAAGAGCTATAGAAAGACAAGTATGAGAAAATGAGTGGTGAGTAACACAATGAATTATCAGCAATGATGAGAAAGCAAAGTTGAGAAATACTACTGAAAATGGTGAGTACATTAATTGATGATCCTTAAAACAGAGTGCTGCACACATTTTAACAATGCTCACCTTCCTTAAATGCATTGGTATAAACTGGATACTAACTGCCTTTTTCTTGAAAATACTTGGAATCTGAGTCTTTTATTCTTGGCATTAGAGTGAGAACAGAGATAGGGAATAACATGGGATACAAAAAAATCAGTCAATCAAGTAATCCATTATGCTGGCCAATGTTAATAATATACCATAAACTGGGGGAAATATAGTTAACTCTGCAAAATGCAACTAAGAATATTCTGTGAAATTATAGCTAAATACATTTGTGTGGTGATTAGCATTTGCAATTCATTTTTATAACAAATACATCCAAATGCATTTTTCTGTCTCTATCTTTACTGCAGATTGATGTAGATCAGAGATTACAGCCTTTGGTATGGATTACACCTCAATGTAAAGAAAACAAAAATCCTGACAACTGCATCAATAAGCATCATGATAAACGGAAGAAAGATAGATATTGTCAAGGATTTCCTTTTACTTGAATCTACAATCAATGCCCATGGAAGCAGCAGGCAAGAAATCAAAAGACACGTTGCATTGGGCAAATATGCTACAGTAGACCTCTTTAGAATTTTAAAAAGCAAAGATGTCGCTTTGATGACTAAAGTGTTCCTGACCCAAACCATGGTATTTTAAATTGCCTCATATGCATGCAAAAGCTGGGCAATGAAACAAGAAGATGGAAGAAAAATTGATATATTTGAATTGTGGTATTGGAGAAGAGTATTGAAAATACCATGGGATGTCAGAAGAACAAACGAATTTGTCTTGCAGGAAATACAGCCAGAATACTCTTTACAAGTGAGGATGGTGAGACTTTGCCTCACTTACTTTGGACATGTTATCAAGAGAGACCAATCCCTTGAGAAGGACATAATGCTTGGTAAGCAGAGGGTCAGCAAAAAGGAGGAAGATCCTCAATGAGATGGACTGACACAGTGGTTGCAGCTATGGGTTCAAACATACCTACTATTGTGAGTATGGCGTAGGTCTGGGTAACGTTTTAGTCTGTCATACATAGGGTCATTGTTAGAGCCAACTCATCAGCACCTAACAACAATTAACAACATCTTTACATTGTTGTTGTTGTTAGGTGTCTTGGAGTCAGTTCTGACTCCTAAAGACCCTATGGAACAGAGTAGAACTGCCCCATAGGGTTTCCGTGGAGAGGGTGGTAGATCTGAAATGCTGACCTTTTGGTTAGCACCCAAGCTCTTAACCACTATGCCACCAGGGCTCCATCTTTACATTATTCTACACATTCCAGGAGACGTTACCTACATTTATTCCTGCAAATAGATCTACAAAAACACTTTCCCTGCAGTATTATCAGAAATTTTGTACAGAATAAATGTCTGATGAGCTAACATGAATTGATTTTATAAAAATTAATTATCTTTAGATAGATGGATAGATTTCAGTTTATCCTTAAAAAAAAACTGTCATTAGAAGGAAATATTTTAAGTCGATACCCAGAATGGTGTCTTGCTCAAAACCATAGATCTCATTTAAGTGAAAGAGTTAGGACACGAGCCCAAGCTTTGTGATCTCATTTCTAGTAGTTTTTATGCCATATCATATAGGTACTTTTTAGAGTAGCATTTACCAAGTTGTGTTCCAAGCAGCACTAGTTCCTGGAGCTAGTAAGTGGAATTCCATGAATGAAAAAAAATCATGGAGTGTTCAGGGTCAAATAAATATAGGGGGTTTAGGGTGAAATTTAACTGCTTTCTTTGAAGGCCTGCTTCCCAGAACCTTAAAAAAGAAAGAAAGAAAGAAAAGGCTAGTATGCATGACAAAGCACTTGTATACATTTAATTAATTTATTCATAGTTATTTCATATGTATTCATTCATTCAACCATCATTAATTCTATTCTGTTTCAGTTACTGTGTTGTTTTGTGCTATCATGTCAATTCTGTTCATAGTAGCCCTATAGGACAGAGTACATCTGCCCCAGATGGCTAACTAGGCTGAAATCTTTATGGGAGCAGATCGCCAAGCCTTTTGTAGATGAGTTCGAACCACTGACCTTTTGTTTAACAGTAGGGCTGCTTAACCCTAGCACCCCCAGGGGTGCTTTCTTACTGTACTAGGCCTGTGTCAAGGGTGATTTTGGTGTTGCCTTTCCTAGCGGTGAGAGAAAAGACCGGACTCCCTCTCACATACGTAAGGACCACTACATACCGCCTATATTACCTATTTGTAAAAATAAAAGGGTAAATGGCGAGCTCTTTATTATAGTAGGAACAATCAAGAATTCCAGTTATCTAGGAAGAAAAAAGAATTTCATAGGAAACAACAAGACTCAGGTTCATGTTCTGCGATGGTACGTAATAGCCATGTGTCAGCTCCTCTGTGCCATTGTTAATTCATTGGTGAAATGTTCAAAACAAGACCTGCTCTGCAACACCAAAGGGTTGTCCTGGGGGTATGTACCAAGCAAGGTATAAAGCACTGTAAACATTTAAAATGTTATTAAATATTATTTTAATTTAAAATTCCCTTTAAGATGTCATAATTGAGAAGATTTGAGAGGCTGCATACACTGATGCTCCTGTGCGCCATCTATCTCCATTCATATCAGCTGAAACAACTAGTCATAAAATGGGAACTGAGTCTTGATTAGAATAGATCTTCTTGAAATAGTTGTAAAGCATTTCTTTACAGGTGTACTTCAGCATAAACAGGGATCACTTTGCTATAGTATTTTGTTTTCTTGTATTCCAACCTAATGATATTTTTATTATTTGAAAAATCTGACAGCAGATCTCTGTCTTTCTTGCCTGAAGAGTTATTCATCTGAAAAAAAAAAAAAGTTTTTTTTCAGCACTGTCCAACCCTGAATCACACAACAGTATGTCCCAAATCATAAACATCTCATGTGGTGTAAGTCATTTTCTAGGTATTGGAATTTTCTTTCAAAGAACAATTTTCCTGACAAATTCAAAATCCAATCTACTGGAACAACAGCCACTGCCAACGAACAAAACAAGGCATTTCTGTAAAACCCTCCATTATTTCTACACTCAGTCCAAAACTATACATTTTCCAGTGTCATCACCTTCAAGCAACAATTCATGAACACCTGTTATGTAAAATATGTATGGGAAAACACTTTGAGTTTTCCCGTTAAGTTGTTTTGTGTGTGTGTGTGTCTATGCATGTATGCATGTATGCTTGTAATAAGAAAAATTGTACTGTAGAAGCATGAATACACTAAATAGTTTTAATGCAACTATAATAATGTTGCAAATAATTTAATTTGTACTATTTTTGCAACCTCACTGAAAAGTTATATAATGGTTACTAAAGACATTTTCAAATTAAAAAAATAGAAAGCAATACCCATAAGCCTCAAAATTCTAATCCATTGATGCAGTTAGTGGGCAATGAAAAAGTTTTGAATAAATCAAAAACAATATGACATTTACTCTCATTGGTTGCTTCTGAGTTGTCTTTAAATGAAAATATACTCCTTAGATTTTTGATGTTTCCTTCAGTGTATGCTATTGAAAACTTATGAGAAGTACAAGAAAGAAGATTAATTTTATAAATCCTTCAGACCTTAAACAGTTCATACCACATACACACACTCTGAAAAGTGTTTAACCATATCTACATCATACTGAATAAACCACTTTATCTTGTATTTAGTTTCATCTTTTCTCACAAGTGAAGGTTTTTATAAAAAAAAAAAAATTGTAATGAACTGAGTATAGTAGAATTTGTGATTATATCACAATTAACTATTATTTTACTTATCGTAAGACCTTTTTTTTTTTTTTAAGACCTTTAGATTATATTTTTCCCTCTCACAAGCCGTACTGGAATATGTTTGGATTGAAATATCTTCTTATACTTTGATAAGTAGATATACATTTGCATTACGGATTTTATCTTTTCAGATATCTCTTTCAGTAATGCATATGCAAATTTTTTAATATATACAAAGAAAAGAATGCACACACATAAAAACTATTGCAGCAAAAACAAAACAAAACAAAAACCCTGAAATGTGTGATCTGGAAATGCCTTCAAAGCTATGAGAGAAGATTAATTTTTTTCCATAATGCCTGACTTCTAACTGTAAGCTCCCCAGTCTGGCTTAATGGTATCAGGTCAATGTGCCTACCTGCAAAGAAACCACTTTAAAGGATTTAGGTAAAAATATACATTTCTTTAAATGTATTTTTTCAAATAAATTACTTCCCTTCGAAGACTGATACAGAGGAGAATAAAGCCTGAGGACCAGCCGGTAAGAATGACCTATGAAACCATGACATTTGGGAAGTTGGGAGAGAGAATGAACCTCCATTTAACCTCCTTCCTGGCTTTCACGTTCCTTAAAAAAAAAAAAAATGCCAAGGCAGTTTCATTTAACCAGCTGATTTTAAATTGCTCCTTGAGGCTGATTTTGTAAAACTTCTTTGATATTTCATGGTTCTACAGTTTTATGAGCACCATAAATGCCACAAACCTCAAAGATGGTATAGCATTTCCACAGGAACATCTTTTCCTAGCATCAGGATGAAGCTCAGTTACTGACTTCGGAAATCTATTAACAGTTTCACTCAGTTTAAGTTTTACCAGGCTACGTAATGTGTCCATTAGTTTAGTGTAAAATCATCCTGAGTACTTTTATTACAGGTCTCCGTTACTTAAAATGTTCCTTCTTTTCCTGAGCAAATAATCCATGACCTATATGTAGGATAGCACTTTTGAGCATCAGTGTACTAAATTAAAAACTTAACAATACACCCATAAGCATAGTAGAAATATCCCTCGTAAGAGACTAATCACACAGGCATTGGGGATAGACAAAGGCGGGGAGAAAATGTTTATTATGTCCACACCAGGGTACCAAGAAATTAAAAAAAAAAAAAAAACTGAAATAATTTTAACCCTGTTGTCTGTGAAGAGTCTGCTAAATGACACTGGCAGAGCCAAAAGGACCCGAGAGCCCTTATCTAATGTGTTTTAGTGCATTTAATATGTTTCATACATAAAACCACTCAGAATGGGACATTAACAAGACCTAATTTTCATTTTGATTCTTGGAAAATATCCTGGATGCTGCGGTTGTTTTTCAGAGTTTTAACAATTTTCTTTTGCATCAAGTCCCTCTTTCCACATTCCATATTTTTTAAAAAAGGAATTGTAGAAAACACGTTTTATACATAATGAATGCAATTCCCTTCATTATAAGTAAAATCACTCTTGCTGAGATTTTGAGGACCCTTCAGCACTTTTGCTTTGCATGAGAGAGCAATAATTGATTATTCTAAACCTTAACACCACCACACAGGACAAGGAAATGGTCTCCAGATACACCTGTAATGCTTTTGCCAAGTTGAGCTTCTCAAATGATGATATGGATTTCACGAATTTGTTTTTGCAGTTTGTGCTGAGAAGCAGGAAGCTCACACAAAAGGCTGAAAAGGGAATCGTTTAAACCACAAGCAGAAAGCTATTATTGTCTTTATCCAGGATTCCAATTAAAGAATATCCAAGAGGAAACAACACTAGTGGAGATAGTAATGAACATTTGAGATTAGCTTTCAAAAGCTGCAGGTTGAAAGAATAAAAATAACAAACCAGAGCCACCTTTTATAAAGTTCATACAGATTATTTTCACCACTAGTCAATATAAGTGAAATGGAGCTACGAGATTTGGGTGCCTTAAGCTGATAACACCTAATTATTTTGCCTTTATGTACATCTCAGCAATGTGCAGAAGTTTCCCATTTTACACTAATGTAATGGAGGGATTGAGAACAAAAGCACAAGACAGGGGACGTTGCCTAGCCTCTAAGTAAATGTCCAGGGGCAAATGGCTAAAGTGACATTGCCAGGCAATAAGCAAATTATTAGCTACATATAAGGCACAGTACCACCAACTATCAGTTTGTCATATTGTGGTGGTTTGGGTGTTGCTATAACGCTGGAAGCTCTGCCACTGGTATTTCAAATACCAGCAGAGTCACCCATGGTGACAGGTTTCAGCAGAGCTTCCAGACTAAGACAGACTAAGAAAAAGGGATTGGCGATCAATTTCTGAAAATAAGCCAATGAAAATCCTATGGACCACAACACAATATGGTCTGATATAGGACTGGAATAGCACTGGAAGATGAGCTCCCTAGGTTGGAAAACCCAAAGGCACTCAAAATACACAGTGGTCACAACAATGGAAGTTAGCATATCAATGGTCAAGAAGATGCACGGGGCAAGGTTTTGTTCTCCTATACATGGGGTCTCCTTGAGTTGGAGCCTACCTGAGGGCAACTAACAAAAGCAACAAAGCAAAGTAAAAGTCTTTGCGGGCAGGTAGTAACAAAATCAGCATTCAGAATTGCAACCATGCAACCAGGCCTCCATTTACTGAGAAGCAGAAGTATGTTAAGCATTAGTCATATCAGTAGTCCTGCAAGGAAATATTATTAACCTCATTTTACAGATGACATCAATAGATTCAATAATGTGTACACATGGATGTAGCTAGTAAGTGATGGGAGCCAAGATTAGATCCTGAATTATTCTTACTACAAAGTAATTTCTTTTTAATTTAAATGTATTATGGAAACCTTGGTGTTGTAGAGGTTAAGAGCTATGGCCGCTAACCAAAAAGTCAACAGTTTGAATCTACCAGGTGCTCCTTGGAAATTCTATGGGGCAGTTCTACTCTGTCCCACAGGGTCGCTATGAATCAGGATTGACGCAATGGCAATGGGTATGTCAAGCTGCTTTTCAAAAAGGATAACATTTTCATCAAAGTGCATGTCTTAGTCATCTAGTGCTATAACAGAAATACCACAAGTGGATGATGACTTTAACAAAAGAAAATGTATTCTCTCACAGCCTAGTAGGCCACAAGTCCAAATTCAGGGCATCAGCTCCAGGGGAAGGCTTTCTCTTTCTGTCAGCTCTGGAGGAAGGTCCTTGTCATCACTCTTCCACTGACTGAGGAGCTTCTCAGGCTCAGGGACCCAGGGTCTAAAGGACAGCTCTGCTCCCAGTTCTGCTTTCTTAGTAGTATGAAGTCCCCCACTCTCTGCTTGCTTCTTTTTACTTTTTTCTCTTGTAAAAGGTAGTACAGGCCACACCCCAGGGAAACTCCCTTTATCTTGGATCAGAGAGGTGACCTGAGCAAGGGCATTATATCTCACCCTAATCCTCTTCAATATAATCTTCCCTCATTAACCACAGGCAGAAATTAGGATTTACAACATACAGAAAAATTATATCTATCACAAAATGGAGGACAACCACACAATACTAGGAATCATGGCCTAACCAAATAGACACATATTTTGGGGGACACAATTCAGTCCATGAGAGTGCACAATCTATTTTTATGACTAATTGAATGCTTACACAGCCCTGTGAGGTAAGCAATAATTATTGCTGCTATTTTATAAAGAGGCAAGAGAAATTTAAAGAAATTAACTGTTTTCCAAAGCCACAGAACTGGCAATAGGTGAGAAATTATTTATACTCAAGTTTTTATGATGCTAAGGTGATTTCAAATATTTTACCGCAGGGAATGCTTCTGAAGAATGGTTCTCAAATATTCTTTAATATACCTATTATTCTTTCAAAAGACCAGGACCCACAATGGCAGAAAACAAAAGGACAATTTTTCCAAGAATAGACTGCACATGCGAGCTGAAATATTAAATACATTTAATACATATAGAATTTTATGATGTAAAATCAGAATGTTGGTAATAAATTTTATTGTTATGACTTGGAAGTATAACCACACGTATAGTTTCATTACCTGCAAAACTTTGTGTTGGTAGTGTTGAGCATGCATTTTATTGCTATGTTGAATGTAAATCACAGAAAAGGAATCAGAAATTTAAGCTTATACTTATTATAGTAATATAGACTGCTACCAATAATTGCATGCTTAGTCACTGTCATGTGATGGATCACTTTTATATGGCCTTTCTAACCATAGTCTTGTAGCTCCCACCAAATGACTGAGTGGGACTAAGCAAATAAGGTGTTTGTGGCCCACCAACGGGATTGGAAAGCTTGCTAATAATGCAAATAAAGTGCATGACACCCTTGTGGGGATGGAACCATGCAAATAAAGTGTATGAAACCCTAACAGTATTGGTCAGTTTTGTCATCCCATTAGGCTTAAAATGAGCCATCCCAGAGGTGCAAAGGGGAGACCTCACTAACATCAAGAAGAGCCAGGAGCAGAAAGCATCCTTTGAATCTGGGTACCTGCACTGAGAAGCTCATAGACCCAGGAGACAGAGTAGCAATACCAGAGATGGTGCAAGACGGCAAGAAGCAGTGGCAAGCACAGCAGAAAACCAGCAACAGCAGAACTAGGAGATTGGTAGGAGATGGCTCAGTGGGCTTTGCAGCCCACAGAACAAGAGAGCTCCTTCAGATAGGAGGGTTGCTGGCAGAGTGAGGTAGCTATGGAAACTTCATGGAGTTAGGCCTGTTGACTCATGGAGTGAGGGAGCTGAGTGCCTTTGGGCAGGAGGCATACTAGTGGATCGGCGTGCCTCTGGCACTTATTGGTGGAACTAAGGAGCTTTGTAACTCTTGCCTAAGTGGGGCAGAGGCCAAGCCCAAGAGGTTCAAGGAGCTTAGAGGCCAAGGGCCAGGGAGAGGCCTGCTTGTTGGCACTGCCAAGAAGCTGTTTTGACCAGAGAACTATATCCTGAATAGTTCCTGATCCTGAGTTGTAACCTGGCAATTCCCTAATAAACCCCATGCTGTACCCGTACCATACTCATTGCCTTGAGTTGATTCCAACTCATAGCAACCCTAAAAGATGAAGTAGAACTTCCCCATAAGTTTTCCTAGGGGCAGCTGTTGGATTCTAACTGCCATAATCATGAGTATTGTCTATGAGTTCTGTGTGGCCATTGCAATGAATTATCGAACCCAGCAGAGAAGTACAGAATGCAGTGGGAGGGATGGCTGGTATAGGAACTGATGATAAAAAGGCTGGAGTGAGGAGGTATACCTGACCTCCACTTCATAGGAATCAGCCTTGGGCTATTGATGCTGCTAATGATTCTCTCTCCTTTTCCTTGTGAAGTTAGACAAGACAGTCTGCTGTTGCCACCATGCCATTTTAAACTTTCTATATTCATTTGATTCTGTAAATAACTTAGCATACTAGGTATTAATATCTCCATTTCCAAAAGAAGAAACTACTGATAAAATAAATTATGTTAATGTCATAGAGAAAGTAAGTGACAGATCTAATTTGAACTTCCGTTCTTAAGTATGGTAGTACACTCTCAAGACCAAAATAGAAAATATATATATATAAATCTGCATGCACACTGATATTTCACTAGGATAAACTTAGGAAAGGTAATGTGATAACTGAAACAAAGTATGCCAACTTAAAAGAAAAAGTGGATAGCTATTGTACAAAAGTAGTAATTCTAGCCCAGAGGAAAAAAGATAAGCAGATGATGTGGTGGACAATTAAGTAGCATGGAAAATCCACTTATGAAACCCATGAATTTACAGTTTTGCCTATGCTTTTATGCAGAACATAACTCTTAGCATCAGTCTCTCAAACCAAGCCTACTTGACTCTTTAGTAACAGCCAGCAATATCTCTCTTCTCCCAGAATATCCCCAGCCACTGGCTAAAATTAGATTTAAGTTGTTTGATGTGATCATATGTTCTAGCACAATGTATATAGCCTATATTTTTAAAAAATAATCATTTCATTCCATAAGCATTTTGGACTAGAGAAATTTTTTTCCCCAGTGTGATGTGCTTCCCATGATACAAAGTGAATTAATGATAAAGCAGGATTGAATTAATACATTTAAAAAAATTATTGTAATCAAATACATGTGTCTGTCAGTTTGCCGTACTGTGGGGGCTTGTGTGTTGCTGTGATGCTGGAAGCTATGCCACCGGTATTCAGATACCAGCAGGGTCACCCACGGAGGACAGGCTTCAGCTGAGCTTCCAGACTAAGACAGACTAGGAAGAAGGACCCGGCAGTCTACTTCTGAAAAACATTAGCCAGTGAAAACCTTATGAATAGCAGCAGAACATTGTCTGATATAGTGCTGGAAGGTGAGTCCCCCAGGTTGGAAGGCACTCAAAAGACGACTGGGGAAGAGCTGCCTCCTCAAAGTAGAGTCGACCTTAATGATGTGGATGGCGTAAAGCTTTCGGGACCTTCGTTTGCTGATGTGGCACAACTCCAAATGAGAAGAAACAGCTGCAAACATCCATTAATAATCAGAACCTGGAATGTACCGAGTATGAATCTAGGAAAATTGGAAATCATCAAAAATGAAATGGAATGCATAGACATCAACATCCTAGGCATTAGTGAGCTGAAATGGACTGGGATTGGCCATTTTGAATCGGACAATCATATAGTCTACTATGCTGGGAATGACAACTCGAAGAGAAATGGTGTTGCATTCATCATCAAAAAGAACATTTCAAGATCTATCCTGCAGTACAACGCTGTCGGTGATAGGATAATATCCATATGCCTACAAGGAAGACCAGTTAATACGACTCTTATTCAAATTTATGCACCAACCACTAGGGCCAAAGATGAACAAATAGAAGATTTTTATCAGCTCCTGGAGTCTGAAATTGATCGAACATGCAATCAAGATGCATTGAAAATTACTGGTGATTGGAATGCAAAAGTTGGAAACAAAGAAGAAGGATCAGTAGTTGGAAAATATGGCCTTGGTGATAGAAACAATGCCAGAGATCGAATGATAGAATTTTGCAAGACCAATGACTTCTTCATTGCCAATACCTTCTTTCACCAACATAAACGACGACTATACACATGGACCTCGCCAGATGGAACACACAGAAATCAAATTGACTACATCTGTGGAAGGAGATGATGGAAAACCTCAATATCATGTTAGAACAAGGCCAGGGGCCGACTGTGGAACAGACCATCAATTGCTCATATGCAAGTTCAAGCTGAAACTCAAGAAAATCAGAGCAAGTCCAAGGGAGCCAAAATATGACCTTGAGTATATCCCACCTGAATTTAGAGACCATCTGAAGAACAGATTTGAAGCATTGAACACTAGTGACCAAAGACCAGACTAGTTGTGGAATGACATCATCCATGAAGAAAGCAAGAGGTTACTGAAAAGACAGGAAAGAAAGAAAAGACCAAGATGGATGTCAGAGGAGATTCTGAAGCTTGCCCTTGAGCATTGAGCAGCTAAAGCAAAAGGAAGAATTGAGGAAGTAAAAAAACTGAACAGAAGATTTCAAAGGGCCTCTCGAGAAGACAAAATAAAGTATCATAATGACACCTGGAAAGAGCTGGAGATGGAAAACCAAAAGGGAAGAACATGCTTGGCGTTTCTCAAGCTGAAAGAACTGAAGAAAAAATTCAAGCCTCGAGTTGCAATAGTGAAGGATTCCATGGGGAAAATATTAAATGACACAGAAAGCATCAAAAAAAGATGGAAGGAATACACAGAGTCATTATACCAAAAAGAATTAGTCAATATTGAACCATTTCAAGAGGTGGCATATGATCAGGAATCGATAGTACTGAAGGAAGAAGTCCAAGCTGCTCTAAAGGCATTGGTGAAAAACAAGGCTCCAGGAATTGATGGAATATCAGTTGAGATGTTTCAACAAAGAGATGCAGCAGTGGAGGTGCTCACTCGTCTATGCCAAGAAATATGGAAGACACCTTCCTGGCCAACTGACAAGAAATGCTTATTCCCAAGAAAGGTGATCTAACCCAAATGTGGAAATTATAGAACAATATCATTAATATCACACCCATGCAAAATTTTGCTGAAGATCATTCGAAAATGGCTGCAGCAGTATATCGACGGGGAACAGCCAGAAATTCAGGCCAGTTTCAGAAGAGGACGTGGAACCAGGAATATCATTGCTAATGTCAGATGGATCCTGGTTGAAAGCAGAGAATACCAGAAGGATGTTTACCTGTGTTTTATTGACTATGCAAAGGCATTCGACTGTGTGGATCATAACAAACTATGGATAACGTTGTGAAGAATGGGAATTCCAGAACACTTAATTGTGCTCATGAGGAACCTGAACATAGATCAAAAGGCAGTTGTTTGGACAGAACAAGGGGATACTGATTGGTTTAAAGTCAGGAAAGGTGTGCGTCAGGGTTGTATTCTTTCATCATACGTATTTAATCTGTATGCTGAGCAAATAGTAAGAGAAGCTGGACTATATGAAGAAGAACGGGGCATCAGGATTGGAGGAAGACTCATTAACAACCTGCGTTATGCAGATGACACAACCTTGCTTGCTGAAAGTGAAGAGGACTTGAAGCACTTACTAATGAAGATCAAAGACCACAGCCTTCAGTATGGATTACACCTCAACACAAAGAAAACAAAAATCCTCACAACTGGACCAATGAGCAACATCATGATAAACGGAGAAAAGACTGAAGTTTTCAAGGATTTCATTTTACTTGGATCCACAATCAACACCAATAGAAGCAGCAGTCAAGAAATAAAAAAGATGTATTGCATTGGGCAAATCTGCTGCAAAGGACCTCTACTTTCTATCTCCTTAAAATTGCATTACCTACACATTTAATATAAGTGGAATCATATAATATTTGTACTTCTGAGTCTGGCTTATTTCACTTTGTATAATATTTTCAAGGCTCATCCATGTTGTAGCATGTATCAGAACTTCATTCATTTCTATAAAAAAAAATACATATATTTATAGATAAATAATATTCTTTTTTATGCATTTATCTATTCATCTACTCATGGACAATGGGATTCTTTCCACCTTTTGGCTATTGTGAATAGTGCTGTTATGTAAATTTGTTTATAGGTTTATAGGTTTAAGCCCAAATTTTCAATGATTTGGGGTCTATACCTAGAAGCGGAACTGCTGGGCCATATGTTAATTCTATGTTGAAAATTTTGAGGAGATACCAAACTGTTTCCAACATCAACTGCACCATTTTACATTCCCACCAGCAGTGTACAAGAGTTCCAACTTCTGCACATCCTTGCCAACACTTGTTAGTTTCTGTTTTTTTTATTTTATAATAGCCATCATAGTTGACGTGAAGTGCAATTTTATGTAGTTTTCATTTCCCTAATGACTAATGACATTGAACATCTTTTAATGTGCTTATTGGCTATTTGTATATCTTCTTTGGATAAATCCTTTGCTAATTTCTTAATTGGGTGGCTTATCTTTTTGGTTGTTGAGTTGCATGAGTCTTTTTTTTTAATATTTTGGATATTAAACCTTTATCACATTAGGATTTGTATTTTCTCCCATTCTGTAGATCATATTTTTACTTTTTTGATAATGTCCTTAGATGTACAAATTTTTTTTTAGCTTTGTTGAAATCCAGTGTTAAGTATTGAATTTTGTCTCCCAAAAGACATGTTGAAATCCTAACTACTGTCACTTCAAAAGATTATAAAGCCAAACTAAACTCGAAGGTAAAGAATCTTTTATTCCCATTGATTTGGAAACTCTATACAAATTAAAGCAATTTCTAGCGCTGCTATTTTCTTGCCCTTGTTTCTTGGTAGTATGAAGTTCCCCTGTCTCTCTGCTCACAACTCGATTTTATATATCAAAAGAGATTGGTTTAAGACACAGCCTAAACTTGTAGCTTGAATCCTGCTTCATTAATATAACTGCCTCTCATCCCCCCTCATTAACATCATAGAGGTAGAATTTAGAACCCTTAGTAAAATCACCTCAGATGACAAAATTGTAGACAATCACACAATACTGGAAATAATGGCATAGCCATGTTGACACACATTTTTGAGGAACAAAATTCAATCCATAACAATCACACACACATAAAATTTTGCTGAAGATCATTCAAAAGCAGTTGCAACAGTACATCTACAAGGAATTGGCAGAAATTCAAGCCGGATTCAGAAGAGATCATGGAACATGGGATACTATTGCTGATGTCAGATGGATCATGACTGAAAGCAGAGAATACCAGAAAAATGGTTACCTGTGTTTTATTCTCTATGCAAAGGCATTGGACTGTGTGGATCATAATAAATTATGGATAACATTACCAAGATTCCAGAACACTTAATTGTGCTCATGAGGAACCTCTCATTTGAACAGAACAAAGGAATACTGACTGGTTTATAGTCAAGAAAGATGTGTGTCCAGGTTTTATCCTTTCACCATACCTATTCAATCTGTATACTGAGCAAATATTCCAAAATGATGGACTATATAAAAAAGAACAGGGCATCAGGACTGGAGGAAGACTCATTAACAACCTGCATTATGCAGATGGCACAACCTTCCTTGCTCAAAGTGAGGAGGACTTGAAGCACTTACTGATGAAGATCAAAGACCACAGCCTTCAGCATGGATTATACCTCAACATAAAGAAAACAAAAATCCTTACAACTGGACCAATAAGCAACATTATGACAAATGGAGAAAAGATTGAAATTGTCAAGGATTTCATTTTGCTTGTATCCACAACCAATATCCATGGAAGGAGCAGTCAAGAAATCAAATGATGCATTGAGTTGGGTAAATATTCTGTAAAAGACCTCTTTAAAGCGCTAAAAATCAAAGATGTCACTTTGAGGACTAAGGTGCACCTGACCTAAGCCATAGTATTTTCAATTGCCCCATACACATGAGAAAGCTGGGCAATGAATAAGGAAGACCAAAGAAGAACTGACACCTTTGAATTGTGGTGTTGGCGAAGAATATTGAATATACCGTGGACTGCCAGAATAACAAACAAATCTGTCCTGGAAGAGGTCCAGCCAGAATGTGCATTAGAAGTGAGGAAGGGGAGACTGTCTCACATACTTTGGACAGGTTATCAGGAGGTATCAATCCCTGGAGAAGGACACCATGCTTGGTAAATTAGAAGGTCAGCGAAAAAGAGGAAGACACTCAATGAGATGGATTGACACAGTGGCTGCAACAATGGGCTAAAGCATAATAATTGTGAAGATGGTGCAGGACCAGGTATTGTTTAGTTCTATTGTACATTGGGTCGCCATAGGTTGGAATTGACTGGATGGCACCTAACAACAACAATTATAGAATTCAATACTCTTCGATTATCACATTATCAAGTGACACTTGCAGCATCAACTTAGTAGTGATTTTGAATTATTCTATTATAGAGCAGTAAGGGAAAAAAAAAAAGCCCTTAACAAAAACTACTGTCGCAACCTCACTCTTTACATACATATAAATTCAGTATTTAATAGTAATATCAGACTTGGAGAATAGGTTATTAATTATGGCACAAAAACCATATGCCACGAACAAAAAAATACAGTTTATGTGATAAAAGTATACTATTTCAGAATGGCAAGAGGTCACAAACAAGCGAGACCAAACTGAGGGCTAATTTTGTAATAAATACACAATGTGTATTTGTGTAGAATATACACTGGATTTTGAAGATTTAGCATGAAAAATTAAAATATCTTATTAAAATTATTTAATTTTTATTAACGTTTAAATGATAGTTTTGAATATATGAGTTAAATATTTTCTTAAAATTAATTTCACTTTGTGTGTGTTTTAATATTACTACTACTTTACTGTTTTATATTTAATGTTTAAAATTATACATATGGTTGACATTTGTGGTTCACATTATATTTTGAATGGACTTCACTCTTCTAGACTATGATATGCAAACTTGGAATATGAGTTCTGTAGGTACCAATGCCTTCATCCCAGCATGGCAGCAATTCTGGTGCAAATTACTGGCGATCCCATTTACAAAGGGCATGTACTCTCCAGTGTGACCTGGTGCCACCTTTACTGTTTCTCTGATTTTTTTTTTAGTTTTTTGGACTTTGTAAATATTTGAGGATGTGAGCCATTCTCCAACCATATCAGGAAGTACATCTTTCAATCTGAAATATCACATCCATTTCTTTGGTATAAAAGGATCTGTTCCTGCATGTAAAGGGACTCTTCTACTAGCTTCTCAGTAACATATTCTTCACTTACGTGTGTATTTAAAAATGATAAAAACTTTACCTTCAAATAGCTTCTTGATTCATGTTACTTTAGCATTAAGTTTGTTCACTCTTTCAAGTTAACAGATACTTATACTACTCACCACTGGTTGCCCTCAAATCAATTCCAACTCATGGCGACCGCATGTGTGTCAAAGAAGAGCTGTGCTGCATTCAGTTTTCAATGGCTGATTTTTCAGAAGTAGAAACTGGACCTTTCTTTTGAGATGCCTCTAGGTACACTTGAACCTCCAATCTTTCAGTATAGCAAACACTAAACATTTGCACTACCAATGACTCCTTATACTATTTAAATATAGAAAAAAATATGCAAAGCTAATAGTAAGATATGTAAAGCTAATCAATCCTAAAAGTAAAATACACTATATTTATAAATTATCCCTAAAATGTACATGAATCAAACGTAATAGAAGTGTATTCATTATTAAGTTAACAGCCTGATACCTATTTCTTGTCAAAGGTGACTCTTTTCTAGAATGACTGAGAATCTCAGGATTCTTTCATCATGTTAATCCATCAGGGGTCACCATGTGAGCCCAGCTGGAAGAACTGAAAATGAGTGTGGAGGAGACATGTTGTTATTGTTAGGTGCTGTCGAGTTGATTCTGACTTACAATGACCCTATGTACAATAGAACGAAACACTGAATGGTCCTGTGCCATCCTCACAGTCGTTTTTACGGTTGAGCCCACTGTTGCAGCCACTGTTTCAATCCATCTTGTTGAGGGTTCTCCTCGTTTTCACTTACCCTCTATTTACCAAGCATGATGTCCTTCTCCAGGGACTGATCCCTCCTGATAACATGTCCAAAGTGTGTGAGACATAGCCTTGCCATCCTTCCTTCTAAGGAGCATTCTGGTTGTACTTCTTCCAGGATAGACTTGTTCATTCTTTGGGCAGTCCATGGTATATTCATTGCCAACACCTCAATTCAAAGGCGTCAATTCTTCTTTGGTCTTCTTTATTCATTGTCCACCTTTCACATGCATATGAGGCAATTGAAAAGACTGTGGCTTGGGTCAGAGGCACCTTAGTCTTCAAGGTGACATCTTTGCTTTTCAACACTTTGAAGAGGTCCTTTGCAGCAGATTTGCCCAATGCAATACATCTTTTTTATTTCTTGACTGCTGCTTCTATTGGTGTTGATTTTGGATCCAAGTAAAATGAAATGCTTGATGACTTCAATCTTTTCTCTGTTTATCATGATTTTGCTCATTGGTCCAGTTGTGAGGATTTTTGTTTTCTTCATGCTGAGGTGTAATCCATACTGAAGGCTGTAGAATTTGATCATTATCCATAAGCACTTCAAATCCTCTTTACTTTCAGCAAGCAAGGTTGTGTCATCTGCACAACGCAGGTTGTTAATGAGTCTTCCTCCAATCCTGATGTCCCATCCTTCTTCATGTAGTCCAGCTTCTCGGATTATTTGCTTGGCATACAGATTGAACAAGTATGGTGAAAGAATACAACCCTGACGCACACCTTTCCTGACTTTAAACCAATCAGCATCCCCTTGTTCTGTCCGAACAACTGCCTTTTGATCCATGTAAAGGTTCCTCATGAGCACAATTAAATCTTAGGGAATTCCCATTCTTCACAATGTTATCCATAATTTGTAATGATCCACACAGTAGAATGCCTTTGCATAGTAAATAAAACACAGATAAACATCATTTGGTATTCTCTGCTTAAAGACATGATCCATCTTTCAGCCAATGATATCCCTGGTTCCATGTCCTCTTCTGAATCCAGCTTGAATTTCTGGCAGTTCTCTGTTGATATACCACTGGAGCCGCTTTTGAATGCTCTTCAGCAAAACTTTACTTGTGGGGAATTTTAATGATATTGTTTGATAATTTCCACATTCGGTTGGATCCCCTTTCTTGGGAATAGGCATAAATATAGATCTCTTCCAATTGGTTGGCCAGGTGGCTGTCTTCCAGTTTTCGTGGCATAGACTAGTGAGCACCTCCAGTGCTGCATACGTTTGTTGAAACATCTCCATTGATATTCTGTCAATTCCTGGAGCCTCGTTTTTCGCCAATGCCTTCAATGCTGTTTGGACTTCTTCCTTCAGTACCATTGGTTCCTGATCATATGCCAACTCTTGAAATGGTTGAATGTCAATCAATTCTTTTTGGTGTAATGACTCGGTATATTCCTTCCATTTTCTTTTAATATTTCCTGTGTCATTTAATATTTTCCCCGTAGAATCCTTCAGTATTGCAACTCGAGGCTTGAATTTTTTTCTTAGCTCTTTCAGTTTGAGAAATGCCGACTGTGTTCTTTCCTTTTGGTTTTCTATCTCCAGCTTTTTGCACATGTCATAATATTTTGTTTGTCTTCTCAAGCCACCCCTTGAAATCTTCTGTTCAGTTCTTTGACTTCATTATTTCTTCCTTTTGCTTTTGCTACTCAACATTCAAGAGCAAGTTTTAGAGCCTGTTCTGATGTCCATTTTGGTCTTTTCTTTCTTTCTTGTCTTTTTAATGATCTCTTACTTTCTTCAGGTATGATGTCCTTGATGTCATTCCACAGCTCATCTGGTCTTCGGTCATTAGTGTTCAAAGCATCAAAGCTATTTTTGAGATGGTCTCTAAATTCAGGAGGGATATACTCAAGTTCATACTTTGGCTCTCCTGGACTTGTTCTAGCTATTTGCTAAAAGTCTTGTCCAGGAAGTGACCTAATGACTCCCTGAAATTTCAGCAGCTGGAACTAATTGACATGACTACAATGAACTGCAAGGAAGATGAGAATTTACAGTCAAGCTGTGGACACAGGAAGAAGAGTGTATAGATTCTGTTGAGCAGTTAGCAATCTCTGCCATAAGTAAGGTAGAAAATAACATCTCACTGAAAACAAAAAAATGAGTTGTTTTTGAGTCAACTCGGACTTATAGTGACCCTATAGGACAGAGTAGAACTGCCCCATAGAGTTTCCAACGAACACCTAGTGGATTTGAACTGCCAACTTTTTGGTTAGCAGCCATAGCTCTTAACCACTACATTACCAGGGTGTCCTGACATCTCACAGATGTACATAAAACCAAAAACCCTTGGTGAAATTCTACCAAATCAACATCAGAAAGAAATCTAAAGCTTATAAGGTAACCAATTAAGGTGTGTAATATTTATCTAAAAGCATCTTTTCTCAATAATAATGTTATAGACATGAGAGTCAAGGAAGGAAATACATATATATTCTCATTTCAATGAATGTAGAAAATATTTGATAACATTTACTACCTTATTTTAAAAGAAATAATTATTTGCAATCTAGTAGTTATAAATATATATATATGTATTTTTTCTTTTGGAAACATTTTAAAGGAAACCCATTTTTTGCCTGCAACAAAAGACAAAAAAATCACAAGAAGCATGCATATCAAAGGCTTGAAGTGGCTAGAATGGCAGTTACTGTCACCATCATTAACCATGCTGTGTTTATTCAGTCTAATGCAAAAAAATAAATGAAAGAAATAATAGGTATAATTTTGGAAAAGTAAAAGTGGAATTATCACTCTACATCTTATGAGTGCATTAGAATGACTGTCTACTTAGAAATATCTAAAAGATTCACGTGTAAAATGGATAGACTAACAAGAATTTTAAGTAACATCACAGGCTAGGAAATAAATATACTAAAAATGATTGTCCCATTTAACAAAAATTGGCAGTTGGATATGATTATATATTTGTATATACATGCATACACTTATTAATGTAAACATTCAGAAAAGTAAGAAACAAGAAGTAGGAAGATTATATATGAAAAAATTTTGCTAAAATTTATAAAAGATGAATTTTCTAATTCATGGATTGAATGTGCTTTCTCTAAAATTTTCAGGTAAAATTGTACAGGGTATAGGCAGGGTGGAAGTGAAAACTTGGGATTTGCTTCTTTTTTTCCTGAAAGAATAGAGTCCAGAGTATCCAGAGACATTTTGCACAAGAAAAGGTGTGTTGTACTCTTATGGTGTGGTACTTACACAAATAAAGTCAAATGGGCAACAAATTTCAATCATGACAAAACTGGCATTTAAAATTAATAGAAAAAAGAGATGAGTTATTCAATAGAAGCTAGCAAGAAATTTGGCTAAAATTTGTGAAATGCTGCAAATATTTTGGATACTTCACATTTTATATTAACATGCCTTTCATGCAGATTAAATATATAAATACAAAACAAATGGCTTAAGGAAAACTTAGGCAAACATTCAGCTATTCATATGGTACTAAGGTTTGTAAGAAACAAAGAAAAATGGGAATATACAACCTAAAAAACAAAATGGCTATTACAATATATCAAAATCCTAAAGCTCAAATGCTAAAGCAAAATGAAGTGTTAATTCATATACAAAAAACTACTCCCCAAAGAAATACTCTATATATGGGCCACTACTATTATCTATCAGGAAATATTTAACATGTGCTATAGGCAATTTTTTTTATAGGCAAAGGCAATGGATCAAACGTAGCAGTGATTATGAAGGTGACACAAAACAAGCAACGTTTTGTTTTGTTATATATGAGGTTGCCATAAGTTGGAGTCCACTTGACAGCAACTAGCAGCAACAACACCATAGGCAAAGGTATAGTGTTCTTCATATGTGAAATATTTAATAAATTCAAATTTTAAAATAGTTACAATTTAAAACAAGCTCAATGTTCAACAATGTTATTAATAACACAAATCCAGAAACTATTAAAATCATGAATTATCTAATGGTTTGCTGACGTTTTATGACACAGCAAGAATGACTCCAAATATATTAGAATAAGTGTGTATTTATATCACAAATGTTAGCAGAAGAAATCTCTGTTATTGAAACAATATACATTTTATATTTGTAATTTTAAATGATTTTCAATTTTACTATAATGAAATTATTTTGCTTATTAATGGGAAAGTAAAACACCATATGATAGTCACTTGTTATTTTTATGAAAGTAAAATGCTTTGAAATCAGAGAGACTCATGTTCAACCTCTGGCTTTGTTTAGTAGATATGTTTTCTTAACATTCTTAATCAGAGATTCATTTTTCATATATATATATATACAGGGAAAGCTGGAACTCGATGGACTTCCTTGTTTTCCTGGGTCTTGCAAGCTTCTGCCTTTGCCAGCGTGCAGTCTCACACGGCAGTGGGTTAGTCTCACACTTTCCTATAGCTTATTTAAGTGGAAAGTATTTGAGCTTTTCTTCTTTGACATATTTCCTTCTTAGACAGGTTCCAGGATTCCCAGGTTTTATTGTATATATGTTGTTGTTAGTTGCTGTCGAGTTAGTTCCAACTCACAGCGACCCTATGTACAACAGAACAAAACACTCCCAGGTCCTGCACCATCCTCACAATCATTACTATGTTTGAGCTCATTGTTGCAGCCACTGTGTCAATCTGTTCTGTTGAGAGTCCTCCTCTTTTACCATGCAAAATGTCCTTTTTCAAGGACTAGTCCTTCCTGAGGAAACCCTGGTGGCATAGTGGTTAAGTGCTACAGCTGCTCACCAAAAGGCCACAGTTTGAATCTACCAGGCACTCCTCAGAAACTCTGTGAGGCAGTTCTACTCTGTCCTACAGGGTCACTATGAGTCAGAATCGACTAGACGGCAGGGGATTTGGTTTTGTTTTTTTGGAGTCCCTCCTGATAACACATCCAAAGCACGTGAGACGAAATCTCGCTTTCCTTGCCTGTAAAGATCATTCCGGCTGTACTTTCGCTAAGACAGATTTGTTTGTTCTTCTCACAGTCCATGGTGTGTTTCATATTCTTTACCATTACCATAATTTAAAGGTATCAGTTCTTCTTTGATCATCCTTATTCGTTGTACGACTTTTACATGTATATGAGGTAACTGAAATTACCATGGATTGGGTCAGGCGAACCATAGTCCTCAAAGTGACATCTTTGTTTTTTGACATTTTAAAGAGTTCATTTGCAGCAGTTTTTCCCAATGCAAAATATAAGCGCATGTACACACATGCACACACACACACACACACGAATTAGGTGAGAATTAAGTGAGATAGTATCTCCCAGCAGTTAATATTGATGGCATAGCACATTCTCATGACATTAGTTCCTTTGTACTTCTAGTTGACTCATACTGTATCTCACTCTGAATATGTGAAATGTATTCTAGCAATTATCTACACTTTTTTTTTTTTTTAAACAAATCACTCTAAAATTCGTTCTGTATGTCTTTTCTCACAATTCCATGGTACAGCAGTTTTGGCAATTAGGGGAGATGGCTCTTCTCTGCTGAATGTGATGTCAGCAGGGCTCATTCATGTAGTTGGCTGGCCTGAAGGATAACGACTGATCTAATATCACCTCCTTCACTTGCCTGAAAGTTGTGTGGGGCTGTCAGGCGGGGCACAGAGATCTTCCTCCTCAAGGCATCTCCATATATATTAATTAACCTGCCTCACATGGCAGCGGAAGTCAAAGATGGTAAGGCTGAATCTCCAAAGTCTTGTGAGGCCTTGACTTGGAAGTCACACAATGTCACAAAGTCACATAGTATCACAAAGTTATGCAGTATCACTTCCAGGGTACTATAATAATCATAAAAAAAAAAAAAATACCAGTCCAGGTACAAGGCATAGGAAAATTAACTGAGAAAAATAGGAAAGTCACATTGCAATGTGACTTTCAATCTACCCTGGTAGATCGAACATTTTGGCAATTCTCAGGGAGAATATGGATTGGAAAGATTTATGAAGCTTTGTTTTTAGAAAGAGAAAGAAGTTAATAAATGGAAGAAAAGAAATAAAGCCTTTGAACAAATGCTTATGTGTATGGATGCTATTATCTCTACATTTAATTTCATCATGTTGATGGTATTTGTATGTATTAGAGAATAGACGCCATAGTAACTTATCTCAGTGTCTTTAGGTCAGCCTGCTTCCATGCTATAATACTATGATTGACTCACCTATGGATTATTGCCTGGGATCAGTAATGATTCTTTTCAATGGAAAAAGAAAATTGTGCTTTCAGTTCTATGGTAGAAAGCACTCACAAGTAATATGATTTGTTTTGCTTATGTGTTTAGGTAGCAAATTTGTATCACTCTTTATATAAAATATTATATATTCATGATGACCAAAAGTGGAAGAAATGAGTCAATTAGTGGAAAGAGGAAGAGAGAAAATGAAATTTTGAATGGGGATATTAGAAGAAAGGGAATATTATGTCTATCAGGAGGATGGCAAATATACATACCCGTGAAAACCTGTTGCCATGGAGTCTATTCCAACGTGTAGCAACCGTATAGGACAGAGTAGAACTGCCCCATAGGGTTTCCAAGGAGGGGCTGGTGGGTTCGAACCACCTACCTTTCTACCAGCAGCCAAGTGCTTAACCACTGTACCATCAGGACTTCTACAGATTAAAAAATGGAGAGTTAAACTAACAATGTGACCCAAATATAAATATAGTTATTGCAGACAAATGACTCATATGTACCTCTATACTTTAAAAAAAATCCCACATAAATAAATATTTATGGAATATGTTGATAACATATTGAATTCCAGTTTGGTTGCTGCTTACTATAATTTTTAATAATCCACATATGATTTAACAACATTTGTTACATATTCCTTAAATATGCTTCATTTATTTTAACTGCCATCTCTCTCTCTATCTATAAATTTATTGTGATAAAGAATTTTTAATAATACTGCATTAATTGATGTCGGTTAAAGTTGGTGACTGAATTAAAGGGCAAATAAAATGATGGTGATTAAACTTGAAGGAGATGTCATCATCATTCCAAAACAACTATCTTCAGTATGATAGAAAACAAAATGAAACAATCCATACATCATCTTTATTTTTCTCTTGGCCAAACTAGTGAAAAAAAATTTCCCACTCTGACAGGGCACAATGTAAAATCCTTCATCTCGGTTTAGGTATAGATAGATTTATCATTTATAAAGTTAAACCTCATCTTTAGCTTTTTATGCATGCTTCATTTTCTACTCTATTGAGATTCATTCTTTCCGCAAGCTCAGGGTATTTTCTAAGATCTTTGATACTTTTTCCTAACCTTAAAAAGCGAGGCACCTTACCATGGGGGTAAACTGGAGGCAATATGCTTTACGACCAAGGTGTCAGGTACTACCCCTCCCTCGGCACCAAATGGTTTCTCCTGGTAACAATTCGTATCCAGAGACTGAATCTTTAACATCAGGAACAGGACAAAATGCTCCTTCATGTGCCCTATTTATGTCAAGTTTCACAAAATTAATAGGAAATTCCTTGTTGAACTATTTGCTCTGCCTGATGATTGCTGTCTGTTCCTTTATTCTTTTACTGATTCAAACTCCAAAATCCCAAAACCCACCGCCATTGATTTGATTCAGGCTCATCATGACACCGTAGGAGAGCGTAGAACTGCCCCACAGGATTTCTAAGGCTGTAATTTTTAAGGAGCCAGAATGTTCCTTAGAAGCAAGAATGCTGAGACATTGTCTCATGTACGTTGGACATGTTATGAGGAGAGATCAGTACCTGGAGAAAGACATCATGCTTGATAAAGCGGAGGGTCAGCAAAAAAGAGGAAGGCCCTCCATGAGATGGATTGACACAGTGGCTGCAACAATGGGCTCAAACATAGCTACAATTGTGAGGATGGCACAGGACCTGGAAGTATTTTGTTCAGTTATACATAGAGTCATTGACTCAAAGGCACCTAACAACAACAATCTTTGTGGAAGCAGACTGCCAAGTCTTCCTCCCACAGAACCAGGCTGGTGGATTTAAACTGCAAGCATTTCTGTTTGCTCCCAGTGCTTAGCTGCTGTACTACCAGGGCTCCCATGATTCAACTTACCTATTAATTCAGGTGGAAACCCTGATGGCATAGTGGTTAAGTGCTACAGCTGCTAACCAAAGGGTCGGCAGTTCACATCGGCCAGGCACTCCTTGGAAACTCTATGGGGCAGTTCTACTCTGTCCTACAGGGTCGCTATGAGTCGGAATCCACTCGTTGGCACTGTGTTTGGTTTTTTGTTTGTTAATTCAGTTAAGACTGTTGCTTAGGTATGCTTTTTGTTATGTAAAACTCAAAGAATAGGCATGGAAATATGTTCAGATCTTTTGTATTTCTCTCACATTGTCATTTTAATTTAAAGCCTTGTATGTAATGAAAACGTGATAATAGAACATAAAATAAAGACATTGGCAGAAATCAAGTGCCCATAAATACCCAGGTTATATTGTTACTGAAAATGCATGTTGCTTTATGTGAATTAAAAAAAAAAAAAAAACTTCAATGTGGTTGCTATTTAAAGTGCAAACTATGAATCTCACAATTAGAGTTGTGTAAAGAAATTTCCATAGAAAACTGTTCAGTCACTATTCTAGAGGGAATTGGTAACAGACGGGATGAAATAAGTTTTAGTATACAGAGAAGTGAATGTGAACAATCTTAGGGCTAAAATAAGTTGAGACATTAGGAAAATCACCAGTACAGCATTGTTTTCCCCCCAATTTCCATTTTTTTGTTGTTGTTGGATGCCATGGAGCTGATTCTGACTCATAGCAACCCTATGTACAACAGAATGAAACACTGCCTGGTCCTGTGCAATCCTCACAATCTTTATGCTTGAACCCATTGTTGTGGCCACTGTGTCAATCCATCCCCTTGAGGGTCTTCGTCTTTTTCTCTGACCCTCTAATTTACCATGGATGATGTCCTTCTCCTGGGACTGGTCCTTCCTGATAACATGTCCAAAGTACATGAGAAGTCTCGCCATCCTTGCTTCTAAGGAGCACTCTGGCTGTACTTCTTCCAAGACAGATTTGTTCATTCTTTTGGCATTCCATGGTATATTCGATATTCTTCATCAACACTGTAATTCAAAGGCATCAATTCTTCTTCAGTCTTCTTTATTCATTGTCCAGCTTTAGCATGCATATAAGGCGATTGAAAGTATTGTGGCTTAGGTCAGGTGCACCTTAGTCCCCAAAGTGACATGTTTGCTTTTTAGCACTTCAGAGAGGTCTTTTGCAGCAGATTTGCCCAATGCAGTATGTCTTTTGACTTCTTGACTGCTGTTTCCATGGATGGATTCAAGGAAAATGAAATCCTTGACAACTTCAATCTTTTCTCTGCTTATCGTGATGTTGCTTATTGGTCCAGTTGTGAGGATTTTTATTTTCTTTATGTTGAGGTGTAATCCATACTGAAGGCTGTAACCTTTGATCAGCATCAGTGAGTGCTTGAAGTCCTCTTCACTTTCAGCATTCAGATTCTGGGATTATTTTCTCAGCATACAGATTGAATAAGTATAGTGAAAGGTTACAGCCTTGACACACACCTTTCCTGACTTTAAACCACACAGTATTCCCTTGTTCTGTTCAAACAACAGCCTCTTGGTCTATTTATAGGTTCCTCATGAGGAAAAATAAGTGTTCGGGAATTCCCATTCTTCCTGACATTATCCGTAATTTGTTGTGATCCATACAGTCAAATGCCTTTGCATAGTCAATAAAACACAGGTAAACATGTTTTTGGTGTTCTCTGCTTTTAGCCAAGATCCACCTGAAATCAGCAATGATATTCCTGGTTTCAAGACCTGTTCTGAATCCATGCAGCTTGAACCTCTGGCAGTTCCCTGTTGATGTGTTGCTACAACCACTTTTGAATGATCTTTAGCAAAATTTTACTTGTATATGATATTAATTATACTGTTTGACAGTTCCCACATTCTGTTGGATCACTTTTCTTTGAAATGGGCAGAAATATGGATATCGTCCATTCTGTTGGCCAGGTAGCTGTCTTCCAAATTTCTTGACATAGATGAGTGTTCACTTCCAGCACTGCATCCATTTGTTGAAACATCTCAACTGGTATTCTGTCAATTCCTGGAGCCTTCCTTTTCTGCCAATGCCTTCACTGCAGCCTGAACTTCTTCATTCAGCCCCATCAGTTCATGATCATATGCTATCTTCTAAATGGTTGACTATGGGCCAATTCTTTTTGGCACAGTGACTCTGTGTATTCCTTCCATCTGCTTTTGATGCTTTCTGCATTTTTCAGTATTTTCCCCATAGAATCTTTCACTATTGCAACTTGACGTTTGAATTTTTTTTTTCAGTTCTTTTAGCTTGAGAAATGCGGAGCATGTTCTTCCCACTTGGTTTTCTAACTCCAGATCTTTGCCCATTTAATTATAATAATTTGTCTTCTCAAGCTGTCCTTTCAAATCTTCCATTCAAGTCTTTTACTTCATCATTTCTTCAGTTCGCTTTAGTCATTCTAAGTTCAAGTGCAAGTTTCATAGTCTCTTCTGACATCCATTTTGGTCTTTTCTTTCTTTCCTTTCTTTTTAGTTACCTCTTGCTTTCTTTGTGTATGATGTTCTTGATGTCATTCCATGGCTTGTCTTGTCTTCGGTCATTAGTGCTCAATGTGTTAAATCTATTCTTGAGACGGTCTCTAGCTTCAGGTGGGATATACTGAAGATAGTGTTTTGGCTCTTGTGGACCTGTTCTAATTTTCTTCAGCTTTGCAGCTCTGTTATTCTATGAGCACTGGTGGCACAACAGGTAAGCACTCAGCTGCTAACCAAAGGTCATCAGTTAGAACCCATCACCTACTCTGTGGGAGAAATATGTGGCAGTCTGCTTCCCTAAATATTTACAGCCTTGGGAACCCTGTGGGGCCGCTCTACTCTGTCCTATAATGTTATTATGAATAGAATTGACTCAACGACAACAGAGTTTATTATTCAGGGAAATTGGCTATCTTCAGTTTCGGGAGGCTTTTTTTTTTTTTTTTTTTTTTACTATTGTTGAGATCACAGTAAGCTGCTAAGAGAACAAAACTTTTTATTGGTAGCAGTTTAAGGAAAAAAAAAAAGACATACATTGCCATTTTGAATCAAATCTACCTAAAATTGGAGGAAATAAAAGAAGTACAGGAAAACAGTAAACACACACACCCCAAACAAGCACAAAATCCCACACTTGTAGCCAGATATATTTCAATTATATTTCAGATTCATTTGCACAGGTTACCCTAAGCACTTCTTCTCTTATCTCATTAGAAGCATGAATTTGTAATTCTTTGCCTCCTGGATGGTAATAGGGGTGAGGTAGGTTCTCAGAAGGGAGTATGGGAAGTAGAAATGGCCTGAGAAAGTAGACTTTTGCAAAGAGTTTAGAGTTTGAACCACTTGAAGAGGCTATGTCAGGTGTTCTAAAGTAAATATTTTGGTGAGACAGAAGACAAACAAACAAACAAAAAAAATCCTGGAGAAATTTCCAAAGATTGACATAGGCCAGAGGACTATAGGACTTGGAAATGGTGGGGACCAAGCCCTGCTTCATACTAGAACCCCAAGAAAGTTGACCAGACCTCGTAGAAAATCCACTGACCATTGCATTTAGGAAGGCAGAATCTTAAGCACTAGAGTTGGGCAAAGTTGCCTCTGGCCAAGCTTATCAAAGAACCGGCAGGCCTTCCAGATTTGTAAGGAACACTTCATGCTCAAATAAAGGTGAAGGAAAGAGTGCTGACATTGATACCACTGTTCAATTGGTACAATTCACTGTGATCAGGAGCCAGAGAATATTTGGGAATGAAGGAAAATATGACTTAGATTACCTGTTATTTAGCCAAGAAAAAAATGTCTCATATGTGGCTAAAAAATCAAAGAGTACTGTTAGTGGAGATAGAATTAGAAGAAGCATCTTGCATCATTTTCAAATCCCCAGGCTAAGTTTTTCAGGAAAAATACAGATTACTACCCTAATATAAAATATTAATTTAAAAACTTATACAGGGTTTCAAGCAGGCACATTTTCAACCTCCATATCAGTTTTTCCAAGAACACTGACGACAACATCTCAATACCTACATTAATATCATTTGTTGTGTTTTTGAATATTTTTCTTATGCATTAAATATCTCAGGAAAAATATAATTTCAATAAAGGAACTGAAAATTATCATTCTTACCCATTTTGCCCCAGGGAAAAACACATGCACTTATCTATGCACATACTTGATGCCGTGGATTGAATTGTGTCACCCAAAAATATGTGTATCAATTTGGCTGGGCTGTGATTCCCAGTATTGTGTGATTGTCCACCATTTTGTCATCTGCTGTGATTTTCCTATGTGTTGTAAATTCTATCACCATGGTGTTAATGAGATGGATTAAATTGTGTTTAAACCAACCTCTTTTGACGTATAAAAGAGAGAAGCCAGCAGAGAGACAGGGAGGCTTCGTACCCTTAAGAAAGCCATATCAGGAACAGAGCACATCTTTGGACCCAAGGTTCCTGCGTGGAGAAGCTCCTAAACCAAGGGAAGATTGATGACAAGAACCTTCCTCCAGAGCTGATGGAGAGAGAAAGCCTTCCCCTGGAGATGACTCCCTGAATTTGGATTTGTAACCTACCAGACTGTGAGAGAATAAACTTCTGTTCATTGAAACCTTCCACTTGTGGTATTTCTGCTACAGCAGCACTAGATGACTAAGACACACACACATACAATAGAAATGATAGGATACAAGTTATCAAAATTATTGACTCAATATTCTCTTCCTTTTTCCAATATCATAAAAGTCATAAATGAAGACAAGTTAAAAAACACACTTGTAGTTACCAGAGGGAATTCAAAAACCATAAGGAAAGTTGGGTCTATGCCATATGAAAATGAAAAGGCCTGGAAGTTTTCCAATGACAAATTTTCCTAGAAAAGAGAAAGAATATTTAATATGCTACAATGAGGAATGGTTGTAGCACAGTGGTGAGAGCACTCAGCTTCTAACCTAAAGGTCAGTAAGGTGGTTCCAACCCACAAGCTACTCCACAGGAGAAAGATGTGACAATCTGCTTTTGTAAAGATTTACAGCCTTGGAAACTGTACGGGGCAGTTTTACTCTATTCTATAGGGAGCTATGAGTCGGAAATGACTTGATGGCAAAGGGGTTTATGCCATGATGTATAGATAGGTTGTTGTTGTTGTTGTGTGCCATGGAGTTGATTCCGATTCGTAGCGACCCTATAGGACAGTGTAGAACTGCCCCATAGGGTTTCAGGGGAGCAGCTGGTAGATTGGAACTGCCAACCTTTTGGTTTGCAGCCTGAGCTCTTAATCACTTCACTACCAGGGCTCTGTATTTATTTATTCCAGATGTAAAGATTTTGACCTGGCCTCTTTGGCCAGGACATTAAAAGTTCAGACTCAGTATACTCAGTACTTTTGTACCTAGTAAGTAATGCACTTACTGTCATCTCACAAAAGTGACAGTGGAATGACCTCACAATGTCTTTTTATCAGTAAAATGTCAGTCTCTATAAAAAGAGTGTTCAGCTGCCAATATGTTAGCATTTATCTTGCTTAATGTAAAGTCAATATTTCAGTGTAAGCTAATTACATTGGGCATTAACTAACAAAAACATCTTGCCTTTTCAAGTGACTTGGAAATAAAAGGCTGTTCAAGAACAAGTCATCTGTAAGTAAATGCTAATTGGCCTGCTGGCAATTTATTAAATTGTTACATGAAATAGGTGATTTATTTGATTATACTTTTAATATTCTGCTGCTAAATTGGCAAGAGCATTCTTGCATTCAGCTACTATCGCTGATGAGTGGAGAACACTGGGAGCTCATTTAGTTTTGAATGTTTGGGGCAATAAGGATCCATATACTTCATGAAGGCAGAGGACAGCGGAATCTACGTAACAGGTGATGTATCTGTCTCGACTCAGGTAATAATGTCACAAAAAAAATAAAGACATTTTGTTGTTTTCCCCTGGACTTTTCAGTTATAAAGATCCCTGCTCCTACCCATTCACATATTTGGACACATTGAGAGTTGTGGGGAGGGTATCATGTCCACAAAATTTCCAAATAGTGGAATATCCATTCAAACACAAACATGGGTTCAAATTCTAGGGAATATTCAAATAACACTATGCAATTTTCAGATTATCTAAAAAAAAAAAAGCATATCGGTTCTAGCAAGGATGTTTTCTATTGGTGCTGTAACAAATTACCTCAACTTTGCCATGAATAGCCATCGAGGCAACTCTGACTCATGGTGATCCCATGCATGTCAAAGTAAGACTGTGCTCCATAAGGTTTTCAGTGGCTGACTTTTCTGAAGTAGATTGCCAGGCCTTTCTTCAGAGGCACCTCTAGGCAAGCTAGACCATCCACCCTTTCAGTTAGTAGCTAAGCACATTAACCATTTGTACCACCCAAGGACTTTAAAAAAGGGGCTTAAAAATCACAAATTTGTTATTTTACAGTTCTGTAGATGAGAAGTCCAAAATAGGTCTTATTAGGCTAAGCATAAGGTGTTGGGAGAACTGATTTTTGGGGTGTTGGGGGGTGGGGGAGTGCAGAATAATGTTTTTCAGGAGGCTCTAGGAGAGAATCCATTTCCTTGCCTTTTCCGGCTTCTAAAGGCTTTCCTCTTTCCTTAACTCCTGGCCCGCTTCCTCCATTTTCAAAGCCAGCAACATCAGGCTGGGTCCATCTCATGCTTCCATATCTCTGGCTCTTGACCATAGTCGGAAAATGCTCTCCACTTATGGGGACTCATTTTATTTGACAAGCCCCTATAGACATCTCTACTCAGGCCAAGGGCGCTGGACAAAACTGCCCCAAAGTCGCCTTTGCCAAAGATTTGTGGACATCACTGCCTCTGTTATATATCACGTCAGATGTTAGCATATTTTAAATGTTAATAACCTGGTAATAACCCACTACTAAAAGAATATGGTCCAGTGTTCTCAATGTGCTATTCAGAATTTCAAAAATAATCTCTTATCTTCCTCTTCTGTCTCCTTTTAAACCACAGTCTGGCAATATTCTTGGATACATGTCTCACCATTTTATCAATAATATCACAATTTATTTTGCCTTTCCCATGCTCTGGAATTCTTTTCTGTTTTTTATATCCATATAAGTATGTCTAGATAATTACATCTATATAATTGCATGCATATAATTGCAGTTCATGCTTGTTTTCAGTAGCTTTCCCTGATCTCTACTCACAACTCTGGTCCATATTCATACAGTTACACACAGTTTAGCACCTTTAGGTACAGATGTAGCACATTTTTTGAATAGTTATATTCACGCTAAAGGAAAGTTATCTGTTCACCTCTAATATTTAGATCATACTTTTAGGAAAAAAAATGTAGAACACACACATTATTTGAGTAATAAAAGGTATATCCCGTGGAACAGAGAAGGTAAACACTTTTGTCTGAAAAATGAAAGAATAGGAAACTGGTGGTGGTTGTAGTAGCTTTTCCTGCCTATCAGTGATGGTATGTTTCCGGACAGTGGCAGACATTGGGAAGACCCTCTGCCCAAGCAGTGAAGGAAGTTTTTTGATTAGTCCACGCATTTGCTCTAGGGAAAGAACATCTTGGCTCATTATTTTCCTTGGCTCCTGGCTTTACATTCTGGGGGTATTGTTCTCTGTCTGGTAACATCTTTGCCACATTAAAAGTAGTAAAAAGGAGGTTATGCCCTCTCAAGGGCTTCATGGATTTTATACTGTCTTCTTTATGTAAATTGGGGGGCCCAAAGAATATTTTACCGTGATGTAGTTTTAAAGCCCTCTCATGATTACTTTGGAAATTCTTAAAAGACTTATAAATTATTTTCTTGAAGTTTACTTTATATGGGGTAACCATACCCAAACTTCTTTCTCAGACACCCTCTGCAAGTCTCCTTTATTTCTTTACTTCCTTCCCCCACATCTCTCTCTCTACCTCTGAATGTAATGGCAATCACCTTGGGAAAATCTGAAACCTAACTTTCAAGTTGGGAACCTAACTTTTTTCATTTAAACTTTTCCATAAAGCTGAGTCTGTTTGTTTTACTGAGACATTCGGGTGACATTTTGTCACTCAAAACTTTTTTTTTTTTTTTTTTTAGTTTTATTTCCTACTGCTTGGAGTCCAGGCAGTGTCAGATTTTCTAATTATTCAAGCGCCAAATGTTTGGACTCAATATTCTTTTATTTGTGATTGCAATGTGATTCTTATTCACAAGTACCTTCTTGTCACTCTTTGTTCATCTGCAGGGGCAACTAACACGTCATACACTATCATTGGTAATTCTTGCCCTATAGTCATTCTGTTGCTACAGCCTAAGGCTGAAAATAGATTTACTTTGTTTTGTGTTACCTAATGTTGGTCTGTACACTTTCTGCCTGCAAATTCTAGTTATTGCCATTGCCACCTGCTCCCAGGTCACTCAACCAAAATTGTACTATTTGGAGTTTATTACAATATTAATTCATCTCGCATTACTAATTTCTGAATCCTTTTAGTTTCATTTGGGAAAATAGAAACCATCTCTAGGTGTTTTGAGCAGAAAGAGATTTCAAATCAGAAATTTGGCATCTATCAAAACATTGGAAATACTGTAGAGAAAGTGTTTGCTGTGTTATTACTAGTGTACTAGTTTCCTATTGTAACAAATTACCACAAACTTAGTAGCTTACAACAACATAAATTTATTATCTTATAGTTCTAAGGTTAGAAGTGTGACATGGGTTTCACTGAGACAAAGTCAAGATGTCAACAGAACTGCATTCCTTTCTGGAGGCTCTGGGAGACTCTGTATTCTTGCCTATTCCAGCTTCAAGAGGTTGCCTGCAGAATTTGACTAGTAGTGACCTTTCTGCATCTTCAATGCCAGCAATATTTTATTTCTCAGACCTTTCATCCTTAGTCACATCTTCTTCTGATCACAGCCATTTTAATGACCCATGTGATTAGAGTGTGTCCATTTGAATAATCTAGAATAATTGCTCCATGGTGTTTGTTCTTATCTGTAATCACATCTCCAAAGTCACTTTTGCCATGTAAAATAACAGTTACGTGTTCTGGGAATACAGTGTGGACATTTGGCGACCATTATTCTGCTTACCAAAACCTGATATCAAGAACAGAGATTTTGTTGTTCATAAATTAGAAACCTATGAAAAATTTATGCATATTTCCCATATTACCTCTCACTCAAAAGCTGATGAATTGTAAGGGGAAAAGGCCACTGAAAAATTGGCCTGGAGAAACATACACATGTGCCAGCATTACTTGTGGAGGAGATAAAATGGTTTCATTCCCTGCCAAATCTCAAGCCAATTTTTCTGCATAAATCATGTAGGGAAGTGTGTATGCAAGGGTCATTGTTGTTAGGTACCATAGAGTCAATTCCAATACATGGTGACTCTATGTGCAACAGAACAAAACAATGCCCAGTCCTGTGTCATCTTCACAATCTTGGTTATATTTGAACACACTATTGCAACCACTGTGTCAATCCATCTTTTCTAGGATCTTCCTCTTTTTCACTGACCGCCTACTTTACCAAGCATGATGTTCTTCTCCATGGTCTGGTCCCTACTGACAACATGTTCAAAGAATGTGACGCAAAGTCTCACCATCCTCACTTCCAAGTAGCACTCTGGCTATTCTTCCTAGACACACTTGTTAGTTCTTCTGGCAGGCCATGGTATATTCAATATTTGTTGCCAACTCCACAATTCGACTGCATCAATTCTTCTTCAGTCTTCCTTATTCATTGTTCAGTTTTCACATGCATATTAAAAAAAAAAAATTATTTTTTTTATTTTGAAAATACCATGGCTTGAGTCAGGAATACCTTAGTCCTCAAAGTGATATCTTTGCTTTTCAAAACTTTAGAGAGCTCTTTTGCAGCAGATTTGCCCAATGCAACATGTCATTTGTTTTCTCGACTGCTGCTTCCATGGGCATTAATTGTGGATCCAAGTAAAATGAAATCCTTGATAACTTCAATCTTCTCTCCGTTTATCATGATATTGCTCATTGGTCCAGTTGTGAGGATTTTTGTTTTCTTTATGTTGAGGTGTAATCCATACTGAAGGCTGTAGTCTTTGATCTCCATCAGTAAGTCCTTCAAGTTCTCTTCACGGTCAGCAAGTAAAGTTGTGTCATCTGCATAATGCAGGTTATTAATGAGTATTCCACTAATCCTGATGTCACATTCTTTTTCATATAGCCCAGCTTCCGGATTCTTTACTCAGCATACAGATTGAATAAACATGGTGAAAAGATACAACCCTGATGCACACCTTTCCTGATTTTAAACCATGCAGTATCCCCTTGTTCTGTTCAAATGATTGCCTCTTGGTCTACATACAGGTTCCACATGAGCACAATTAAATGTTCTGGAATTCCCATTTTTCACAATCTTATACATAACTTGTTATGATTCACATAGTCAAATGCCTTTTCATAGTTGATAAAACACAGGTAAACATCTTTGTGGTATCCTCTGCTTTCAACAAGAACCATCTAACATCAGCAATGATATCCCTAGTTCCATGTTTTCTTCTGAATCTAGTTGGAATTTCTAGCAGTTCCCTGTCGACGCTTTTGAATGATCTTCAGCAAAATTTTACTTGCGTATGATATTATTTGGTAATTTTCACATTCTGTTGGGTCATCTTTCTTTGGAATGGGCACAAATATGGATCTCTTTCAGTGGGTTGGCAAAGTAGCTGTCTTCCAAATTTCTTGGCATAGAAGAGTGAGCACCTCCAGTGCTGCATCCGTTTGTTGAAACATCTCAATTCCATCAAATCTTGAAGCCTTGTTTTTCACCAATGCCTTCAGTTCAGCTTGGTCTTCTTTCTTCAATATCATTCGTTCTTGATCATAGGATACCGCCTGAAGTGGTTGAAGTCAACCAGTTCTTTTTGGTGCAGTGATTTTGTGTATTAAATCCCTCTTCTTTAGATGTTTTTCGAGTAGTTCAAAATTTTTTCTGTGGAATTCTTAATATTGCCACTCGAGGCTTGAATATTTTCTTCAGTTCTTTCAGTTTGAGAAATGCCAAATGTGTCTTCCCTTTTTGTTTGCTAATTCCAGGTCATGGCACATTTCATTTTAATAGTTTACTGTATCTTCTCAAACTGCCCTCTGACATCTTCTGTTCATTTCTTTAACTTCATCATTTCTTCCTTTTGCTTTAGCTACTCTATGTTCGAGAGCAAGTTTCAGAGTCTCTTCTGACATTCCTTTTGATCTTTTATTTTCCTTTCCTTCTCTTTTTAATGACATTTTGCTTTCTTCATGCAGATGTCTTAGATGTCATTCCACAATTTCCCTGGTTTTCAGTCATTGGTGTTCGATTTGTCAAATTTGATATTGACAGCATGTCCAAATCATAAGGACTATAATCAAAGTCACATTTTGGCTCTGTGGACTTGTTTTAATTTTCTTCAATTTCAGCTTGAAATGCATAAGAGCAACTGATGGTCTGTTTTACAGTCAGCCCCTGGCCTCATTCTGACTGATGATATTGAGCGTTTCCATTGTCTCTTTCCACAGATATAGTCGATTTGATTCCAGCTTTTTCCATCAGGTTAGATCCATGTGTACAGTAACCATTAATGTTGTTGAAAAAAAGATATTTGCAATGAATAAGTTGTTGGTCTTGCATCACCAAGACCATGTTTTCCAACTACTGATTCTTCTTTATTTCCAACTTTCATATTCCAATCACCAGTAATTATTAATGCATCTTGATTACATGCTTGATCAATTTCAGACTGTAGAAGTTGGTAAAAATCTTCAATTTCTTTATCTTCGGCTTTAGTGGTTGGTGTGTAAATTTGAATAATAGTTGTATTAACTGATCTTCTTAGTATGCATATAGATATTATCCTATCCCTGGCAGTATTGTACTCCAAGATAGATCTTGAAATGTTCTTTTTAGTAATGAATGCAATGCCATTCCTCTTCAATTTGAATTCCCAGCAAAATAGACCATATGATTTTCCAATTAAAAATGGCCAGTACAAGGATTACCTACAGACTAGGAAAAAATTTTTAGCTAAGAAAATTCCAATCAGCATCTGATCTCTAAAATCTACATGACACTACAAAAACTCAACAACAAAAAGACAACTCAATTAAAAAATGGGCAAAGGGTATGAACAGGCACTTCACTAAAGAAGACCTTCAGGTAGCAACTAACAGATACATGAGGAAATGCTCAAGCTCATTAGCCATTAGAGAAATGCAAATCAAAACTACAATGAGATTCCATCTCACTCCAACAAGGCTGGCATTAATCCAAAAAACACAAAATAATAAATGTTGGAGAGGTTGTGGAGAGACTGGAACACTTATACACTGCTGGTGGGAATGTAAAATGTTACAATCACTTTGGAAATCAATTTGGTGCTTCCTTAAAAAGCTAGAAATAGAACTACCATACTATCCAGCAATCCCACTCCTTGGAATATATCCTGGAGAAATAAGAGCCTTCACACAAACAGATAGGTGCACACCCATGTTCATTGCAGCACTGTTTATAATAGCAAAAAGATGGAAGCAACCAAGGTGCCCATCAACAGATAAATAGATAAATAAATTATGATATAATTATGCAATGGAATACTACACAACAATAACGAACAATGATGAATCTATGAAACGTTTCATAACATGGAAGTATCTGGAAGGCATGATGCTGAGATTAGACAGTTGCAAAAGGACAAATATTATATGAGACCACTGTTATAAGAACTCAAGAAATAGTTTAAACACAGAAGAAAATATTCTTTAATGTTTACCAGGGTGGGGAGGGA
The DNA here is from genome assembly GCF_024166365.1 of Elephas maximus indicus. NCBI lineage: Eukaryota > Metazoa > Chordata > Mammalia > Proboscidea > Elephantidae > Elephas > Elephas maximus. Next base: position 21,993,923 of record NC_064827.1, on the reverse strand, counting down.
GGGACAGGTATATTCATTAATTAGAAGGTAGATAAGAACTATTTTAGGTGAAGTGAAAGACAACACACAATACAGGAGAGATCAGCACAACTGGACTAAACCAAAAGCAAAAGAGATTTCCTGAATACAACCAAACACTTCGAAGGCCAGAATAGCAAGGATGGGGGTCTGGAGACCATGGTTTCAGGGGACATCTAGGTCAATTGGCATAACAAAATATATTAAGAAAATATTCTGCATCCCACTTTGGTGAGTGGAGTCTGGGGTCTTAAATGCTAGCAAGAAGCCATCTAAGATCCATCAAATGGTCTCAACCCACCTGGAGCAAAGGCAAAGGAAGAATACCAATAACAGGAGGTAAATATGAGCCCAAGAGACAGAAAGGGCCACATAAACCAGAGAGCACATCAACCTGAGGCCAGAAGAACTAGGTGGTGCCCAGCTACAACCAATGACTGCCCTGACAGGGAACACAACAGAGAATCCCTGATGGAGCAGGAGAACAGTGGGATGCAGACCTCAAATTTCTCGTGAAAAGACCAGACTTAATGGTTTGACTGAGACTAGAAGGACCCCAGAGGTCATGGACCTCAGACCTTCTGTTAGCCCAATTCTGTAACCATTCCCAAAGCCAACTCTTCAGACTGGGATTGGACTGGACTATAAAACAGAAAATGATATTGGAGAGGAGTAAGTTTCTTAGCTCAAGCAGACACATGAAACTGTGTGGGCAGCTCCTGTCTGGAGGTGAGATGAAAAGGCAGAGGGGGACATGAGCTGGCTGAATGGACAGGAGGAATACAGGGTGGAGAGGAGGAATGTGCTGTCTCATTAGGGGGAGAACAACTAGGAGTACACTGTTGTTGTTAGGTCCCATCGAATTGGTTCCGACTCATAGCGACCCTATGCACACCAGAACGAAAACACTGCCCGGTCCTGTGTCATCCTTACAATCCTTGTTATGCTTGAGCCCATTGTTGCAGCCACTGTGTCAATCCACCTCGTTGAGGATCTTCCTCTTTTCTGCTGACCCTGTACTCTGCCAAGCATGATGTCCTTCTCCAGGGACTGAGCCCTCCTGACAACCTGTCCAAAGTAGTAAGACGCAGTCTCGCCATCCTTGCTTCTAAGGAGCATTCTGGTTGTACTTCTTCCAAGACAGATTTGTTTGTTCTTTTGGCAGTCCATGGTATATTCAATATTCTTCACCAACACCACAATTCAAAGGCTTCAATTCTTCTTCGGTCTTCCTTATTCATTGTCCAGCTTTCACATGCATATGATGAGATTCAAAATACCATGGCTTGGGTCAGGCGCACCATAGTCCTCAAGGTGACATCTTTGCTCTTCAACACTTTAAAGAGGTCCTTTGCAGCAGATTTACCCAATGCACTGCATCTTTTGATTTCTTGACTGCTGCTTCCATGAGTGTTGACTGTGAATCCAAGTAAAATGAAATCCTTGACAACTTAGCAAGGTGTATATAAGTATATACACAAGGTGTATATAAGTTGTAAGGTGTATATAAGTTTTTGTTTGAGAGACTGATTTGATTTCTAAACTTTCATTTAACACACAATTAAAAAAAAAAAAAAAAAAGGCCAATACCAGGCCATTTCAGCTCACTAATTCCTAGAATATTGATCTTCATGAATTCCAATTCCTTTTTGAAGACTTCCAAATTTTCTAGATTCATACTTCACACATTTCATGTTCGTATTATTAACGGATGTTTCCTTCTCATTTTGGGTCGTGCTGTATCAGCAAATGAAGGTCCCAAAAGCTTCACTCCATCCAAGTCAGTAAGTTTGACTCTACTTTGAAGAGGTAACTATTCTCCAGGCTTGTTTTGAGTATCTTCCAACCTGAGGGGCTCATCTCCCAGTGCTATATCACACAGAGTTCCTCTGCTATTCACAAGGTTTTCACTTATAGTAATCCTCAGTTTTTGGCAACAGTTGCTGATACATAAATTTGAATAACATTTGAATTAACTGGTCTTCCTTGTATGAATATTATCCTATCACTGGCAGCGTTGTACTTCAGGATAGATCTTGAAATGTTCCTTTTGACTATTAATTCGATGCAATTCTTCTTCAATTTGTCATTCCCAACATAGTAGACCATATGATTGTCTGAAGCAAGAGACTCTGCTAAATGTAGTATGTAAGTTTCCAACACTCGCTCAAAAGAGATAGACTAAAGATCTAGAGATAAATTCTGGTTACTAAAAATATTATATTCCTTGACAGTTGAATTAAATTTAATTCACTCGCATTGGTGGCACAGTGGTTAAGAGCTCTGCTGCTAACCAAAAGGTAGGCAGTTCGAATCCACCAGCCACTCCTTGGAAACCCTATGGAGCAGTTCTGCTTTGTCCTGTAGGGTTGCCATGAGTCAGAATCGACTTGATGGCAATGGGCTTTTAGTGAAAGTATAAGTCATGCTTCAAAAAATTGAAGTTTTATAAAAGATTTTTATTTCAATTATGTTTGCAATGAAAATGTTTTAGGCCAGAAGAGTTTAATATGCCCCCAATTATTAAAATATCAATTTATATTTCTGTGGGTGTGTGTCACTTTGTTTTAAATAACCTATTTTTGCGAACCTTTATTTTTGATAACTATCCTTCTCAGAAGAATTCTGGCATAAATAATATTGTGTTTACCAAACTACTCATTTTTCTGGGCTTAGAACTAAGCTGTATTACTGGCCACCTTGCATCTTGATGGATTTGTGTTTTTAATTCTCAAGAAATTGATGGTAGAAAAGATGCATTACTTCTTGTCTGAATTACATTTAGTAAATGCAAGTGGCTTTCCCATACTTTTTTCACGTTTCCTGACAAAATAGGGATCCATTCCTTAAAATAGGCCGGTTTCAGAAGGTGAAGGGCCTGTTCAACCTGCATTTGCTATTACATGAAGGAACAACAGAAGCTTATTTTGTTAAGCCAGGGAAATTTGGAAAGTTTACTTGATACCATAGTATGATTTAACCTTGTCCTGCTTTGTTGTGTTGTTGTTAGGTGCTGTTGAGTCAGTTCCAACTCATAGCGACCCTATGTACCACAGAACGAAACACTGCCCAGTCCTGCACTATGCTCACAATCATTGCTATGCTTGATCCCACTGTTGCAGCCACTGTGTCAACCCATCTCATTGAAGGTCTTCCTCTTTTCTGCTGACCCTGTACTTTATCTAGCATGATATCCTTCTCCAGGGAATGATCTTTCCAGTTGTGCTTCTTCCAAGACAGATTTATTTGTTCTTAGGCAGTCCCTGGTATACTCAAGATTCTTCACCAACACCACAATTGAAAGGCATCAATTCTTCTTTGGTCTTTCTTATTCATCATCCAGCTTTTGCATGCAAATGAGGTGACTGAAAATACCATGGCTTGTGTCAGTCTTCAAGGTGACATCTTTGCTTTCAACAATTTAAAGAGGTCCTTTGCAGCAGATTTGCTCAATGCAATTTATCTTTTGATTTCTCAGCTGTTGCTTCTATGGGTGTTAATTGTGGATCCAAGTAAAATGAAATCCTTGACAACTTCAATCTTTTCTCCATTTATCATGATGTTGCTCATTGGTCCAGTTACGAGGGTTTTTGTTTTCTTTATGTCGAGGTACAATCAATACTGAAGGCTGTGGTTTTTGTTCTTCATCAGTTAGTGTTTTAACACCTCTTCACTTTCAGCAAGCAAGGTTGTGTCATTTGCATTACGCAGGTTGTTAATGAGTCTTCCTCCAACCCTGATGCCCCGTTCTTCTTCACATAGTCCAGCTTTTCTAATCATTTGCTCAACACCGAGATTGAATAGGTATGGTGAAAAGATACAACCCTGACGCACACCTTTCCTCACTTTAAACCACACGGTATCCCTTTGTTCTGTCCGAACAACTGCATCTTGATCTATATACAGGATCCTTATAAGCACTATTAAGTGTTCTGGGATTTCCATTCTTCACAATGTTATCCATAATCTGTTATGATCCACAGTCGAATGTCTTTGCATAGTCAATAAAGCATAGGTAAACAGCCTTCTCCTACTTATAACAGAAATTTTCTGTGACTTTGTAACTATTAATTAGTACAGGAAAAATGTTAACTCATGGTAGCCTCTATATCTAAAGCTTGTCATTTTACATGCACCCTGTTTTTTCTTCATTTTCTCCTTTGTTCAACTTATTGTGCTAGGCACAGGTGTGTCATTTTAGATACTTGCTTCCATGTGAAATTATACATTTTTGTAAGTACCTAATAAAACTTTGTCCAGACTCTGTAAAATAATATATTTCACCTACATTATTAGTTAAGCTATTTAATGTGGGAACCCCAAATGATTTCAGAAGAAAAGAATTTATTCGTTTCGTTGGTACAAATGTGAGAGTGGCACAATTATAATATCCATTTTATAGACAAGTATACAGAGGCATGTAAAGTCAAAAGGCCTTGACCACCAATGAAAATGGAAGAGAATGTAGGTCCTCTCTTTTGACCCTCCCATATTTTCTATTCTTCTGTGTCTGTGTGCTTTTTCTTGGGTACCTATTTGACACCTGAAAAAGGAGAGAAAATCATCTCTCCTGGGAGAAAAATGACATTGTTAAACTTGGCAGAGACTTGACTGCCAGTTTCCCCATTTGAAGAGTTTTCCATTCTGACACAGAAAATATGGTAATTATAAACTAAAAAAAAAAAAAACTTAAAATTGCTTCAAAGTAAGGGAAAGAGTTTGACATTAAAAACCATGCAGAATCACAAGAAATACAGGGTCATCAATGTTACTGAAAAAATGGGGGAATTTTCTTTTCTCTTTTTTTTAATAAACAAATATGAGTCATCTCTAAAGGTATAATTAACTGAGGTAGAAAAGGCAACACTGCACCAAACTAGAAGGAGGTCAGCTCATTTGTGGTTCTCAGCTGCCCAGGCACTGACAGCTGGCTGTATATTTCTATATATATACATATAGAAGATATACAGGTTCTGGTGATTTATTGATCTTTCTTTCCCTAATGCCTGTTATATAAAAACATGGAAAAGAAAACCTATAGTTTTTCCTTTTTGCTTAGAAAAACCTACATTAGGGACTGGAGTGTAATTACAAAATAGAGAAAGCTGTATCCAAGCATATGAAACACATTGCTAATTACGTTCAAACACAGAGGAACTATGATGAGGAAAGGTTTGGTACTTTGTGGCTCTATAGATATTTTATGTAAATTTTACTTCATATTCAAATATATTATTTACTATTTTTAAATTAAATATAGCTCTCCCTCCTCACACTCACACACAATTTATACACTCACAGAAATATTTTCATTTCTTTTTTTTTTTACTGAAAATAATCTTAAATTGTGCAAGTAATAAAATTCTAGAAAAGTCAAAGTGACCTCTTTTCAGGAACAAGCAAACCCCACCATGCTTGATTCATGAGACTCATTTGTCTCAGCCCAAGGACATTAAGTACAATTTATCACACATGGCTTCCTAAGTAAGCCGTTACCTGTAATACTGTCTGTGAGGGAAAGCGTGCTTAATTTTACCTTTTTTTTTTGACAAACTACATCTGTACTGTGAACGTATTTTAAATCTTTTTCTCTCTGAGCCTTGGCTTAGAAGTTTTGAGTATTTCATATCATGCTTCTTATCCTATTCTCAAGTCACTCTCCCTCCAAAAAGGCTTCTGTTATGGATTGAATTGTATTTCCCAAAAGAATGTGTTGGAATTCTAACCCCTATACCTGTGGATGTAATCTCATGTGGTAGTAAGGTTTTCTTTGTTAGGTTAATGAGACCATGTCGGTGTAAGAAGAATGTTTAATCTTACTCACTTTGAGGATATAAAAAGAACAGATTAGGCACAACGAAACAAGCACAAGTGAAGGAAAGGTAGATGCCACAGGAAGATCACCAAGAACCACCTAGAAGAATGCTAGAGAAGTTGAGAGATGAATTTTCCTGGACAAAGAGCCTTCCCCTAGAGCCAGCACACTGAATTTGGACTGCTAGCCTCCTAAACTTTGAGAAAATAAATTTCTGTTTGTTAACATCACCCACTTTTGATATTATTTATAGCAGCACTAAGAAACTAAGACACCTTCTTATTCAGTCCTACTCAGCAGCCTAGCTCCTTTCTTTCTCCTGTCATATTGCTCTGCTTAGCCAGCTCATATGAAGCTACTCATTCCACTCTCCTTCCTACATGAAACCTCAGCAAATGATTATCCGTGCCCACCACTCTCCCAATGACATCAATGGTCTTATTGCTACGGTCAGGGGAGGGGGGCGGAGATGGTCTACTTGCCTTATTTAAAATATACTCAAGTGCATATTACTTGATTTTGGTCAGATGCGATACTGTTATGCTGTCTCTTATTTGTTATTCTTTCTCCATATGTGTTTTCCAAAAAATTACGTTTTTTAGATTTCCCTATTAGTTTTCTTCAGAGTTCTTTTCCATAGTATGCCTCTTCAGAGAAGTTGCAAACAATCTCTTTACCACATTTGTTTAGCCTGAAAGATTTATGTAAAAAATATAGACTGCTGGCTATCAAATTTATATATTCTCTATCATCTATCTATCTATCTATCTATCTATCTATCTATCTATCTATCTATCTATCTATCTATCTATCTATCTATCTATCTATCTATCTATCTATCATCTATCTATCTATCTATCTATCTATCTATCTATCTATCTATCTATCTATCTATCTATCTATCTATCTATCTATCTATCTATCATCTATCTATCTATCTATCATCTATCTATCTATCATCTATCTATCTATCATCTATCTATCTATCATCTATCTATCTATCTATGCATATTTTATTGGTACCTAAACATTAACTTCGAGGTCAGTCTATTTTTCTCAAAAATGCTGCAATGTTGCCTTCCAATGTTCATCTTCCTATCACTAATCTCCCCCAATCTCAACCACTGCCATTTTGGAAAGAACCAGGGAGAGTTGCAGAAAGGAAATAGTTGATGGGAATCCTACTCATTAATATCTACATATTCTGCTTGGAGATGAGCCAGTATCATGAGATGCATGTTAGACTCCCCTTCGGTCATGATTAATACAAATCTGAACTCTATTAACTTAAATAATTATTGAAATTACTTTAAAATAGTAACACAAGAAAATGTTCAGATTTCATGGTTGGTTGCCTCAGGAGCAAAATTATTGAATTCTGGGTCCAGATACTTTTTACCTCTTCACTCTGCTAGGTTTTGTGTGTTGCCTTTGCCTTCAGGCTAGTTCCACTCATAATCTCAGGATGGTTGCAACAGTTTCAGATTCACATATCACTATTTTTCAGTAAACAGAGCTGGTTGCTTTAGTATCTCTATCAAAAAACCGTTTTCAGAAATTGTAGCAAATTCTCCTTCACATTTAATTGATTAGAGCTGAGAACTATGCTGTATTAATATTGGCTACTACAAATAAATAAATAAGGACTTAACACCACAGTGATGAAAAAGAGATAGATGCATATTTTGGCTTCATATTTCATTCAGGGTATAAGTAGTCCACGACTGTTACAGCTGGGATGGTAAGTTCTTCCTTTTAAGTAAATACCCCAAAAGTAGTACATATTTCTTCCAATCATAACTTGTCCAGAAATTAATCATACAACCAAATCTGTTTATAAGGGAGACTGGGGAACACTGTCCCTCTTCTGGAAAGCCATATGCCTACATAAAAGTTGAAAGATATTGGGGAATACTTAGCATATTTGACATTGAATGACTTTTCCTAAAGATGATTTTCAGCAAAGGGGATGGGATAGCTCATACTAACTTAGAACAGTCAGAATATACTTCTGAGCCACGGATAGAGTCAAATTCCATCCACATAGGGAGAAGTTCAACACCAAGAAAAAAAGTCAGGTATCTGGTACCAAAAAGATTAATTTAATTTAGTTACAGTAGCCAAACAAATCTCCAGTTTTGGAAAGGAACCTTCAGCAAGTGAGACTGGCTCAAGGAAAAGAAGTATTTTGTGAAAGAATGTGTTGTTTGCTGATAGAAATGGGTTTTATTTATTACGTGTAAATGATGTGCAAATTTAGACTGAACCCAATTTATTTATCTTTACATTATTTAAATAACAAAGATTAGAAGCTAAACGGAAGCCAAAGATTAATTTTTATATTAAATAATTCAATCTAAATAATGCAAAACATATAAAAAATTAAGACAATAGATCATTTTTTAAAATAAATTTAAATACCACTTCAATTTTATTAGGTTCTTCAAACAGATTTATTTTGATATCCTATGTAATGGATACATGTCAAATTTTAACTCCAGCTCTAAACAAAACCAAAAACCAAACCCACTGCTGTCCAGTCGATTCCGACTCATAGCAACCCTATAAGACAGAGTAGGACTACCCCATAGAGTTTCCAAGGAGCGCCTGGCAGATTCAAACTGCCAACCTCTTGGTTAGCAGCCATGGCACTTAACCACTATGCCACCAGGGTTTCCAAACCTAGCAAGACCAAAATGTTATTTAAGAAAATATACATGGTTATCACAAAAAATTGAGACTAAATTCTCAATTTGTTAAAATTTAGGTTTACCCTTAACAAATTACTTAGCAGGGGGTCATTAAGCCTTGCTTTGCCAGGAATTACAGGGGAGGGGACATGAATTACAAGAGGGCACAGAGGGTATTTATTTAGCTGTAATATCACAGAGGGTCACTCTGAAAAAGCAAGAAATTGACTAAAACTACTAATTTAAAAATTACCAGGTGGCCTTTGTTCTTTAAAGGAAACGTTTTCCCTGTAATTGTCCAAAGGTCTCAGATATGGAATTAACATGGCTCCAAACCCTTTTCCTGCCCTCACCATGGAAAATAAAATTATTTTGAAGGACTTGTTAAGCAGAATTGTTCTTTTATACATTTGAACCTCCAAAAAGTTTAAGATTTAAAGGGACTCTGAGAGTTTATCTGTCTAGTCAAATATTCAGGCTTGGCGTATTATAGCCCAGGGTTTGGCTCAGGCAAACCTTAGTCCTCAATGTGACATCTCTGCTTTTTAACTCTTTAAAGAGGTCTTTTGCAGTAGATTTGCCCAATACGATAAGTCATTTGATTTCTTGACTGCTGCTTCCACGAGTGTTGTTTGTGGATCCAAGTAAAATGAATTCCTTGACCGTTTCAATATTTTCTGTAAAAAAAAGTAATTTCAAAAGTTTCTTACTGCATATTTCTATTTATATAACATTCTTACAATGACGAAATGATAGTGGTGGAGAATACAGCAGTGTTTGCCAAGGGTCAGGGATGAGGGGAGAGTGTGAGGATAATAGGATAATATGAGGGAGTCGTTTCTTTGTGGTGACAAAACAGAACTATATCCTGTTTGTTGTACTATTGTGTGGTTACATGTGATATAATTTCACACACTACATGCCTTCTTTTTTTTTTTTTAATGGTACATTTAAAAACTGGTGAAATCCTAATAAAATGTGCAGTTTATTTGATAGTAGTGTATACCAAAGTCAATTTCCTGGTTTTGACAAATGTATTTTAGTTACGTTAAGTTGTTACTAATGGGGAAAATTGGCTAAATAGTCTTCAAGTACTCTCTACACTATTCTTTAGCTTCTTGGGTATATACAAGTATTTCAAAATAAAAAGTTAAAAAAAAAAAATCAATCTCTGAAATCTCTGAATCTCCTGCTAAACGGACTGAAGAACTGGACTTAAGTTTTTTTTTTTTCTTTTCAGTATTGTGCTCCACTTATTTATAATAAAGTGAACATAGATTATTTTAAACTAGAAACCCTATCGTTGATTTTTTTCTTTTTATATATTTTAGAAGCTACCCTTTTGAGCACACAAACACAAAACACATAAACGCACATGTACACACAGACAAATAACTACTTAATAAAAGCCTTGTTTTAGCATATTGCACTATTCATTTTTCTCCCAAAACAAGTGTTTTGAGATTTCCCTGAGTTGTTACTACAAGCACATTTTCATCATTCATGGTTAAACTTGAACATTCCTGACATTTCTACTCTTTTAAAGTCATATTGGTTTCAACTCTGAGGCACATAACCATAGGATTATATGGCATCCCTAGACTTTCAGACCTATCGTTCTTTATTTACAGTGATTCACTATAGTTCAGTAGTTTCCCTCGCTGGAAGTCAGGGTCTAAGATGTCTTTGGCAGTAATTGATTCCAGAATCAAATGCCAGATTTGTATTGACTGTTACCATAAAGCCACTAATGATCATTGTGACTTCTATAACATGGCGGTTAATTTTGTATGGCATATCATGCTAACCCAAAGTAATGAGAAGTGACAGCCTGACTGGCTCAAAATGATTGTTTCATCTCCCAATAAAGTGAAAAATAACATCTGTCACCACTGTAGCGAATTAGGTAACATGGCAGAACCAGAGAGTTGTATTAAACCATGACTGTAGGTCAAAGTTGGAAAAAAAATGAGAGAATGCCACATCTTATGTTATGACTGATTAAGCTAATTTGTAGCTAAAATTTCATTTAAAAAATAACTTTTTTTTTACTATTAATTTTAAATATACTCCCTATGTTTATATTTTCAATAGTGGTGTCTCATGAATATGTAAAACGTTATGCAGGTGGTAGAAAAGGTGAGTATCAAAATAAGTACTTACATTTAGGTCCTGCAGGGATAATGTACATCCTCAGATGTGAGATGACTTAAAAAATAAATAAATAAAGATTAACAGCATTCAGCATAAAATAAACCAATAGTCAATATCCAAACAAATGTATCATTTATTTTAGATCACAGTTGCACCATAAATTTAAAAAATTTAAAAGGCCTAACAACTCAACACCTGGGACGAAAACCAGTTGTCGTCAATTCAGCTCTGAACCATGGTGATCTCAGAGCAGAACTGCTCCATAGGGCTTCCAGTGGCTGATTTTTTTTTGGAAGTAAATCACCATGCCTTTTTTTCTGAGTCATGTCTGGTGAACTTGAATCTACATTCTTTCTGTTAGCAGCCAAACATGTTAACCTTGCAGACTCTAGCATAATTTATCTATCTCAAGCATAATTTCACCAGTGCAGGACTCCCTTATGTCCTCAAACAGAACTTCTGCCTGCTTTTTTACAACGCTTTTAAACCAAAAACCAAACCCATTGCCATCAAGTTGATTCCAACTCATAGTGACCGTATAGGACAGAGTAGAACTGTCTCATACAGTTTCCAAGGGGCAGCTGGTGGATTTGAACTGCTGACCTTTTGATTAGCAGCCGTAGCACTTAACTACTATACCACCAGGGTTTCTACAACGCTTTTAGTATGTAATAAAATGTTTTGAACCTGTTTGACTTTTTTTTTTTTTTTTTTTTGTATTTGTCCGTTTATTTTCTAAGTTACTCTACTTTTCTATATTCTTCTCAGGGAATGTTTTGTAACTAATACTAGAACTGCACATAGACCAAGAGGCAGTTGTTCAAACAGTACAAAAGGATACTGCGTGGTTTAAAATCAGGGAAGGTGTCTGTCAGGGTTGTGTCATTCCACTGTGCTTATTCAGTCTGGACTATATGAAGAAGAATGCAGCATCAGAATTAGAGGAAGGAGGTGAAGCCAAGATGATGGAATAGACAGACGCTTCGGCGAGCCTTCTTTAAAACAAAAACCCAAAAAACAAGTGAAACCAGTATATTTGTGAGAAGCTGGGAGCCCTGAGCTTCAAAGGCAAGCTTAGAAAACGAACTGAGGGTCAGGGAAAGGAAGAGACCTTTCAGAAGCAGAGAGGAGTTACCGGACCTGATCATGGGGAGCCCTCAGGCACCATTCCCAGAGCAGGGGAGGTGACAGGCTGGTACTAGCGTTCAGCTGCAGTTCCCTCAGGGAGAAGCAGCCAGCTGCACAGCCTACTCACACCTCCGGAACCTGAGAACAGCGCTCTCAGCAAAAGCTAAGTACTTGTTGAAGCCAGCTTCAACGGCTGAATTCCATGGGTCTGAGATAGACACTCTTGAGCACCTAGAGCCATCCTCCCAGCTTTGGGGAAGGAAAAAATTTGCAACTGGGGGAAAAGATAATTTGCTAGCTCCACTAATGGGGGAGCTCAGGACAGAAGCAGCTCCTGTCCAGGCATAAACTGTCCCTGGACTTTGAGCACCTTTCCCTTCTACATGGACCTGCATGGGCCTATTTTTGGAGAATAGGCCCTAGTTGGCAAACTTCAACCATTTCAGCTGTGCAGTGGAGAGGTGGATGTTTGATGTTGCTTTGCCTGTTAAACAAGGTCCTCCCCTACCCACATCAGGGATCTAAGGACTGGTAGCTCCACTCAGGTCACCCAGCCACCCGTGAAAGGGGTCCAAAGACAACTGGTACCACTCAGTCCTTACAACCAAAAAATTTGGGTGCCAGTGGTCCGTCTACAGAACCCACCTACCTGCACGCTATAGGGAACAGGGACGTGCTTTCCTCAGAGACACTTGGGGGTCAGTTCTCAGACCCCTGCCTTGTTCAGAGCATGATCCCCTGCTGCAATTACATACTGGTATATACGCCAATCACCACTGCCCCTGTAAGACTGTAGGACAGAGCTTGTAACACACACTTGATGATCAGCTACCTGGAAACCTGAGCTGAATTCAAACAAGAAAACTGAATGGACCCCTAGACTGATATATCTAATAACACCTCTAGCCATCTGGGGACAGGATGTCAGAGCTCCAAAGGTGAAAATAATCAAGCTAGCTCACTCAAGCAAACCCATAGGGGTATAGCAAAACAAAACAAAGCAAGAAGCTACAACACAGTAAGCCAGCATAAACTAATACAATAATTTATAGATGGCTCAGAGACAAGAGTCGATATCAAGTCACATAAAGAAACAGACCATGATCACCTCAATAGCCTCTCAAAACAAAGAATCCAAGGATCTTCTAGATGAAAGTGCATTCCTGGAATTACCAGATGCAGAATACAAAAGTTTAATATACAGAACCCTTCAAGACATCGGGAAGGAAATGAGGCAGTACGCAGAACAAGCCAAGGAACACACAGATAAAGCAATTGAAGAAATTAGAAAGATTATTCAGGAACATAATGAAAAGTTTAATAAGCTGGAAAAATCCATAGACAGACAGCAATGAGAAATTCAGAAGATTAACAATAAAATTACAGAAGTAGACAACTCAATAGAAAGTCAGAGGAGCAGAACTGAGCAAGTAGAAGCTAGAATTTCTGAGCTCAAAGATAAATCACCTGGTACTAACATATTTGAAGAAAAATCAGATAAAAGAATTAAAAAAATGAAGAAACCTTAAGAATCATGTGGGACTCTACCAAGAGAAATAACCTACGAGTGATTGAAGTACCAGAACAGGGATAGATAACAGAAAATACAGAGAAAATTGTTGAAGATATGTTGGCAGGAAACTTCCCTGATATCATGAAAGATGAGAAGATATCTATCCAAAATGCTCATTGAACTCCACATAAGGTAGATGTTAAAAGAAAGCCACCAAGACATATTGTAATCAAACTTGCCAAAACCAAAGATAAAGAGAGAATTATAAGGGCAGTGAGGGATAAATGAAAAGTCACCTACAAAGGAGAGCCAATAAGAATAAGCTCAGACGACTCGGCAGAAACCATGCAGGCAAGAAGGTAATAGGATGACATATTTTAAAAAATTGAAGGAAAAAAATTGCTGGCCAAGATCATATATCCATCAAAACTGTCTCTTAAATATGAAGGTGAAATTAAGACATTTCCAAATAAACAGAAGTTGAGGGAATTCGTAAAAACCAAACCAAAACTACAAGAAAAACTAAAGGGAGTTCTTTGGTTAGAAAATCAATAATATCAGGTATGAACCCAAGACTAGAACACTGGGCAGAGCAACCAGAAGTCAACCCAGAGAGGGAAATCCAAAAAAACAAAGCAATATTATTTTTTTTAAAAAAAAGGCTCAAAACAGGGTAACAGCGATGTTATTACATAAAAGAAGACAACATTAAAATCATAAAAAGGGACTAAGAAATGTAATCATACACCTTCCATATGGAGAGGAAGATATGGTGATACAAAGAAATAAAAGTTAGGTTTAAATTTAGAAAAATAGGGGTAAATAATAAGGTAACCATAAAGGAGACAAACTATCCTACTTATCAAAATAAAACACAAGAAAAAAAATAGAGACTCAGCAGAAAAAAAATCAACAATAACAAATATGAGGAAAGGACAATATATAAAGATAAGCTACTCAGCACATAAAATTCAGTGGGAAAAAGAAACTATCAACAACACACAAAAAAAAGACATCAAAATGATAGCACTAAATTCATACCTATCTATAATTACCCTGAATGTAAATGGACTAAATGCACCAATAAAGGACAGAGAGTGGCAGCATAGATTAAAAAACAAGATCCGTCTATATGCTGCCTACAAGAGACACAACTTAGATTTAGAGACACACCTTAGATTTAGAGACACAAACAAACTAAAACTCAAAGGATGCAAAAAAATATATCAAGCAAACAACAATCAAAAAAGAGTAGGAGTGGCAATATTAATTTCTGACAAAATAGACTTTAAAGTTAAATCCATCAGAAAAGATAAGGAAGGGCACTATATAATGATTAAAGGGACAATACACCAAGAAGATATAACCACATTAAATATTTATGCACCCAATGACAGGGCTGCAAGATACATAAAACAAACTCTATCAGCATTGAAAAGTGAGATAGACAGCTCCCCAATAATAGTAGGAGACTTCAACACACCTCTTTCGGGGAAGGACAGGACACCCAGAAAGAAGCTCAATAAAGACACAGAATATCTAAATGCTACAATCAACCAACTTGACCTCGTAAACATATACAGAACACTCCACCCAACAGCAACCAAATACACTTTCTTTTCTAGTGCCCATGGAACATTCTCCAGAATAGACCACATGTTAGGTCATAAAGCAAACCTTAGCAGAATCCAAAACATTGAAATATTACAAAGCATCTTCTCTGACCATAAGGCCGTAAAAGTGGAAATCAATAACAGGAAAAGCAAGGAAAAGAAATCAAACACTTGGAAACTGAACAATACTCTGCTCAAAAAAGACTGGATTGTAGAAGACATTAAGGATGGAATAAAGAAGTTCAGAGAATCCAATGAGAATGAAAACACTTCTTATCAGAACCTTTGGGGCACAGCAAAAGCAGTGCTCAGAGGCCAATTTATATCAATAAATGCACACATACAAAAAAAAAGAAAGGGCCAAAATCAAAGAATTATCCCAAAACTGGAACAAATAGAAAGAGAGCAACAAAAGAAACCTCAGGCACCAGAAGAAAACAAATAATAAAATTTAGAGCTGAACTAAATGAAATAGAAAATGGAAAAACGATTGAAATTGAAAGAATTAATAAGACCAAAAGCTGGTTTTTTGAAAAAATCAACAAAATTGATAAACCACTGGCCAAACTGACAAAAGAAAAACAGGAGAGGAAGCAAACAACCCGAATAAGAAATGAGAGGGGCAATATTAAAACAAGCCCCACTGAAATTAAAAGAATCATATGAGATTACTATGAAAAATTGTACTCAAACATATTTGAAAACCTAGAAGAAATGGATGAATTCCTAGAAGCACACTACTTACCTAAACTAACACAAACAGAGGTAGAACAACTAAATAGACCCACAACAAAAGAAGAGATTGAAAAGGTAATAAAAAAAAAACTCCAAACAAAAAAAAAGCCCTGGTCAGGAAGGCTTCACTGCAGAGTTCCACCAAATTTTCAGAGAAGAGTTAACACCACTACTACTAAAGGTGTTTCAGAGCATAGAAAAGGACAGAATACTCCCAAACTCATTCTATGAAGCCACCGTATCCCTGATACCAAAACCAGGTAAAGACACCACAAGAAAAGAAAATTATAGACCTATATCCCTCATGAACATAGATGCAAAAATCTTCAACAAAATTTTAGCCCATAGAATTCAACAACATACCAAAAAAAAAAGAATTCAACATGACCAAGTGGGATTCAGGCAAGGTATGCAGGGATGGTTCAACATTAGAAAAACAATTAATGTAATCCACCACATAAATAAAACAAAAGACAAGAATCACATGATTTTATCAACTGATGCAGAAAAGGCATTTGACAAAGTTCAACACCCATTCATGATAAAAACTCTCAGCAAAATAGGAATAGAAGGAGAATTCCTCAAAATAATAAAGGGCATTTATACAAGGGAACCCTGGGGGCGTAGTGGTTAAGCGCTACAGCTGCTAGCCCAACGGTTGGCAGTTCAAATCCGCCAGGCATACCTTGGAAACTCTACGGGGCAGTTCTACTCTGTCCTATAGGGTCACTATGAGTCGGATTCGACTCTACAGTACTGGTTTTTTTTTTTTTTTTTTTGATACAAAGCCAACAGCCAACATCATCCTAAATGGAGAGAGCCTGAAAGCATTCCCATTGAGATCGGGAACCAGATATGAATGCCCTTTATCACCACTCTTTTTCAACATTGTGTTGGAGGTCCTAGCCAGAGCAATTAGGCTAGATAAAGAAATAAAGGGCATCCAGGTTGGCAAGGAAGAAGTCAAAGTATCTCTATTTGCAGAAGACACGATCTTATACACAGAAAACCCTAAGGAATCCTCCAGAAAACAACTGAAACTAATAGAAGAGTTCAGCATAGGATTGGAACACAAGATAAACATACAAAAATCAGTTGGATTCCTCTACACCAACAAAAAGAACATCGAAGAGGAAATCACAAAATCAATGCCACTTACAGTAGCCCCCAAGAAGATAAAATACTTAGGAATCAATCTTACCAGAGATGTTAAAGACTTATACAAAGAAAACTACAGTAAACTTCTGCAAGAAACCAATAGAGACTTACATACGTGGAAAAACATACCTTGCTCATGGATAGGAAGGCTTAACATTATAAAAATGTCTATTCTACCAAAAGCAATCTATACATTTAATGCTATTCCGGTCCAAATCCCAAAGACATTCTTTAATGAGATGGGGAAACAAATCACCAACTCCATATGGAAGGGAAAGAGGCCCCGGATAAATAAGGCATTACTGAAAAAGAAGAAGAAAGTGGGAGGCCTTACTTTACCTGATTTTAGAGCCTATTATACTGCCACAGTAGTCAAAACAGCCTGGTACTGGTACAATAACAGATACATAGACCAATGGAACAGAATTGAGAATCCAGACATAAATCCACCCACATATGAGCAATTGATATTTGACAAAGGCCCCAAAACAGTTAAATGGGGAAAAGACAGTCTTTTTAACAAATGGTGCTGGCATAACCGGATATCCATCTGCAAAAAAATGAAACAAGACCCATATCTCACTCCGTGCAGAAAAACTAATTCAAAATGGATCAAAGACCTAAATATAAAATCTAAAATGATAAAGATCGTGGAAGGAAAAATAGGGACAATGTTAGGAACCCTAATACATGGCATAAACAGTCTACAAAACATTACTGAGAATGCAGAAGAAAAACTAGATAACTGGGAGCTCCTAAAAATCAAACACCTATGGTCATCCAAAGACTTCACCAAAACAGTAAAAAGACTACCTACAGACTGGGAAAAAGTTTTTAGCTATGACATTTCTAATCAGCCCCTGATCTCTAAAATCTACCTGATACTGAAAAAACTCAACTACAAAGAGACAAATAACCCCGTTAAAAAATAGGCAAAAGATATGAATAGACACTTCACTAAAGAAGACATTCAGGTAGCTAACAGATACATGAGGAAATGTTCAGGATCATTAGCCATTAGAGAAATGCAGATCAAAACTACAATGAGATTTCATCTCACTCTAACAAGGCTGGCATTAATCCAAAAAACACAAAATAATAAATGTTGGAGAGGCTGTGGAGAGACTGGGACACTTCTACACTGCTGGTGGGAATGTCAAATGGTATAACCACTTTGGAAATCCATTTGGCACTTCCTTAAAAAGCTAGAAATAGAACTACCATACAATCCAGCAATCCCACTCCTAGGAATATATCCTAGAGAAATAAGAGCCTTTAAATGAACAGACATATGTACACCCATGTTTTTTGCAGTACTGTTTACAATAGCAAAAAATGGAAGCCATCAAGGTGCCCATCAATGGATGAATGGATAAATATTATGATATATTCACACAATGGAATACTACACATTGATAAAGAACAGAGGAATCTGTGAAACATTTCATAACATGGAGGAGCCTAGAAGGCATTATGGTGAGTGAAATGAGTCAGTTGCAAAAGGACAAATATTGTATAAGACTGCTATTATAAGAACTTGAGGAATAGTTTAAACTGAGAAGAATACATTCTTTTGTGGTTATGAGAGGGGGAGGGGGAGGAGGGAGAGGAGTGTTTACTAATTAGATAGTAGATAAGAACTACTTTAGGTGAACTGAAAGACAATACACAATACAGGGGAGGTCAGCACAACTGGACTAAACCAAAAACAAAGAAGTTTCATGAATAAACTGAATGCTTGGAAGGCCAGCGTAGCAGGGGCAGGGGTTTGGGGACCATGGTTTCAGGGGACATCTAAGTCAATTGGCATAATAAAACCTATTAAGAAAACATTCTGCATTCCACTTTGAAGAGTGGTGTCTGGGGTCTTAAGCGCTAGCAAGCAGCCGTCTAAGATGCCTTAATTGGTCTCAACCCATCTGGATCAAAGGAGAATGTAGAACACCAAGAACACAAGGCAATTATGAGACAGAAAAGGTCACAGGAACCAGAGACTGCATCTTCCTGAGACCAGAAGAACTAGATGGTGCCTGGCTACAACCGATGACTGCCCTGACAGGGAGCACAACAGAGAACCCGTGAAGGAGCAGGAGAGCAGTGGGATGCAGACCCCAAATTCTCATAAAAAGACCAGACTTAATGATCTGACTGAGACTAGAAGGACCCCAGTTGTCCTGGCCTCCAGACCTTCTGTGGGCCCAGGACAGGAACCATTCCTGAAGCCAACTCTTCAGACATGGATTGGACTGGACAATGGGTTGGAGAGGGATGCTGGTGAGGAGTGAGCTTCATGGATCAGGTGGATACTTGGGACTATGTTGGCATCTCCTGCCTGGAGGGGAGATGAGAGGTAGAGGGTGTTAGAAGCTGGTGAAATGGACACGAAAAGAGAGTGGAGGGAGAGAGTGGGCTGTCTCATTAGGGGGAGAGTAATTGGGAGTATGTAGCAAGGTGTACATAAGTTTTTGTGTGCGAGACTGACTTATTTGTAAACTTTCACTTAAAGCACAATAAAAATTATTTAAAAAAAAAGAATTAGAGGAAGACTCATTAACAACCTGTGATATGCAGATGACACAACCTTGCTAGCTGAAAAGCTGAAAGTAAAGAGGACTTGAAACACTTATTGATGAAGACCAAGGACTACAGCTTTCAGTATGGATTATACCTCAACATAAAGAAAACAAAAATCCTCACAACTGGACCAATAAGCAAAATCGTGATAAATGAAGAAAAGATTGATGTCAAGAATTTCATTTTACTTGGATCCAGAATCAATTCTCATGGAAGTAGCAGTCAAGAAATCAAATGACATATTGCATCAGGGAAATCTTCTGCAAAAAAAAGACCTCTGTAAACTGTTAAAAAGCAAAAACTTCACTTTGAGGACTAAGGTGCGCCCGACCCAAGCCCTGGTATTATCAATTGCCTCATATGCATTCAAAAACTGCACTACTATGACTAAGGAAGACCGAAGAAGAATTGATGACTTTGAATTTTGGGGTTGCTGAAGAATATTGAACATACCATGGACTGCCAAAAGAATGAACACATCTGTCTTGAAAGATGTACAAACAGAATGTTCCTTAGAAGTGAGGATGGTGCGACTTCATATCACATACTTTGGACATGTATTCAGAAGGGACCACTCCCTGGAGAAGGATGTCAATCTTGGTAAAGCAGAGAGTCAGAGACGAAGAAGGAGACCCTCAACAAGATGGATTGATACAGTGGCTGCAACAATGGACTCAAACACGGCAATGGTTGTGAGGATGGCACTGGACTGGACATTGTTCAGTTCTGTTGTTCGTGAGGTTGCTGTGAGAACAGACAAATGGCACCTAAAATAACAGAAGTGTTATCAAAATATTTTTTTTTAATTGTTAAGTAGCATGCAAACATGTTATGTCCAGTTTTCACCCCTATAAATATAGATTGACACTCATATTGGAGAGCTGCTTAAAACGTGATAGATCTACTATTCTTTGACTTACAAAAATAAGTATCACTGAGATGCTATCAGACATCCAAATAAATTAAGAAATCTGAGTAAATTCATTTATAGCTTTATTCCACAAATACATTTATGTAGAATTCCAAGTTTTGTTTTTTTTTTAAATGAGAAGATTATAGGAGACACACATCTTTTCAAATGGGACTAATTTTGGTAGTGAGGAAATATTAGCATATCATAAGACAGTTTATTATAGACAAGTTAAAATAAAGTGAATAAACTGACTATTGATCGTATCAGACAAACTGGAGAGGTTAGAAGAAAGTAGAGGAAGAATGATGGGTAGAGTATAAATATGGCAAAAAAGAGTCACAAGGATGTTTTAAAAGCTGAACCATGAAAAGGGAGAATAAAATTATTTGTAAAAGTAACATGGTAGAAACAATGGGGGAACTGGTATTTGACACTTAGCAAAAATACTTCTGTAAATATTGAAAATAATGAGAAGCATGTAGTATGGGGAGAGGTTAAAACTGGTTTCTGAAACCATGGAAATTTTGACTTGATACTGCAGAAAGATCTGTTATGTTTTGGAAGGAAAGTAATTTCTCTAAAGTGATGCACTAAAAAAAAAAAAAAAGCTAAGAGAATTGAAGAAGAAATTAACCCTTTGCCGCTACTATAAAATACTGTGCATTCTTTTACATTAAAATTCGTCTTTGTTTCTAAGGGCCGCTCATCGCAAATAGAGATTCACAAATTTTAACCCTTTTTACTGTAGCGTCAGTAAGGAGTTGTTGGTAAGGATTGTTGTTGTTAGCTGATATTGAGTTAGCCCCCAACTCATGGTAATCCCATGCGCAACAGAATGAAACACTGTCTGGTTTTGGATCGGACCATTTTAATCTATAGGGTTTTCATTGGCTGATTTTTGGAAGTAGATCGCCAGGCCTTTATTCCTAGTCCAGGTGAGTCTGGAAGCTCCACTGAAACCTGTGCAGCATCCTCGCAACACATAAGCCTGCAGGGACAGATGGTGTGGCCGTATATGAGGTGCACTGGCCTGAATCAAACCCAGGTCTCCTGCATGCAATGGATAAATGCTATTAAATTGATTAAGCAGGCTTAATATTTTTTAATGTAGTTGCAATTGGGTGAACGAGAGGACCCATTCATAAGAAGAGAAGCAAGAATTAAACTAATAAACAATCCAAATACAGCTAAGTACCACGTGGACAGGAGTAAAATAATAAATCATTTCAACATTATTTCCCTTTTTCAGCTGCAGAGATTTAGAATGAGCCTATAGTACATGCTCCAGTTATACTGAGAAAACCAGCATCTGAGACAAGACAAATCTGATAAAAGTAAATTTGTTGAAAATGCAGCTTTACTTCCACCTTGCAGTTCTCCAGTCCATTAAGCTTAAATACTGAACAAATCCCAGATTTTCATATAAACACTACTTATGCACACATTTTAAATGATATCATACATCACATTTAAAATGCTTTCAATTTGGCTGTAATTGGTTTACTTAAATATAGCTGAGCCTACGAGGCAATAAGTTCTTTCTCAATTAGTTGATGAAGCTTCTGTTCCCATTTCTCCATATGACAACAACCGGGAGGCAATTTGACTTTAATATTTTAAGCTTACATGTACAGGATGTAATTAAAACACGAATGAGAGCAAGTCAGCTCTAATCATACCAATTTCATCAGGTGCTTAGGTTTCCATATAATTTAGTATTCAGAATATCTAGGAGTAAAGATCTTCATTTTGGTGGCAAAATATAGTCTATAAAATATATTGTATAGCAGACAGAATTCTCTTTGGGTTCCATGTCTAAGTAAGTTTTAAATGAGAATTCCCTAGACAAAGGGATGTTGCATAGGTTCTCAGAGATTTGATTTGTAGATTTTAGAATACAAGGAATTTGGGCTTTCTTGAGGAGTTTCCATTTTCCCAGAAGTAGAAATGAGCCTGCCCTATAGAGTTTCCAAGGAGCATCTGGTGGATTCAAACTGCCAACCTTTTGGTTAGCGCTATAGCACTTAACCACTATGCTACCCGGGTTTCCATCTGTCCTAGTCATCTAGTGCTGCCATAACAAGGGGATGGCTTTAACAAAGAGAAATTCATTTTCTCACAGTCTAGTATGTTACAAGTCTAAATTCAGGGCATCAGCTCCACGGCAAGGCTTTTTTTCTTTCTGGGCTCTGGAGGAAGGTCTTTGTCCTCAATCTTCCCCTGGTAGGGGAGCCTCTCAGGTGCAGGGACTCTGTGTCCAAAGGATGCACTCTGCTCCTCGTGCTGCTTTCTTGGTGGTATGAGGTCCCCAACTCTCTGCTTTTTTCCGTTTCCTTTTATCTCTTGAGAGATAAAAGGCAGTGCAGGCCACACCCCAGGGAAACTCCCTTTATCTTGGATCAGGGAAGTGATACCACCTGACTAAGGGTGGTGTTACAATCCCATCCTGATCCTTTCAACATAAAATTACAATCACAAAATGGAGGACAACTACACATGGCCTAATGAAGTTGATAAACACATTTTTGGGGGACATAATTCAATCCATGACACCGCATTTTTAACTAAATCTCAAATAAGAAGTTGTTTGTAAAAATAAGAGCACTTGATAGCTTGAAATGTTTACTTCTAGTAAGTCCAGTTAATAGTACAATAAAACTTGCAAAAGTTGGAAACTACGTAAGGCAGAAACCTGCCAGAGAAAGAAAATGCAAGTATTTTCCACTAATAGAAAGCCATAGAAAAAGTGGTAAGGCTGCACCCTGTCAAAGGTGGAAAACTTGAAAGACCAGAAAAAACAAGGCAGTCCATCAAGTTCTCTCTCTCACAGGTTTCACTGTATTAATGAGAACTATACTGTTCTTAAAATACATATTCACTGTTATAAGATGAATGCATTATATAAAATGGTTGGAAAATTTGGAAAATAGAAGTAATCTATTCTAAGATGGAACAATAATAAATACTTGAAAATAACAATTTGATGTCTAAATAAAAGGAAAGATACATTTTTAAAAGTTTTGTTCTTAATTACCAATTCTTAATTTTAACAAACTTCATTTATAGGACATGTTCATCACTCTTTCTTAACTTTTAGAAATTGTTTGGTTAGTTCATTAACATTTTAAAGTCTTTCAATGATATTTTCAGAAAACATTTGTTTGTAAAAACAATCACAGTTTTTGTCAGTTTCAAAAATGAACAGAAATTATTTACACTCTTACAGATACTTGAGGGGGAAGAAAGGCTTTCAGCATGATCTGTGCTTATGCTCTGATTTCTGAGTTTTATTTTTTCCATATGCCAAGTTTAATATCAATTATATTGATATAAATTTTATCACTCCTTTCCCGGTTCATCTACTTCAACACTCAGACTGACTGCATGAAAGCTTTCTCACTTACGGGAAACTAGGCATTAGTGAGTCAAATCATTTCTTGATGAGCCTTTAAATATATGTATATATATATTTTCTGTTTGATAATTTTACTCTTGGTTGCAAAAGAAAGAGCAATCTTAAAATGTTCCTTCAGAATAATAAGCTGAAGTCATTACAAATTCATTTTATCAAAATTATAATTCTGGAAATGTATGTATGCTTACATCCCATCTCTATCATCCGGATCACTGATGTCTCCAATTATTTCCTAAATGAATTGCTCCCCCACCTACTTTAATTACAAGAAGTTTGCACTCCAGAATACAAATTATTACATCTCACCAACACTCCTATTCCTTGTATGTACATTTCAGTGTGAACTGGGACTCATGTGTGCCAGTCAGTCATAAATTTCCAGCATTGTATAACACCTTGCAATCTGATAGTAAAGTTCATATACAAGGTGAACCAGTATCAAAACCTCCTCATCCCATCTCCTCTGAGTGGCAAAAGACTAGACCTTCAATGTCAAAGTGCAGGGTCTGCCAGACATGAGGCCTATCTTGCTTTACATTCATATTGACATGTGTTATTGCACCACGGAGTGAGACATTTTGACACACTTGTACTCAGAATCCATCAGATTCCTAAATTATAAACCTCAGGGTAGAAAAAAGGCTAGATACAATATTGTCTTATACTTTCGTATAGCATAAGATATGTGATTGCCTAACTGCTTCCCTAAATCATAATCCAATAAAATTTATTAAAATTAGTATCAAGATTATTTAAAAAGATCAGAAATGAAATGCAACATGATTCTCACCACAAAAGGTTCCCTTTTGTCTAATATATGTCATCAAATTTTTTAAGTATAACCTTGTAATTTAAATAACTTCATTTTACAGGGAATTGATTAAATAAACTACAGTACATCTATAAAATTAAATATAGCAAGTCATTAAAAGATGGTGAGATAAATGTAAACGATTTTACACAGAAAATAACACTATTAAGTGACAATATTGATTTAAGTGTGAAAACATTCTTAATGGGTAAGTACAAGATACTTAATAGTCTTAACTCTGAGAAGAGAGCCTTTGAATTTGGAGGGATTTTTTTTTTTTAATTTCACGAATTACTATTCTACTATTAATTTTAAAAGGTGCCTATATATCCATTTTGTTTATTTAAAAATTCAATGAGTTTTTTCTGAGCATTGGAATTAAAAGAAACATTTATTTTCATCTTTACTTTTGGCTAAATTTAAAAGTCAGTATATGTGGCTTAACATAACAAATTCAAAACCAGAATCTCATTCCTACCCCTTTTTATTACGTTTACCTCAGGAGAAACTACAATTTTACACTGTACTGCTGCCAGCCAGAATGACCAACATAAAAGATCAGGTATCTAGCCTCAAATTGATGTATTATTGCTGGAAGTGTTCATTTAACTTCGGTTTACAAAATTTGGCTTTGTTATAAGGAAGCCCTCTTCCGTAAGAAAATATTGTTGTAAAACTTGATCATTCACTTGAAAAACTGTTGGAGAT
Organism: Elephas maximus indicus; assembly: GCF_024166365.1. Classification (NCBI taxonomy): domain Eukaryota; kingdom Metazoa; phylum Chordata; class Mammalia; order Proboscidea; family Elephantidae; genus Elephas; species Elephas maximus. The sequence goes on along the minus strand of NC_064827.1, from coordinate 21,968,678 downwards.
ACAAATAATAATAACAAGTTGATACCTTATTGGAACTGTTGATT